>NW_026622764.1:77233332-77865832 GCF_023065955.2 Ursus arctos | reverse complement strand
TGTCATCTCCAGAATAGAGATAATGATACCTGCCTCAAGGGGCACAAAACCTATGAGGCTCTCAATACGTTGCGGTTGCTGTTCCTCCTTTTTTCACTTTACAGTCACCAAATGTAGATCTATTTCTTCCTTAACACTCACATACATATGGGGCACCTGGGTGGCTCAGTGAGTTAAGCATCTGCCTTCAGCTCAGGTCATGATCCCGGGTCCTGAGATCAAGACCCACGTCAGGGTCCCTGCTCCTCGGGAGCCTGCTTCTCCTTCTCCCTCTGCCTGCCGCTCCCCCCTGCTTGTGCTCTCTTTCTCTCTCTGTCAAATAAATAAATAAAATCTTAAAAAAAAAAGCACTCACATACATACATAATTTTAATAAATGGGTCATATTACACTATGCATATTATACTTTTTATATGTAACCTTTCTTCTTTTTCTCATCTTAACCATTTTTTTAAGTATGTTGAGACACAATGTTGCATAGTTTCAGGTGTACAACTTAGTGATTTGACAAGTTTATTCATTATGCTATGTTCACCACAAGTATAACTACCCTCTGCCCCATTACATGATCAATACATCATTGACCATATTCCGTATCCTCGGCTTTTTATTCCAATGACTTACTCATTCCATAACTGAAGGCCTGTATCTCCCACTCTCCCTCACTAATTTTGCCCAACCCCCTTCCCCCCTCCCTTCTGGCAACCATCAGTTTGTTCTCTGTATTTATAGTTCGGATTCTGCTTTTTGCTTATGCATTTTTTAGATTCCATTTATGAGTGGATACATGATATTTCTCTTTCTCAGTCTGACTTATTTCACTTAGCATAATACCCTCTAGGTCCATCCATGTTGTCTCACATGGCAAGATCTCATCATTTTTATGGCTGTGTAATAGAGTGTAATATTCCATTGCATATATATACCACGTTTTCCTTATCCATTTGTCTATTGATAGACATTTAGGTTACTTCCATGTCTTGGCTATTGTAAATAATGCTGCAATAAACATAGGGGTGTGTTTATCTTTTTGAATTAGTGTTTTCATTTTCCCTGGGTACCCAGTAATGGAATTATTGGATCATATGACATTTCTGTTTTTAATTTTTTAAGTACCTCCATACTGTTTTCCACAGTGGTTGCACCAATTCCCATTCCCGCCAACGGTGCACAAGGGTTCCTTTTTTTCCACATCCTCACCAATACTTGTTGTTTCATGTGTTTTTGGTTTTCACCATTAGAACAGGCTATATCTCATTGTGGTTTTGATTTCCATTTCCCTGATAATTAGTGATGTTGAGCATCCTTTCATGTATCTGTTGGCCATCTGTAACTGTCTTCTTTGGAAAAATGTCTACTCAGGTCCTCTGCCCATTTTTTAATCAGATTGTTTGGGGGTTTTTGGTGTTGAATTGTATAGTTCTTTATATATTTTAGCTATTAACCCCTTATCAGCTATATCATTGCAAATATCTTCTCCCATTCAGTAGGTTATCTTTCTGTTTTGTTGATGGTTTCCTTTGCTGTGTAAAAGGTTATTTTTGCTTTCATTCCCCTCACCTTAGAAGGCATACCTAGAAAAATGTTGTTATGACTAATGTCAGAGAAATTACTGACTGTGTTTTCTTCTAGAATTTTTATGGTTTCAGGTCTTACATTTAGGTCTTTAATCCATTTGAAACTATTTTCGTATATGGTGTGCAATCTTTTTCTTTTTTGCTTGCTTCTCCCTCCCCCCACCCCCAGGTAACCTATATAACCAAACCGATATGCAGTCTTCCTTACTTTTATCATGCTTATATAACCATAAAGAAATAAAAGGTAGTAATAATACAACATTAACTTGAAAGCACTAAGAGTGGAGTAAAAGTTAAAGTTGCAAATATGTAGAAAGCAGCAAATACAGGTAATGCCCTAATTTCTGCATTCACTCAAATTCTTGGCCTTTGAGAAAATCCTCCTGTAGGCTATCCCAGAGGTGGCAGTCTTCACATGCTTTCCTTCAAGAGAACAGAAAACAGGTTTATCCAACTACTCAACTGGTAGGGATAGTGTCCTCTAGTTCTTGGGGGGGGGATGTGGTGAGGGGAGAGGCAGTATTTTAATTCCATTGTAATTAACATATATTGTTATATTAGTGTCAGGTGTACTGTCCTCTAGTTCTTTTATATTCCTCATGGAGCTTATTCTACTTTTAGACAAATAATAGGCTCCCAATACTCATCAAATAGTGAAAATATCAGAAAAGGAGCCCAGGCTGAGGTGTGTTAATTGATTGATAGAGTAATAAGTAGTCATTAATGGCCATTATAATTTGTAAGTTGAGCACACAGAGAAATAATCTCTTCCCTCTTCATTCTCAAACTTTATGTAAAAAGTAGTCTCCCTTAGAAGGATATAGACTCCAAAATTTTACTTCCATGTAAGACCCCTTTTTTTTTGAGATTTTATTTATTTATTGACAGAGAGAGAGACAGCCAGTGAGGGAGGGAACACAAGCAGGGGGAGTGGGAGAGGAAGAAAGAAAAACCTACAAAACTAATTACAAAAATAATACTTAAAATAAACACAATGTATGTTATCCCATGTATAAAACCATGGCCTACATCCCTGATACGGTTATATAAGATTGCCTGTAGGGCAGCTGGAGGAGCCTGAAATGAGGCTCGATCCCAGGATCCCAGGATCACACCCTGAGCCGAAGGCAGACGCTTAACGACTGAGCCACCCAGGCATCCTGTGTAAGACCCCTTTTTTCCCCTTCAAAGAAAGTATTCATAATGTGTCCTTTCATTTATAATTTTATGAAAGTTTCCATTGAACAAGTAAAGAAAGTGGAAAAATTCTAAGTTGCCATGAATGTTTGGTATTTTTCCCACTCTTAAAATCTACTTTCTCTTGCAAGTGAAATGCTTTCAGAAATTTCAATAAAAGAGTGAGGAGGCAGTCTGGGACCAATCTTCATGCAATATCTGTGCATTTTAATTATTTGAGTATGATCTGCTTAGACTCTCACTCTATTTCAGTCAGCTTCCTTTGTTGAAAGGGAGCTCCCTTGCATTTCAGTATGCTTGCACCTTCTGGAAATGGGGTGTTGCATGTTTTATCTTGTTTTACCAATAGATCTACAAAGGATCGCAGAATACGGCATCCCTTGTTTAGGCTGTTTGTGTGTGTGTGTGTGCGTGCGTGTGTGTGTTGTTTAGGTTGTTTGTGTGTGTGTGTGTGTACGTGTGTGTGTGTTGTTTCTTCTTTTTCAGTTTTTTATAAAGAAGAAAATACTCAAAAAAAAAAAGAAAGAAAAGAAAGGAAAAGAAAAGAAAAGAAATCAGCAGTGACTTGAAAAAAAAAAGACAAAAAGTCCCTCACTGTTTCTGCTTGCCCTATCCTAAGTTCCTTGAGGTCTGATTTTTTTCTCCACCAGGCAGGGCTCACCAGGTGTGGTGACCCCTTCTTAGTCCTCATTGTACTTGGCCTTTTGCAGCATCTCATATCATATTCTAGGAATTTCTTTCTTTTTTATTTCCCTGGATCTGTGCCCACCCTGAGTGGGATGGAAAGGGGACATGTTGATGTGGTATCACTGAACAACTGTGACATATGGTTGGGAGTCAGAAAAGCATAAAGAAAGGCAGTTTGTAATAGTGCTAATAGATATAGGCCCTGGAGTCAGCCTACTTGGGCATCATCAAAGCCCACCAACCAAAGAGAATCAGGAACACACCTGCAGTCAAACAAGCAAGGCTGAGTTAACTTGCTGCTTCAAAGGAAAGAGCACACCAAGAAAATCATGGGGCTCTCAGTGCAGTAGAATTTGGAGGGTCTCATTTTAGGATCTGGTTCATCCTGGGAGATTCTAAGGAGGGTCTGGGGGAGCAAGAGTGAGGTTTGATTGGGTGCTATCAAGAAGCAAGGGCAAATTGGTGTTTGGGTATCTTGGAAATTTTTACCTGGGAGATGGGAGAATTAAAGGGGGCTAAAGTCATCATGGATAAAGAAACTCACGTTAGCTGGAAGAAAGAGATATTTAGTTATTTCTAGTTGCAGAGTATCCTTGTCTCTTTCTAGGGTCAGACATGAACCAAGTAGTTGTATTTCCATCCTCTTCCACCCCAGCCACAGAGTGAATGTATCTGAGTCTTGGTTAGAGTCTGTGAAAATTGTTCTTGCTCAGTTGGGAATATTGTGGCCTGTCAGCTGCTAGGACTGTTTCCTTACCTACTCAGTTTGAATTGATTTAGCTGTAAAGGCTTGTACAAATAACTTTCTCTCTCTGTACTTCGTTTCCTCCTCTGTAAAACTTATCTCACTAATATTATTGTTGTAAAGATTGGAATCTTTACACTTGACAAATCTAACACTTTGTGTTAATACACACAAAGTGATAAGTATTATTCATTGTACATAGTAAGCACTCAAGAATTGGTAGTTACTATTATCAATGTCATTCTCATGATGATCATTACAACTTTCCATTAGCTTAGAGATTACTTTTCTGAAGGAAAATGTTTCCAAGCTGGCATGATCACTCGTGTAAGCATGCACATATATACACATGACCAGAGGCAGGATTTTTCCAATGCTGCTCTCTCAAGAAGCTGCTAAAAAGACAGTGTTGGTTTAAATCTGTTAAATAAGAAAGTCCTTCAGCAATCTTGACAAGAGTTACATTACACATAAAGTTCAACCCTGAAGCAAGGGGAAGAAGGCCAGGGAGGCCTCTCTGGGCCCTGAAATCCTCTAATGATCTTTGCAAAGTACCAGTTTCCCCAAATTAACATGATCTGAATCTAATAAGAAAAATAATAAGCACTAATGCAAATCACTGCAGACTGTTAGTCACCTAAAAATGTCTCACTATCTTCTGTATTAGGAGGGTAACCATATAATGTATCACTCAAACTGGGACACTTATGAAAATAAAATCAGGCACTATTAATAATTGTGTTGAAATAAGAGGCATAAACCAGGAGGTCCTCAGCTAACTAGGATACATGGTCACCCTGTGCATTAGGTGGTGTGACCTGGCAGAAAAAGCACAGGTCTGGGGTCAGACCCTCCATCCAAACATATTCATGGACAACTCATTTAACCACTCTATACTGCAATTCCTTCAAATGTAAGGGAGAGATGATGATAATCTCTCTTCATCTCAAAAGGATGACTTGAGGAAAGAGTTATTAATACTTATTTAAAACATATCTCATCAAGTGTGTGATAACGTGTTTCTAATGTTATTAAACATTTTCTATAGGAGTTCTGAGAATCTAGCCTCTTAAATTCTTGAAAAAAGGACTTATGCTCGGAACCAGCAATCTTGCCTTCCTTAGCAGTTGGGGTCAAATAAGAATAGAATGTAGGGCTTTCTCAGGAGAATGGTACCTCCTCTAACCACCAACTGTTCAAACAGCTTCCATGGGGGCCAGTCCAGAAAGCTGCTCCAATCTTCAGAAACTAAAACCAAATACTCAGACTATCTCCAGAATGGTTACTTCCTCAATATATGTCCTATTTTTACCACCTAAAGGTGACAGCTTTGGGACAACAGAGCAAATTTTTACTGTCTAGCCCTTTTTTTTTTTTTAAGATTTATTTATTTATTTGAGAGAGAGAGAGCACACACAAGCAGGGGGAGGAGTAGAGGGAGAGAGACAAGACTCTGAGCTGAATGTAAGCCTAATGCAGGGCTCAATCTCACAACCCTAAAATCAGGACCTGAACTGAAATCAAGAGTTGGTTGTTCAACTGACTGAGTCACCCAGGTGCTCCGTCTTGTCCTTTTGATTCATCAGAATTCTCCAGAAGGTAGCAGCCATTCTATTTATATATTATTCAGTTACCTCTTTCATAAGCAGTAACTGACTATTTCACGTAGTGCATTATTAGAGAGAGGGTGTTGCAGCCACACTGATTAAACAAAATGGACCCCACTCAAAATTTGGTGATGTCAAAATTGTTGACTCTATACACACACCGAGAGGGTAGGGAAAGGTTTATTACTCACATAACGAGACTTTCTGCTCCCAAGAAGGTCCAAAAATGACTGTGAGAGCAGAGAAAGGAAGGTGGCTTGGGCTTATACTGTGGTAGGGGTGGGGATGGGTTGAGGATTCCAAAAGAGAGAACATTCAGGCTTTCTTATTATCTTTTCCAAATCTGGGACAGAAAGAAAAGAGATGAGTGTTGCTTAAAAGCTGTCAGCAAATGTCAAAAAGAAGGAGTCTGACTCCTTACTACAGGGGACATGTCTGAGTCAAGTCAGCTCAGTGGGACAAGGAGGACAAGCATAAAGAAACAACAGGGACACATCTGATCAAAGACTCTTACCCAAGTAAACAAAGGACTCTGAAAACTCAACAATAAGAAAGCAATGCAATTTAAAAATAGGCCAAAGACCTTGACAGAGGGACCCCTGGTTGGCTCAGTCAGTTAAGCATCTGCCTTCGGCTCAGGTTATGATCCTAGGGTCCTGGGATCAAGTTCCATGTCGGTTGGGCTCCTTGCTCAGCAGGGACCCTGCTTCTCCCTCTGCCTGCCACTCTCCCTGCTTGTGCTGTCTCTCTCTCTCTCTCTCCTTCTCTCTGACAAATAAATAAATAAAATCTTAAAAAAAAAAAAAAGACCTTAACAGACACCTCACCAAAGAAAATACACAGATGGCAAATAAACACACGAAAAGATGCTCCATATAACATGTCATCAGGGAAATGTAAATTAAAACAACAATAAGATAACCACTACATACTATTAGAATAGCTAAATTCCAAAACACTGACAACACCAAATCCTAGTGAGGATGTGAGTAACAGGAACTCTCATTCACTGCTGGTGGGAATGCAAAATGTTATAGCAAGTTTGGAAGACAGTTTGGCAGTTTCTAAAAATTAAACATACCCTTACTATACAATTCAGCAATCGTGCTGTTTAGTATTTACCCAAAGGAGGTAAAAACTTATGTCCACACAAAAACCTGCATATGGCTGTTTATAGCAGCTTTATTCATAATTGCCAAAACTTGGAAGCAACCAAGATATCCTTCAGTAGATGAATGGATAAATAAACTGTGGTACCTTCAGACAATTAAATATTATTCAGTGCTAATAAGAAATGAGCTATTAACCTCAGCCACAGCAACTTCTTGCTAGACACATCGCCAAAGGCAAGGAAAACAAAGGCAAAAATGAACTATTGGGACTTCCTCCAGATAAAAAGCTTTTGCACAGTGAAGGAAACAGTTGACAAAACCAAAAGACAACCTACAGAATGGGAGAAGATATTTGCAGATGTCTTATCAGACAAAGGGCTAGTATCCACAATCTATAAATAACTTATCAAACTCAACATCCAAAGAACAAATAATCCAATCAAGAAATGGGCAGAAGACATGAACAAACACTTCTCCAAAGAAGACATACAAATAGCCAACAGACACATGAAAAAGTGCTCCATCACTCTGCATCAGGAAATACAAATCAAAACCATAATGAGATGCCACCTCAACCAGTCAGAATGGCTAAAGTTAACAAGTCAGGAAACAACAGATGTTGGTGAGGATGTGTAGAAAGGGGAACCCTCCTACACTGTTGGTGGGAATGCAAGCTGGTGCAACCACTCTGGAAAACAGTATGGAGGTTCCTGAAAAAGTTAAAAATAGAGCTACCCTACGACCCAGCAATTGCAGTACTGGATACTCCAAAGATACAAATGTAGTGGTCCAAAGGGGCACCTGCACCCCAATGTTTATAGCAGCAATGTCCACAATAGCCAAACTTTGGAAAGAGCCTGGATGTCCATCAATAGATGAATGGATAAAGAAGATGTGGTGTATATATACAATGGAATACTACTCAGCCATCAAAAAAATAACATCTGGCCATTTGCAATGATGTGGATGGAACTAGAGAGTATTATGCTAAGTGAAATAAGTCAATCAGAGAAAGACAATTATCATATGATCTCACTCATATGTGGAATTTAAGAAACAAAACGGATCAGAGGGGAAGAGAGGAAAAAATTAAACAAGATGAAACCAGAGAGGGAGACAAACCATAAGAGACTATTAATCATAGGAAACAAACAGGATTGCTGGGGGGAAGGGGTGTGGGGGGATGGGGTAACTGGTTGATAGACCAGGAGGGCACATGATGTAATGACCATTGAGTATTATGTAAGACTGATGAATCACTGACCTCTACCTCTGAAACTAATAATACATTATATGTTAATTAATTAATTAATGTTTTTAAATTCTAAAAAGTATATTAAAAAAATAAAAGAATAACAGGAGTTCTAAAAAAAAAGAGAGAGATGAGTTATCAAGCCATGAAAAGATAGAAGAAACTTAAGTACATATTATTAAGTGAAAGAAGCCAATCTGAGATTATATACTGTATGATTCCAACTATATGACATTCTGGAAAAGGCAAAACTATGGAGACAGTAAAATGATCTGTGGTTGCTAGTGAATGAGGAGGGGGAAGAGATGAATAGGCAAAGCACAGAGGATTTTTAAGGACAGTGAAAATATTCTATGATATAGTGATGGATATATATCATATATTTGTCCAAACCCATTGAATATATAACACCAAGAGTGAATCCTATGGTTAACTGTGTATTTTGGGTGATAGTAATGTGTCAATGTAGGTTCATTCTTGGTTAAGAAGAAAAAATGTACTATTCTGGTGAATGATGTTGATAATGGAGGAAACTATGTACGTGTGGGAGGAGGTGGTATATGGGGTATCTTTCTCTTTCTCTCAATTTTATTGTAAACCTAAAATTACTTTCAAAAAGAAAAGAAAAGAAGCAATATTGGAGACAACACAGTTCTGGAAGCTCTACATGGTGCTGAAAACTGTGCTAGACACTGACTACAGGACTTTATTTAGCGCTTATTGTTTGTCAGACACTGTTCTAAGCACTTTTATATATGTTAACTCAATTAATCCTCACAACAACCTTGAGAGGGAGGTACTATTATCATCCCATTTTGTACATGGGAAAACTGAGGCAGAGAGGGTAAGTACATTGCCCAGGTACACATAATTAGCTTTAAGTAGCAGAGCCAGGAATCAGACCCAACCAGTCTGACTCCACAGTCTGTGCTCTTAGCCACTGTGGGAGCAGTCAGCACCTGTGAAATCCAAAGATATTTATTTCTGTTTCTTCTACTTGAAGAGAATACACTCTCCAACAATACTTTCCATAGTGATTTTTATGTATTAACATAAAAAAATAAAACCTTAAAAATACATGAAGAGTCTTACATAATTTTTACAATTCCGTTTGGTTTTGTAGCATCGGTGGAAATTAAATGGGGGGAGTAGGTTTACTACCATATTTCTACTTTGTAGGAAGGAAAACCATGGCTCCAAGAAGTTAGGTCTGGACTACATACAAAACACTGCAGCCAGACCTCTCCTGGACCCCTCATGCTTCACCTGGACTAACCTCTGAAAGATAATTTCAGGTTTAACCAAAGAGCAGAACTGGCAAAATTGTGAGTTGATGGAGAGCCCATTTGCCATGTCTCACTCATGCAATGTGAATGCTAACACAGTCTGGCCATGGGATTTTAGGAAACAAAGTGTAATGAGAAGGCTGCTGTAGTTTCTACCACACATTCATCTTTACAAGTGAATGCTGCCCTTGGACACAGCCCCAGATTCTTTCCACTCATTAACATCTCCAGGAACATGGGAGGTCAAGTGTTATGTAAGAAGAGCATTAATACCTGACACTTGTTAATAGTGAACTGTTTACAAAACCCTTTCACACTTAATTCTCATCATAAACCTGAGAAATGATCCAGGCATTTTACAGGCGAGGGGAGTGAATCTCAAAAAGATTCCCTTGCCTAATGTCGCACAGATAATCGATGACAGAAATTGAGTTTATCTGCCTTCTGGTATGGAGTATTTTTCATGACCCCAGTGAATTCCTCATTCAAAACTCTTGAAAGATGGAGGGACGAAAACAGAAACTCTGAGCAGGTTGGGAGTCAATGGGAGTCCGTCTTAGTTCAAGTGCCCACTGGATCCCTTTGTGGGAGACTTCTGCATGCATTATTTTGGTGAACCCTGTAAGCAGCTCTACGTTATAGGGACCGTGATCATGCCCATTTTTCAGATGAGGAAAAAGAGGCTTAGAAAGGTAACATAACTTGCTCCAAGTTCATGTGGATAATAAGTGTCCATACAGCCCTTTGGCCAACCTAAGCCCTCCTACTAAACTGCTCTGCCTGTGTGGTGTAACAGGCCCATTTCCTTGGTAAGTAATATCCTGGGTAGGAGAATCCCCAGGCTATGAGGATAACAGCTCCTTATTCTGGAGCTAAAAATAACAACTGAAGCTCTTCTACCCATTGCTACCAACTCCTCCCCACAACATAAAAGAGAGAGAAAGCAGTTGGATCCTATCATCCCCCTGCTTAACAAAATTCAAAGTTTTAGCATAGCCTACAATGCTGTAACTGATCTGCCTTTGCCCACCTCTCCAGCTTCATTTTGTATCATCTTTCTCACCTACCACCACTAACAGGAAGGGTGTCAACAGCACCTTGCAGAGGATAATATGGGAGCCATCTTTAGGAAAATGCAATCTGCCTCAAAAAACCAAGACTAGGGTTACCTAGGTGGCTCAGTTGGTTAAGTATCTGCCTTCGGTTTGGGTCATGATCTCAGGGTCCTGTGATTGAGCACTGCATCTGGGAGCCTGCTTCTCCCTCTGCCTGCCACTCCCCCCACTTGTGCTCTCTTTCTCTCTGTCAAATAAATAAATAAAATCTTTTTTAAAAGGGCATACATGCACCACAATGTTCATAACAGCATTATTTACGATACCCAAATTATGGAAGCAGCCCAAGTGTCTATTGACTGATGAAGGCATAAAGAAGATGTGGTATACATGTATATAATGCAATATTATTCAGCCATAAAAAAGAATGAAATCTTGCCATTTGCAACAACATGGATGGAACTAAAGAGTATAATGCTAAGCAAAATAAGTCAGCCAGAGAAAGACAAATACCATATGATATCACTCATATGTAGAATTTGAGAAACAAAACAAATGGGCAAAAGAAAAAAAAAAGACAAGGCAGGAGACAGACTCTTAATTATAGAGAACAAACTGATGGTTACCAGAGAGGAGGTGGGTGGAGGGATGGGTTAAATAGGTGATGGGGGATCAAGGAGTACATTTGTTGTGATGAGCACCAGGTGATGTATGGAAGTGTTGAATCATATTGTACACCAGAAATCAATATAATAACACTGTACAGAGATCTTGGTGATGGTGGGAATCTACCACCTGGATTCAGCCCTGGTGAGGAATGTTTGAAGGAGGCATTGAGGATTTAAGAGCAGCTTTATGTAAAAACACAATGATGAATTGTGACACTTAATTTATTGTTTTCACTAAAATGAGATAGGCCAGTAACCTTGCCTACAGGAATGAGTCCACTGGTTTCCAAAAACTTCTGTCGATTCTGATGTTTTATTTACCCTTAAGACAAAAGGTGAGGGGGTTAGAGGAGATAAAAGGACCTCTGAGAGGAAACAGGAGAAATAAATTTCCTGGCAAGAAAAGGGTGATAAACGTCACCATATTGTGACTCAGGCTACACCACCACACCCCCCGCTGCCATTCTTCCATAATTCTCAAATCCTCCTTTACCACAGTGAGCTTAAACACCCCTTCATTTATTTTTTCATCTCCTTCCTGAAGCCATCATTGAAACCGATGCCATGTGTTAGAATCATACCCAGTGTTGTAAACCACATTAAAGACATATCTGACTTGAGTACGGGGAGTAAGGATGGCATTTAGAACACAAAATGGCAGCCATAAAATACCACAGTGAGACAACATGAGACCGAAGAAGTGTCTCTACTTCTCAAGCTTTGCATGAAATGTTTTTATTCTTTTACAATATCTGAGAGGAGGGATGGAGAGCCTTCTGTCCATGAGAAATGGACAGGTGAGGGTTTGGAAAGGTGGAGAGCAGAGGCTGCAGATGTGTGCTACCCACCGCTCTGGCCATGGCTCCTGAGGAAAGGCCCAACAGGCAAGACTGCCTTAGAGCTAACCCATAGCATACACAATCAGCAACTATTAGAGTCTGAAAAACAGGTCATATTTTTCTATTGAACGTTATCTGCAAACGCAGTTCCCTTCATCTGCTTCACCACAGAGTAGATGCAGAGTCTGAGCTTTGACTGACCATCCTTTGGAGATTTTCTAATCATAACAACTTGCATCAATGTAAACAAACAAAATCACTGTGAACATGGGTGTTGCTTCTCCCTCAGTGTCTATAGCTTTATGTTTCCAAGAGAAAAAAAAAACAGATGTAGAAAGTAGGGAACGGAAGGAACTAGGGAAATGTACGTAAAGCACTGAGGAGGCAGAAGAAACTTCAGCTATGTAGGGCAGTCTCTTAGTGAGCTTCACCTTGACTTCCTAAATCAGAACCTCTAGGGCTTGGTCCTCTGTGTTCCCATAACCTCTCCAAGGGATTCTTAAGCACACCAAAGTCTGAGAATTACCAGATAACCTCTCCTGACTAAGTTTGGACTAGTGGTGTCTAGCCCACACCCAACTCAGTCAGAAAAGCAATCCCTTGCCCTGACAAATGCAGATGGAGAAGTCTCCCAATTAATGAGTCCTGAATAGAGCATAGGAGGAACAGTGGCAGATGCTAACACCCTGCTGCCCTACAAGAAGGCTCACAGGGGTACATTTCCTCAGGCCCTGCAGATTATTCTCCCAACTTTTAGGACCCCAGAGCTCTTCTCGGGGTTATTTCTGCAGTCCCTATCTTGTCCACTAACTCTTCATAACAGCCAAGTTGAAGTTTGCTGATCCCTACAAAAGGTCTCCAAATCTGGCCTGGAGCAGCAACTGTTATCTCCATTAATCCAAAATTTCCTATCCGTCCAGTCCATCTCTGTTAGAATTCTCCAAAGTAAAGTCTTCTGGAAGTGGATGTGGAAATTAGTATAGTAAAATATAGGAGCATAGTCCAGAAATCAGAACACCAGGACTCTACCCAAGAAGGTCAGGGTGGTTCTGAGTGTTGGCTTCCCCATTCCAAACGAGGAGGGGTCTGCAGCATTTCTAAAGGTCCTTCCTGCTCCACTGCCCTGCAATTTCTAAAAAAAAGCCAGAGTCACTTCCTGGAAAATCTGGGTATTCTGCTTCCTCCAGACAAATTATAGAAGACAACTTACACCTTTTTACTGCACACCTCTGCTTGTAGTGATTAAGACAGAAAAGCAGAGGCAACATAGCAAAAGACCTGAAAACTACCTCCAAAAAGTAAGGTAGGAACCAAATTGCAAATACTGTTTGTTATGGGCCTGGCGCCATCTAGTGCATTTTGAGATTATGTCAAGCTGGTTATTGCTATGTTGGTGTGTTCTCCCTACAGCCATCTTGTGTTCTTGACACGAGGTGAGCATTTACTACTACATTTTCACATTTTACTACAGCACACACTGTGTATGAGGTTCTGTGAATGTTGTATAATAAATTATTATTTTTTAGAAGATTTTATTTATTTATTTAAGAGAGAGAGAAAGAGAGCACGAGCAGTGTGGAGGGGTAGAGGGAGAGGGAGAAGCAGACTCCCCCCTGAGCAGGGAGCCCAATGCAGGACTTGATCCCAGGACCTTGATATCATGACCTGAGCTGAAGGCGGAAGCCACCCAGGTGCCTTTTTCTTTTTTTTTTTGATGGGCCACAAAGTTTTTTGGTTTTTTGGGGTTTTTTTTAATATTTTTTATTATATTATGTTAGTCACCATACAGTACATCCCTAGTTTTTGATGTAAACGTCCATGATTCATTACTAAAGCAAAGTTTTATTGAGCGATAGTAATATGATAGCACAAAGCTCCCAAGAAGGATGGGATCCAAGAGGGTTGCCCAAATGTTTTATAATAAATTATTTTAATTACAACCTGAAACTTGCAGACAGTCTAGAAGAAATTGTGAAATCCAATGTCTCATTGAAACAAAAGTAGAATCAAAGTTAAAATATGCTTGATAACTTTAAAAATCATAATAAAATGTGGATATCTACCTCTGTATCTGCATTCTGAGATGGCACTATAACAATGGTGTATACATAGAGATACACATGTAAAGAGTAAATCAAAGTCCATGACCCTGTCCATCCAAATTACTGGGATCTCATGTTTCCTTTGCACCTCACTTTCTCCCACTCCTATGCAAATACCAACAACAACAAAGCTGAATTTTAAAATAGAAGAGAAGGTAATAAAGCTTTTGGAAGATAATGAATAAAATGAATGTTTAGCTCAAGGAAAGATTTTTAAATAATACTCAAAAATTGCATATCTTAATGAACATTTCATAGTAAAATAAAACGCTTTTGGACAATAAGAGATATCATAAACAAAGTAAAAACAAAACAAAACGACAAAAAAAAGGTAAGACCTCAATGTAAGACAGGAATCCATCAAAATCATAGAGGAGAAAACAGACAGTAACCTCTTCGACATCAGCCACAGCAACTTCTTTCAAGACACGTCTCCAAAGCCAAGGGAAACAAAAGCAAAAATAAACTTTTGGGACTTCATAAAGATACAAAGCTTCTGCACAGCAAAGGCAACCCACAAAATGGGAGAATGACACTTGCAAATGACACTACATTCAAAGGGCTGGTATCCAAGATCTATAAAGAACTTCTCAAACTCAACACCCAAAAAACAAATAATCAAGTCAAAAAATGGGCAGAAGACACGAACAGACACTGCTCCAAAGAAGACATACGAATGGCTAACAGACACATGAAAAAATGTTCAACATCGTTAGCCATCAGGGAAATTCAAATCAAAACCACAAGGAGATACCACCTTACACCAGTTAGAATGGCAAAAATTAACAAAACAGGAAACAACAAATGTTGGAGAGGATGTGGAGAAAGGGGAACCTTCTTACGCTGTTGGTGGAAATGCAAGTTGGTACAACCACTTTGGAAAACAGTGTGGAGGTTCCTCAAAAAGTTAAAAATAGAGCTACCCTATGACCCAGCAATTGCATACTGGGTATCTATCCCAAAGATACAGATGCAGTGAAAAGAAGGGGCACATGCATCCCAATGTTCATAGCAGCAATGTCCACAATAGCCAAACCGTGAAAGGAGCCAAGATGCCCTTCAACAGACGAATGGATAAAGAAGATGTGGTCCATATATATATAGGAATATTACTCAGTCATCAGAAAGGACGATTACCCAACTTTGGCATCAACATGGATGGAACTGGAGGAGATTATGCTAAGTGAAATAAGTCAAGCAGAAAAAGCCAATTATCATGTGGTTTCACTTATTTGTGGAATGTAAGGAATAACATGGAGGATATTAGGAGAAGGAAGGGAAAAATGAAGGGGGGAAATCAAAGGGGGAGAAGAACCATGAGAGACTATGGACTCCGGGAAACAAATGGAGGGTTTCAGAGAGGCGGGGGGTGGAGGGATGAGTTAGCCCAGTGAAAGGTATTAAGGAGGGCACGTATTGCATGGAGCCCTGGGTTTTATAAGCAAACAATGAATTATGGAACACTACATCAAAAACTAATGATGTACTGTTTGGTGACTAACATTAAAAAAAAGTCATAACCTAGAAAAGGATATTTGCAATGGAATTTAGAATAAAGAATTGCTATAAATCAATTAAGAGAAAACCTAAAAGGCAAAAAAAGAATATAAAAGTCTAAATGACCAATACCTATGAAAACTCATTAATCATTAGAGAAATGTAAATTACGGTTACAAAAAGATATCATGGTACAACCATTGAATTAGCAAAAAAATAAAACAGCTGCTAAATCAAGCATTTGCATAGTAGGTCCATACTTTGATGGTGGGAGTGAACAGGTAGGCTAAAAGACAAAGAATTTTGTTAATCTTGTATACCTTTGGGTGGAGAAACTATCTCCCCAGGTCATCTAGAATACATATGTGCTTTTAAGTAGGCATGGGATTAGAAATGTGCTCAGAGTAGTCTAGGAAGCCAAGACATTAAATTAAAGTGGTCCTGGATTCATTGTGTCTTAGGGTGCCTAAAGGAAGAAAAATGAAATCTGAACACCTGTACCCTTAATACAGGCCTCACAAGATTCCCACAGATACACACTTTCAAACATGAGCTTAAAATCCAAAATTACAAAACACATGAGGCAACACATCACCATGACTAAGAATCAGTAAAAATAATAAACTGCATATTTATACCCCTCAAGAATATCAGAGAAAGGAATTTTGGGGTTATATAACAGAATAATTGTGCTTAGGGGCGCCTGGGTGGCACAGTGGTTAAGCGTCTGCCTTCGGCTCAGGGCGTGATCCCGGCGTTATGGGATCTAGCCCCACATCAGGCTCCTCCACTATGAGCCTGCTTCTTCCTCTCCCACTCCCCCTGCTTGTGTTCCCTCTCTCGCTGGCTGTCTCTATCTCTGTCAAATAAATGAATAAAATCTTTTTAAAAAAATAATTGTGCTTCAAATATTAAAGTAATAAAAGATGGAATAAAAAACATGAGAAAGGAACACAATACTATCCAAAAAAATCAGGCATATTTTGAAATTTAAAAAAATCTAGAATTGAATAAAATAGACACTGAAAATTTAAAACTCAGCAGTCATGTTAAATAGCAGATTAGATCCAGTTGAAGAGAGAATTGATTATGTGGGATAGATATATGAAAAAAGTTCCCAGAATGCAGCACAGAGAGATAAAGAAATGGAAAATATGAAAGAGAAGTTAAGAAAGTTATAGAATGAAAAGGCCCTATTTACTATCTAATAGGAATTCCAGAAAAAAATAACAAGGAAGAACTAATATACAAAGAGATAAATGGCCAAAAATTTTCCAGACCAGTAAGTAAAAATACTCAGACTGAGGAATTGCAATCAATCCCAAGCAGAGTAAATATATATCTACACTTTGATATTATAATAAATATATAAAATGCCAGAGGCACCTGGGAGGCTCAGTCAGCTGAGTATTCGACTCTTGATTTTGACACAGGTCATGATCTCAGAGTCGTGGGATTCAGCCTGGCATCTGGCTCCATGCTTGGCAGGGAGTCTGCTTGAGATTCTCTACCCCTGCACCCCTGTCCCCAGCTCTCATGCTCTCTCTCTAAAATAAATGGATAGGTCTTTACTAAAAATAAATAAATATATAGAATGCCAAAGAAAAACAACTTACTCATAAAAATGATAGATTTACAGAAAACTTCTTAATAGCAACAAAGTATAAACATTTTTGAGCAGGGATGAGCTTTTGAACATAACCCTGAAATTACCAAAGGCAAAATTCTCTCCAGCACATCTGGCAACATTCAGAGATGACTCCTCTGTACTGAACCATGTTAGATTCATAGTATGACCCAATAAGAACCCCTATGCAATGAGATTATTATTATTAAACTTACAGTACAGATATCCTTAGTGGAAGAGAAGATTGTTGCTACATGCAAGAATAGTACTGAATGCAGGGAGAAATGTAAAGGTTTCAAGGAGAAGCAGGTGGTTTTAAAGATGACTCATGGAGGATAAGAAGAATATAAGTCAACAAAGAGGCAGAAGTGGTATTCCAGATGAGGGGGATATAGAATATTAGTCACAAAATTGTGTAAGAATCAGCATGTTCCAGGGCACCTGGGTGGCTCAGCGGGTTGAGTGCCTGACTCTTGATTTCCACTCCAGTCATGATCTCAAGGTTGGGGGATTCAGCCCCCCCCCCCCCCAGGTTCCATGTTCAGTAGGGAGTCTGTTTGAGATTCTCTCCCTCTCCTTCTGCTCCTCCCTCTGGCTCGTGTGCGCATGCTCGATCTCTCTCCCAAATAAGTACATAAATCTTAAAAAAAAAATCGGCATGGTCCATGGGAATATTGGCTTAATCAGTACTTTAAATTCCATTTTGGAATAGTAGTAGAAACCGTTGGATGAATAGCATGAGGATAGATTAAGAAATTTATCCTTTCTCCTGAGGGCAACAAAGTATAAACATTTTTGAGCAGGGATGAGATTTTGAACATAATATTTCTGTTTGTATTTTCTTAAATGTAGAGGGGAAAGTAAGGAATATATGCAGGCTTTTATCCTTAACCTCTGAAGGCACCCTGCCAGCCCTAGGTGCTTCCTCCACAACATACCTGCCCACTACTACCAGATTACTGCAGCCCTTGCTCACACAACTTCACCAGCATTCTATTGCCTAAAGGATAAAGTCCAAACTCCTTAGTACAACATTCAAGACTCTTCAAAATTCGAACCCAACATACCTCTCCAAAAAGTTCACTTTAAGGAAATTAATGCTCTGACCAAATGGCTGGCAAAATAAATTCTGAAGAGGCCACTGTATCTCCCACCTACTTTCCTTTGCTTATGCTATTCTTTCTCCCCAGAAAGCCTGATTTCCTATGTACTACTTAGTCCTACCCAGGTTTTAAGGTCTAATGCAAACCCCTATATCCTCTAGGAAGGCTTTTCATACCACTGTAGGGTCATGCTGACATCATCTCTTAGAATTCAGTAATTCTTACGGTCTCTAACCTTCCTCTGGTACTGAACACAAGCTACCTTACCAGAAATTACCGTTTTAGGTAGAGGGCTACATACCTCTCAAGCAGGAACCTGTTAGTTTATAAATTCTTACTATCGCAACTGCTCCCAGCAGTGCCTGGTATACCATTATGATCAACAACTGTTAAAGATGACCAGGCCTTAGTTTGAAATTATTAGCGGACTCTCCCCACCGGTAGCTTTTGATAGGTTCTCCGCCAAGGTTACTATCGCCCAACCCTCACATGCGTAGCACACTGGTTTAGGAAACTAAACCAGTACACTTAGCGAAGATGGATTACTTCACTATAAATGACTGTTTGCTACTTGTAAAGTCAACAACAATGTAAGTAATAATATGCGAAATCTGAATTTGAATCCAGTAAGGTGGTGGGCTTTTGGTAAAGATTTGAAAGTAAAAGCGTTCCCCACCCCGCGGCGTCCTTTTTCAGAATGCTGCCGACCCACGCAAAACCACAAACAGCCACCCCAGCCCCTGGAAAGACGCCCCAGCAAGGCAGGCTGAGGGGGCGGGCTTTAATCTCTTTGATTGGCTATCTAGAAACGTCTGCCTCTGATGATTGGTAGCTGCCGCGAAGGACGCCGGGACTGGCACGTGGTACCGGTCTTCGGAGCCAAAAGGGGGCAGAGATGGCGGCGGAAGCTTCTGCAGCTCGATTCACCTTGTCTTCCTACCAACAGATGGAGAGGAAGAGTCAGCCCTGGGGTACTGCCGAGATTCAGTGTACTCAGTGTGGAAGAAGGGTGTCCAGAGTTCCCGGTGAGGAGATCGAGGGTGAGCCCCCTAGGGCCCTGCTCTGCCTTGGCCGCCTGCCCTTCGAGGGCTCCACCCCAATCAAGCTGCTGGGTGTGTAGACCTCAGAGCGAGGCCCACCCGGAAGTCTGAGAGCGAAGTGAGCTGGCAGTGTCGGGGACTAGCCGTTCAGCCGCAGCAAGATGGACGGTGAAAACTGTCTCACGGGCATCCCCGACTGTCAGGAGCCCACCCTCAGGGCAGCAGAGACACCCACTGTGGTCGGTTGAGGGTGGTTTCCTGCCTCTCCAAAACTTTCTCCACTTTGTACCTGCTTCTCCCCTTTTTTCACTGATTCTCTTAAGGGATGGTGTGTGAGCTCTCTTGAGCACTATTTTGAAAACTTCCCCAGGTTCACAGATTCATGAAAGTAGTAAATGTAAAAATTTAATCCATGGTCTGTGATCCAGAAGTAATGAGATTCGATTTTCTGGTGTAGTTTTTGTTATAGGAGTAACAAGTAGACCACTTTAAAATGTTCCTGGATTAAAAAAAAAAAAACAGATGTACGGGATCGGGTGGAAGGCATTATTGCTCAGTTTGGCTTAAGGCATTGTTCGGGAAACAATTTTTCCTGTTGTGCATCTTGTGTTTTTCTTTGTACGTCAAGGGGAAAAATCCACTGCACTCCTATTGATCTGTAGAATCAACTCAAGTGAAAACACATTCAAGTTACTTTAATTTAAAATACCTTAGAGTGCTGTGTGTCTGACCGAGGAGAGTTGTTGAATTTCAAACTGCAGCTGCTGAATGAAGTCTTTATTACCACCCCCATAACTGTTTAATGTTTGTACTTTAAAAGTGAAGTCGTTAATGGACTCCGTTTAAGAGACATGGACCTTTGTAAAGAAAGTTGGTTCTGTTTTAGGGTGGAGGGCCAAATTTCTCCTACTCCGTTTTTTTTTTTTTTTAATCACTGCTGTTACATAGAAAAGCTCTACTGTTTGAAAGAAATAAGTTGTTTAGAACACGACCTTTTAAAATCACTCATTCTTCCATATATTTGTATTACAATGCTCAGAAATACTCTAGCTGGCGTTTATGCATATAAAATTGTGAAAGTGCTTTGTAAGCTTATGATGCACCACAAATTAGACTTGAACAATAGCAAATTTTATAAAGATAGAACACAGTTTAACGAATTTTATTTCTTTGGTAGTATCTCTAGAATTTAAATAGAACTTTAAATTTAGCTTGGTCATAAGTTTCAGATATTTCACTTGGCTTGAAAACTAAAGCGCTTTTTAATCAAAAGAATGTAATTCTTACAAATCAGCAAGAACACTAATTTTTTTGCCAATAAAAAATGACTGATTTAATCTAATAGTTTTCCTTTCTCTTGCAAAGTATTTTAAAATGACAATTTTTCAAGTTACATAGCCAAAACAAATATGTTTATTATGATAAATGTCAAATTCTATTTAGAGCATTAAAATCTTGATATTAGATTTTCACTCAAGATTATGGTATTTCCCCGCATGAATGCTAGGTTTGTGAAAATGATCTTTATGTGGGTCATGTGTGTGTGACAGTAGTAGCATCTGGCTTCTGTCCTTGCCAGTATCTTAGATGATTGTAAGAGAGCGTCTTCCCCATGTCTCATATTTGTCTTCCCTGCTCCCTTCACAGGATTGGAAATATAAATTAGTAGAGGCAGTAGGATCAAGTAGAAAGAATATTGGACTTGGAAATAGAACTAGGCTGGAGTGTGGATTATACCATTTACTTAGCCAGATCACCAAAATGTTTACCATTTCTAAGTTGAATATAACCTTCCCAAGCCTACTTAGCTGTGATATTTACAAAGATCAAATAAAGTATGCCAGAGCATTTTGTATGATTACAGAATATGGCAAATTCAAAGTATTATAGGTACCAAAAGCTATCTAAATTAGTGCAAACAATATTACATGGTACTGCCTGGTTTTTTTGTTTTTTTTCTTCTGAATTTACAGTTTCTCCTGAATTTTGTTTAGTAATTCCTACATTTCTAATGAAACTTGATATCTTTTCCTATGCATGAGTGTCCCCTTTAACTTTCCCCTCTGATTACTGTTTCACGTTCAAAGCTAACAAATTGTTAGAAGTTTAATTCACAACAGAATTTTATCAATAGGTCACTACCATGAACTTCAATGTGGACATGTTTTTTGTGAACTCTGCTTGTTAATAACTGAAGAATACAGCACAATTATATGCCCTGATTGTGAGGTAAGTTTTATCATCTTTCGTCTTCAATACATTACAACCTAATGTTAAAGGTAAAAATATTAGAGAAAACATACTTCTGGTTAGAACCTAAAAACTTGCATTTTTGCTGCTGACTCTTAAAGAAGCTTAACAAAAAATAAAGCTTTTCTGATTCATTTTATAATTGTTCAGAGTGATCAAAAAGAATACAGAGTTTAAGTTCTGTATTAATCAGCCTACATATATTTTTACTCTTTGGAGACTTCTGTGGAAAATTGCCTCTTTTCACTTATTTTTAATGAAGTATATTCCTTTCAAATCCCTACCCTTCTTTACCACACCAATACCATGGAAGCAAATTTTGAAATCTGCCTGCCACTTAATCTTTGTGTGTCATCAAGTCTACATTTGTAGAGATGCCATAGTTTAAAAAAGAGGAGCAAAACAGTGGCCTCGGGTTAACTTCAGAGACACTAAAAAAGTACAGTTGCACTATAGACCCATAATAATGAGAACAAATCAAGGATTTCAAGTCAAATTTAATGAATATCTTTGCATTTGCTACAAATACAAATGTAGTTCAATTTATATAGTATGTCCCAAGAAAATTGTCTTAATCTCTTAAATTCTTAATGTTCCACTTGAGATACCAGATATTAAGGATTTGTAGGTATCCATTGTTTTTTGTGTCAGTGAGACAAACAATACAGAGGTGGGAGACCTGGAATGCAGTCCTAGTTCTGTCACACTAAGCCTGAATTTCCTCATTTGTGAGATGGAAATAATATCTACTTTTCTTAGGATTGTAAGAGTCAAATTTGAATTATGTAGAAGTCCTCTACAGGCTTCAAGACCATTAAATTAAGTGTTATAATTGACCCATGATATTTAGGTATGGATTAATTGGTTTGTAGGTTAAACATGGAAAAAATACACATACATACTTTTATATAAATTTGTGGTTTTAATTATAGTGGAAACATTTACATACTAAAAGACATCTGTTTTGGAATTACGTACGTACTTTACAAATAATGGCCATTATTGTGGAAGAGTCCCTTCTCCTGTGTTGTTTTTTGGTGTTTTTGTTTTGTTTTGTTTTGTGGGTTTTTTTTTGGTCAGTGGGTTCCTCAGATGTGGGTTGACTACATAGTTAAAGCAAAGGGGAGCCTAGTTTCTGTGGTTGTAATGGAAGATCCCTGACTGATTCAGTCTTGTGGTGGGTAAAGAATAAGGAAAGGGGAATAAGCAGGCAGGTGGAACTATCTCTGCTTATACCTATCCTGTTCTAATATTCAAAAAAACAGACAAATTTATTACAACAGTAACTTTTCCCTTTTTTGTCAAATGATTTCATGTTCAGTGGTCTTAAATCATTATACTTCTGTTATTTTGGAAAACATCTATACAAATGTTTATGGTATGTTTACAAATACTGGTTTTGATTTTAGGGTTGTGATAAATTTTTTATTGTTTTGACTAGGTCTGACTCTTTGGAAGATCTGTGATTTGTCTTATCCTTCCCTCCTTTCTCCCATTTTCCTTGTGCTATTAGCCCAGTGAATTGACAAGGGACTATAATCGGATTCTTCAGATGCACTAAAGCTGATTACTATTTTTTTAAAAAGATTTTATTTATTTAAGAGAGAGAGAAAGCACGAGCAGGAAGCCCAACACAGGACTTGATCCCAGGACCCCTTGGATTATGACCTGAGCCAAAAGCAGATGGTTAACCAACTGAGCCACCCAGGCACCCCAGCTGATCACTTAACGGAGTCCCTTCAGGAAGCTTTCCTGAAATTGTTACCACTCTTATTAGTTTTCAAAATTTAGGATTTTTGCTGATATCTAGTATTTATTTGGAATAAGAGCAAATGGAAGAATCTAGTCTAAATTAATAAGAATGAATTTATAGAATTTTTCAGTAATGTAGTTTATTAGTTTTATATTATGTGCTCATTTCTAAAAAGTAAGATTTAGGGGCACCTGGGTGGCTCAGTCGGGTAAGCCTCTGCCTTCAGCTCAGGTCATGAGCCCAGGGTCTTGGGATTGAGCCCCATATCTGGCTACCTGCTCTGTGTGGAGCCTGCTTCTCCCTCTCCCTCTGCTGCTCCCCTTGCTTGTGCTCTCTCGCTCTGTCAAATAATAAAAAAAAAAAAGTAAGATTTACTTATATTTACATAGGCTTATATTTTTAATTCATCTTTAATTTTGAAGACCTACATAATGCTGTTTATTTCAAATTTAAACCTAAAATGATTCCATTCAGGATTAATGGATATACTTTTGTTCTTATTTCTGAGTTTGGGTGAATATGGATTTATGTGTCAGTCTTTATTTTCCATAGATGTATAGTTTTTGATTACATCTGTGCTTTTGATTGATATTAATTGTTAATAATTGCCATTCTGCATTTTGCACAGCAAGATGGCAGATTTTGTTCAGAGGATCATACTTAGGTATCATTCCAGAAATACTGATATTGTATTGATCTTTTTGACCTGAGTCCAAAAATATACTGGGTGAGAGGTAAGGATAAGTTATCTAATCAATAGATAATATATATTAAAATCCCATGTGGTCCCCTACTATTAATGTATTTTTATTTATATGTCTCTTTATTCTGGTTAAGAGTTGGCTTGTGTATCTTGCTGCTCCCCTGTTGGGGGCATATATATTTATAATTGTCATATGCACTTGTTGAATACTTCCTTTAAGAATAATATAGTGCCCTTCTGCGTCTCTAACTATAGTCTGTAGTTTAAAATCCAATTTATCTGATATGAGAATTGCTACCCCAGCTTTCTTTTGAGGTCCATTTGCATGAAAGATGGTACTCCATCCCCTTACTCTCAGTCTGAATGCATCTTTGGGTTTGAAATGAGTCTCTTGTAGACAGCAAATGGATGGGTCATTTCCTTTTATCCAATCTGCAACCCTGTGGCGCTTTATGGGAAGGTTCACACCATTCACATTAAGACTGAGTACTGAGAGATATGATTTTAATGATGCCATGTTGCCAGTAAAGTCTTTGTTTGTATTGGCTGTGACTTTCTGTTCTGTATCACTCTTGGGGCCTTTTTACTTTTATAGAACCCCCCGTAATATCTCCTGTAGGGCTGGTTTCATGGTTACGAACTTGGTTAGTGACTAGCGATTCTGAAATGTCTTTATTTCTCCATCAATTCTGAATGACAGCCTTGCTGGATAAACGATCCTTGGCTGCATGTTTTTCTCTGAAAGAGCTTTAAATATGCTCCCCCAACCCTTTCTCTCATTCCAGGTCTGTGTAGACAGGTCTGACGTAATTCTGATGCTTTTGCCTTGGTACGTGAGAAATTTCTTTGCCCTGGCCGCTTTCAATACTGAATCCTTGGATCTAATATTTGCGAAATGCACTATGACGTGACGTGGCGTAGGTTTGTCGTGGTTGAGCTTGGGAGGGGTCCTCTCTGCCTCTTGGACACGAATGTTTGTTTCCCTCGCTAGATTAGGGAAGTTTTCAGCTACAATTTGTTCAAATATCTCTTCTAGACCTCTGTTTTTCTCCACCCCCTCGGGGATGCCGATGATTCTAACATTGGATCATTTCATTGAGTCAGTAATCTCCCGTAACCTACATTCGTGGGCTTAGATTTTTTTAAGAGCAGCTTCTATTTTGGTTTTTTCCTCTATTAACCCATCCTCCAATTCACTAATCCGTTCCTCTGCTTCTGTGACCCTGGCAGTCAGAGCCTCTAGTTTTGCCTGCATTTGGCTCATAGAATTTTTAATTTCTGTCAGATTCGCTCTCATTTCTGTCCTTAGGGATTCTATATTCTCAGTAACCTTTTTGTTAATAGTTTTTTCAATTCTACTCATCATTTTGACCATCGTTACTCTGAATTCCATTTCTGATACTTTGGTTACATCCATATCCATTATTTCTGTGGCAGAGGCCACAGACTCACTGTCTTTTCTTTGCTGGGGGGGGGCTTCTCCTTCTTGTCATTCTGATGAGGAGAGGTTGCGGGGTTGTCCAGAGCCCAAATTATTGACTGGGTCCCAGGCCGTGCCCCTTGTTTTATAGGGATCTTAGGGATGTGGGCTTCTTCTTTAAAGATTTTATTTATTTATTTATTTATGTGGCAGCCAACCAGCGAGAGAGGGAACAGAAGCAGGGGAGTGGGAGAGGAAGAAGCAGGCTCCCAGCGGAGGAGCCCGATGAGGGACTCCTTTCCGGAACGCCGGGATCACGCCCTAAGCCGAAGACAGGTGCTCAATGACTGCGCCACCCAGGCGCCCGGGTTGTGGGCTTCTTGATTTTTCAGCCTGCCTTCTGGGGGAGGGGCCTGCCGCGCCGATACTCAGGCAACCCTGTTTGGGTAGAGTCTCCGCGTCCCCTGCGAGGGGGGATGGGAATGGGCACTCTCTGAGCCGGTATTTCCAGGCTTTTGTTCTCTGGCGGCTTTCCCTGGTGGTTTGCTGTGCCTCTTCTGAGTCAGAGCAGCAGCGGCCGAATTTCAGCCTCTGTCACAGAACAGAGGGATTGTGGCCCGTTCTCTACTAACGTTCTGGCCACTTTAACTCTGTTACTGTTGGTGCTGCTCAACCCTGCAGCGTCCTGGGATGTGCGCCCCACACCCGGCGTCCCAGCCCTCACTTCCAGGGCCGGTGCGTCTCTGTCCTTTGTGTTTCTAACGCCGCCAGCTGCCAGCCGCCAGCCGCCCCGCGCGTGCTCCAGAAGCTCCCGGTCTCAGTCTGGATCCAGTGAACACACTGGGATTCTGGAGTTCCGCGAGATGCCTGGTGGCGCGTGCACCCGGCTCACGGTCTCAGTCTGCTGTTTTGCGGGTGCCGTCCGTGAGCCCCGCCCGCTCTCCCGTGCAAGTGGCTACCGCTTCCCGGCGCCCGAACGCGGCGGCTCCCTCCCCCTTCCGTTTATCTTCCGATATCTGTGCACAGTTTCATGGCTCCCCGCTTCGTACCTCAATACTCAGCACTGGAGATGTTCATTTGTAGAGATCCAGATGCATCTTCCTGTGTCTCAGGCTGGTTCCATGGTTGTTTAGGCTGGTCTGGTACCTATCCAGCTTGACTCGGGGGACCGGCTGAAAAAGGGGTCCCCTACTCCTCCGCCATCTTAACTCCCTCGTGTGTATAACTTTTTTCTTCGGAATGATTAGCTGCTCTTCTCACACTATTTGCTGAATAATCCTTCTATTTCATTGAAATGCCTCTTGTATTCTGTATTAAGTTCCCATACAAATGTGGCTGTATTCTACTCATTTATTGTCCTAGTACCCTAGCATTTTAATTACATTAGCTTTATGATCTGGTGGGATAAGTCTCTACTGAATGGTATGTTAAAATTTTTATAATTCTTGCATAGTGTATTTTCCATATGAACTGTAGAATTGTATTAATTTTTTGTATTTTATATTAGATATATTTTAGGATATTAAATCTTTGTCTCTAGGAACTTGACATGATTTTCCATTTACTCTGTTTCTGTTATATGATCCTAATAAATTATTTGGTTTTCATTTCTTACAACTTATATTTTTCTTATTAAATGTTTTCCTAAGTATTATTTTAGAGTTTTGAACATAACTGGAGATGTCATTGTGAAAATTTTAGAGATTTTTAAAGTATTATAAGTATTTCCTTTAGAATGGTGGTAGAATGAAGTGTTTTAGTTAATGTTCTGTTTAATTAATAGCTGCCAAATTAGATTTCTTCAAAAATTAAAATAGGGTAAAAGCATCATACACATACGATTTTTTCTTTGATTTAAAGAGAATTAAGTTTATCTACGAATGGCACACTAGTTGTTTGAATTCTGGATAAACAGTTTATTAAATGACTTTGTTTTTGTTTTTATTCTTATTTTGTCCGAAGATCGCTACAACTAGAAATATGAGACAAGGATACTACCCAACAGATGGATGTATTAAAGAAGATTCTTCTATGGAAAAACTGCAGCCTAAAAAGTATGTTTTATGTGTATACTTATGTTAGTATTTGAAGTTCAGTTTATTTCTGAAAAGATAATTTTAGCATCATTGATAAAATGTCATCCTTAGATCAGTGTTTCTAGCCCGTTGTTTATAGAATGCTCTTTATAAATTAAGTATAGTTGACATACTATTACGTTATTTTCAGGTATACAACATAGTGATTCAACTTCTCTATATGTTCTGCTATGCTCACCACAAGTGTAACTACCATCTTTCAGCTACACTATTACAATATCATTGATTACATTCCCTATATTATACTTTTTTATTCCAGTGACATATTCATTCCACCTGGAAGCCTATATCTCCCATTATAGAATGCTCTTTTATAATTTGTCTTAACTGTTAGTGAAATGGAGAATTCATTTCCTAAAGAAGCATTAGTTTGTCCTTATTTAAATTGGGGGGGGGTGGAAGAATGTAAGATAAAGATGAGAATGTCATTCTAGCAAAAGCTATTGGTGCTGGGTGAGAGTAAGGTATGGCTTTAAAAAGTTGTTAATTCTTAAGAATATTATGAACATGATATAGTAGAGAACTTTGGAAAGAGGTGGTGTGAGAGGTGATTGATAAAAGGAAAAGTCATAATTTTGGGATTCTTTTATTCATTTTTCCTTTCTTCCATAGGACTTTGTACATGTATATATTAATAAAGCTCTTTTTGAGTTAGTAATGCGGAGATTTTTTTTTAAAAACATGTCCCGGGGGCGCCTGGGTGGCACAGCGGTTAAGCGTCTGCCTTCGGCTCAGGGCGTGATCCCGGCGTTATGGGATCGAGCCCCACATCAGGCTCCTCCGCTATGAGCCTGCTTCTTCCTCTCCCACTCCCCCTGCTTGTGTTCCCCCTCTCGCTGGCTGTCTCTATCTCTGTCGAATAAATAAATAAAATATTAAAAAAAAAAAAAAAAAAAAAAAAAAAAAAAAAAAAAAAACATGTCCCAGCTGGTGACCAGCACTGGTTTTACTTTTTGTTCCACTAATTAATTTATATGTCTCCTTCTGCTAGTCTATAGCCCCTGTAAGGGCATGGACCACATCTTACTGCTTTCTACATTCCTGGTGCTGGACACAGTAAATATATAATAAATATATAATAAATAATAAATATATAATAAACATATAATAAATATAAATAAAATATATAATAAATATATAATAAATAATAAAAAATATATAATAAATACCATAGTGTTTTGACATTTGCTATGGTTTTTCTGAAATCATGTTTCAGTCCTAGATAAATTTACATTTAGGGTTGACTATGGGATGGGATGGATCATAGTGAAAAAATAGTAAAGTTTTACTTTGCAACTTTATAAGAGTTAAAGAAACTTCCAGTTAATTCACTGAGACCCTACTCAGAAGGCAATTATATTTTTGTATGACTTTAACTTTTTAAAGCATACTTAATATGGTAATAAATTATGTGGGAAATAAGCACAGGAAACCTTCAAGGAACAATCTCATTTGAAATCTTTCAATTTTGTTAATGGCACCGAGCATCAATAATTCACCCCATTTCCTCATATCTCCTTCATTTGGCTTACTGCAGACTGTAATTTCCACAATATCTTTCACATCGATAATTTATCTTCTGTTTCTACTATCCTATTTAATGCTCTTATTCTTTTTTGACTACCTCTTTAGCACTTCCCTACTCTTCCCTGCTTCATGATTCTTCATTTCCTACCTAAATAAAATCCAAACATTTTTAGACTAACATTTAATGGCTTTTCACATTACTGATGCAGCTTCTCTGTCCAGACTTAAGTGGGTGCTCACAGAAACCAAAAGAATAGTTACAGTTATCTCTTTAGGTTGTAAGTCACTTAGCTAAAGTCTGGCAACTGGTATTGGCAAGACCAATGGAACTCAGGCTTACTGAATGCCAACCCCATATTTGTATTCCACCAGTCATTTCCTCCATAAGTTCTGAATGAAATTATTAGAATAAATCATTAGGAATTTTTCCGGCTCCATGTGAGTCAGCGGCCACAACAGTTTTGAGTACCTATAGGAGTCCAGCAGATGACTTAACTGGGTGACGTAGAGTTTAAACAATGAGTGGTATGAATTGTGGCAGACGAAAGAAGGTTCACCGCCTCCAAAGGAGGTAGCCCCTTTTCAGCTCCAGCCAGTTATTGCTGTATGTTAAGACTCAGTGTTGCCAATCTTCCTTTTTATTCCCCCAAGAGAAGATAGAGATCTAGACTTCAATGTGAAATTTTCTGACTTTTTAAAACACAAATTAAATCTGATTATATTCTTGTATAGATATATATAATATCTATTGTGGTTATAAAGTGAAGTTTCACTTTCAGAAGTAGATAAATCCATTTTAAATACCCCAATTTTTCCAAATTACTGTTTTGGTTTTTTTTTAATTCTCCAGGTCAAGTATACTTATGTTAGAAACTCCTATTACCTAATTTCAATAGAATTTGGTTTAAAATAGTTGTTTGTGTGTCAAGGGATAAGTCTGTTTAAAAATAACGTATTTCCTTCCTGATTTATCTTTCATATTTTGAGACAGGAATTGAATAATGGACTCCTAAGGGCTTATGCATTCACACGTTTTCAAGAACATGAATATTCACTTTTCAAAGTAATTGAATTTTTTTTTTAAGATTTATTTATTTGAGAGAGAGTGAGAGTGAGGACAATCAGGGTGAATGGCAGGGAGAAGCAGACTCCCAGCTGAGCAGGGTGCCCGATGTGGGATTCTATCCCTGGACTCAGGGATCATGATCTCAGCTGAAGGCTGACGTTTAACTGACTGAGCCATCTAGGCGCCATCAAAGTAATTGAATGTTTAAAAATTAAGTTTAAGTCTGTTTTTTTCTCTCTATAAGAGTAACATTTAAACATCATAGTTTCTTCTGTAAACTATTACAGGCTTATGATTAAGTTATTCAGCAGACATTTATCAAGAGCTTACTGTCTGTTAGCCAATACGGGGATATAAAGATAAAAATAGGTAAAAACTCAGGACGCCTGGGTTTCCCAGTTCATTAAGCATCTGCCTTCAGCTCAGGTCATGATCCCAGAGTCCTGGAATCAAGTTCCGCATCAGACTCTGTGCTCAACGGGGAGTCTGCTTCTCCCTCCATCTGTTGCTCCCCCTGCTTGTGCACTCACTCTCTCTCTCTGACAAATAAATAAATAAAATCTTAAAAAAAAATAGGCAAAAACTCTAGCATGTGTAGATAAGAAATGAAACTAATTTTTTCTTTGCAAATTAACTTACCTAGTAAATTCATTACCTTTTTGTAAATTATCTAGGCCTATAAGCACATTTTTTTAATAGCAGGCATTTGTATATAAGTAATTGAGCTTAAAGACAGTTCAGTGACTGTCAACATCTCTACCAAAAAATATCAGGTAAGGGGAGGTAATTAGATTAAAGCACAATTTATACTGCGGGATAATTTTTTTTTTTTAAGGATTTGCTAAGAAGTTGATTTCTTGGTAAAATTAAGTTTTATATGGAAGCATATTTAGCCATCGTTTCCCTCTCTTTGCTTATCATAGATGACTGAGAACCCACTGTAATTATTATAAGTTGTCATATGAATTATTTTTGATAGTAAAAATCAAAATAGAAGATTAAAATTGTTATATTAATGTTGCATTTAAAATAATGTACTTGACATTTTTCAGGATAAAGAATTGTTCTCAGGATTTTAAAAAGACTTCTGATCAGCTAACGATTGGTTTAGAACATTCAACATCCACACACAGGACTATTTTGAACTCCTCATCTCTAATGGCGGTATGAAAAATGTTACTCATGAAGTAAGATGGAGCCAAACGTTTTTACTTTGTGTCTGGTAGCTTAACTCTTCTCTCCTCTCAAGGTTGCTATAATTATAGGGTTGTTTTGGAAGCATGAAGGTAAGAGGTAAACCTACATTTTTTACTCAAATCTCTTATTTTATTCTAAATATGCTTGAACAATTTTCATTTTTCCTAAGGCAACCCATTCTCCCTTTGACCAACTCTATTAGTGTTCTTAATATTTAGCCATATGTAGCTTCTTCCCTTTGAACCTAGTTATTGAATCTGGATTTATGTGAAACTTGTATAAAGTACAAGTTTCTAAATTCTGAATGTGATTTTTCCATCATTTTAATGGCAGCCAAAAGGCCCAAATAATTCACTGTGGTGATGGTGATGATGTTACTGTTGAAAGACTGAATTTTACCTGTTTCTATAGCTTTAAATAATGTATTATTTTAGTTTAAGACCAGAAATAGAACAAACTCCAAAATGCTATTATTAAAGAGATCTTTAGTGAGCTAGGGGAAGGGAGCAAGCATTTAATCTTGCAGTCTTTTACTTCAGGTGTAAATTTTAACATAGCCAAATTATAATCTTCTTTAAAAACTTAATTGTTACACGTGTGTGCATTAATAGCCATGATACATTTTTCAAGACAGTTTTTTTTTTTAAGATTTTATTTCTTTATTTAACACAGAGAGAGACAGCCAGCGAGAGAGGGAACACAAGCAGGGGAAGTGGGAGAGGGAGAAGCAGGCTCATAGCGGAGGAGCCTGATGTGGGGCTCGATCCCATAACGCCAGGATCACGCCCTGAGCCGAAGGCAGACACCTAACCGCTGTGCCACCCAGGCGCCCCTCAAGATAGTTTTAAGTTGGGAAATGGTTACACAAAATATTCCATTTTTTTCAAAAATATCTCTAAAAAAATCTGAAATACTATAAACTATAATCAAAACTCTAAAATGTTATAGTTTTTAATTTCTGGATAAGTAGGATTAAAAGTGTCATTTTTGTTACTTGTTTTCAGACTTCTATGATGGTCTGTGTTACTTTTGTAATCAAAAGTGTAGCTTGATATGTTTGCACCTAATATAATGTAGTAAGCATCTATTTTTATATTTTGTATTTGTATGTGGACCCTCTTCCCCTTCTTAGGAAACTAAAACTGCAGAAGAAATTGATGAAGCATTGAAGATAGCAGGCTATAGTTTTGAACAATTAAGTGTTGCTGTAAAAGTAAGCATTTTAAATGATTAAATTCTATAGTGAATTAAGGCATGTTCTCTTTAAATGTGTATATTGGGATGTATATCACTGAAGTTAGAGCTTAGTACTAAGTCATTGAGCATGATAATCCAATGACAGAGAAACATACAAAAGAATAGAAGACTTCATGGTCTGCTAGGATTGGTCTTGTGGCATTGTTATGCTAGTGGCCTGCTGAAATTAGAGCACTATTAAGGAACCATGATTTTTTTTCTTGCTGTGAGCTGAATTTTATCTTGAAAGTATTGCAGACCATCTTTCTAACATTGCTCATTATTCGGCTGCATGAAGAATCTTATTTTCTTTCCTCCTTTACTCCATCCCCCCAAAAAGAGACTCACTTGGTGACAAAGAACAAGCTCCTAAGCACCCAGCAACAACAAATTTACAACCAAGGCAGTCAAAAGATTATAGCTGATAAGGGGTTAAGACTTCAACATATGAATTTGGGAGGGGGGTGGACAGAATTCAACCCATAACAGTCAGCTCTCTGATCCCCCGCTGATTCGTGTCCTTCAAAATACATTCACCCCATCCCAGCCTAGTCTTAAATCTATTCCAGCATCAAGTCCAAAATCTCATCTAAGTATCTTCTAAATCAGGTATGACTGAGACTAAGGGTATGATTTATTTGGGCGCAAAAATTCCTCTCCAGCCATTAACCTGTGAAACTAGATAGCTAATCTGCTTCTAAAATGCATTGGTTGGATAGGTATAGGATAGACATTCTTGTTCTAAAAGGGAGAAAATGGAAGGAAAAAAGGGGTCACAGATCTCAAGCAACAATTCTTTGTCAAAAAATGCAATGATGTAGAATAATTAACATTTTAATTCAAGTACTTTTAATATTATGTATTAAGGTTTTTCATTTAAGGAATCCTGCCAGAAGGAAGTTCAGCTATCTAGAATGATTCTTCCTGTAATGATAAAAAGGAATAAGAAGTTTAGAAAACTTAGTGGATTTTCTAGGCCTTTTTGCCAGTTTATTAGTGCACAGTGCCAACAAAGGTTCATGATCTTGCTGACCGGTACCAAGATTTAAAGTTGAACCTTATATTATGTTCTTTCCAGATGCTGGAGCACATACACAGTCAAACAAAAGAGGAAACAGTCAGTCTTATAGAGGTTCTGGAGAAACAGTTTGATCAGCTTTTTACTTCTCTTGATTCCAGGTAATAACTTAAAAATGGAGACTCAATGAAACTGCAGTTTTTAACATGAACTTGTCACTTTGTTTCTTTGTATAGATTGAAGTACTGAGTAACTTTTAAACAAGTTTGGAAGGTATTGGGTGATCCCTACAGACTGATGTCTACAGCTTGAAAATGAAGAACAATTTGTACATTTTTAAAAAATTTTGGCTATTTGCCATCTGGTCCTACAGCTAACTGTTAAATAAATAAGCTTCTTTCCTAAAACAGCAGAAAAAATTATTTTCAAAATCTGCATGTTGCAGAATTTCACTTGAGAAAATCCAAACATGCTTTTCCTTACACATCATTCCATCATTTTTTCATGTGTTTATTTGCATCAGAGCAAGAATGCTCTAATACTTTCTAACACTCATTTCTAAACAAATACCACATAGTTGCATATCCATCACTTTAAAAATTCTTTAATATTCTTTAATATATGTGATCTTTAATAATTTTTAATCACATCTTTTTGATCCATTTATCTGTTGGTGGATATCTGGGCTCACCAGATGCTGAAAAAGAAAACCAAAGTTGGAGGCATCACAATTCCAGACTTCAAGCTGTATTACAAAGCTATAATTGAGACAGTATGGCACTGGTACAAAAACAGTGTGTGTGTATATGTATGTATATATATATATACACACACACATCTGGATATGTGTGTGTATATATATATATATATAGGTATATATACTATACATATACATACATATATCTATATCTATAGATAATTATAGATATATATAGACATCTGGGCTCTTCCCATAGTTTGGCTGTTATGGACATTGCTGCTGTAAACATTGGAGTACATATGCCCCTTTGAATCACTGTTTGTATACTTTGGATAAATACCTAGTAGTGCAATTGCTGGGTCATAGGGTAGTTCTACTTTTACCTTTTTGAGGACCTCCATACTGCCTCCCAGACTGGCTGCACCAGTTTGTATTCCCACCAAGAGTGTAAGAGGGTTCCCTTTTCTCCACATCCTCGCCAACATCTGTCGTTTCCTGACTTCTTAATTTTAGCCATTCTGACTGGTTCAAGGTGGTACCTCACTGTGTTTTTGATTTGTTATTTCCCTGATGATGAGTGATGTTGAGCATTTTTTCATGTGTCTGTTAGCCATTTGTATGCCATCTTTGGCGAAATGTCTGTTCATGTCTTCTGCCCATTTCTTGACTGGATTTTTTGTTTCTTGGGTGTTGAGTTTGAGAAGTTCTTTATAGATTTTGGATACTAGCCCTTTATCTGATAAGACATTTGTAAATATCCTCTGCCATACCATAGGTTGCTTTTTAGTTTTGTCAATTGTTTCCTTTGCTGTGTAAAAGCTTTTTATCTTGATGAAGTCCCAATAGTTCATTTTTGCTTTTCTCTTGCTTTTGGAGACGTGTCTAATAAGAAGTTGCTGCAGCTGAGGTTGAGGAGGTTGCTGCTTGTGTTATCCTCTAGGATTTTGATGATTCCTATCTCACATTTAGGTCTTTCATCCATTTTGAGTTTATCTTTGTATATGGTGTAAGAGAATGGTCCAGTTTCATTCTTCTGCATGTGGCTGTCCAATTTTCCCAACACCCATTGTTGAAGAGACTGTCCTTTTTCCATTGGATATTCTTTCCTGCTTTGTCAAAAATTAGTTGACCGTAGAGTTTAGGGTCCATTTCTGGGTTCTTTATTCTGGTCCACTGATCCATGTGTCTGTTTTTGTACCAGTGCCATACTGTCTCAATTATAGCTTTGTAATACAGCTTGAAGTCTGGAATTGTGATGCCTCCAACTTTGGTTTTCTTTTCAGCATTCCATTGGCTATTTGGGGTCTTTTCTGGTACTATACACATTTTAGGATTATTTGTTCCAGCTTTGTGAAAAATGTTGATGGCATTTTGATAGGGATTGCATTGAATGTGCAGATTGTTCTGGGTGGCATAGACATTTTCACAATATTTGTTCTTCCCATTCATTAGCATGGAATGTTTTTCCACTTCTTTGTGTCTTCCTCAATTTCTTTCCTAAGTGTTCTGTAGTTTTTAGAGTGCAGATCCTTTATCTCTTGGTTAGGTTTATTCCCAGGTATCTTATGGTTTTTAGTCCAACTGTAAATGGGATCAATTCCTTGATTTCTCTTTCTTCTGCCTCTTTGTTAGTATTTAGAAATACAACTGATTTCTGTGCATTGATTTTATATCCTGCTGCTTTGCTGAATTCCTGTATCAGTTCTAGCAGTTTCTGGGGTTTCTACATAGAGTATCATGTCATCTGTGAAAAGTGAAAGTTTGACTTCTTTGCCAATTTGGATGCCTTTTATTTCTTCTTATTGTCTGATTGCTGAGGCTAAGACTTCTAGTACTTTGTTGAAAAAATACCACTGTCGCATGGAGTGGACATTCCTGTGGTGTTCCTGACCTTAGGGGAAGAGCTCTCAGTTTTCCCCATTGAGGATGATATTTGCGATGGGCTTTTCATAGGTGGCTTTATGCTATTGAGGCATGTTCCCTCTATCCCTACACTGTGGAGAGTTTTCATCAAGTTTCATTTAAGTGCTATATTTTGTCAGATGTTTTTTCTGCATCTATTGAGAGGATCATATGGTTCTTATCCTTTTATTAATGTGGTGTTCCACACTGAATGATGTGTTGATATTGAACCACCTTGCAGCCCAGGAATAAATCCCACTTGGTTGTGGTGAATAATTCTTTTGATGTACTGTTGGATCCTATTTGCTTGCATCTTGGTGAGAATTTTTTTTTTTTTAAAGATTTTATTTATTTATCTGACAGAGATAGAGACAGCCAGCGAGAGGGGGAACACAAGCAGGGGGAGTGGGAGAGGAAGAAGCAGGCTCATAGCAGAGGAGCCTGATGTGGGGCTCGATCCCGTAACGCCAGGATCACGCCCTGAGCCGAAGGCAGACGCTTAACCGCTGTGCCACCCAGGCGCCCCATGGTGAGAATTTTTGCATCCATGTTCATCAAGGGTATTGGTCTGTAATTCTCCTTTTTGGTGGGGTCCTTGGTATTGGGATCAAGGTAATGCTGGCCTCATAGAATGAGTTTGGAAGTTTTACTTCCATTTCTATTTTTTGATAAAGTTTCAGAAGAATAGGTATTAATTCTTCAAATTTTTGGTAGAATTCTGCTGGAATGCTCTCTGCCCCAGACTCTTGTTTGTTGGGACATTTTTAATTACTGCTTCAATTAGTTTGCTGGTAATGGGTCTGTTCAGGTTTTCTCTTTCTTCCTGTTTCAGTTTTGGTAGTTTATATGTTTCTGAGAATGCATCCATTTCTTCCAGATTGCCAAATTTGTTGGCATATAATTGCTCATAATATTCTCTTGTAATTGTTTGTATTTCTGCAGTGTTCGTTGGGATCTCTCCTTTCATTGATGATTTTATTTATTTGGGTCCTTTCTCTTTTCTTTTTGATAGGTCTGGCTAGGGGGTTATCGATCTTACTAATTCTTTTAAAGAACCAGCTCCTAGTTTCATTGATCTGTTCTACTGGTTTTTGTTTTGTTTTGGTTTGGTTTCTATTCCATTGATTTTATTATTTCCCTTCTGCTGGATTTAGGCTTTATTTGCTGTTCTTTTTACAGCTTCTTTAGGTGTAATCTTAGGTTGTGTATTTGAGACTGTTCTTGTTTCTTGAGAAAGGCCTGTCTTGCTATCTGTTTCCCTCTTAGGACTGCCTTTGGTGCCCCCAAAGGTTCTGAACTGTCATGTTTTCATTTGCATTTGCTTCCATGTATTTTTTTAATTCTTTTTAATTTCCTGCTTGACCCATTCATTCTTTAGTAGAATGTTCTATTTTTTCATGTGCAAGTCTTTTCTGATCATATATTTTTATTTCTCTTAGGTAGTAGAGTTGTTGGGCCATGCAGTAAATATACATTTCTTTTTTTGTAAAGATGTGCATTTGTCATATTTATGCATTCTGTGTATATATTTCATTTTGTAAGAAATTTCCAGCCTGTTTTCCAAAGTGGTTGTATCATTCTACATTCCCATCAAAAATGTATAAGAGTTCTAGTTGTTCTTCATGCTTATCTGCCTTGGCTTATATGGTTAGTCTTTTCAAATTTAGCCATTCTCATGGGTGGGAATATCTCATTGTGGTTTTAAATTGCCTTTCCCAGGCACTGTTTTAAGTGCTTCATTATCTTATCACAACAGTCTTATGAAATATGTGCTATTAATATTATCATCATCCCCATTTTACATGTGAGGAGACAGAGGCACAGAAAGGTAAAATAGTTGCCTAAGGTCTCGACATATCCAGTAAGTGGCGGAGCTAGGGTTCTATCCAGGCACTCTGGCTCCAGGGGTCAGACTCCTAACCTCTCTGTTGCACTAACCTCCCCAAGAAGTTCTTGGTCTCTACTGTGGGTGGTCCTTCATAAGGAGGCCTGGAAACAGCAGCCAGTCACCTGAAGAAAAGAGGTGTTGCCTAAGGTAAAGCTGTACAGCCTAAAGATAGATGTCTGAAGAGCCACACACCAGGAAACAGAAGAAACTGCCCCTGCCAGCCCACATGTAGGTGTTGGGCCAGGATGAGGGCCAAGAGCCCCTAGTCTCAGTCTCTTGCCTTTCCCTGCTGAGACTGCCAAAGGGTAACATGGCAGCTCTGCCTTCTATAAATAGTACAGTGTCGTCCCTTGTCCACCCCCTGGTAGGATGCTCTTAAAACTCCATGTGTTTGTGGTCTTTCCAAATTTTTTCTTATAGTTGACTTCAAGTTTTAAAGCATTGTGGTCTGAAAATATGCATGGTATAATCTCAGTCTTTTTGTGCTGGTTGAGACCTGATTTGTGACCCAGAATGTGTCTATTCTGAAGAATGTTCCATTTTTACGCGAAGAATATATATTCTGCTGCTTTAGGATGAAATGCTCTTGATATACCTGTGAAGTCCATCTGGTCCAGTGTGTCATTCAAAACCCTTGTTTCCTTGTTGATCTTCTGCTTAGATGATCTGTCCATTGCAGTGAGTGGGGTGTTAAAATCCCCTACTATGTACTATCATCAATGAGTTTCTTTAATTTTGTTATTACTTGGTTTATATATTTAGCTGCTCCCAAGTTAGGGTCATAAATATTTGCAATTGTTAGATCATCTTGTTGGATAAACCCTTTTGTTATGATATAGTGTCCTTCATCTTTTTTTACAGTCTTTGGTTTAAAACCTAGTTCACTACCCCCTCACTTTCAATCTGGAGATGTCTTTGGGTCTAAAATGAGTCTCTTGTAATCACCCCCTATCAATGGGTCTTTTTTTTTTTTTAAATCCATTCTGATACCGTGTCTTTTGTCTTTTGATTAGAGCATTTAGTCCATTTACATTCAGAGTAATTATTGAAAGATATGAATTTAGTGCCATTTGATCAGCGACCTGTAAAATTGCTGTTCCTGTAGATTGTTTCTTTCTGATCTTTGTTACTTTTGGGCTCTCTCTTCGCTCAAAGGATCCCCTTTAATATTTCTTGCAGATCGGGTTAATTGTTCAAAAATTCCTTTAGTTTTTGTTTGTCCTGGAAACTCTATCTCTCCTTGGATTCAGAATGACAGCCTTGCCTGATAAAGTATTCTTGGCTGCATATTTTTCCCATTTAGCACGTTGACTATATCATGCCAGTCCTTTCTTGCCTACTGGGTCTCTGTGGACAGGTCTGCTGCCAGCCTTATGTGTCTACCCTTATAGGTTGAGGACCTCTTGTCCCTACTTTCAGGATTTTCTCTTTATCTGTGAAATTTGCATACTTCACTGTTCTATGTCAAGGTGTTGACCTATTTTTACTGATTTTTGAGAGGGGTTGTTTGTGCCTCCTGGACTTGAATACCTGTTTCCTTCCCCAGATTAGGGAGGCTCTCAGTTATAATTTGTTCAAATAAACCTTCTGTCCCTCTCTCCATCTCCTGGGACCCTTATTAACCAGATATTATTTTGCATTATGGAATTGCTAAGTTCTGTAAGTCTGCCTTCATGATCCAGTAGTTTCCTTTTTCTCTTCTTTTCAGCTTCCTTATTTTCCATCATTTTATCTTCTAGATCACTGACTCTCTCTCTTCTGCCTCATTTATCCTCTTTTATAGAGCCTCCATTTGGGACTGCATCTCGGTAATAGCATTTTTAATTTTGGCCTGACTAGATTTTAGTTCTTTTATTTCTACAATAAGGGATTCTCTAGTGTCTTATATGCTTTTGTCAATCCTAGCTAGTATCTTTATAATTGTTGTTTTAAATTCTAATTCAGACGTCTTACTTATATCCATATTAAATCCCTGGCAGTCAATACTACAGCCTGTTCTTTCTTTTGGGGTGAATGTCTCTGTGTCATCATTTTGTCTAGAAAAGAATAGAAGAAAGAGAAAAGACAACCATAACAATGACAACAGAAAAAAAACTACAAAAAAACAAAAACGATACAAAGCAAGAAAAAAAAAACAAGAAACAACCCCCCCCCCCCCGCTGCCAAAAAAAAACTAGATGCTGGGTGCATTTTGGTCTGCATGTGAAAAGAAACTAGATCCCAAAATAAGAAAGAGAGGAAAATTTCTATTTTTTTAAACTTTTGTGTATGTATATAATAGACAATGAAAGGAAACAAAAAATAAAAAATTTATATATAATGTATATATAAAAAAATTTTTTTTAAAAGAATTGAAAAAATAATAAAATAACTGTAAAAATAATAATGAAAGACTTTAAAAAAATGGATGTTTTCCCTAAGAGCTTTGCAGCCCTCTATGATCAGTAAATTTGGTGCAAGCCAGTTGTTCCTGCTGGTCTCCTGGGGGAGGGGCCTGTTGCACTGATTCTCAGGTGCCCCTGCCCTAGTGGAAATGTTCCCCACTTGCCAAGGGGCCAGGCAGTGTAAGTGGCTCCAGATTCCACTATGATGTGCTGTTTTGCTCCCTGAAGGCTTCCAGCACTGACAAGTGGGATGAAAATCAGGGCACCCCAATCTCTAGCCCTGGAGCTGAGAGTTCACACCCTTCACTCTTCAGTGAGCTCTCACAGAAAAGCAGTCAATTACTCCTACCTCCCCACTTTCCATCAGATCTCTGTGTTCATCCGGCCAATGACCAAGCATTTTTATCTCAGGCACGAGACTGAGTTTCAAAACTCAAATTTTATGGACACCTGTAGCGCAGAACCACGCTGTTCCTGCTGCGGAGGGAGGAGGGGGTCTCACCATTCTTCTGCCTTTTGCTGGACCCCTACCAGGAAAGCAGTTGCGGAACTGTGCAGTGGGTCGCAGTTTATGGCAACACAGAGAGGAAAGCTGACACCTAAACTGACTGTTTTCAGCTGCCTTCCCTGCTTCTGTGCCTGGAAACTCTGCTGCACTCAGGCACCCCAGTTCTTGTGACCCTAGGGATCTTGAGACAATGCCGTTCCACCTGGGATTCTGCCCCGCTTTGTTTCCTGAGCACCTTTAAGCCAGGGGCATACTAGCCGACTTCTGAAAGTTCCGATTTTGTGCGCCATTGCTTATGATACTTTGCAGTAGCCTCCTTAAGTAGTCTCCCTCCCCTCCACCATATCCTCCAGTGTATCACCCCATATTCAAGTCTCTGCACCTTCCAGAAATTGGTCACTTTTCTGTTATAGAATTGCAGCATTTCTTTACTCAGATCTCTGATTGATTTCACAGATATCCAGAATGATTTGATAATTGTCCAGCTATATTTGAGTGAATAGAGAAACTTAGGGTCCCCTACTCCTCCATCATCTTAACTCCTCTCCCATTTCAATTTTTAAAATTTTTGTTTTTCATTTGTCTCAAGATATTTTCCTAGTGATCTTTTTGTTTGACCCATTTGTGTTTAGGCATATATTACTTAATTTCCACGTATTTTTCATTTCCTTCTGTTAATGTTTTCTAGTTTCTTTCCGTTGTGACCAGAAAAGATACTTCGTGTACTTTCAGTTTTTTTTTACTTTGGTTTTTTAAAAGACTTGATTCTGGACCTAACATATGATCTAACCTGGAGGATGTTCCATGTGTGTTTGAGGGAAATTGTTGTTGTTGGATTTTTCTTTGTCAGGTGCAATTGATCTGTCATGTTGTTTAGTCTGTTTTTTATTGATATTCTATATGGCTTTCCTATTTGTTATTGGAAATAGAAAGTAGGATATTGACATCTCCACCTATTATTATAGTGCTGTTTTTCCCTTTAATTTTGTCAGTGTTTGTTTCATATATTTCAGAGCTCTTATATTTGGTTCATATATGTGTTATAATTGTATATTCTTGATATGTCAATATATAATGTTCTTTTTCTCTTGTAACAGTTTTTGACTTAGTCTATTTTGTCTAACGTTAGTATAGTTCTCTTTTGATTACTATTTACACAATCTTTTTTCATCTTTTCACCTTCATTCTATGTATATCTATAGATCTAAAATGAGTATCTTGTAGACCTAAGTATGTTGTCATTTTTTGGACTCTAGTCCTCCACTCTGTGCCTTTTGATTCTGAAGTTTAATCCATTTACTTTTAAATTAATTATCAATAAAGGACTTTTGCCATGTATTCAATATGTTTTAGAACCTTCTTATCATTCATTTCTTCTGTTTCTACCTTCTTCTGTTTATTTGACTTTTTTGTAGTGACATATTTTGATTCCCTTCTCATTTTTTTTTGCATATTCTGTAGTTACTTTGTGGTTACCGTGGGGATTACGTATAACATATTAAAGTTATAACAATCTATTTTGAATTGATACCAGCTTAACTGAATTGCATGTAAAAACTCCTTTACATCTCCTTCCCCTCTGTTTTGTTTCACAGTTTTATCTTCATACATCATGTACCCATTAACATAGATTTATAGTCATTTTATGTATTTGTCTTTTAAATCCTGTAGAAAATAAAAAGTGGAGTTATAAACCAAAACTACAACGATACCAGATTTTATATTTGCCTGTGTATTTACCTTGACCAAGTACAAGTTACCATCTCTCCTCCTTTCATTTTAACCTGAAGGACTTTGTTTAGCATTTCTTGTAGGACAAGTATATTGATCATGAACTCCCTTGGCTTTTTTTTAATCTGGGAATGTTTTAACTTTTCCCTTATCTTTTGAAGGACAGTTTTGCTAGTTATGGAAGTCTTAATTGGCAGGCTTTTTTCTTTAAACACTTTCTTTATTCTTTTTAGTGCGAGTTCAGGGAAGGGGCAGAAAGAGGGAGAAGCTAAGCAGGCTCCACACCCAGTGCTGAGCCCTACGTGGGGCTCAATCTCATGATCCTGAGATCGTGACCTGAACTGAAATCAAGAATCAATGCTGTACCAACTAAGCCATCCAGGCACCCCTCAACACTTTAAATATGTCATCCCATTGCCTTCTGGCCTCTAAGGTTTCTACTGAGAAATTGGCTGATAATCATACTGAGGATTCCTTGTGTGTGACAAAATTGCATTTCTCTTAATGCTTTCAGGATTTTCTATTTGTCTTCCAATAGCTTGATTATATTGTGTCTCTATGGGGGGTCCAAGTTTATTCTACTTAAGTATCTTTGGGTTCTTGGACTTGTCAATTTATGTATTTTATCTCATTTTGGAATCCTTTAGCTATTATGTCTTCAAATAATTTTCTGCACCTTTCTCTTTCTTTCCCGCTTTTGGGACTCCTGTAATGTGTATGTTGCTTTTCTTGAGAGAATCCCTCAAGTACCTTATGTTCTGTTCACTTCTTTTCATTATTTTTTCTTTCTGTTCCTCAGATTCTAATTTCAGTTGTCCTATCTTCAGGTTTGCTAATTCTTTTTTATTCCTGCTCAGATCTGCAGTTGAACCCCTCTAGTGAATTTTTCATTTTATTTATGGTACTTCTGAGCACCAGAATTTGTTTCCTTGTTATAATCTGTCTCTTTATTGATAGTCACATTTTAGTCCTTCATTTTTTCCTGATTTCCTCTAGGTTCTTTGTGCATGTTTTCCTTTAGCTCTTTGAGCATGTTTAAAATTGTTGTTTTAGGGGCGCCTGGGTGGCACAGCGGTTAAGCGTCTGCCTTCGGCTCAGGGCGTGATCCCAGCGTTATGGGATCGAGCCCCACATCAGGCTCCTCCACTGTGAGCCTGCTTCTTCCTCTCCCACTCCCCCTGCTGTGTTCCCTCTCTCGCTGGCTGTCTCTATCTCTGTTAAATAAATAAATAAAATCTTTAAAAAAAATTGTTGTTTTAAAGTCATTAATAAGTGCTATGTCTCTGCTTCTTCAGTGACGGTTTCTGCCACTCTATTTTTTTCCTTTGAACAGGTCATGTTTTTCCATGTCTTTATATGCCCTTGCTGTTTTGTTGAAAATTGGGCATCTGAAAACACAGCCACCTCTTCTAGTCATGGCAGACTGGCTCTCTGCAGGGGCAGTCTTTCACTGAGTGAGCATGCTCTGAGCCTTAGAATCAGCCTCAGATGAAGGCTTAAGGTGATCTCAGGTCTTTCCTGAGCATGCATCTTGCCAGGGCCTGAGTATGATTTTTTTTTATTCCTTTATATACACAGATGCTTTTAAATGTATTCATTTCTGAAAGAGTCTCACCCAAGCTTTTGCAAGCCCCAGAATGTCTAGTGTATGTCTTTACCTGTAATCTCTTGCCCAGGGATCTATAGCTGTTAGTCTTCCTACAGCCTTCCCAAGTACTGCCTGTTGCTCTTCACTGCCTGAGCTCCAAGTTAGGTGAAACAGACTAGTTCCTCAAGCATCCCACAAACAAGTTAGAACATTACAGATGAAGTCTTCTATGCTCCTCTGGTTTGACAGAAGGAATTGGGAACTGTGCTGCTACCTCTAGACCAAGACTATACCATGCTGAGGAGGGGGCTGGGCAAGAACAAGTGAAAACACCATGGAATTTCCTAATGTTTTGAATGTGGCTTTTTCTTGATTGGGCATTTGCTTGGTTGCTGTATACCTTTGTTTATTTTCCAGACTTTCTATAAGATTATTTTAAGCAGGTTTTGCTTTTTTTTTTTGACATCTCCACTGGGTAACAAGGGCTTTGAGTTACCTAGTTTGCCATTTTGCTGATACCAATCCAAAGGCATGAGTTTTTAGAAACCATACTAGAACATACCAAAATAACCATTTTCTCCCCTAAAGAAATGACTTTCAGATTATTTATACAATTACCAAAGAAGTTTTTGGAATACCTCTTCACCTTCAGAGCCTATGTCACATTCTTGTTACTCTTCAGTATAGCAAACACTCCTTTTTTAAAGGCCAGATTTGCTTTTGAGGAAATAATAGTCATTTGTTTGATAATAAAATGAGAAAGTTATGCATTACAATTTGTGGTACAAAATTTTTTAATTGCCATAATGTAATTCCATCATAGGCCCAGAAAAGATTTTGAGTAATGAGGTACAAGTAATGAAGGTTTGCTAATTGTTGTTCTAAGTGATTACTTTGCAGATTATAGTTAATTGATACCTGTGTTCTGGTTTGGTGAAGTCTTATCTTAAAATCTCATTTTATATTTATGTAATTTGTGTCCACTGATGGAAATTTTAAAATGTGCAGGCATATCTTTGTGGGAAATGAATACAAATTGTCTTTGAACTAGTACAAGTGATTACAGGATAGGATTTCTCTTTTAGGTGGAATCATCTAGGGTCTGTCTTCTGTAATTCTGTGACAGCTGTATCTGTGAAATGATAATTACATCCTTCTACTTTTTCTCTTGTTATTCATACATAGTTTTCAATTGTAATATGTTTCAGTTGAATTGATTGCCTCTTTTAACCATGTTCATAAACTAGTGAAATTACCTTTTTGATACCACTCACTTGCTATAAACTCACTTTCATATGAGCATTTATGAAATTCTGTAAAATAATTTTGGGATCTTACATGAAGGAAAAAGAACCTGTGTGAAGAAGTATTAAGAAATACAGATGATTATCTGTCAAATGTAATAATGGCTAAAAGCTACATTGAAGAGAAAAAAAATGATTTGGCTGCAGCTATGAAGATAGCAAGAGAGTTAAAATCAGCACCTTCTTTAAGGACTTATTGTGACCTGAATCAGGTAATTTTGATCATAATGTGAATTTGTTTCTAAGGTATATTACTTTATATGCTATGGAATATGATATTTAAGACTTAAGAAGCATTTAAGATTATCCTAACTTATCTTGATCTCAACTTAGAATTCTTAGTGTTGGAATTCTAAGACAAATATTAATAAATTTTTTTAGCCTTTTGATATTTACCAGTTAGGTTTGAAATGGCACAGTAATAAGGTCTTTATAACACATGGTCTGAGAGTGAGTAGGGTGACATTGAGTTGGAAATTGATGTTCCTAGAACATTTGAACAAAAAATGAGAACATATAAGGGCAGCAAACTAAATGGGATTCTCTTTTCTTTTCGTAAACAATTTAGATATGACTGTCAGTTCTTAAAAACTTAATTCAAGTTCTCATTCAGGGTTTTTTTTTTTTCTTCCTTTTCTTTCTGCCTCCCCAAATGTGTGGGTCAAGAGACAGTGTGCTTCCACTATGTTCTATCATCTAATAATGTGCCTAGGGAGCACAGTTGGGCAAAAATAAAAACATGTTTCTGATGAGATCATTTGGTGAGATAAGGTTAACCATCTATTTTTTTTTTTTTTTTTTTTTTTTTTTTTTTTTTGCTGATTTCTACCTTGCTCCTTTGGGATATAGATCCTGTTCTGTTGTCTTTGAATCCTCATGACCTTTTCCCATAATCCGGTGTTTGGGCTGAACTGAGGTATAAAATAGAAGCCGTTGATTTATCTGCCTCCAAAGTCTCTAAGTGAAGGAAGAAGAGTTTGCCACTATCTTCCTTGGTCAGACCTCTTTCCCTAGCCTAGTTCTAAAAACATAATAGTCATTTCCTGTGTATTACACAGGTGGCATTAAGAAGTATAAAAAAGTGATAAGATTTAGTGTTCACCTGGAACACCTGGGTGGCTCAGTCAGCTAAGTGTCTGCCTTTGGCTCTGGTCATGATCCCGGGGTCCTGGGATCAACCCCCACATTGGGCTCCTTGCTCAGCAGGGAGCCTTCTTATCCCTCTGCCTGCTGCTCCCCCTGCTTGTACACATGTACATGTATGTGCGCTCTCTCTCGGACAAATAAATAAAATCCTAAGGGAAAAAAAGATTTGGTATTTACCCTAGTTAAAGTTATTAAGAAGATAAGGCAAAAAGACATTGGAGAATAGCAATGCAGATGCAAAGTGAATATGATCAGAATTTTCTCTGATTACGTAACTATATCCCATTTGTTAATTAGTGTCTTTTGTTGTTGTTATCTATTAATTTATATCTCTAAAATATTTTAAATTTCCTTAGGTGGAAAAATCATAACACTTATTTTCATCCCTCCCTTTGAGTGCCTAAAATCAAACCTTGAACTCATTAATTAGTGAGATAAATGCTATAGTTTTCCTTCTACAATCTTGCTTTGTTTCAATAATATTTATTTTTAAAAAATTCACATCTGAGTAATACTTCCCTTTTGATTCTAGATTATCCGTACTTTGAAATTAACATTTGAGAGTGAATTGTTACAAGTTACCTCTCTAAAACTAAGGAGCTCTCCCAGGTAAGTAAGTTGTAATTCAGGAGAACCAAACAATTCAGTATAAAAATGTATTAGAGCCTGGATTTATTAAATAGCAAGCAATTATAAATTGAAAATTCGTGTCACAAATGTTTCCCAAATTAGCTAACATGTAAAATAAGAGTAATTTATGATAAATGAGAAAAATACATTGTCTTTGGGGTTTTTAATGTCAACAACTAACTTGTAGAGAAAGTAATAAAGTTATATTAGAGCACTTAAAATGTCCTGTCTTTTGGAGTTTTTAATGTTAGCAACTGTTATTTAGAGAAAGTAATAAACTTGTATTATAACATTTACTTATATGCTAGTGTTTTATTTTAGGTTGAATATGAATTGCAGTGAGATCATCTATATGTTCGACAATATGGGAAAGATTGAATTTGAGGGCTTAACAAAGTAAGTATAAGAATGGCAACATGGGGTTACCTAGATGGCACAGTGGGTTAAGCATCGGACTCTTGGTTTTGGCTCTGGTCCTGATCTCAGGGTTGTGGGATCAAGGCCCGAATTAGGCTCCTCACTCAGCACAGAGTCTGCTTAAGATTCTCTCTGCCCCTCCCCCCTGCACACGCACTCTCTCTCCCTCTCAGATGAAGAAATAAATCTTTTTTAAAAATGGCAATATGCCATTAATTTCTGAGAGGGTCTAAGAGAAAAATTACCTAAGAGACGGGAAAATTGATGTGTAGTGTGTGTATGTATGATTCAAATGCTGTAAAATAATATAAAGGGCAAAACTTTCTATCAGTTAAAATCTATGTAAAATATTTAAGAATGCAAAGACCTAGAAGTGCTCAGTATTAAATGATGTATGTGTGAAATTTATCTTTGAGATTCATTCATTCAGCCAGCATTGAACACTGATTTTGTGCTAGGCACTATTACCCTAAACATTGAGATATAGGTCAGAGAAGTTACAATAAGTAGAGGATGACCCATGTAAACAATAAAGTGAATAATTGCTACAAGAGTGATATATGCAGAATTTAGTGGAGATGCTAAGGAAGGGAACGGTCAGTTCTTTTGGGGGTAACAGGAGGCTTGGAAAAAGGAAAATTTTATCTATGAAAAATGAGTAGTAATTGGAAAGGAGGCCAAAAGGAAGGTAGGCATCATAGCAGAAAGAAAGGTATGGGCAGTGAGATAATGTGCTACATTCAGGGAACTGCTTATATAATTTCACCTGACAGAGGATACACATAGGCTAAAATCCTAAAAACTTAGTATGCTGTGTAGCGTTTGAACTTTATTTTCTAGACCTATGTTATCCAGTGTGGTAGCCACTAACTACATGTGCCCATTTAAATCTAAGCATAAATTAAGTAGAGCAAAACAAAATTAAAAGAAAAAATTGGAGGGGTACCTGGCTGGCTCAGTTCGTAAAGCATGTGACTCTTGATCTCAGGGTCATGAGTTCGAGCCCCACGTTAGACATAGAGATTACTTTTTAAAAAAAGGAAAAATTGGATTCTTCAGTTGCACTAGCCACACTCCCAAGTGCTCAATAGCTACATGAGGTTGATAGCCACCATATTAGATAGTGCCCCACATTTTCACTCTTGCAGAAAGTTGTATTGGACAGCACAGCTGTAGACAGTAGAAACCACTAAAAGATTTTCAAAATGAAAATAAAAATAATTAGGTTACATTTTAAAAAGGTAACTCTGGTGGCCATTTAGAGGATTATTTGGAAGAGTATAAGTCTAGAGGCTGAAGGATTAGTTGGGCTATTGTATCAATAGTCTCAGCAAATGATGAGAAACCAAACATAGGTAGTAGCACTGGAGAGCAATAGACACAACAATGCTAAATAGGGAAAATTGATAAAGCTTATTAATTGTTTGAGCATGATGAATGAGGAAAAGGGAGGCATCCTCAATGATTTACAGGTCTGGCTTTGGTCGTTAAATTGATGGATTGTGGTATTATTCACCAAGATTGGGAATACAGGAGAAAATTTAGGAGTAGAGGGATGGTGGGCATGTTGAGTTAATGTTGTTCACCAGGTATCTGGGGAGAAATGTACAGAGAGCAGTTAGTTATATGTACTAAAACTAAAGAAGAGATCTTGGACTTGATTCTGGGTTTAGGAGTAGTTAGAATATAGATTGTTTAGAAACCCTCAAAAAGAAAGTAAGTTCATTCACTTGTAGGTGGTATGTCTCCAGGGGAAATCATCCCCCAGGAAGTATCCACGTTCATCACCTTAGGTAACTAACCAGAGTTTGGCCCACAGTCTTAAAAGGTCAGGAACAGACACGAGCAGATGTGCTGTAAACCAGGTAAATTCTTATAAGCCAAGTTTACAAAACTGAATGCCAGAATTCCAGTTTAGTCAGAATGCCAGATTATAAACTTATGGACAAATATAATTGCCACATGGACTGGAATACTTGTGTTGGCATTCTTTTTCAGCATCCGAACAGGCCTAGGGGGCCAAATTATAAGAAATTGCTTTGTTTGCAGTGTCGTTTGCAATATAGGGAATAAGATTAATCAAATAGCTTAGTAGCATTAGGCCTAGATCCTAGTACATTTCTTACAACCAGAGGAAAGTCCTTGCCAGAGGACTAGAGTACCAGTCCTTTGGCTCAAGTCATTTTCTCCCAGATGTGGACCCATGTACCATATTTGTCTTTGTGACTTGACTTTTGTATTTCTATGGATAATCATCAGCCTTCCCAATGAGTACATTCTTTTAGATATTTTCATAACTTGAATATGCTTACTATAGAATATTTTTAATATCAGAAGCTATTCTGTCTCTTTTAGATTCTGCATTGACCTTTTCTTGATTTTAAAGTTAATTTAGAGTAGTCTTAAATTTTTTCCTAGTTTTAAGGGAATGTATCGCTACAATCTGCTTCTACTTATTACAGGTGGTAAATTAAACAATGGGTTTGCCCAGTAAGAGCAGGTATTGACAAAAGTCAAGGACAGTACCCTGGAAAAATATGAAATTTTAAGACTGAGAAAGGGCAATCTGAAAAACAAAACTGAGAAGGAATAGGCAGAGGTTGAAAAACAAACAGAAAAAAGTGGTGTTCTAGAAATCAAAGGAGGAGTTTATACTGGAGTTGGTTGACGGTGTTCAATGTCTCAGGTCAGATGAGAGTTGTTATGAAAAGAAACATCTAGTTTACAAAGTTGGGTACATACATGTATCCTCAGAAGGTGTTTGAATTCAACATGTATTTTATTTACGTTCAAAGCATACCTTTTTTTTGGGAAGAGACAGATATTGTGTGTCATTGCTGAATCTAATTGGCTTTTTTGGTTCTTATTTCTAAAATGCTTCTTAAATGATGATCTGTGATGAAGCTAAATCCATAATGGGCTAACTAAAAGACAAGCATTTTGAAACTCAATCTCATTTCTGTACTTGTAGATTGATAGCCTAAATCTGTGTGGGTATGTGAAGAAGATAGAAAAAAATTTGGAGTAAACCACATAAAAGATCAACTGTGGGTTAGTGGCTATTGAATAATATCCAGAGGATTCAGACTAAAGGTGATTTTTAGGCCAGCTGGAGGTTTTTAATGATTTGCTCAGGATTATACCCTTCACTGTTTCCTATACTTTAATTTTGGGCCAGTAAATTAAAAAAGAAATAATCGTAATTTAAAATCAAACAGCTAAGCCAAATCAAAATGATTTCTTTTGAAAACCTATGTCTACCATTCTTTAGGACTAGAAGATTGTGACGTGACTGTATCATGTTCTTTCTTCACCTTCTCATTGATTACACCTCCTGTTGACCTTTTAAAACCCTTAGGCTTGCCTAGGGCTGGGAACGGGCAAAAGTTTCTTTCTGGGTAATGGAAGTGTTCTAAAATTAGATTGTAGTGATGGCTGCACAACTGTAAATCTAATAAAAATTACTGAATTTTATGCTGCGTAAATTACACATCAATAAAGCTATTTGGGGTGCCTATGTGGCACAGTCAGTAGAACATCTGACTCTTGGTTTCAGGGTCTTGAGATCGAGCTGCATGTTGGGCTCCACGCTCAGCATGGAGTCTGCTTGAGATTCTCTCTCCCTCTCCCTCTGCCCCTCCTGCTCGTTCTCTCTCTCTCTCAGATAAATAAATAAATCTTTAAAAAATATAAAGCTATTAAAAAATACTTCTGAGGCACCTATACAAAACTTTAGCTCTTTATATGTGTCACAATATTAACTGTTAAGTGGAAAGGAAATGGCTTGAAGGTAGATATAAAAAAATTCATGAAACAACTTAAAGTAGCCATATGCCTATTTTTTTCTCCAAATTTTTATTTAAATTCCAGCTAGTTAACCTACAGTGTAATACCGGTTTTTGGTGTAGAATTTAGTATTCATCACTTACATATAGTATCCAGTGCTTATCACAAGTGCCCTCCTTAATACCCATCTATTTTTTAAACAGATGTGATCCCCAGGAAAATGAAATGGGACAGAATGTTCAAACGAAATATCATAAAAAGGAATTTTCTTGTCATGATACATACCCATTTCGAGAAAAGAAAAAGGCTGACATGTCTGTTTTAACTAATGAAGCCCCATCACCTTCTTTGCAACGGGAAACCAGTGATTTGTATTTAGAAGCAAAAGATTTCCAGCCACAGAAAGAGGTTGTTGCAGTACCATCCCCTAAAACCATTGCTGTTCTGCCTCAAATGGGATCTAGCCCTGATGTGATAATTGAAGAAATTATTGAAGAAAACCTGGAAAGTGAGTGAAAATACAAAAGCAAGGAAACAATATATCATGTCTGTAATTAGAAACAAAATTAGGGGCGCCTGGGTGGCTCTTTCGTTAAGCGTCTGCCTTCGGCTCAGGGTGTGATCCCAGGGTCCTGGGATCGAGCCCCACATCAGGCTCCGTGGAGCCTGCTTCTTCCTCTCCCACTCCCCCTGCTTGTGTTCCCTCTCTCGCTGGCTCTCTCTCTCTCTGTCTGTCAAATAAATAAATAAATAAAGTCTTAAAAAAAAAAGAAACAAACAAAATTAGTCCCTGTACTTAGCAGAAACATATTGCTGTTATCTTATACCTCATTATGAGTTAACACCTGTTAATTCCTTGCCCCTACTTTCACATTTTTCCAAAATTAGGATAATTTTTTATTTTTAGTGAAATAATCTAACCTCTGAGATGTAAATTGAATATTTGGTTTAATTGAGGTATTTGACTTTTTGGTGTTCCACACATTAACCTTGTATAAAAGACAAAAATACAAATAAGATATTTGTAGACCAATCGCATGGCTTTGTCCTTAAATTTAAGAACGGGTCCTCTTAAATCTTCGTTCTGAGAGATAATCTGTTATAAAATGAGTTAACATGACTATAATAGCATCTATTTTGTAACATTTCAACATATCATAATAGTTTGATTAGATTTACAATGCTGGTATTCTTCCCATTGACTACTACTGTGTAGTTAGTATACTACCAATCTTCTTTAGGACCATTTTCAACTTGTTTTAGGTCTCTTCTGCCCACCACTTCCCAGTCTGTTCCACTGGCTGATTCTCCAGAATGACCCTTTGAATGCAAAAAAAAAAAAAAAAAAAAAAAGCACGTTTTTGGTTGTTTCCATTGTAGTATTACTGCTGATATCTCAGTGAGTTAAGAAACATATCATGACTATATCCACTGATAAAAAGGAGTCTTACCATTCCAGTATTTTGCCAATTCAAGTACAGCTTTTTAAGCAATAGTGTGCCATTGTCAACCTAATAAAACTAGTACAGTTGCCTTTATTTCCTATTTTGATGAAGCATGCTTCACAGATTATCTTGTGGAAACACCTAGAAGATCCAAAAAAGCCTTTTCAGAAAAAATTGTATTTCCCTTTTGGGTCAAAAGCAGGTACTTTAACAACTCTGAAGTTGATGTCGTGGAGTTTGTGTATGTAAAGTAACTCTAATGTAGTATGAAGGCAGTGAGTAAAATGAATTTTACTGTTAACTAAAATTTCTTCCTCTTAATGTTACAAGTTTTACTTGTTATTGGCAAAAATATTTCTGAAATTTGTAGCACTTCTCTCAACTGCCTCCCCAGGTACACATATTTATCTCTTTACCCCATCCTCAATATGGGTATTATTCTTTGTGATCTGTATTGGACAGTTAAAATGATCCCTTTGTTCAGTTTTTATCATCTATCTTTACTGTCTCCAGTTTCACTCCTCCTGTTCTTTTAAACATTTTTACTAAATAAAACATCTGCATTGTTCCAAAATTATGTATTGAAATTTTTCCCTAATCTGTCCCATTTCATTCAGTCCCTCCCTTCCTTCCAGAGTTTCTTTATGTGTATACAAATATATATATTATTTTTCTCTGTTTTTGTACACAAAACAGCATACCATGCACACTGTTCTTTTAATTCCTTTTTTAGTATTATATTCTGGTCATCTTTTCATTGGCTACACTTGGTTGCATTTCTGCTATATACAAAAAATTTTTCTCTTTTATTCTACACTCACCACTCCCTCAACCTCCACCAAAACACACACATCTTCCCCTAACTGGTACTCAATATATTGGCTTTGCCCAGACATCTTTTCACACTTCTCTAGCCAGAAAAGATTTGTATTCAGAGTGTCTGTGACCTTATCTGTAGTTCTTTGGGGTATAGCATGAACAGGATTTTTTGGGATATGCAAGAGACCTACTTATTATCAATAGAGTTCTAAGTTCCAAAATGTTCATAAATAAACTCTGATGTTTTGTTATAATACAGTAGAGTTACAGCATATCTTGACTTTAGAATCTTAACTTATCACATGAACCGCAATTCCACTTAACATACTTGGCAAGTAAAATAAAATATTTGTGGTTCAGGCTGCCAAAGAATTTAATGTTGAAAGTGGGATCTATTTGTTTTATTGGTCTGGTTACTCTTTTGGATTTGGACTCTTGTGGGGCCTAAGTATCCTAGAGTTTTCAGTGCCACAAGACACTTAATATTCTTTTAGAGGATATTGCATTCAGGTTTTATGAATTCTTTCCTAACTTATGATTTATTAATGTGTTTTAAATATTCTTATCTAGGTTCTCCAGAGCTAGTTTTTGTAAGCCACGTAATACATCCTTGCCACTTTTACATCCGGAAGTATTCACAAATTAAAGATGCAACAGTATTGGAAAAGAAGGTGAATCAGTTTTGCAATAAGAGTTCACACCTTGATCCTTCAGACATTTTGGAACTAGGTAATGAAATCTTGTTCCAAGCTAAAATATTTTTTAAATTTTTTTTATTGTACCATACAGTACTTCATTAGTTTTTGATGTAGCATTCCATGATTCATTGTTCGCATATAACACCCAGTGCTCACTGCAATACATGCCAAGCTAAAATATTAAGTTTATTTAAATACTATAGTATTTGGTCAACCCACATAGACCTTTTAAAACACAGATTTGTGCTCCACGCATATAAGTTTTATAATTACATAACGTAATTTGATTTAAGTAAGTTAGCTAAATATTGACTGCTGAGTGAGGTATATACGAAAACTACCATTATGGAGTGAAAGTTGTTATTTTTTAAATTACAAAACCCTTCATAGGTTATGTAGTTTGCTCCGTTGTCTCCAGGGAAAAATGCCCTGTAAGATGATTCCTTGTAGTATAACTACAGTCCCTTGCTATCCACATGTGAATGTTGAGGATGTCATTAAGCATTTAAATGAGGTGCAGGAGAATGGTGGTGTCTATTTCCTAGGCCACTCAAAGGGTAGTTGGTAAACTTAATCAGTCTATCTTAATTCTAAGGGTATTTGTAATTTGCCATAATTTAGGCTTTTATTGCAAATATTTTCCTTATAACACACTGATTAAATTTGATTATACTCTATAATAAGGTGAAGCTATGATTTGTTTATTCACAGAGTGAATTGCTTTGTTAATAGCAATCAATGTCTATACATAATACCAAAAAGTATTATGTTTAAGGTTATATAGTAGTTCTTTAAGAATGTGATTAACTCCCAGCTTATCTGTGTGGCTTATCAGAGTATCCAAAAACTAGGATTATCATAGGCTTCTGACAAAAATTGATGATAATTTTAAACTTTAGATAACATTTAATTATGAGTAGCTAAGAAAAGTGTAGTATCGAACTTTATGGCTACAAATATTCCTCTTAAAATTTAATACATGCCCGAAAGTGTTCAACTTAGATTCAGAAAATGTTCTAAAAAAGCCACAAAGTTATCCTTTGTTTTAAACTAAGGATAATTATTATATCAGGGTAAATACATTTATATGACTTAAATACTCATTTGTATTTTGAGAAAGTGACAAGAGAAGAACTATGATATCATGCTTTAAGAGGATATCCTCTTGTTCCCTTTCCTACCTGTGCTCTTCATTATAAAAAACAAATGTCTTCAATAGGCTTTTATTGCAATCTTACCGACTGCAAAAAAGAATGGTTTCATAGCCTACAGTTTAAAACTCAGAATATTGATTGTGTAGTATATCAACATAAGAAAAATGTTGATGACAATCTTTAGGCCAAATAAACATTTTCATAGAACTAAAAATTAAAAGGCTGCCCTAGTGTGCCTCTCAGCTATCCTGTTTTTATTAACATATACAGAGGGGATTTATACAGCATCCCTCTGTATATAATCAGTGGTCAGATCTACCAATTTATCTCTGATAGGTAGCTTAGTTGTTAAGAGGATGGGCTCTAAGACTACCTGGATTCTCCTTGTACCTCTTTGTCTACCTGTGTGATGGAAGCCCCATCTCCATAGGGTTGTTGTGGGAGTAAGTAAATTCAAACATAAAATACTGAGAACATCATTGAGCTCATAGTAAGCATTCAAATTCAGGCCTCTTTCTTCCTTGACCTTTTTTTCCTGGTTATTAATTTGTAATTCATCTGATCTCTCTGCTGCTAGGTCCTTGGTTCATCTTCCCCTTCTCTGAACTCCACTGTGTATTAATTTAATTTTGGGATGTCACATACTGCCTTTCATTGTTTCTTTACTTTGATTCCTCCTTACCAAGAGAAGGTGATTATTTCTTCCTTTATGCTACCAAAGGATTTTATAAATTTGAGCATGTATATATCTGTACATGTATGTGTATGTATGTGTGGGGTAGAAAGTCTTTATTGTTGTCAGTACAGTCATTTACTTAACCTGTCTCTTTTCCTTTCTTGAGCTTCTTGATGGCAGGATAGTCTTATTCATCTTTGTTACAGTTCATAAAATATAGGTCCTCAATAAGAGACTGGTAACTTTGTTTCTACTTCCCCATTTAGCTATATAACAGGAAACTATCACAATATACTACCTTTATATTTTTCGTAGCACTTGATGTGTACTATGTCTTCAGTAAATAAATGAATTAAAACTTCTTAGTGGTGGAACTAATATACGTGTTTATAAATTAGAGCTTATTAGGTATTTTTCTCCATAAGCACTGATAATGATTTGTCTTCCTCATTATTTAGGTGCAAGAATATTTGTCAACAGTATTGAAAATGGAATGTGGTGTCGAGGAACTATCACTGAATTAATTCCAATAGAAATTGAAAATATTAGAGAACTCTGCAGTCCAACCAAATTCTCAGTCCATGAAGTTGCACTAATACAAATATTCATGGTAGATTTTGGAAATTCTGAAGTCCTAATTGTTGCAGGGTATGATATTTTATAGTTATTACATGTTCTTGGCCTGTTTGGAAACATTTGTTATCACGGGGATAAGATACTAAAGAATAAAGGAAATTGGGAAGGAGAAGAAAGGAGTAATTTATCATTCTTTACTTCTAAGGTGTATACTTTTTATTTTGCTCCATTATTTGTTTTACTAATTACTAAATTAATAAAGTATTATCATTTGTCAGTGTTACTACATGAGGAGCTTGGAAAAGGAGTGGGTTTTTTTTTTGTTTTTTTGGAAAAGAAGCTTTTTGGTGTATCCAACTTAAGTACTTTTCTATGTTGCTTCAAAACAGGGAATGATGTACAAAAATATTTCTTTCAAATAAAGTATTACAGTTAGCTGCAGGATCATTGAGTAGAATTTTAAGTCAGATTTCTATAATTAATGCATATTAAAGTGGCATAGTGTCTAACCCTAGGTATTCAAAAATGTTTCCCTCAGTCTTCTAGGAAAATAAAACAAAAATAATAATAAAAATAAAACTGAAAATGTTTCTGTAGTAAGGACCAGTATTAACTATATAGAATGGTCACTATTTATTGGTCATAGCTTTATAAATAAATAGTTTTCTGTTTGGGGGCATCATTATCCCCTTTTAAGTCTAAACTTGAATAGACTTGAATATGAAAGGCAATTCAGATAAAGTCAATTGAGATTTAATTCTATAGATAAAAGTAGTGTCTATGCTTATAAAATCTGGACTAAATCTGTATGAATTAGAATACAACTTTCTAGAAGATTTAGCTTAAGGAGAGTATCCTTAGAAATGCATACCTTTTATGGGGGAAGGCAAGTTTGGGTTTCAAGTATTATTTTCAATAAATATTACTTGTGATTCTTTTTAGAGTTGGTGATACCCGTGCAAGATCAGAACACATTCCTGAGCAGCATATAGTACTGAATGACTTATGCCTAGTTCTAAGGAAGTCTGAACCATATATTGAAGGGCTGCTGAAAGACATCCAGCCATTAGCACTGCCATGCTCATTGAAAGACATTGTTCCACAGAATTCAGTAAGTGAGACTTAAATTATTTCTTCTTCCGGGGGCTTAATATCTCAATTTTAGCCATGTATTGCCAGTTAGATAGCAAAGTGTAGATTCAAGGCACCAATTCTTTTGGTTAAATACATTTTGCATAATAAACTATCAGTGCTGGTAAAAAAGGAAATGAACTTCATTTTCCATAATTGGAAACATTCTTAATGGGAAATCGAGTTGAATAAACATATACAAATGAATAAACATATACTTGGAATGAATCCAAGTAAACCACTAAATTTGAGTCACATATGGAAAGAAAAATAAAATTTAAAATATGGTGTGGTGTGTATTTCTATAAATTTCCTCACTATTTTCATGGCACTTCATTCATTAGTTGTAGCCCACATTGCATTCTGCTTTGATTATTTATGAATATCCATCCCCTGGCAAGATTTAAAAACTCTTAGAAGACAGGAATTGTAAGAATATATGTTAAGCGGTTATATTATGAAGGCTTTGAAAGGAGGAATCTGTGTCTTTGCCTACCATTATATTCCCAGTGCTTAGCAGATTACCTAGCACATAATAGGCATTTAACAGATTTTGAAAGAATGAGTAAATGAATAAAAAATGTAAAAGGAAACATAAGTTATTAGCACTGGTGTTTTCCTCAAAATGGTAAAATTGGTTTAAATTTTGTCTTTTATACTTCTTTGCATTTTCCAAGTAAACTTTATCATCTTTAGAAAGAGGTTTTTTGTTTTTAAGGAACTTGTAGCTTTTAAAAATTTTGAGTATATATGGCACACACTGTTACATTAGTTTCAGGTATGCAACATAGTGATTCACCAACTCTGCTGGAGGTATCACAATTCCAGATTTCAAAATATACTACAAAACCAAAGTAATAAAACAATATGGTACTGGCACAAAAATAGACTTATAGATCAATGAAACAGAATAGAAAGCCCAGAAATAAAGCCATGCTTATATGATTAATTAATCTATGACAGCATAGGTAAGGATATACAATGGGGAAAAGACCATCTCTTCAATAAATGGTGCTGGGAAGACTGGACAGCTACATTGCAGAAGAATGTAACTGGACCACTTTCTTATGCCATGCGCAAAAAGAAACACAAAATTAATTAAATTTCTAAATGTGAGACCCGAAACCATAAAAGTCCTAGATAAAACATAGACAGTAATTTCTTTGACATCGGCCTTAGCAATATTTTTCTAGATATGTCTCCTCGGGCAAAGGAGAAAAAGCAAAAATAACATATTTGGGACTACACCAAAATAAAAAACTTGTGCAACAATGAAGAAAATCATCAACAAAACAAAAAGGCAACCTACTGAATGGGAGAAGATAGTTACAAATGATATATCTGATAAGGGGTTAATATTCAAAATATATAAAGAACTTAACACCAGGAATGTGTAGTTTAACCCTTGAAATTCACTTTAGGAATGGGAACTTAAAGGTTCAAAGATCAACTTAAAAGTTTTTTTAATGGGTGAATATTTTTCCTTCTTATTTAAGTAGCATATACCTCATATATTCCTAGTTAAATGGAAACTAAGTTAACTGATGATTATAAATATCTTGACTGCATTACATGGCTTCTATTATACTTTTAGAATTACCTTTCTTTTTCTTTATTTGAGAGGGAGAGAGGGAGGGAGAAACCACAAGCAGGGGGGAAGGGTAGAGGGAGAAGGAGAAGCAGACTCCCCACCAACCAGGGAGCCCAATGTGGGGCTCAATCCCAGGACCCCGGAATCATGACCTGAGCTGAAGGCAGATGCTTAACCAACTGAGCCACCCAGGCGCCCCAAAGTTACCTTTTGAATTTGTGTTATTTAAGTGGAAAATCATGTTTTATTTTAGAATATTTATAATCTTCATCTTAATATTCAGAAGTGAAACTAAATCCTAAAATACAACAGCTTAATGGACACCTTGAAACTGTTCATAAAAATCAGAGTTTGAGGGGTACCTGGCTGGCTCAGTTGGTAGAGCATGTGACTCTCAATTTCGGGATCATGAGTTCAAACCCCACATTGGGCATAGACCTCACTAAAAAAAGATTCATATATTGTACATACATAAACACTGACCTTGGGTTTCTGGCCCTAGCAATTGTTTAGTGTCTGTGGTTGAGTCCTTTTGCTCAAGTTTGCAGACTTTGGTTGTATTTTGGATTCACAAAAAAAAAAAAAAAAAAAGAAAAGAAAAAAAAAAGCTAAATCCAGAGCATTGTACCATTAGAGCTAATTGTAATTACCAAGTACGTTGGAATTTTACTTTTTCCACAGGATGAAGGCTGGGGAGAAGAAGCTAAAGTAGAATTTTTGAAAATGGTAAATAACAAGGCTGTTTTAATGAAAGTTTTTAGAGAAGAAGATGGTGTGCTAATTGTAGATCTGCAGAAACCACCAACAAATAAAATAAGCAGTGATATGCCCGTGTCTCTTAGAGATGCCTTAGTTTTTATGGAGTTAGCAAGGTAGGTAACTTATTAAAACAAATACTTCTGAGATTATAGTTATGAATTGGAATAACAGAGTTTACCTTTAAAAACTATGGACTGACTCTAAAGTGAACGTAATCTAAGAGGTTAAAAATATTGCTACCAGAGTTTTCTAAGTACAGTTGTCTGAAAACTGCATTCAGATACTTTAAATAGAGAAATTAAGGTAACTCAAGCTATTTGTAGATACTGAACATTTTTTAGACTTTTGATAACTTCATAAACAGCTCCACTAGGGTTTTAAGAATTATAGTTTAACAGTTCCTGACTTAAGTTTTCTAACCTTTGGAATAAATTCGTGATCACCATTCTTTATTTAATGTATGAATCCAGAATAGATACTTAAAGGTTCTTCCTCCACCCCCATCACTGATGAACAAAGTAAGATGACTAACGATAGAGATAGTGAAAGATACTAACTTTTCGTCCTGAGTGATGAGGTGACTCTGGAAGTGACCCAAGTAGGTCTCATTGTGGAGAAATAAAAGTACTATTAGAGCTGGACAAGGTCACAGAGACCTCTCAGGGGGCCTTACTGAGTGCTACCATAGTCTGTGGTTGTCAATTCCTGAAAGAGGAGAGACTTTGAGTAGAAGATACAGGTCTGGCTCAGAAATGTCCCAACACAAATTTGAAGGTCAATTACTGATTTTTGAGACTTGACCTCTTATTTAAAACCTGGTTTGATAATTGAAGACAATACCAAGAAATACATTAGAAAAGAAATTGGAAGGGGAATACTCTTGGTAGATAAATCAGTATATGTACAAGTCCTTTCTTCAGACCGAGTTGCTGAAAGAAGAGAGACTTTAAGAAAATGGCTTGCTTATACTTTTGATTGTGCTTTTAATCAGGTTTAGGTTGCAATCACCAAGAAGCCACTCAGAAAAAAATATGACTTTACACTATCACCCACCTATTTTGCCTAAAGAAATGACAGATGTTTCAGTTATGGTTTGTCATATAAATAGTCCTGCCGATTTCTATCTTCAGTTGGTAAGTATTTAGTATTCTTTTGAGACCAAGTATTTTTTCAAATTTTAAGTAGAAATGTGTAATGGAAATGAGTACCCAGTATGAATTTTAGAGCAAACAAATCACTGTCAGTCTTCTGTAAATTTAAGTTTCTTAGCTGCAACTATAAAAGAGAAATTCACATGATTCATAGTAAATTGAAAGAACTCTTCGTCAGGCAAATTAGTGAAATATGGAAAGAAAGGACAGTGAAGGATACCTAATATGTGTTTCTTGCCACCTTATGAAATCTAGAGAGTAGGAAAGCTCATAGACCGTTCATCAGAACACTGTGAGAAGGTATCTCATTGTGGTTTTGATTTGTGTTTCCCTGATGCCGAGTGATGTGGAGCATTTTTTCACGTGTCTGTTGGCCATTTGGTTGTCTTATTTGGAGAAATGTCTATTCATGTCTTCTGCCCATTTCTTGATCGGATTTTTTGTTCTTTGGGTGTTGAGTTTGATAAGTTCTTTATAGATTTTGGATGCTAGCCATTTATCTGGTATGTCATTTGCAAAAATCTTCTCCCATTCTGTTGGTTGTCTTTTGGTTTTGTTGACTGTTTCCTTTGCTGTGCAAAAGCTTTTATTTCAATGGAGTCCCAGTAGTTTATTTTTGCCTTTGTTTCCGTTGCCTTTGGAGATGTGTCTAGCAAGAGTTGCTGTGGCCAAGGGCGAAGAGGTTGCTGCCTGTGTTCTCCTCTAGGATTTTGATGGATTCCTGTCTCACATTTAGGTCTTTCATCCATTTCGAGTCTATTTTTGTGTATGGTGTAAGGAAATGGTCCAGTTTCGTTCTTCCACCTGTGGCTGTCCAATACCATTTGTTGAAGAGGCTGTCCTTTTTCCATTGGACATTCTTTCCTGCTTTGGCAAAGATTAGTTGACCATAGAGTTGAGAGTCCATTTCTGGGTTTTCTATTCTGTTCCATTGATCTATGTGTCTGTATTTGTGCCAGTACTACACTGACTTGATGATTACAGCTTTGTAATAGACCACCTCACGCCAGTCAGAATGGCTAAATTAACAAGTCAGGAAATGACAGATGTTGGCAAGGATGCGGAGAAAGGGGAACCCTCCTACACTGTTGGTGGGAATGCAAGCTGGTGCATCCACTGTGGAAAACAGTATGGAGCTTCCTCAAAAAGTTGAAAATAGAGCTACCCTATATACCCAGCAATTGCACTACTAGGTATATACCTCAAAGATAAAAATGTAGCGATTCGAAGGGGCACCTGCACCCCAATGTTTATAGCAGCAATGTCCACAATAGCCAAACTATGGAAAGAGCCCAGATGTCCATCGACAGATGGATGGATAAAGAAGATGTGGTATATATATACAGTGGAATACTACTCAGCCCTCAAAAAAAATCTTGCCATTTGTAATGACATGAATGGAGCTAGACGGTATTATGCTAAGCAAAATAAGTCAATCAGAGAAAGACGGGTTACATGACTTCACAGATATGTGGAATTTAAGAACAAAACAGGAGCATAGGGAAAGAGAGGGAAAAATAAGACGAAATCAGGGAGACAAATCCTAAGAGACTCTTAATCATAGGAAACAAATTGAGGGTTGCTGGAGGGGCAGGGTGTGGGTGGATGGGGTAACTGGGTGATGGACATTAAGGGGGGCATGTGATGTAATGAGCACTGGCTATTATATAAGACTGATGAATCATAGGCCTATATCTCTGAAACCAATAATACATTATATGTTAATTAATTGAATTTAAATTTAAAAATGTTTAAAAAAGAATACTGTGAGAAAACCTGTTTCTGACAGTGGACATCTGAGAATTTATACATTATTACTAGGTAATTTTCTGAATTTGAACACCAAAATAAATTCAGATCAAAGTCATTTCATATTAAATTTTGAATGTGGACTGATGGATTTGTTTAGATAGCTACTAACAATGAGTTCATCCTTATTGATCTCTTTGTGTCAGTGCTTCATATGAATGAACTCATTCTATAGGCCATAATGAGTGAATAATTTATTAATCTTCACAACAGTCCTATGAGAAAGAAACTAGTGTTTTCACTTAGATACGGAGACTCTAACCAAAGGGATGAAGCAACTTGCCTGAGGTTACACAGCTGTGGGTAGAAGGGAAGAGCCAGATTGAAGTGGGCAGTGTAACTTCATTCAGAGCCTGTCATGTTAAGCACTGTACCACACTATAAGGGCTCCCCTGATAAATTGTGGAAGTCTGCTTATTTGGCACTAAGTAAGGACTTGCATATATTTCTTTCACTGAATTTTTTTACAGTGTCTTTTATTTAAATTGTGTATATATATATATATATATATATATAAAATATATGACTTTAGCCATTAAATGTATAGTTCACTACCATTAAATACATTCAGTGTTGTGCAACCATTGCTATTTTTCATCTCTAGAACTGTTTCATCAACCCAAACAGCTCTGTAACCATTAAACAACAACTCCCCATTTTTCCTTCCCCTGCCCCAGCCTCTCATAACCTGTCCTATTTTTTTTGTCTATGAATTTATCTATTCTAGGTAACTCTTAAGTGGAAACATAGAATATTTTTCCTTTTGTGTCTGCCTTATTTCACTTAGCATAATATTTACATGTTGTAGCATGTATCAAAATGTCATTGTTTTTCATGACTAATATTTCATTGTATGTGTATACTATATTTTGTCTACCCATTCATCTGTTGATGGACACTTGGATTGTTTAAACTTTTTGGCTATTGTGAATAATGCTGCTATAAGTATGGGGGTACAAGTGTCTATTTGGATCTCTGCTTTCAGTTCTTTTGGATATATACCTAGCTCTGGAATTGCTGGATAATATTATAATTCTGTTTAACTTTTTGAAGAGCTACCAAACTGTTTTCCACAGTGCTGCACTATTTTGTATTTCCATTAACAATGCATAAGAGTTCCAGTTTTTCCACATCCTCACCAACACTTATTTTTTAAAAAGCCGTTTTAAGGGTATGAAATTGTATCTCATTATGGATTTGATTTGCATTTCCCACATGGCTAGTATTGTTGAATGCATTTTTTCACGTATGTATTTGTTAGTCATCATAAAATATCTTTGGAGAAATACCTATTCCAGTCCTTTTACGACTCTTGAATTGGATTATTTTGTTGTAGGAGTTCTTTATGCCTTAGGGATATCAATCCTTTATCAGATACAGAATTTTCAGATATTTTCTCCCATTCTGTGGGTTGCCTTTTTAGTCTCTTGGTAGCATTCTTTGATCCACAAAAGTTTTTAACTTGATAAAGCCCAGTTTATTTTTTCTTTTGTTGTCTGTGCTTTTGTGTCATAGCCAAGAAATCATTGCTGAATCTAACATTATGAAGCTTTTCCCCTGTGTTTTCTTCTAAGAGTTCTGCAGTTTTAGCTCTTACACTTAGGTCTTTGATTCATTTTGAGTTAATTTTTGTATATGGTATGCAAGAAGTGTCCAATTTCATTCTTTTCCATGTGAATGTCCACTTTTTCCAGCACCATTTGTTGAAAAGATGGTCTTTTCTCCATTGAATGGTCTGGGCATGCTTGTCAATACTTAGTTAACCATATATGTGAAGGTTTATTTCTGGGATGTCTATTTAATTCCATCAGTCTATCTATCTGTCCTTATGCCGGTAGCACACTGTTTTGATTACTATAGCTTTGTAGCAAGTTTTGAAATAGGGATGTGTGAGCCCTCCAGCTTTGTTCTTTTTTACTATAGCTTTGTAGCAAGTTTTGAAATAGGGATGTGTGAGCCCTCCAACTTTGTTCTTTTTCAAGACTGTTTTGGCAGTTTGGGGTCCCCTGAGATTTCTTATGACTTTGAAAATGGGTTTTTCTGTTCTGCCTAAAAACATCACCCTAAATTTCAGTAGGGTTTGCATTGAATTGTAGATTGCTTTGGGTAGTATTGTCAACAATATTAGGTCTTCCAGTCCATGAATGTGGGATGTCTTTCCTCTTATTTTTATCTTCTTTCATTTCTTTCAGCAGTCTGGTATGGTGTAGAAGCATTACAGGTCTGTTCCCTCCTTGTTTAAGTTTATTCTTAAGTGTATTCTTTTTTTTATGGTATTGTAGAAGGAATTGTTATTTTAGGTTTGAGATTGTTCATTACTGCTTTGTAAAATGTAATTTATTTTCCTGTCTTGATTTTAGATCCTGTAACTTCACTAAAAGGCTTTTTTGGTGGGCTTTTTAGAGTTTTATACATTATAAAATTATGTTAGCTGCAAAAAGAGAGAATTTTATTTCTGACAATTGGAATGCCTTTTGTTTCTTTTTCCTATTTAATGGCTCTGGCTATAAGTTCCAATATCCTGTTGAATATAGGTAGAAATATAGGTGTCTTTTTCTTCTGTCTGAGGGGAAAAAGCATTTCTCTTTTACCATTGACTATGGTATCTGTGGGTTTTTCCCATATGGCCTTTATCATGTTGAAGAAGAATCCTAGGAATAGTTTATTGAGTGTTTTTATTACGAGAAGACTGTTTAGTGTTGTCAAATACAGTTTTTGCATCATTTGAGATGATCATGGTTTTTATTTTTCCTTCCTTCTGTTGACGTGTACTGCACTGTTTTTATTTGTTTTATATTTTGAACCATCATTGCATTCCAGGAATGAGTCCCCCTAGATCATGACATATAATCCGTCTAATATTACACTGTATTTGGTTTGTAAGTATTTCGTTGAGGATTTTTGCATCAGTGTTCGTAAGTGATACTAGTCTGTAGTTTTCTTGTTGTGTCTTTGTATGGCTTTAGTTTCAGGTAATGTTGACCTCTTAAAATGAGTTAGGATGAGTTTCTGCCCTCAGTTTTTTGGCCAAGAAGGGCTGGTGTTCTTTTTTAAGTTTTTATTTAAACTCCAGTTAATTAACATACAGTGTAATATAAGTTTCAGGTGTACAATATAGTGATTCAGCATTTCCATACATCATCCAGTGCTCATCACAAGTGCACTCCTTAATCTCTATCACCTATTTCACCCATCCCCCCACCCACCTCCCTTCTGGTGACCATCAGTTGGGTAGAATTCATCAGTGAAGCTGTGTGATCCAGGGCTTTTCTTTATTTAGAAGTTTTTGATTACTGATTCAGTCTCCTTGCTAGATACAAGGCAGCTTAGATTTTTCTGTTCATGATTCATTCTTGGTAGGTGTGTGTTTCTAGTTATAGTAGACTCTTATAATCCTTTTTATCTTTCTTTCTGATTTTAGTAATTTGTATTTTCTTTTTTTCCTTAGTCTAGTTAATGGTTTGTCAATTTTGTTAATCTTTTCAAAAACCAACCTTTGTTTTTTTGTTTTACCCATTGTTTTCCTATTTTCTATTTTATATCAAAGCTCTACTCTTTATTATTTTCTTCCTTCTGCTAGTTTGGGGTTTATTTTGCTTTTTTTATTTCCTTAAGTTTTATAGTTTATTTATGATCTTTCTTTTTTTTTTTTTACTGTATGCATTTACAGCTATAAAGTTCCCTCTTAGCACTGCTTTTACTTCATCCCATGAGTTTGTTGTGAATTTTTTAGTTTTCTCTTAATTTCTAGTCTCCTTCCATTGTGATTAGGAAAGACACTTTGTATGTTTTCAGTCTTTTAAAATTATTTGAGGCTTGTTTTGTAGCCTAACATATTGTCTATCCTGAGAATGTTCTATGTGCACTTGAGAAAAAAATGTGTATTCTGCTGTTGGCTTGAATGTTCTGTTACATGTAACTGGTTTACACTGTTGTTCAAGTAATCTATTTTCTTCTTGACATTCTTTGTAGTTCTGTTTTTGAAAATGGAGCATTCCTTTTATTGAACTGTCTCCATCTGATCCCGTCAATGTTTGCATCATGTATATTGGGGCACTGATGTTTGATGCATATGTATTTGTAATTGTTACATCTTATTGGTGAATTGACTCTCTTATCAATGCATAATGTCATTCTTTGTTTCTTGTAATATTATCCGGCTTGAAGTCTGATAATAGTATAGTCACTCCAGCTATCTCTTGGTTACTGTTTGCATGGAATACATTTTCCAATTTTTCACTTTCAACTTGTGTATGTTTTTGGATCTAAAATGAGTATCTTATAGATAGCATATAGTTGGACCATTTTTTAAAATCCATTCCGCCAATCTCTCTCTGCCTTTTAATTGGAGTGTTTAATCCATTTAAAGTACCTATTAGGAGCACCTGGGTGGCTCAGTCAGTTAAGCATGTACCTTCAGCTCAGGTCATGATCTCAGGACCCTGGGATCGAGTGCTGGATCAGGCTGCTCCCTGCTCCATGGGAGCCTGCTTCTCCCTCTCCCTCTGCCTGCTGCTCCCCCTGCTTGTGCTCTCTCAATGAATAAATCTTTTTAAAAAATAAATAAATAAAGTACCTATTAATACAAAAGGTTTCCACCATTTTGCTATTTTCTATATCTTATAGCTTTTTTGTCTCTCATTTCCTGTATTCCCTCTTTTGTGTTTAGTTGGTTTTTTGTAATGTCATTTTTTAATATTTTTGAATAACATCGTCATAATACATAACAAAATTTACCGTCTAACAATTTGTAAATGTACAGTTCAGTAGTGTTAACTATACTCACATTGTTGTGCAATAGGTCTGTAGAACTTTTTCATCTTGCAGAACTGAAACTACACTTCTTGAACAATCACGCTCCATTTTCCCATTTTCTCCTACCCCTAACCACTGACAACCACAATTCTATGAATTTCACTATTTTGATACTTCATATAAACGGAATCATACAGTGTTTGTCTTTTTGTGGATGGCTTACTTCATTAGCATAGTGCCCTCAAGGTTCATTCATATTGTTGTGTGAGAAGATTTCCTTCTTTAAGGCTAATATTCCATTGTATGCATATATCACATTTATTAGTCCATTCATCCATCAATGGACATTTGGTTTGCTTCTACCTCTTCACTATTGTGAATAATGCTGCAGGGAACATGAGTGTGCAAATATATAGTTTCATGTTTTGATTACCTTATTTCCTTTTGTATATATCTATAAATTTTTTATCATTACCATAGGAATTACATATATACTAAAGTTGTAACAATATGAATTTCACCTACTTTAGAGTTTTGCACAAAAACTCTACTCATGTGCAGCTCCATTTTATATTATTGATGTCACAAATCTTTATACATTGTGTGCTCAATAACCTAGATTTAGGGACACCTGAGTGGCTCAGTTGGTTGAGCGATTACCTTCAGCTCGGGTCATGATCCCAGAGTCTCGGGATCGAGTCCCGTGTCAGGCTTCCTGCTCAGTGGGGAGTGTGCTTCTTCCTCTGACGCTTTAAATATATCTCCCTGTTGTCTATTGGAATTGAGGGCTTGTCCTCATGCCCTGGAACCCAGGAGGTGCAGCAGAGGATGACACAGCCCTGCCTCTCAAGCCTGTACCCTCTGGGCTTCTGGTGGCAGTGGCAGACATGCCAGCCTCTGAACCACCTTCGGGGTCATTAAGCTTTTTTCTTGAAAGATAACACATGTTCAGGGCTGATAGCCCTGTCAGCTCACTTCCTGCCTATAAAATCCCACAAGTCCAACAGCCTTCCTTCTTTCCATCTCTGTCCCCTTAAGTTCAAGCTGGTAGTGTTTCTACTGAAATGATTGATTGGATCCGCAAGTCACTTGCCCATAGTCTCTTCAGCGGTGTCCAGCCACACCCTTGGTGAACTCTCTAAGTATATATTCTCATTGTTTATAATATAGATAGACTATGAATTTTATAAATCCTTCAAGTTCTGGTTCCTATATGTTTAGCAATTCCTTCTTTATCTGTCTTCTCATGTTTTATTATAAACAACAAGGAGAAACCAAGCTGCCCATTCAACATTTTGCTTAGAGACCTCCTCACTAAATATTAACGTCCTACTTTCTGTTCAACAGAACACAATTCAGCCAAGTTCTCTACTACTTTATATCAAGGATTTCCTTTCTTCCAGTTTCCAGTAACATGTTCCTCATTTCTGTCTGAGATCTCAGCAGAAGCATCTTTAACATTCATATTTCTACCAAAATTCTTTTCAAGGCAATCTGTACTTTTTCATTCAAGCACTTCAAAACTTCTCCTCTACCCATTACCTAATTCCAAAGTCACACCCACATGTTAGGTATTTGTTACAGCAACACCCTACTTCTCAAAACCAAAATCTGTATTCATTTCCTAGAGTAGCAATAACAAAGTTACACAAATTAAGTGGGTTAAAGACCATAAATTTATTGTCCCATAGTTCTGGAATTTAGAAGTGTGAGATCAAGGTATCAGTAGGGTATGTTCCTTCTTAGGGCTATGAGTGATAATATGTTCCATTCCTTTCTCCTACTTTCTGGTGGTTAGTTGGAAATTTTTAGTGGTCTGTGACTTGTGCTGCATCACCCTAATCTCTGCCTTCATCTTCACTTGCATTCTTCTGTGTTTGTCTGTGTACTAAATCTTCCCCTTTTAATAACACCAATCATATTGAATTAAGGCCTACCCTAATGACTTCATTTTAACTTGATTATCAGTTAAGACTCTGTCTCCAAATTAGGTCACATTCTCAGGTTATGACTCCAGCATATCCTGGAGATACAAGTCAGCCCATAACATTGACCTTCTTGGATTTGTAGATTCATGTCTGTCATCAAATTTGGGCCATTTTCAGCCATTATGTCTTCAAATAATCTTTTTGCTCCTTTCTCTCTCCTTCTGGGACTCCCATAATATGTATATCAATATGTCTAATGGTGTCCTTGGTCTCTATTCAAGTCCCTTAAACTCTCTTCCCTTCACTCTTCCTTTTCCTCACTTAATGATTTCAGTTGTCCTATCTTCAAGTTCACTGACCCTTTCTTATGCTTGTTTCAATTTGTTTGATTCCTTTTTATAATTTCTGTCTCTTTGTTGGTATATTCATTTTGGTCCTTTATTGTTTTCCTGGTTTCCTCTAGTTCTTTATCCATGTGTTCCTTTATTCTTTGAACATAAGACAATTGTTCTGAAGTCTTTGTCTAGTATGTCCTTTATCTGGGCTTCCTCCAAGGTGGTTTCTGTTTTGTTCCTATGAATGAGCCATGTTTTCCTTTTTGTTTGTATTTCTTCTGATTTTTTGTTGAAAACTGGGACTTTGACTATTATAACGTGATAAATAAGATCTCCACCTCCCTGGGATTTGCTGGATTTTCTTATTGTTGAGGACTACAGTGGTTGGTTAGTTTTGAGACTTTTTCAAACTATTTTTGCAAAGACTATTCCTTTCATGTGATCACTGAAGTCTCTCTTCCTTTAGCTTGTATTCAGCAAATGTTTTGACAGAGATTTATTTGAATGCCAGGAGCTTGATTTGGAGTTTGCTTGGTTGCTATAAACCATTGACTTTTCCATGGTTCTGACAGTTTGTAGGGCTTCTCTCTCTTTTTCTTTTTCCTCCAGTGTTTCTGTGGGGGAACAAGAGCTTAGAGCTTCCTAGTCTTCTATTTTGCTGATGTCATTCCTCTGTTGAATTTTTCACTGTTCACTCTGGATGGAGGAATATGAATGAAACCTACTTAGAAATAAAAATTTTTGAAATTTGAACTTTTTTAAAGTAATGAAATGACAAAAAACAGTCACAAAATTTCCACTTGCATTATAATACTTAAAAAAGAAAAACTTCATTTTTTGCCGTTTGAAATAGATTTTAAAATATTTTTTAACCTTAAGAATTGGTATTTGGAGAGATAATCAGACATTTATCCTTGGTGTTTTGGGATTTTTTTTTTTTTTTGGTGGGGGAACTATGTTTTAGGTACTATAAGAACTTTAAGAACTTAAGTAAACAAATAGTCTTATTTATTAATAAGAGAAATCTCTAGTTTACTCATTGTAGTCGTTTCACAAACCCCACTGAAATTACTGATTTAAAGAATGATCAATTCACTTTAAAACCATGAGATGGAAGGGTGATGGGAAACTGGACATTCATATAATGCCAAAGTATTATTAAATGAATTACTTAGTGGATACAAGGGTAAAAACATAACTGTACAATAGAAGGATCAGAATCACCACCCCAATCTGTAGGTGAATCTTAGCATGTAAATATGGAGTCAGTAATATGTAAAATGTCTTTTGATGTACACTGAGTACTTAAGTGTACTGAGTACACTGACAATGTATTCTGTCCAAAAAAAGTTTGAATCCACCAAACCAATAGATATAATCTCTGGCTTTGAGGAAATTTCAGGAGACAGACCCTACTTAATGGAAGAACAAGCTAAATAATAGCATGAGGATGTAACCACATAAATCCAGAAGATGGGGCATTCTGCAGAAAAATAGCAGGCTCTCTTCAGCAAGACCTAGTCATTTAAAAAGAAAAAAAGAGGACTACACTAGATTCTAAAAGATTTATTGAGATAACTAGATATAGTAGTCTTGAATTTGATATTAGTTTGGGTCAGTTAGGGATGTCTAAACATGGTCTAAAAGTACTAATAAGAATACTTACTGAGACAGAAAAGTGAGAATTGATGGAAAATGCAAATTATCACACTGTAATCAAATTGCATGTAAGAGATCATCTCATTATTGTTTTCAAAAATATGGAAAGTTTGTGTATAAGAAGAAAGGGATCTAGAACAACAAGTGTTGGTGAGGATGTAGAGAAAGGGGAATTTCCCTCTTATACTGTTGGTGGGAATGCAAGCTGGTGCAGCCACTCTGGAAAACAGTATGGAGGTTCCTCAAGAAGTTAAGAATAGAGTTACCCTATAACCCAGCAATTGCACTACTGGGTATTTACCCCAAAAATACCGATGTGGTGAAAGAAGGGGCAGCTGCACCCCAGTGTTCATAGCAGCAGTGTCCACAATAGCCAAACTGCGGAAGGAGCCGAGGTGTCCTTCAGTAGATGAATGGGTAAAGATGTGGTTCATATATATAATGGAATATTACTCAGCCATCCGAGAGGATGAATACCTACCATTTGCATCAACATGGATGGAACTGTGGGATATTACGTAGTGAAATAAGTCCATCAGAGAAAGACCATTATCATATGGTTTTACTCACATGTGAAATATACGAAATAGCGCAGAGGATTATAGGGGAGGAAAAACTGAATGGGAAGAAATCAGAGGAGACAAACCATAAGAGACCCTTAACTACAGGATACAAACTGAGTGTCGTGAAAACGTAGGTGGGTGGGGAGATGGGTGAGGGGCATTGAGGAGGGCATGGCATGTGATGGGATGAGCACTGGGTGTTATATGCAACTAATGAATCATTGAACACTACATCAAATACTACAAATACTAATGATGTCGTATATGTTGGCTAATAGAATTTAAATTAAAAACAAGGATCTGGAAGGATATACACTTAAGATATATGGAGAACCATGATTTTTAAAAATTTTTGTTATGTCCATATTTGCTAATTTTATATACTGATTCTGTGATGAAATATTTCAAATATAAATTACATAACAATTGATTTTTCTGATTCTCATAATCTGATAAGCAGTGCTTATAATACATGCCACATTTAAATTTTGTTTCTTTGAAACTATAGTGTTTTAATCCCTTTATTTCTTAGATAGAGAGCCTGGATTTTTTATTTTTACTAAAGACAATTGAGGAATTCTATAAAAGTGAAGATGGAGAAAATCTGGAAATCCTCTGTCCAGTTCAAGGTCAAGCCTGTGTAGCTAAATTTGAAGATGGAGTTTGGTACAGAGCAAAAGTTATTGGTAGGAAATTGCACACTATTTCTACGGGGAAATGTTATGCTTAAAAACTGAAAACACTTGAGTTGGTACAAATTAAATCATGGAAGTGATATTATTTGATCTTACCCATTTGCTCAGTTATCTTTAAAAAGCTAATGGTAATGTTGGGAGGTGAATCTCTGAGTCCTTAGATTTTGATTTGACTAGGACTTAAGTATTTTGTTGTTGTTGTTTTCTAATGTCTGCCTTATTTAAAAAGTTAAATGGTGCTAAACAACTTACACTGCACTCTTCAAAGGCACATATTTTAGGGTTGCCTTGCTGGCTTAGTTGGAAGAGCATGCAACTCTTGATCCTCAGGTTTGTGAGTTTGAGCTTCATGTGGGGTGTAGAGATTACTTAAAAAATACTTGAAATTCTTCAGCTGTTTCTTTTGGTGTTTATTTGTGTTATTTCTTCTAAATATATACTACTTTGTTGATATTTTTCTCTTAGTATTATCTATTATTCTAGTAGATAGCAATTTTAGATTTCTTTTATGCCTTCCCCACTCCATCCCCATAATTGTATCACAATTTTAGTTAATCCATATTCTATATAAATGTTTTCACTAAGTCATAAAGAATACTTTATTTCTATTTCAAATTAATGGATCTAAATTTCACTTTGTTTTCTTTAAATTTATGGCTACATTTTCCTAATTGTCCAAAACAGTTTTCCACATGATTGACTTTTCAGGTAATGTTAGTTTTTTTGTTTTGTTTTGTTTTGTTTTTCTTCTAGTGGTGGAAACATCCTTCCATCTTCTCCAATTAGACTGCTAGTCCTCTAAGCTTATTACACTTCTGTTATTCAGGGAATTTATTTCACTTGACAGTATACTTTGTTTTCCTGTATTGGGTCCCTTGTTTTATGGATCCCATGTTTACCTCTTAAGTTAACTCCTCTGTTTTTGGGGAGCATCTTCTAATTGTTTCCTCAGAATAAATGGAGGTAAATTTTGAGATCTTTCATGTCTCCTGACTCTTACTCTCATACATGATTGATAATTTGGGTAAAAAATATTCTTAAAATTTTATCTCCTGTCCATTTATTTGTTTTGTCTAAAACGATATCTCCATTCAGAGACTTGAGGAATGATAAGAATTTATTGGCATTAGTACAGTTAAGAATATCCTTCTGGCATGAGAATTCCAGTGGAAGTGTGGAGGGATTCCCTCACCTTCTTACACTTACGGTAAAATGTGTCTTCTCAATTACTGCAGATACCAGTTACCACATGGCCTAAGTTTTTTGAAGTGTCCTCTTTAGTACCAGTGTTCTTCCATCTGCTTCCACTTCTGCTAAGGAGCAGAGAATACCTGTACTTTTTCCATTTTTGAAATTATATATACTGTACTACTCTTTGAATTTGAAAATTATGGCAACCAGATTAGTAGAATTATACATAGGTATGCTAAGAGAGGCTAAAGTCAACCATATATTGTGAGTATTTTCAAAAAGGTTGGTGTGATAGGTTTTTATTCAAACTTCCATGTGTTTGAACTTTTTAGGGGATTCATTAGTATCCTGTAAAATATAGAGACTAGATTGACATGGAGGTCTGTCTCTGCTTATTTTTCATAATATTCCCCCCAAATAATTTTTTTTAATTTCAGTTAGGTATCATCATATGAATGAATCTTTAGTTTGATTATTAAATCTTTTGCCTTAATCACCTGTGTTGACTAAGAGTAAACATTTATTAAGTGCGTGCTTACTTTGGTGCTTTGCAAATTATTTTAAATAGGTGAATCCTCAAAAAAAAAAAGTCTTATGGGATTGGATTCTATTGGTATGCCCATTTTACAAATGAAATAATGAGGCTTAGAAAGAAAAACGAACTTGCTCAGAGTGATATTTTAGAAAGAGTGATTATCTTGCTTAGAGTCACATGGAATTTGACTGGATTCTAACCCAGTCAGTCTTAACACCTAATTTTTAACTTTTAGGCCACAGCACCTAACATTTGATGACTGTGTTGTTATCCTGATTTTGATTGTCCTTTGGAGATCTTAAAATTGTTAATTTCTCATTCACCAAGTCTGAACAACTATGCATTATGGTTGATTTTTTTAAGTCCACATATTAGAAATATTTTTATATTAAAAAAGTATTAAGTTTATATGTTGATCATAAAAGTATTCTAACATAGTTGACTGTCAATTAATCTAAATTTTGCTAGATAATTCTCTGTTTTCTTTCCAAGTTTGTGATTTCTAATTTCATAATTTTTGAAGGATTGCCTGGACATCGTGAAGTTGAAGTTAAATATGTGGATTTTGGTAACACTGCAAAAATAACACTTAAAGAAATGCGTAAAATAAAAGATGAGTTTCTAAATCCCCCAGAGAAGGTAATCTATTGTGAATCATAGGGTTAGAATACTAACACAAATATGACAGTATTTTTAGAAATAATTTTTTCATAGAAATGCACTGTTAACTAACATTTTTGTCCGTAAATAATTTGATAGTTGGAATATAGAAAAGAGTTGCTGTCATTACTGTAATTTCCTATGTAGCAAGCATAAATCGTTAAGATATATCTATATCTTAGCAAAGAAGCATTAATTATAAATGTATATGTGTATGTATGTTTGTGTCTTTATAAGTATTTACTGGTCTGCTGCTCTTAATGTTACTTTGAAATACCAGTATAATATGGTAGGAAGATGATGTATTTTGTGAAAAAAATCTCATCATAGAAGTATTTTTACAGCATTTCCATTTATGTTTAAGTATATATAACATGTCCAAGAGAAAGAGAGAAGTCTGGAAGAATAAGTAAAAAATTATCCTTCTCTTGGAATCATATTCCCCAGAGATAAATAAGGTTAATACGGGGCTTGTTTTCTAACTCACATTACACCTAGACATTACACCTAGACATTGAATTGTAGTTAAACAATATTTTTCATTTTAAAAATGGGTAAAATATGATAGGAAAACTTGAAAACATAAACAAAAAGAGGAATCATTCAGAACTATTGAATATTTTTATAAATATAATTCTAAGATACGTCTTCTCTGTTTTTAACAATTATAGGATTAGACAAATAGTCCTATAACCTGCTTTTCTCATTTAACAGTATATCATGAGTATCTGTAATTCTTTCAGTAGATGCTTGTTGTATCGGTGTCTGAATGTGCAATAATTCAACCAAATGCTCTATTGATTCCAGTTACTGGTATTTATAAAATATTTTATAGATAAGTTTTACATATTTATTTTCTAAATATATATTCAAACAGAGTTTTTTGTACACATATAAAATTTTATTTTATTTCTAAAATAACTGGAAATTTTACTTTTTCTTAATGGTGCAATTTTGTTTGACACAGGCAATTAAATGTAAGCTGGCCTATATTGAACCACGTATAAGGACAATGCAGTGGTCCAAAAAAGCTAAGGAAAAATTTGAAGAAAAGACTCAAGATAAATTTATGACATGTTCAGTCGTTAGTAAGCTATTTCCATTTTTATTTGTTGCTACGTGATTATATATAATTTTAAATATGAATAACATTATAATACAACACTTGTCAGATCTTAGAATAAATTCAATGTGTCATCAGTAAGAGTAGTGAGAGAGAACATTTATTGAGAATTAGGTATAGTGGATATAGTTGCAGGCTCTAGAGTATAAAATCAGTACAAGGCAAAAATTGCCATTAAAGATCAAGCTATCCAAGGGGTGCCTGGCTGGCTCAGTTGGTGGAGTGTGTGACCCTTGATCTTGGGATGTAGGTTCAAGCCCCACGTTGGGTGTATAGATTACTTGGAAATAAAATCTTACCAAAAACAATCAAGTTATCCTGGACATGGCCTCTTGAAAGCCCTAAAGCCAGGAATTAGCTTCTCTTATTTCTGTTTACATTTCTGCAAGGGCTCTGTCCTGATTTTGGGATGATGAGTGCTAAAGTTTAATGTGCAGGAAAGTGAGGCAAGGTGGAACATAACCATTAAATAGTTTTCATATGTTTTTTCATTTCATTTGACTTAAGTAAATTCAACTTTAGGCTCTCCCCATATTTTGAAGTTATTTCTTTTTGGAGTAGTTTGGGTCCAAGATTACAGGCTGACAACTAGCTCACAATTTTGTAGCCCGGCATGTTCTGAAAATGAAAAGTTGAGTAGCAAAACCTGATCTGAATTGACATGAAGATAGATAGATGATAGATAGATAGATAGATAGATAGATAGATAGATAGAGATAGATATAGATAGATATATAGATATATATATGGTCTGTATCTTCTTTATAGTGATTATTCATATATTCCATTTCAGGATAGTAATGTATGTATGTAGGCTGCTGCCTCAGAATCTGCTGGGGGTATTATAAAATATGAGGTATATGTTTTATGTAGCTTTTCTCAGTTTGACGTTCTGAAACCTGTCTGGCCCCAAGGGGTTTGGATGCAGGTGTTGGGGGTGGTAGGAGTCTGTTATTTATCTAGCTGTGTTGGTCTTCCTAAGTATTAGCCCAGGACATGCAAAATTATATTTACTTACGGTTGATTTATGGGAATTTCCAGGGTAATTTTTACTGTATATACTTGTTTGCATTTATCATACTACCATCAAATGAACCCAACCACCAGAAGAGTGTTAGCCTGTGTTACAGTGAGGAGACTGAAGCTTAGTGATCAGCTGCTCAAGGTTATCTAACCAGGAACTGATGGCATATCAGTGATAATTTATTCACGTTGTTGATATGAGAAATTGTTCTGAAGAAATAGTTTCTTTAAAGAGCAGTGTGGTTATAGATATTGCATCCTCAGTCAATAACATTTTTATATCTGGCTTCTCTGATGTAAGCAGTAAGTTAAGGGCTTCTTAGTCCTTAAGTAATCTCCACTGGTTTTGAGCTGACTTTAACCTAGATAATTCTGCTTACCAACTTTGCTTTTGGTATTTCGTTCTATTGATTTTAGCTCCCCCTCCCTTCCATGGACAACCCATCAAGACTGGACTTGGTTTCTTTCTTGACTCCTTCTTTTTCTTACTTAATTACTTGTTATACCAATAACATTCAAACACTAGTCATAACGTAGTTATTATGCTAGATAATTGGTTTGAGCAGGGCCTTCTAGCACTCCTTAAATATAAAAGATCTTACCCCATTAACCTGCACAATGATGAGATTAACGTTTAAGACGTTAATAATAGAAGGAGAGCCTTCTATTAACATGCATTGTTACCTTATAAAGCAAGAGATATTTAAATTTTAATTAGCAGAGCAGGGAAGTTGGTAAAGGTACAGAACATATGGAAAGTTGGCCCTGTTGGAATAAAGAACTCTATGTATGGGAGATATGAAGTCAAAGAACCAACGGGAACACAAGACATGGAAAGTAAGGAGATGAAAATTAATTGGCTCAGCATTGCTTAGCCTTTTATTTTTAAATGATATATCTGGTCCATTGAAAAGTAGGAATCATTTTTAAGCTCTTGAAAAAAGTTTTCTAATATGTATTTTTATGACTAGATAACATAGGATGCTGGTAACCCTTTTCTTTTTATTTGGAATCATCATTCTGACCTGCAGCTACCAGCTGCTGTTGTGTGGAAGGTGTAGGCATAAACTGCATTGAAGTGTACATTCAGTGCGTACTTCAGTGCATTGACGTTTATGTTTCCTAAAGAAATTACTCTGTTGTTTATTCAGATACATATTAGGCAGGTTCTCTGTGCTTTGTACCATAAGTAAGTAAATAGGCATATGAGATATAAACTTTACCCCTAGTTAAACTCCCAGTTTAGTTTAAGAAATAGATCTAAATGGATCTACTTGTTTAAGTAACCAATATGTATTCTTAGATGGTTTGTTCTAAAAATACGGGGATGGGGAAAAAATCCAGATTCCAATCTCTACTTGAGGATTCTAGATTGAGGTGTTGTTGTTTTAAACTTTGTGCCATTCTTATAAAAGCTGTAAACCTTTGCAGATAATCACTGGCCTGAATTTCATTCATTTGTCTTCTGGAACTTGGGTGAATTTAATAGAATAGTTTAAAAAAGTATCAGAACACTTCTTCAATGAATATATGTCAATTTATATTTTTCTGAATTTAAAAGTTTTAAACTGCTTTTGATTTGTTATAGAACAGTACACATAATCTAAAATGAAAATTTTATTAATTTGCATATGCTACAGATAACATTAACAATTGTTTTATGTTTGCAAAATGCTACTTTTACCCCTACAGAAACTTTGATATTATTCACCAAAAAACCACACAAATGCAAAATGAAATTGTTTACAGCTTTTTTTTTAATTGCCTCATTTAGTATGTTTTGCAACATATTTATTTCTTTCCCCATTAAGACGAGTTTGGTCTTAATGTTTTACAGAAATTCTGGAAGATAATGTGCTCTTAGTTGAACTTTTCGATTCTCTTGGTGCTCCTGGAATGACTCCTACCAGTATAAATGACCAGCTAGTCAAAGAGGGCCTAGCATCTTACGAAGTAGGGTAAGTAGACCTGTAAGTGTTTGTTAGTTCGTACATAACACTTTATTCACAAAAAGGAAAACTTACATATCATTCTCTTAAGGATATCTGCTTAGGCCGTAGCTTTGGGAGTTTCCCCCTGTTCTTGAGTCAAAAAAAATTGGGGGAAAAATAACTGGAGTCGTTAGTCTAATGGAGAGTAGAGTGCCTTTTCCCTCCATCCCTAAGGGACCCTGAAACCAAGAGAATGGCTTCTAGGGATTGAGGGTACTTCTAAGAAAAGGAGAATGGCATCTTGTTTCTAGGTGGAACATCTGCTTTGGCAGCCCTTTGTGCCTATTTGAGAAGAGAATTAGGAAGAGAAATGGTAGGATAGGGTAGTTACTGGTAGAGTTAGCCCGCATTCCCATTTGGAGAACTGTGAATTCTTCCTGGGTTCAAGTGAATACTTGGAACAAGAATTAGATTTGAGCCATTGTGCCTAGTACCCAAGACAGACCAGTGGTTGAGCAACCCTGAAGCAAAACAGCAGGGGGTGGTAAGGAGGGGTGGGAGGATTGGGAGTCAAGACAAAACAATTCTTTCACAATACAGACTTGTGCAGTAGGGTGACCCCTGAAGGGTCTTCTGAAGAATTCCCACATATCACCTTCAAGAAAGCAAGTATTTGATAACACCCACACATAATGTCTGTCTGGGTAAGCCAGAGAAGCAGAAACCTGCAGTCACGTGCTTAGCATGCAGTGTTTCCTCCCCTCCCTGCCCTAACACTGGAGGACCTGGAAGCTAGAGAGAGCCTGCCCTTTTTCCACTGTAAGCCCTAAGTAAGGGAAGAGAAAGAGATGAGAGGAAACATTTAAATATATTGGACTGAGGGGCACCTGGGTGGCTCAGTTGGTTAAGGGTCCAACTTGATTTCAGCTCAGGTCATGATCTCAGCGTTATGAGATGCAGCCCCACTTGGGCTCTGTGCTGAGCATGGAGCCTGCTTAAGATTCTCTCTCCCTCTCCCTCTGCCCCACCCTTCTCTCTCTCTCCCTCTCAAAAAAAAAATTATGTGTGTGTGTGTTTGTGTGTATTTCTCTTTTTTTAAAAGTCAGGGTTATTGAGGTGAAACATACAATAAAATTCACCCTTTTACATATACAGTGATATAACAATTATCACAGTCAAAATACAGAATATTTCTATCACCACAAAAATTTCCTTGTGCACCTTTGTAGTAGTTTCTCTTCCACCACACCCAAACCTTGGCAATTATTGATCTAATTTCTGTTTCTATAATTTTTACTTTTCTACAACTTCTTATAAATGGAGTCATAGTGTATTTTGCCTTTTGTGTCTGGCATCTTTCATTTAGCTTAATGCTTTTGAGATTCATCCATGTTCTTGCATGTATCAGTAGTTTTTATTGCTCACCAGTGTCCTGTTATACATTCCCTAATTGATGAACATTTGAACTATTTCCAGTTTGAGAGATTTTATGAATAAAGGTGTTGTAAACATTTGCATACAAGTCTTTGTATGTAGATATATGTATGTATTTTCTCTTGAGTAAATACCTAGTAGTGAGATTGCTGCTTATAAGGTAGGTGGGGTTTTTTCTTTATTTAATCTAATGCCCCACCCACATTATTGCCTTGATAATTTTTGCATAAATCTCAGACACCATATAACTTCATCCATTTAATATTTTGCTATGTATATCTAAAAGAAAAAGATTTTTTAAAGGTGTGTTTTTTTAACTTTGTAAGAAACTGCCACACGTTTTCTAAACTGGTTCTACCGTCTTGCATTTCCACCAGCAATTTGTGAGAGTTCTATTGTTTTGTATCCTTGTCAGCACTTGATTTTATCATTTTGTGTTTACGTCAGCCCTTCCAATAGAAGTATAGTGGTTTTTCATAGTGGTTTTAATTTTAACTTAATGATGCTAAAGATCTTTTCATATGCTCATTTATCATCTATGTCTCTTCTTTGGTGAAGTTTCTTTTTAAATGTTTTGTGCTTTTGTAAAATCATGTTGCTTATTGTTCTTGAAATGTGAACGTTCTATAATATATTCCAGATACAAGCTCCTCATCAGATAATCTGCTTTGCAAATATTGCAAATATTTTTTTTTTCTGATCTGTAGCTTCTTAACAGTGTCTTTCGAAGAGCAGAAGTTTCTGGTTTTGAAGTGTACTTTGACAGTTTTTTCTTTCATAATTTAGGCCCTTTATGCTGTAATTAAGAAATCTTTACCTAACTCAAGGTCATAAGGATTTTCTCCTTTGTATTCTTCCACAGTTCTGTAGTTTTAGGTTTCATATTTAGGTCTGTCATCTTTTTTATTTTGTTAAAGAGACTTTATATTTTGGGGCACTTATGGGTTCTCAACACTGAGTGGAAAGCACAGGGATTTTCCCACATATTCCTGGCTCCCCCAACAGGCACTGCCTCCCTCACTGTCAACCACCAAAATAGTACATTTGTTAATATCAGTGAAACTACATTGACATATCATAATCATCCAAAGTCCATAATTTACATTAGTACACATTCTGTGGGTTTGACTAAATGTATGATGACATGAATCCACCATTACAATATCAGAGTATTTTGATTGTCCTAAAAATCCCTTGTGTTCTATTCATCTTTCCCTTCCTCAAATTCCTGGGAACCACTGATATTTTTTACTGTCTCCATAGTTTTGCCTTTTCCGGAATATCATATAATTGGAGTCATACAGTATGTAGCCTTTTCAGATTGGCTTATTTCACTTAATAGTATGCATTTAAGCTTCCCCCTTGTCTTTTCATGGCTTGATAACTCATTTCTTTCTAGCACTGGATGTACCACAGTTTGTCTATCCATTCACCTACTAAAGGACATCTTGGTTGCTGTCAGGTTTTGGTAATTATAAATAAAGCTGCTATAAACATCCATGTGCAGGTTTTTGTGTAGACATAAGTTTTCACCTCCTTTGGGCAAATACCAAGGAGTGTGATTGCTGGGCCAAATGGTAAGAAGTGTTTACCATTGCCAAATGTTTTCCAAAGCAGCTCTACCGTTTTGCATTCACACAAGCAACGAGTGAGGAATTCCTCTTGCCTCACATCCTGATCAGCACTTGGTGTTGTCGGTGTTTCCAGATTTTGGTCCTTCGTTTATATGTGTAGTGGTAGTATCTCATTTTTTGTTTTAATTTGTGTTTCCATGATGACATATGATGGGGAGCATCTTTTCACATGCTTATTTGCTATCTTTATATCTTCTTTGGTGAGGTTCCTCTTAATGTTCTGGAGCCATTTTTTAAGTGAGTTGCTTTCTTATTGCTGAATTTTAAGTGTTTTTTGTATATTTTGGATAACAGTACTTTATAATGTGTGTCTTTTGCAAATATTTTCTCCAAGTGTGCGGCTTGCTTTTCATCCTCTTGATAGTGTCTTTCGCAGAGCAGATGTTTATAATTTCAGTGAAATTCAGCTTCTCAGTGTTTTCTCTTGTGAGTCATGGAATAAACTATTTTTAAACTTTAATTTTTTTCCCCCTTTGTCTTAAGCAGCTTTGGGGAATAATGCATTTATTAGATGAATATTCCAAAATATCACTACTATCAAGAGCATCAGAGGGAAACAGCAAACACCATACCTCACTTTGATATGCCACTGTTATAGGGGAGCACTAAAGCTAAAACAAAGCTCTGTTCCGCAGTAAGCAAAATAGATTCTGGAAAAAAGAGCTCTTTGTGACAGTGTAGCAACTTTCTGCAAGAGCAGCATTCTGTAAAATACACAGGGAGCTCTACTAGCTTTTAAAATAAAATTTCCCTGGCTTTGCACCTCTCCATATATATAAATTCAAATATTAAGTGGGAATTTTCTAGTTACAAATCATAAATTTAGTGGGCAGTATTGAAGTCATCTATGATACACACAGCTCTGCCTTCACCAAAAACAAAAAAAAAAGCAAGATAGATGTTAATTAATTAGAAGAGGGGAAGGTTTTCATGATGTGTATTTATATCAAATCACCATAGTGTACACTTTAAGTATCTTACAATTTTATATGTCAATTATACCCCAGCAAAGCTGAATTTTTTTTAAATTGGCCATCTAGTGGTAAAGTATGGTCAACATGCAGTAGAAGATAACATTCATGTGTAGAACTGTGAGCATGCCCTGAATTTTTCATCACTGTTAATATCTTTACATGGATATATAAACCATATAATCCAACTGCTTCTATTCTAGCCAAAAGTTGAAGGTACAGTTCTTGGCCATAGATACTTGTACTTCTTTTGAATGACTCTCTTAGCCATTTAGGGTCACTAAAGGTAGGTGTAATAATATTGATTGAATTCAGAAGCTTTCCATTGCTACAGTTGTGTTTTAATTAAAATCATGAAATATTTTCTTAACTCTCATTTAACCAGACTTTTTTTTAAAAAAAATCAAGGTCATATGGTTTTAAGTAAGTTTTTCCAGTTAACATTAATTTTATAAGACATCAGATTTGGGCATATAATCAGGGATGGATGTTTAGGTTTTTTAACCAAAAAATATTAAATACATGTATATGTACTGTTTCTCTGGAAAGAGTCATAAAATTCAAAATTTTACATTTTGATCCATGTACATGTATTACCTTCTCAAAATAACATTTATTTTTTAAAAGCCTATTAATGTACCACTTCACACACACCAAAATGGCTGTAATAAAAAAAAAAAGGAAAATAACATGTGTTGGTGAGAATGTGGAGAAATTTGACCCTTGTACATTGCGGGGAGGGATATAAATGGTGAAGGCACTGTGGAAAACAGCTTGAAGATTCCTTAAAAACTTAAACATAGAATTACAACATGACAGAAATTCCATTCCTGGGTATATATCCAAAAGAAATGAAAACAGGTAATCAAACAAATACATGTACATATATATTCATAGGTGGAACCTCCCTGTTTGTCAACAGTTGGATAAACAAATTGTGGTAGATATACAGTGGAATATTATTCAACCTTTAAAAAGGCATTAAATATTGGGGTGCCTGGGTAGCTCAGTGTTAGGTGTCTAACTCTGATTTTGGCTCAAGTCATGATCCTCAGGGTTTTGTGATTGAGCCCCAAGTTGGGCTCAGCGCTGGGCATGGAGCCTGCTTAAGATTCTTACTCTCCTTCTCCTTTTGCCCCTCCCCCCCAAAAAATAAATAGAATGAAAAATAAAAAGGAATTAAATTTTGATATAATATTGATGAACCTTGAAAACCTTATGCTAAGTGAAATAAGCCAAACACAAAAGGTGACATATTGTATGATTCCATTTATATGAAATATCTAATATAGTTAAATCCACAGAGACAGAACACAGATTGGTGGTTAATAGGGGTTGAGGGGAGAGGATTATGGGTAGCAGCTGCTTTAGGGGGATTTTATTTTGGAGTGATAGAAATGTTTTGGAGCTAGATAGAGGTGTAATGGTTGTGCAGCACTGTGAATGTACTAAATGCTACTGAATTGTTCACTTTAAAATACTTTTATGTGAATTCTCACCTCACTTTTTAAAATATTTTTAAGTCCGTTAGCTATAGATTCAACTCAGGCTATGTGAAAGTTCCAGCAGACCTTTCTGCAGAAATTGATGGGATTTCAAATTTCATATGAAATTACAAAATGTATAAAATAGAACAATTTCGAAAACAAAGACAGAGTTGGAGGACTTCCACTTCCCAATTTCATAATTTAATATAAAGCTACGACTACCAAGACAGTGTGGTACTAACATAGACATATAGATAAATAAATAGAATTGACGGTTGAGAAATAAATCCTTACATTTATAATTAATTGACTTTTTAAACAAAGGCACAAAGGCAGGTCATTGGAAAAAAGGTACTCTGTTCAACAAATGGTGCTGTGGCAATTGGATGTCTACCAGCAAAAAAAGAAGAACATAGCCCTTATCTCACACCATACACAAAGCTCACTCAAACGGGACTATAGTCTTAAGAGCTAAAACAAAACTTCTAGGAGAAAACAGGAGGAAATCTTTAGGACTGTAGATTGGGCAAAGATTTCTTAGATATGACACCAGAAGCACAGTTCGTAAAAGAAAATTAGTAAGTTGATCCTCATCAAAATTCAAAACTAGTGTACTTTGAAAGATATTACTAAGTAAAGGAAAGACAAATAACAGAGTGTGAGAAAATATTTGCCAGACATGCCCCATAAAGGATTTGTATCTGGAATTCATAGAACTTCTATAACTTAAGAAAACAATTCAACCCCCCAGAAAACGGGCGTAAGATATAAGCAGACATTTACCAAAGAAGGTATATAATTGGCTAATAAGTACATGAAAAGATGTTTAACATTATTAATCATTAGGGAAATGCAAATTAAAACCACAATGAGATACCATTTCTCACCCACTAGAATAGCTATTACACATAAGACAATTACAGATGTTGGTGAGGATGTGGAGTAACCCTTATTACTGTCAGGGATGTAAATGGTACAGCCTCTTTGGAAAATGGTCTGCAAGTTTCTCAAAAAGTTACACATAAAATTACCACACAACCCAGAAATTCTACTCCTAGGAGTCTATCCACAAGAAAGGACAACATATGTTCATACACAGACTTAAGAGCAAATATTCATAGCATTATTCAGAATAGCCAAAAACTGGAAAATATGTAAATATCCAGTGAGTGGTGAATAGAGAAAATACTATATATTCATATAATGGAATAACATTTAGCTGTAAAAAGGAACAAACTACTGGCACATCTATATCATGGATAAACCTCAAATTTTCAGGGCGCCTGGGTGGCTCAGTCAGTTAAACATCTGCCTTCAGCCTGGGTCATGATCCCAGGGTCCTGGGATCGAGTCCCACGTTGGGCTCCCCGCTCTGCAGGGAGTCTGCTTCTCCCTCTGCCTCTCCCCCCCCCACTCGTTCTCTCAATCTCTCTCGCTCTCGTGTCTCTCTCTCTCAAATAAATAAAATCTTAAACCCTCAAATTTTAAGTTAAGTAAAGGAAGTCAGACACAAGAGATTGTATCTTTTATGATTCCATCTATATGGTATGCCCAGAAAAGGAAAGTTTATAGATACAAAAAATTTATTAGGGGGTGCCTGGAGCTAGGGGTGAGGAGGATTCATGGTAAATGGACATAGGGGATCGTTCTGGGAGAGATGAGAATGTTGTAAAACTGACTTATGGTTACACCATTTGGTAAAGTTAACTAAAAATCACTGAACCATACACTTGAAATGGCTGAACTTTTTTTTTTGTGGAAAATCTGCCTCAATAAAGTTGTTTTTAAAAGTCCATTAGCAATATAAAAAATCATTAAAAAATAAAATAAAAGTCCATTAGCTAGTTTTCCCTTTCTATTGTTTGGTTATATAAGCAAGAGATATTTATATGCCTACTTGTTACATTATAACAAATGCTATACCCAGTGATGAATAAGGATGGTTTGTGCCTTCAAGGAGCTTAGAGTATGTAGTAGGAAGGACAGATGGTTAAGCTTACCTTTCAGTGTGATAAGGACTCCACTAAAGGTAGTCACAGTATTATGGGATTCCTGGAGGGTTTCCCACTGGAGATTTCACCTAAACTGAATTCTGTAGTACAACTGGGAGTAAAAGCCTATACACAGGAAAAATATGATATGTTTAAGTATTGTTAGTACACTCACATAGCTGGTAGACAGGAAAAAAGGTAGTAGTGGTAGGTAAGGCAAGAGATCAGCTGGAGAGAAATGCAGAGACCAGATAATTACAGAACCTTGATCACTGAGAAGTCAAAGTACTTTTCAGACACTTCTGTGTGTTTGAACTTTATCACTTCAGGAAGGAGGGTGAGGGACTATTGAATGATTTTCAGCAGTGGACTGAGAGGAGACTTGAGTTTTTAGAAACTTGAGTTTTAGGTTATTGAAGTTATAGTTACTTGGTGATAGAAAAATGGGTAGATTAGGAAACACGATGGAGGTGAATATTGCAAGACCTTGCTACTCTTTGAGATATGGAAGAGGAGGGGTCAAGATTGACTTTCAGGACCAGTGACCATAACCACCTAATATCTGGTGATACTACTCCTTGAGAACAAGGAACGGAAGAGTGGGGAGCAGGTTTTGGGGGGAAATGGTTGTGATATCAGCTTTGGACATTTGTTTGAGGTGCCTTTGGCATGTTAAAGCAGAGGAAGACATCTTCAAGTGGCAAACAACTGTGCAGTGGTCAGAGGACTGTCAGCCACACACTGTAGTGGTTTATTTGCATAGTAACAGAAGTACATGATAAAGAGTGGGAAGCAGGTACAGCAATCGCTAAGGAAACGGATGAGGCAGCGCAGTGGTAAGAAAAAGCCAGGCATGCTTACTCACTTCTGAACACTCGTACTTTCGTGCTCAGCAAGGGCAAATCCAGGTTTCATGGGTGAGCCCGAAGGGCTCCCTTTAAGAAAAGGAATACAGAGTTTTAACTATAGAATTAAATAAGTAAAAGTAATATTTACATAGACTGATAAATCCCAACAAATAGCAGATTTTCAAAAGTTTACAAATACTACAAACGTTAACAAAATTCAGACTCATCACAGAATTCTTTCTTATTACATTTTTTATCTGTATACGAACCACCACTTGAAATGCCAGATTTTATGATATTCCCTATAAAGAAAAAAGTCTTTTCTCTACTATAGTTGATTGAAATTTATTTATTGGTAATTTTAAAAAGTGTTTTTTCTGATCCATAGCTCAATCACTGGTAATGTTCTATAAATTTCTAAAAATTGCAGTTACTTTTAGGAAAATCTATCCTGTTTCCTTCATGTGTATATACATTACATATGTAATATTTTAAGGCATTTCAAATTTTATTGTATAATGATGAATCTTAAAGTTTAGATGAGCAATGTTTATTGATTTACTTCACTTGTTAATAGATGGGCATATATCTCATCTATATTGGGACATGTTTAAGAGTGAAAGAGAAACAGTATTATGCCAGAACAACTGGATGGTCTGGTCACTATACTCATTAAACAATTTGTCATCAGCATCCTCATTGTAGTGGTTTATTATGACTTTTATGTTGGGCCCTGTATTTTCATGTTGTGACACTAAGGTGTTAGGAGTATTTCTGGAATCCATTCCTACACCAAGATGGCTAGCAATAGCTTAACTCTACAGAAAAGTGGCTATCCACCACAAAATTGTATTCCACTAAATACAAGCTAAATGTTTCTCCAACTCAACTTCCCCTTAGCCAACTCCTCAAAATGCTGTAGCCAACACCCAAATGAAAAGAAATGTGAAAGATGAAAAATGGGAGTAGAAAGAGTCTATGACCTTTACTAATTACAGTTAAAAATGTTTACTTTAGAAAATTTTATGAAAAAATGTTGATTTGCCCCTCCCAAGTTTCCTATGTAAGTGAGGGATCCTGAAGCTTAACTCAAGTTTTACTAAAACCATTTCTGGTATTCTGGCAGCCCCAACCAATCTCCTTGCCCTGCAAAACCCAGATTCCTGTTTTCTGACCACTGCAGTTAGACCCACTGTTTTCATTTTATCCATTGCCTGTCCTCAAAATAAACCATAAGCTTCCCTTGATAAGTGCCTGCTCTGATCACCTGGGGAAGTGGGAAAAAAGAACAAAAATCCCACAAACCAGTCTCTCTATTGGACTCAACTATATTTTACACAGTAACCACCATCCTTTATAAAATAATGTCACCAAAATAATCTGGCTCCTGCCTACCTCAAAGTTCATGCCATCTTCTAATGCCTTGCTATATCAATGCCTCATGTTTTCTTTCAGTTTCTCAAATGTCTGGCTAAATCCTACTTATTCTTTTAAAATCTCTGTTGAAATGTTACTTAATCAGGGAAACGTTCTCCCAGACTAGATTAAATTTCATTGGCCTATGCCAGATCTTTTCTTTGTAACTCTTGTTCATATAATTTATTTTCGTGTATGTAACTATGTGTCTCAGGGTCACTATACTATAAGCACCATGAGAACAGGAACACTGCCTACTTTGTCCACTGCCATATCTCTGCATCTAGCATTATGTTTGGTTCATAGTATGTACCCGGTAAATACTAGTTGAATGGAGGTTAATACATGGATCTCTGAAGAGAGAACTGGTTACGTGTTTCACCTGGGAGTTAGCATGTAACTGTAAACAAGTCCGTTAGAATAAATGAAGTTATCACTTTCATCATTCATCTCAATCTCCCTTGATGAAAATGCAGTTATGAGGATTATCACCTATGAGAAAGAAAGTCTAAAAATGTAGATCAGGAACCTGAGACTGAAGAAAAGCCAGGAACCAAAGAAAGAACATTTCAAGAAAGAAAGAGTAGCTAGTGCTGAGAATTCAAGTCAAATAAGGACTGAAATTGTCCATTAGATTTAGCAACAAAAGTTTTTAAAGTCACCTTGAATAGCTAAATCTCAAGCTTATGAATTAAGTTTTTCTTTATAGAAATAAAGAACATCTAATTATCTGTGGTTTTAGTCTGAACTAATCTGATTCATTAAACATTCTAAACACTTCATTCAATAATTTCCCTCCTTAATACCTTTTAATAGTAATTGGTTATCACTTGTACTCTCATTGGCAAATGAATTGATACTTTTTAGTCAGGTTATAAAAAAAATTATGAATAATTCTATTCCTTGTGAGTACAAAATAGCAATGGGAAATGGTGAAATTATATGCAAACTTGGTATTTTAAACTTTTTAAAATAGAAAGTTTGGCTTTTAGGAGGTTTTTTGGTGCTTATTTTGGTAGTGTTTAACCCGTTTTTTAAAAAGAAACTGAAATTGCTATTAATATCAAAACTGGGAAGCAGTGAATCATAGCTAAAACTTGTTCATCTCTAGATCTAAGCAAATACAAACATAAATATTTTGCAAACTGCTCTTTTTGCTAAGGGGTTTTGTTATTTTCCAGATATACCCTCAAGGATAATTGCAAAAAGCATATTGAAGTATGGGATCCTTCTCCAGAAGAAATTATTTCAAATGAAGTAAACAGCTTAAATCCTGTGTCTGTAAAATCTCTACCTAATGAGAATCTCCAATCACTTTATAATAAGGAACTGCCTGTACATATCTGTAATGTGATATCTCCTGAGAAGATTTATGTTCAGTGGTTATTAACAGAAAACTTACTTAATAGGTATAACATATAAGGAAAACATATATATTACCTATGGGCTTTTTTCTGTATTTTGTTTCAAAGATCTAGAAATCATAAATGTAGAATTCTAAAAGCAAAATTATTTCAGCTAAACACTTACTTAAAAACTAGTTAAAAGTATACAAATAGTATTTTCATTGTATTAGAATTGGTCATTCTATGAATACTTTTTGGGCACAACCAGTACTGTAGATGTTGGGAATATAGTGGTAAAAACATTTACAAGTCTTTACTATCATGAAGCTTAAATTCTAGTAGAGGGAGAGACAGTGGACAAATAAAATATTTACTGTAGGAGGTGATGATAAAGACAATAGAGAAAAAGCAGTTGGGGAGGAAGGCAATTTTGGATAATCAGGGAAGACCTCAAGAAGACAGCGACATTTGTAATGGATCCTGAAGAAAGAGAGGGAGTAAGCCATGAGGATATCTGGAAGAAGATACTCTCACACAGAGGGAAGAGTTAGTTAAAAGAGCTGCAGTGGAAATATACTTGGGGTATTCAAGGAAGAACAAGGTATCCAGTTTAGCTGGAGTAGAATGGGTGAGGAGGGACAATAGAAGACATGTGGTCAGAAAATTATGTGTTGTAAGATAAGGTTTGAAAGTTAAATTTTTTTCTTTATATAGTTTAGAAGAAAAAATGGTAGCTGCTTATGAAAACTCAAAGTGGGAACCTATTAAATGGGAAAACGATATGCACTGTGCTGTTAAGATCCCAGATAAAAATCAGTGGCGAAGAGGCCAGATCATCAGAATGGTTACAGACACATTGGTAGAGGTAAATGAAGAGTTAAAAATATTTGTGAAGGTGAATGCATTCAGTATTTTTATCCTGAAATTTTTTAAATCTAATTTTTATTATGCTATTCAGCTTGCAAAATATATTTTGAAATATTGTCTTTCCACAGACTCAAAGTTATTGCTTTCATAGGTCTTGCTGTATGATGTGGGTGTTGAACTAGTCGTGAATATGACCTGTTTACGAGAACTTCAAGAAGACCTAAGGACAATGGGAAGATTATCTTTGGAATGCTCTCTTGTTGACATAAGGTAGTTATTCACTGAATAAATATTCGGACTGTTGAATAATTATAAATCTTTTTCTTTTTGGATGGGTTCTTGTCAGTTTTCATTTTCCTAACATTCTAAAATTTCATAAATCTAGTTAATTTTGAGGTTTTAAGAAAAGGGAAAGATAAAAATTTGGAGCACATAAATTTTAGTGGTACTAAGGAACAGAGATGGGTCACTGTGATTGGTATCTAGGTAAAATTCAAAGTGTTAAAATATTAAGAAACTTGAGGGACATAGGCAGATAGAAATAATATGTATTTCATAAGCTCAGCATTGCATGGAAAGCCAAAAATGTTTAAATTACCAAAAAATAAATTAGAGAGGATTCTGGGAAAGTGGCATGAAATAGTTTTTGAGTCTAGTAGAATTTTACCATAAACACAGAGCAACTTGGATAGCAAAACTAAAGACTACACAGTCTCTACAATAAAAGTAATCAACTAGGTTTCCCTCTGTAAGCCCCCAGATACAAACAGGTGTGGCACACCATGCCATTATGGACCGTTAGGGTTATCAGCATTGGTGTGGAAGAAAGGCTGATGGAGAATGGTATTTCACTGGAACATGAAAGCCAATCTGAGAACAGCAACCAAGACTGAGAAGGGAGTAATGTGAGATGCTCTTCATAGTTGGATGCTAAAGATCTATGATGTGCCACAGTTTCATGGTACCGGAGCCGTAGCCATATAACCTTTGGAAGTAAACTGATGCTCTCCTCCATGACCTCATACTGAGTAGAAACATTGGGAATAGAGCCTAATTTTAGCAAGTCAGACAGTAGGGCCAAGGGAAGAAAAGATGCAGACAAAAGTAGGGGAGAGGAGCAAGGTACCAAAATATGAGGCCATATTTTCTGTCATTTTGGGAAAACAACACCGGAGAATTCTAGAGCCATGAAGCTAGGAAAGCAATTGTGATCCACCTCTTTCTTCTAAAAGCACAGGAAATTTTATTTCACTTAAAACATGAGCAAAAGAAAGAATTACAGTCAATTTCTATACAAACTATTATGAGAAAAGGAATAAAAAGCCAAATAATACCCCTAAAGGCAGTGGAAACCCACCAAAAAGGCATGCTTACAAAAAAATAAAACTGTAAATTTCAAAATGAACTAAAAAATTTAGAAAATTATAGACACTGAAGAATAACATAAAATTATAAAAACTCAGAAATAAGATTGATTATAGAAAAAGGAAATTTGAAATGAGAAATGACAATACTCAAGAAAGAATTAGAAATAAAAGAAAATTTAAAAATCATATCAGAAATACAGACTAAACTAGAAAAAAAAAACACAAAAGCAAATACACAATTAATAATGCCTTAAGAGAAATAGAAGACAGAGGGGCACCTGGTTGGCTCATTTGGTTAAGCTTCTACCTTCGGCTTAGGTCATGATCCCAAGGTCCTGGGATCAAGCCTCACATCAGGCTCCCTGCTCAGCAGAAAGCCTGCTTCTCCCTCTCCCTCTTCCTGCTCCTCCCCCTGCTTGTGCGTGCACTCGTTCTCTGTTTCTCTCTGTCAAATAAATAAATAAATAAATAAATAAATAAATAGATAAATAAATAGGAGACAGAAAGGAGGACAAACTTTTAAAATTAAAAAAAGAACAAAAATCCAAAAGATTTAAAACAAAAGATCTCTAAAATATAAACTGTTCTATAAAGAACTTCTCAAACTCAACATCCAAAAAACAATCACATCAAAAAACAGGGAGAATACATGAAAAGACACTTCTCCAAAGAGACATATGAATGGCTAACAGACCCATGGAAAAATGTTCAACATCATTAGCCATCAGGGAAATTCAAATCAAAACCACGATGAGATACCACCTTACACCAGTTAGAATGACAAAACTTGACAAGGCAAGAAACAACAAATGTTGGAGAGGATGTGGAGAAAGGGGAACCCCTCTTACACTGTTAGTGGGAATGTAAGTTGGTATAGCCACTTTGGAAAACAGTGTGGAGGTCCCTCAAAAAGTTAAAAATAGAGCCAGCCTATGACCCAGCCATTGCACTACTGGGTATTTACCCCAAAGATACAGATGTAGTGAAAAGAAGGGCCAGATGCACCCCAATGTTCATAATAGCAATATCCACAATAGCCAAACTGTGGAAGGAGCCAAGATGCCTTTCAACAGACGAATGAATAAAGAAGATGTGGTCCATAAATACGATGGAATATTACTCAGCCATCAGAAAGGATGATTACCCAACATTTGCATCGACATGGATGGAACTGGAGGAGATTATGCTTAGTGAAATAAGTCAAGCAGAGAAAGACAATTATCATATGGTTTCACTTATATGTGGAACATAAGAAATAGCATGGAGGACATCAGGAGAAGGAAGGGAAAAATGAAGGAGGGGAATCGGAGGGGGAGACAAACCATGAGAGACTATGGGCTCCAGGAAACAAACAGAGGGTTTCAGAGGGGTGGGGGGTGGGGGGATGAGTTAGCCCGGTGAAGGGTATTAAGGAGGGCACATATTGCATGGAGCACTGGGTGTTATATGCAAACAGTGAATCCATGGAACACTACATCAAAAACTGAAAGTACTGTATGGTGACTAACACAATTAAAAAAAAGATCTTATTGGTCACCTTCACAGGATTCTAGGGAACTACCTCCTTATTCTGAAACTGGGGAATAAGGAAAATGAAAATTTGTCTTGCTTTTTCTATACTATCTGTATCTCAGAATGATCAAATAGTTGATATGGGGAGGTGGTTCTTTGTAAGTATTCCAGCTAACAAAGGAAGAATGATATCATTAGAATTCTACCATTTTACAACCCTAATAAACTAAGGAGTCTGGACAGTGATTGTCAGTGGTTACTAACATCACAAAATGAGAATTGGCCATTATGTGCTTCCTGATACCATACCTATGAATGGTATTGCTGAAAAATTAGAAACCTGAATCTGATCAATACTGCATACCTAACTATGAATTTAAAGGAAATTCAAGGGACAGAGGAACATATTAAAACACCATGGGAATGCAGTCAGCTAAATCCAGTCATGGAACCTGTAAAAAAAAATGACTCCGTTTCTTTAACAAAAAATCGTAAGGGAAAGAATTCAAAATAATGATTTGAGGGGCGCCTGGGTGGCTCAGTCGTTAAGTGTCTGCCTTCGGCTTAGGGCATGATCCTGGCGTTCTGGGATCGAGCCCCACATCAGGCTCCTCCGCTGGGAGCCTGCTTCTTCCTCTCCCACTCCCCCTGCTTGTGTTCCCTGTCTCGCTGGCTGTCTCTGTCAAATAAATAAATAAAATCTTTAAAAAAAAATAATAATGATTTGAAACATCAGGAAAATATGAACGCTATCTGAATGGTTGATATTAAGGAATTTTTTTTAGGTGTATTAATGGTACTATGGTTAGGTTTGTTTAAAAAGACTTATTGAAGTGTAACTGGCATATAGTAGTATATTCATTTCAGGTATACCATACAGTGATTTGATATTTATATACATTACAAAATGGTTATCACAGTAAGTCTACTTGCCATTTGTTACTGTACAAAGTTGTTACAGCCTCTGTCTTAATTTATTTTATAACTGAAAACTGTACCTTTTAATCCCCTTCACCTATTTCATACATCTCCCCTCACCCTTCCCCTCTGGCATCCACTAGTTTGTTCTCTGTATCTATGAGTCTGTTTGTTCGTTTGTTTTTTAGACTCCACATATAAGTGAAATCATATGGTATTTGTCTTTCTCTGTCTGACTTATTTCACTTAGCATAATACCCTCTAGGTTTACCCTTGCTGCAAATGGCAAGATCTCATTCTTTTTTATGGATGAGTAATGTTCCATGGTATGTATATGCGACTTCTTTATCCATTCAACTCTCAGTGGATACTTGGGTTACTTCCACATTTTGGCTACCATCAATAATGTTGCCATAAACATAGGGGTGCATATATCTTTTTGAATTAGTGTTTTTGGATTCTTTGAGTAAATACTTAGTAGTGGAATTATTGCATCTTATGGTAATTCTATTTTTAATTTGTTAAGGAACCTCCATACTGTTTTCCACAGTAGCTGCACCAGTTTGCATTCCCACCAACAATGCACAAGGGTTCCTTTTCCTCCACATTCTCACCAACACATTATTCTTATGGGGGGGTTGTATGTTATTTATGCATTTTATTTTTATTTTTTAACTTTTTCAAATTTTAGTTCGTTAACAGTGTAATATTAGTTTCAAGTGTACAGAATCGTGGTTCAATACCTGGTGCTCATCACAAGTGCTTGTGTTTTTTATTAGAGCTATTCTCACAGGTGTGAGGTGATATCTCATTGTGATTTTGATTTGCATTTCTCTGATGATTAGTAATGTTGCACATCTTTTCATGTCTGTTGACAATCTGGATGTCTTCTCTGGAGAAATGTCTGTTCATGTCTTCTGCCCATTTTTAATTGGATTATATATTTTTTGGGTGTTGAGTTGTACACATTCTTTATGTATTTTAGATGCTAACCCTTTATTGGATATATCATTTGCAAATATCTTCTTCCATTCAGTAGGTTGTCTTTTTGTTTTGTTGGTTGTTTCCTTTGCCGTGCAAAAGCTTTTTATTTTGGTGTAGTCCCAATAGTTTATTTTTGCTTTTGTCTCCCTTGCCTCAGGAGGCATACCTAGAAAAATGTTGCTATGGCCAATGTCAGAGAAATTACTGCCTGTGTTCTTTTTTAGGATTTTTATGGTTTCAAGTCTCATTTAGGTCATTTTTTCTAAAGAAGAGCTACAGATGGGCAAACCATGATAGGATATCACCTCACACATGTTAGAGTAGCTATTCCCAAAAAGACAAGAAATAACAAATGTTGATGAGGATGTCGAGAAAAGGGAAACCTGATGCACCGTTGGTTGGAATATAAATTGGTGCCGTCATTACGGAAAACACTATAGAAGTTCCTCAGAAATTTAAAATAGAACCATTATATGATCCAGCAGTTCCACTTCTAGATATTTATCAAAAAACAACTGAAACACTGATTCAAAAAGACATATGCATCCCTATGTTCATTTCAGCATTATTTATAATAGCCAAGACATGAAAACAACCCCACTGTCAACCAATAGATGAGTGCATAAAGATGTGTGAGGTGATTGTACCATGGTAATTCTGGCCTTGTAGAATGAGTTGGAAGCATTCCTTCCTATTTAACTTTTGAAATAGTTTGAGGGTAACTATTATCCTTTCATAAATGTTTGGTATAATTCACCTGTGAGGCCGTCTGGTCCTGGACTTTTGTTTGTTGGGAGGTTTTTTTTTTTTTTATTATTGCTTCAATTTCATTACTAACAGTTGGTCTGTTCAGATTATCTATTTCTTCCTGATTATGTCTTGGAAGATTCTATGTTTTTAAGAACTTATCCATTTGTCCCATTTATTGATGTGTATTCTTTTTTTTTTTTTTTAAAGATTTTATTTATTTATTTGACAGAGACAGAAACAGCCAGCGAGAGAGGGAACACAAGCAGGGGGAGCGGGAGAGGAAGAAGCAGGCTCGTAGCGGAAGAGCCTGATGTGGGGCTCGATCCCAGAACGCCGGGATCACGCCCTGAGCCAAAGGCAGGCGCTTAACCGCTGTGCCACCCAGGCGCCCCTGATGTGTATTCTTAATACATTCTTGAGACTCAATATGGGTGTATATTATTCTTGGTTTTCTGTTTGAAAAATATAGAAGTGGCAATTTCCTGCTTCTAGGGGACTGTTCTTCATTGAGAAATCCATGGAAATAAATCTAATTCTTTGTAAGAATTATAGAATTTTATAGTGGGGATTAAGAGGTACAAACTTCCCTTTATAAAATAAATAAGTCATGGAGATGAAAAGTTGTCAGCATAGGGAATATAGTCAATAATGTTATGATAATATTGTATGGTGACAAATTTACCCTGGTGAGTACTGAGTAATGTATGGAATTATTGAATCAATATGTTGTACACTTGAAACTAGTATAACATTGTATTTTAATTATACTTTAATAAGAATAAAAGAATTATAGAATCATAGACTTGGAACTCAAAGATATTAGAGGCATCATGACAGTAATTCTTTGTATACCAGACCTAATAAATGAACATTCAAGACCTGCTGACCTCAGTGCTGTGAAGTATATCTCTCAAAGGAGGTTGTTTCTTTATCAGGCAACTTCAGCCACTAGTATTTCCTTACATGGCATTAAAATTGGTCTCCCCAATAGGGTACCTTGTTCTAGTGATCCCTCTCTGTTCTAATTGCTGGTAAACCATTTATTTAAAGTCCTTGAAGAGCTTATAGTAGTAGTTACCATGATCCACCTGTTTGCACAGAACATTTCTCTAATCTTACAGGTACCTCTCCTACTGCCTGGGATTACTAATAGTGACTGTGGGACCATATCTACAAATTTGTTCTATCAGCTGAAAGAATTTAATGCCCTGGAATGGAAATCTCAGGCTGAAATACTATAAAAATATTATCCTAGTTTTCACTTCTACCTTGAACAGTTCAATCGAACAATTGAACAGAAATCTATCAGTCCTTTAATTGTATCCAGTAATGTGGAGAATGTATTTCTGTACACATCTTGGATTATAGCTTTTGGACTCTAATGAATACCATTATTTCAAGAGTCTAATAATAGCTAACCTTAACTACTTTGCGACCCTGTATTAATTACTTTATAAGCATTACTTTAATCCTCATAATAAACCTTAAAGCTACAGATAAGGTATTATTTATAGATAAGGAAATTGAGTCTTCAAGAAGTTAAGTAATTGTCTAGAGTAATGCATCTATAACTTTTGGGCTAGAATTATAAACAAGGTCTGAATTGAGAATTGGAGCTCTAACCACTGTTTTACCACCCTTCTGAGAAATCTCTTATTTTAGGAAAATACTCATAACATATAATTTGCCATTTTTAGTGTGTAGTTCAGTGGTATTAAGTACATTCAGAATGTTGTGCAACGTTTACGACTATACATTTCCACTTTCATCTTTCCCAACTGAAACATAGTTTTATGAATACAGACCAAAGATTTTTTTAAATGTTTTAAGTACTTTCAGATGTTTAAAAGTTAGGACACCTGGGTGGTTCAGTTGGTTAGGTGTTTGCCTTCAGCTCAGGTCATGATCTCAGGATCCTGGGAGAGAGTCCTGCATCGGGCTCCCTGCTCAGCGGGGTCTGCTTCTCCCTCTGCCTGTGGCTCCCCCTGATTGCGTGCTCTCTCTCTCACAAATAAATAACATCTTTTTTTAAAAGAAGATGTTTTAAAGTTAATATTTACAAAGCGTATATTCGTAATAGATCATAGTAAAATCTTAATGTTGACACTGATTTTTATCTAAATACCATCATAATAAAAAAACTCATAATAATTCTAGGAGTCACTGACAATTTAAGTTTCTTAACTCATAAGAACACTGTTTGGGCTTCTTAATAAATAATGTAGCACATTTACTAAATCCTACTTGGTCAGACTACATGCACAATTGATTTTGTTAGTTCATTCATATAAACCATTTAACATGAAAAGATTGGCCAGCATGAGTGGGTCAGCTGCAATGAAACTCCAGATCTAGAAACCATGTCTAGAGAGTCTTCAGAGCCTGCATTATGATACTTGTAGTCTCTTTAGTGGTATTAGTTCTTATTCTTTGGAGGTGGATTTGATAGTTAGAAAGTCACTTAGTTTCAATTCTGCAAACTAAAATAGATGATGAAGCTGAATATTCTGCTTTTCATTAATCTGTAAATATTTATTGAGCATTTTTACCACAAATATTAAAAAGTAAGTTTTCTATAAATTAGTGAGGCTATTATTCATGGGTAGCAATTCACATTAGATATAAATTCCAGAGAAAAACTTCCAAAAATGTTTGGGCAGTGGAATCATCACTGTAAAGGGACTGTTCTTTTTAAATTTCCATTAAATAATTTTGAAGTGCCCTCCTGTGTGCCAGGCACTATCCTAGGCATTAGGGATATGATGATAGATATAACACATAATACATTATCCCTGCTTTCTGAGTTTATAGTCTAGTCACCATGTATGAAATGTACATAATATGTAAAAAAAGTACTTAAAATATACCTTTTTTAAGGGTTCTCAGAATAGCTGCAGAACAGTTATACATAAGTTAACATATGATATGGTCCATAAGTAGAATAGAGTAATGCACAGAAAGATATGAAAACAGGGAAGAAAATTGTGAAAATAACAAGTCATGTTAACACAAAGTTAAATTGATTTCTCACTACATATGTAGTTTGTTCATATATATATGAATATATACATATAGTGGTTCTTTTATATTTCTATATGTTATGCTGTTTGTTGCAAAACAAGTTGTCTTTTGTTGTTGTTTTAGACCAACTGGTGGGAGTGACAAGTGGACAGCTACAGCTTGTGACTGTCTTTCATTGTACCTGACTGGAGCTGTAGCAACTATAATCTTACAGGTATGTAGTGGGGTAAACAATTATAATAGATAAGTAATGAATATTTCATTGGTGTTTTCTATAATTTATTGTTGAGAAAATAGCAGCAAACTACTTGGATTTTTTTTGGCAGCCCTTTTTTTTTGTCTTATTTTTTGTTATAACACCTGTTTGATAATAGATGTCCCATAATAATTGTATGAATTAATCAAAACATTTCTAAAGTAATAACCTTGAGTTGATAATTTGCATGTTAAAAAGCAGAATGTATGTATGCTAGAGTGCATTGCGGAAGCCTTTTGCTATTCTTTACAAACTGAGAAGTTAGGCTTCCTGTGAAATTGTATTGATTGTATGTCATTAAAAAAAATGTGTGTGTTTATAGGAGTATGGGTTTGAGAAGAGGATATATTTTTTCAGAACACTTAAAAATATTCTTCCTTTTATTTTAATCTGATACTTTTTATTGTATTAATGATTTAGAATTTTCTTGGATAAGTAATTTGTCCATGTTACTTTTTCTATGTGTACCTTCTCCATTTTCATAATTCCAGTCAAAGCAGAATATAGGTCTTGCAGTTCCTTCCTTCCTTTTCACACACACACAAGGCACACCTGGGAAAATACATTTCAATTCTGTAATTTACCAAGAGTTAAGGAGAATAGAGAACTTATGTTTCCCCAGCCCATCCTGGGCTGAAAAAAAAGTTTTCAGTTGGCCTTCCCTTAAACACACCCACCCTTTTGCTAAGTTTCACCTTGACAGGAAGGTCTTCCTGACATACTTCACAAACCAACTGTCTGTCCCCCTTGACTCTCTTCCATGTTTTTTCTCTCTGATAAAATATCAAAATTACTTGACTGTAAATTTATTTTTCTGGCTTGGATAAATGTGGAGGAAATACCTTTAAGAAGTATGTTGTTTATAAGGTTTCCTTTTCATGTTTCATATTTACTCTGCTCTTAAATCACTGCAGGAAAACAATACAACATGGCCATTACCTGTGAAAATTTTCTGCAGAGATGAAAAAGGAGAGCGTGTTGATGTTTCTAAATATTTGATTAAAAAGGGTTTGGCTTTGAGAGAAAGGAGGTATAGACTTTTTTTTAACATCAGTTTATAATGAAGGCTTCTTATTTGCCTATGTACGTCTTCATATCTGTGTGCTTTCAAACCTGAATTTCATCTTGCTTGCTCTTAATGATTTATAAACTAACCTTGAAAGAGATAATTCAGGATTACTAATTTCTCTATTCAGGCCCATTAGCTTTTGCATATTTAAATCCCTACTGACATTTTTGTTTTTATATTTTCTCTTTTGCATTTACACTCAAAACCAAAGGAAGAGAGAATTACATAGTGGTTACCAGATTTGAGCCCTCTTACACAATTTGCCTAGACATAAATCTTTAAGCTTTATGTTGGAAATTGTGGTAGGCATATACCAGAATGTGTTTATGTGAAACAAATGGATAGCAGAAAAGTAATTGAATAATATTTACATTTTAAAGCCCTTTCAGGTAATAAGTTTGTGGTTTAAGGTACCAATTACGGAGGGCAAAAGATTAAGATTTGCTATAGCCCTAGCTTCCTCATATCGTTCCTTCTGGGTGTAAGGTATATTGGAATTGCAAACACATGTTCCAAGTAGCCACTTTGTACCATACATGGCCAGATTTCTTTTTTATCTTGCATTATTATATATTAACTTATATGGACTAGGACCCCAATCCTGTTGGAATGGAAGGAGAATGAGAAATCAGAAATAAAACAGGACATGAAGTAGTTGGCTAGGCATGGTAGATGCTGGCCTAACTGCCTAGGTATTGGCATACAGCTAGGCTCTGCGTATAGATGTCCTGTGTGTCTCTTTTTGGGTTCACTGGCTTTAGGCTAAAGCAATTCCTTGATAAGTGTTAAAGTGAAAAATGCTAGGCAACTTAATACTGCTAACATCTGCCACTGTGATGTTCTTTACTGTTTTTACAGCACTAAAACTATTAGCTACAAGGCTGGGGACCGAGTGGGAACAATCTTAGTTGAAGAATTATGTAGCTATTTCATAAATGCTTATCTCCTTTTGAAAGAAAATACAAGAAAGTAGAGGAAACAAAAATCTGCTACAATTCTACTAAAGTAAACAATATCTCCTAGGATTTTTTTTATAGAAGACGTACTCTTTTTTTTAACTGGATGGGAATGACAGGAAGTAAAAAAAAAATTATGAATGAATATAGCATATTACCACTTTCTCAATAGTACTGTATTGTTTATTAAGGGACTTATATTTGTATTATTTTGGTAGAACATACGCATGTTCTATCTGTGGACTACATTAGAATCAACCTGAAGATGTTGTATTTCCCTTTAATATCTAGTTAATTTTACAATACTGGTAATATACTTACTATGAGATTTTAAGACAGAGTAACATGTAAATACAAGTTAGTAATTTAAAACATTTAAGTGAAATTTATTACTTTTTTCTCATCAAGCTTACAGTTTAAAAAAAGATTTTATGACCTAAATGATGCTCATTTTTATGTAACAAATTAGACTAAAATATCCTAGATTAAAGCAAATATATTCTTTAAATTTCCAATGTATTTGAAGGGCTCTTTCTATATTGTTTTCTACAAAATGTTTTTATTTGCTCATGTTTAGATATAATATTTTTTGGATGTTACAGAATTAAAAAATTAAATAACAGCCATTCATCATCTGAGAAATCTCTGGAAAACCCCTTGGAACAAGACGATTCAATGGTTACTAAGTGTATTAAGATTAACTTTGACCCTGACAAAAAAGCTGCTGATGTTATTAGTGAACACAGAGTGTCTGAATTTCAGCAGAAAATTCCAGAACCAAGAACCACTGGATGCTATAAACCACCAGCTATTCCCAACATGAAAGTATTTGAGGCAATCGTCAGCTGCATTGGTGATGATGGAACTATATTTGTAGTACCTAAATTGTCAGGTAATATATTTTATGTTATGTAGAATTAATCAGTAAAAGGAGTAGCTAGCAGCTCCAGTGCTCTAGTAAGGTATAGGTTGAAATACCTTGGGCAAGATTTAACCTCATTTTCACAGGGTTGTGGTGACATTAAATGAAATAACTCAAGCAAAGTGCTTTCACATAAAAATCATTTATTGAAACACTGGGAATAGACACTGGGTGTAAGGTAAGCATGGGGATCATTTCAGGTTTGTAAGACCTGGCATTTATACAAGTCTGGAGGCTCTCTAAGAAAAAAGATACAAAAGTTTATATTCATTTAGAATGAGGGGAAAAAATCACACTGAATGACTGGAGTTTGGGAGCCCTTTGAGAATATTCAAGTCCTTCCTGAGATTTATGTGCAAGTATCTCCTTACTACAACCTGGGTGTGTCCAGAATACTTTACAACTGACAGTAACTCTAGCACGTGTGAGTCTTAAAGCTCCATTAACTCCATATGGATAGGAGGCTGTGAATTTGTTGAAATTTTTGTCTCATTTGTTGACCTACTAAATACTGTTTTTTAGTTCAAAAATAAATCTGTGCAATTGGCTGTTCTAGAAGTGAGCAATGTTTGAGACCTCTAGCAGTAGTACTTAATCCAGAAACTTTTTTGACCTTCGTATAGTCATAGCTAAAACTGGTTGACTGTTACGTTGTCAGGCGGTGTTCTGGATGTTTTACATTTAATCCCCCGCAATATTGATAATGGAGATAAGTTCTGTTATACCAGGTTTATAGAATAAACTGAAGATTACAGAGGTAAAGGAACAACCCAAAATTACACAACTAAAGTGGTAGAACTGTTATGGGAGTTGACCCCACACCTTGCCTTCAGTGGTATCTATTATGGGGTTATGTATTTACTATGGAAATGATCCAATTAGCAGTAAGTAGCAACATTAGAATTTTAATTTTATATCCCAGCATTATGCTGTATCTAAGCATCAAGTAACACCTAACTTGTGTTCTATTTTACTTAGGTATGCTGGCAAAATGGCATTATCTTAAAGTGGTAGTTCTTTTATATTAGGCTATCTGGTATGTGTTTAGAGCTTTTAATGCTGCTTTACTCCCAAAATAATGCTTGCATTTGTAACCAGAGAACAGAACAGTTATTTACATGTTAGTAGTAGTATGTTTCGAAACATATAGAAGCTACTGACTGAATTAGATTTTTTTTTAAAGATTTATTTATTTTAGAGAGGGAGAGAGAAAACGCACACAAGCACATGTGGGGAGGGGCAGAGGGAGATAGAGAATCTCAGGGAGATTCCATGCTGATCCTGGAACCCAAGGCAGGGTTCAGTCTCACAATCCATGAGATCATGACCTGAGCCTAAATCAAGAGTCAGATGCTTAACTCACTGAGCCACCCAGGTACCCTGACTGAATTAGATCTTTATTAAAGCTCTGTTAACTACTTATGCTATTGTCTAGGTGGTGAAATTATTAAAGGTTATTGATGATTTTCTATTGAAAATGGTAGTAAACTCTTCCTAAATGCTTTTTATTTTTAATAATTTCTTCAGAATTCGAGCTAATAAAAATGATGAATGAAATTCAAAGTAATTTAAAATGCCTTGGTCTTTTGGAGCCTTATTTCTGGAAAAAGGGAGAAGCCTGTGCAGTAAGAGGATCAGATACTATGTGGTATCGAGGCAAGGTAATGGAAGTTGTTGGTGGCACTATCAAGGTGAGTCTGATACCCTTTTGTGACTAATTTAAGGCTAAATGCTATAATGTTAAGTGGTCTTCAGAGTCTAAATACAAGAAACTTTGATTAAAACATATATTAATGAGATCAGTCTTGTAGGAAGACCAGTTAGATACATTGCACATGTATTTGTAACAAGAATTTTTATTTGCGGGGCACCTGGCTGGTTCAGTTAGTAGTGTGCAACTGTTAATCTCATGGTCATAGATTTGAGGTCCCACATTGGGTATAGAGAATAAATAAATAAATAAATAAATAAATAAATAAATAAATAAATAAGAATTTTTGAGATGTCTGGGTGACTCAGTCAGTTAAGTGTCTGCCTTTGGCTCAGGTCATGATCCCAGGGTCCTGCATCAGGCTCCCTGTTCAGCAGGGAGTCTGCTGCTCCTTCTCCCTCTGTCCCTCATCCCCCCATGCTCTCTGTCTCTCTCTCAAATAAAATCTTCTTTAAAAAAATGCAATGTTTTAAAAAATAAATAAGAATTTTTATCTTCAAGTATATTTATTAACTCGAATAACCAAAAACCATTTCCAGGTAGGGATCTGGCCTCTGGTATTTTAATGGTACCACTTATTTGTAAATGGCAGCCCAATTTGTGCACATAGTATTAAGTAAAACAACTTGTTTTTCAATATATTTCCTTGCAAATTTATTTACAGCCCAGCCTGTTTACCCTTTCACAGTAACAGTTAATTTACCTTTCCAGAATACTGAGATAGTACTACTTGAGTTTCATGCAAAAGCTTCAGAAAGAATTGGGTATTTTGAAAAACTGTGTATATAAAAATATAGATGAAAATACCTCCATTTACGGTGAATTAAGTAAAGCAATGAAACTGATAAAGTACTTCATAAGACATTTAGCACTTGAGACTTTTAGTTTTAGGAGGGGAGGAAAAATTAAGAAAACTCTTTTGTTTCTACTTGAACAAGAATTTTATTACCTACTTGATGATACCTAACAATTACATAGCACTTTAGGTTTTTAAGCTTCTTTCACATGTGTGCATTCATATTTTTATAATTTGTTTCCAGCTATCATAGAAGTAGATTATTCCCATTTTACTAATAAGAAAATTAACATTTAGATCCAGTGACATGCCCAAGGTCACCGTATCAGTGGGTAGTGATTCTGGTATTCATATCCATGCATCTGATTCCTAAATTTCCAATCTAAGTCATGTGCTTCTCCTGCTGGATTACAAGCTTTAACTGATTTTAAATGGTTTTCAAATTTTCAGTATTTAAGCATAGGGATACTTAAAGATTCATGTATTTATATGCAAATGAGTCCATTTTCACATACATTTGAATTGTTCAGGTAACCCCTTTTCTTTTTAATATAAAAGTAAAATAAAATCCAATTTTTATTAAGTTATCATAATTCATGAACTTTACATATCCAAGTAAATAAGATGGTGGTGAACTTTATTTTTTCTCACACTAAGATCTCTGTTTTAAAATTTTATTTAAAAGGACTTTGATAGTTTAATCATTACTTTTTTTTCTAAGATCATTTTACGTTTCAAGTAATCACAATAGATTTTTCATTCCTTAAACTGATAGCTTTCAAAATTTATCCTATGATCTGCATTAAGAAATATTATAGTAGGGGCAAATGGCTGGCTCAGTCAGTGAAGCAGGCAACTCTTGATCTCAGGGTTGTGAGTTTGAGCCCCATGTTGGATGTAGAGACTACTTAAAAGGAAAATTAAAAAAAAAAAAAAAAGAAGAAGAAGAAACATTACCCTAACTACCTATGATGTACTCAGACACCTTTCATTCAGTTCTGTTTGATTTTTTAAAATGTTGATTGCCAAACCAACCCAATTAAGCAGTGATATGTTAATTTCATTACATTGGGACAAAAGAAATAACTTACTGACGTTCCTTATTATTAAATTTAGAAGTTGAATTATCATAAATAAATAAAAGAATTTCAAAGACGGACTATTGGAAGACTCCTGGGTTCTGGTTGCATTTGTAAGGAACTGGGAAGTTGCCACATCATTCTAACAAGTAAAAAGCTGAACAAACTGAAAAATCAACAACTCCTTGAATCCATAAAAGAGGGTGTATACAGAGTAAACCACTGCTCCAAAGATTAGAGTCGGGCAAAATAGGGAGTCACAGCTTATAGGAGCAGAAACTTGAAACTGAAATTGGAATAGAGGTATTGCTGGAGACTCAGTGTGGACAGCTCGGAAAGTTAAAAACTTCAGAGAGACCCAGTCTTCAGAAGGCCCCCCACAGTTCTGTGGCATTCACCTTCAGGTGCTTGGCCTGATTCTCACAATAAATACAGAGAAAAAAAATCTCTTCATACTTTTGTCATCAGGAGCTTTTGAAATATGCCAGAGCATTCTGTTTTTTTGTAAAAAGGCCTGCCCTCAGGAAAACTAGTTAACCAGGGCCTAACCAGCTAAGATATTACCAGCCTAACCTAAGAGAAAAGAAAGTACCCAATTCCAGTTAACTCTGGCCTTCCACGTGGAAAAAAGGAAATACCCAACTCCAGCCCACTCTATCCATCCTCTCCTATACCTAAAAGAGGATAACAAAACTGAGAAACACTTATGAAATTTACAATCTAGAGTCATAGGGTCACTAAAAGACTTAAGATCTAATCATAGGGCTTCAGAACACTTCCCTTCCCTTCACACTTTACTACCACATTATTAAAGGCCTATTTATAGCAGTTTCTTTTACATAGTACATCATATACAGCTATCAAGAAAAAAATTAGTCAAAACAGTATGATATTGGCATAAAAATAGACATGTAGAACAGTGGAACAGAATAGAAAGCCCAGAAATAAACCCATGCATATAGTCAATTATTTATGACAAAGGAGCCAAGAATATATCCTGGAGAAAAGACAGTCTCTTCAATAAATGGTGTTGGGAAAACTGGGCAGCTGCATGCAAAAGAATAAAACTGGACTATATTTTCTTACACCATACACAAAAATTAACTCAAAATGGATCAAAGATTTGAATGTAAGACCTGAAACCATAAAACTCCTGGAAGAAAACAGGAGCAATAATTCCTTGACATGGGTCTTGGTGATTTTTTTTGTATACACCAAAAGGAAAGGTAGCCAAAGCAAAAATAAACAATTGGGACTACATCAAACTAAAAAGGTTCTTCACAGCAAAGGAAACCATCAATAAAATGAAAAAGGCAACTTGCCAAATGGGAGAAAATATTTACAAGTCATATATCTGATAAGGTACTAATATTCAAAAAATATAAAGAACCCATACAACATAATAGTAAAAAACAATCTGATTAAAAAATGGAGGATCTGAATAGACATTTTTCCAAAGAAGACATACAGATGACCAGCACATGTGTGAAAATGCTCAAAATCACTAATCTTTAGGGAAATGCAAACCAAAACCACAGTATCACCTCATACTTGTTAGAATGACTTACCAAAAAGATAAATAAGTGTTGGTGAGAATGTGGAGAAAAGGGAAACCTTGTACGCTGTTGTTGGGAATGTAAATTGGTACAGTAACTATGGAAAACACTATGGAGGCTCCTCAAAAAATTAAAATAGAACTATCATATCCAGAAATCCCACTTCTGTGTATTTATCTGAAGGAAATGAAAACACTAACTGAAAAAGATATATGCAACCCTATGTTCATTTCAGCATTATTTACATAGCCAAGATATTGAAAGAACCTAAGTGTCTATTGATGGATGAATGGATAAGGAAAATGGGGTATATATACATTATATATATATATACATACACACACATATATATATGTATATATATGTACATATATATGTGTGTGTGTATGTGTGTGTATACACATACATACGTACAGTCGGAGATTATTCAGTCATAAAAAAAGGAAGGAAATCTTGCCATTTGCTACAACATGAATGGACCTTGAGGTCATTATGTTAGGTGAAATAAGTCAGAGAAAGCCAAATACCGTATGATCTCACTTGTGGAATATAAAAAACAAAATACTATCAATGTAAAAAAATACTAAGTTCATGGATACAGAGAACAGATTGGTGGTTGCCAGAGGTGGAGGGTTGGGAGCATGCAAAATGGGTAAAGGGATCAGCAAGTACAAACTTCCAGCTGTAAAATAAATCATGGGGATGTAAGGTACAGCATGGTACCTATAGTTAGTGATATATATTGTGTATTTGAAAGTTGCCAAGAATAAATCTTAAAGTTTTCCTAACACAAAAAAAATTTATGTAAGGCAATGGATATTAACTAGATTTATCGTGGTGATCATTTCACAGTATATATAAATATCAAGTCATTATGTTGTATACCTGAAACTAATATAATGTTATATATCAGTTAAACCCAAATAAATTTTAATTTTTAAAAAGGAAAAAATCACAAGGCATACCGAAAGGCAAAAAAACACAACTGGAAAGGACAGAGACACATCAGAACAAGACATGACAGTGATGATGGAATTATCAGAATGAGAATGTAAGACAACTAGGATTAATATGCTAAGGCCTCTCATGGATATAGTAGACCATGTGCAAGAACAGTGGACAGTGTAAGCAGAGAGATAAAAACAATAAGGAATGACAGAAAAGTAGAGATCAAAATACGTAAACAAAAATGAATGCATTTCATGGGCTTATTAGCAGACTGGACTCAGATGATATGTATATCAATAGAGACTTATAAATTGAAAAGTAAAGAGAACAAAGACTGAAAAAACAGAACCAAATGCCCAAGGACTGTGGGGCAACTACAAAAGGATATGGGTGATGTATAATGGGAATACCAGTAGGAGAATAAAGAAGTATTTGAACAATTATGACTGAGAATTTCCCCCAAATTAATGTCATTCAACCACAGATCCAGGAGCTAAGAGAATACTAACTAGGATAAATGAAAAACAAAAAAAAACTACACCTGGGCATATCATTTTAAACTATAGAAAATCAAAGTTAAAGGGAAAAAAATCCTGAAATAAGCCAGAGGGAAAAAAGCACCTCACCTGTAGAGGAAAGATAAAAATTACATCCAACTTCTCAGAAAACATACAAAGAAGAAAGTGGATTGAAGCAGAGAAAGACAATTATATGGTTTCTCTCATCTATGGAACATAAGAACTAGGAAGATCGGTAGGAGAAGAAAGGGATAAAGAAAGGGGGGGTAATCAGAAGGGGGAATGAAGCATGAGAGACTATGGACTCTGAGAAACAAACTGAGGCTTCAGAGGGGAGGGGGTGGGGGAATGGGATAGGCTGGTGATGGGTAGTAAGGAGAGCACGTATTGCATGGTGCACTGGGTGTTATACGCAAGTAATGAATCATCGAACTTTACATCAGAAATAAAAAATTAAAATTAAAAAAAATTAAAAGTTAAAAAAAAGAAATATTTGCACTCTTGAGAAAAATACCCCACCAACCTAGAATTCTGTACCCTGTGAAATTATCCTTCAAACTGAATGAGAAACAAAAATTGAACTTGTTGCTAGTAGACCTGCCTTGCAAGAAATATTAAAAGAAATTCTTTAAAGAGAAGGAAAATAATAAAGGTCAGAAACTCAGATCTACATAAAGAGAACCAAAAAAGGAATAGTAAAGATAAAATAAAACTTGTAGCAGGGCTCCTGGATGACTCAGTCAGTTAAGTGTCTGATTCTTGACTTTGGCTCAGGTCATAATCTCAGAGTCATGATATTGAGCCCCACATCAGGCTCCACGCTAATTGTGCAGTGTGCTTAAGATTCTCTCTCTCCTTCTCCCTCTGCCCCTCCCTGCTTGTGCTTGCTCTCTAAAAAAATAAATAAATAATAAAACTTGTAGTTTTCTTATTCTTAATTAATGTAGCATAATAGTTCACAGTAATAACAATATTCAACTACATATGTATATACCATATACATATACCATATGCATACATATATGCATGCTTAAATATAAGTGAAATCAATGACTATGGTACAATGAATGAAAGAGAGTAATTAGGATTGTTTTCTTATTATATGGTACTCATAATACCTGTAAAGTGGTATAATGTTATTTGAAAGTAGACTTGGATTCAGTGTAAATGTTTAATAATAATAATAATTCAGTATTATAGCAGACTGAATGGAAATCACTAAAAAATGCTTTTTATTTTTTTTCCCTGTGGAGAATGCAACTTTCTTTTTTTAAATTTAAATTCAGTTACCGAACATATAATACATCATTAGTTTTGATGTAATGTAATGCTTTTTAAAAAGTATAATTGATATACTTTTTAAAGAAACAGAAACAAAACGAAATAATATAAAATGCTCAGCTTAAACCACAAGAGACAGAAAGACAGTAGAAAACAAAAATAAGAACAAAGAACAAAAGCAACAAATAGAAAATAGTAAGAAGTACGTTGGATTTTTAAAAAATTTTTTATTATGTTATGTTAGTCACCATACAGTACATCCTTAGTTGTTTATGTAGTGTTCCATGATTCATTGTTTACATATAACACCCAGTGCTCCATGCAATATGTGCCCTCCTTAATACCCATCACCGGCCTATCCCAATCCCCCACCCCCTTCCCCTCTGAAGCCCTCAGTTTGTTTCCCAGAGTCCCTCAAAAAGTTAAAAATAGAGCTACCCTATGACCCAGCAATTGCACTACTGGGTATTTACCCCAAAGATACAGACATAGTGAAGAGAAGGGCCATATGCACCCCAATGTTCATAGCAGCATTGTCCACAATAGCGAAATTGTGGAATGAGCCGAGATGCCCTTCAACAGATGAATGGATAAAGAAGATGTGGTCCATATATACAATGGAATATTACTCAGCCATCAGAAAGAGTGATTACCCAACATTTGCAGCAACAAGTACGTTGGATATTAATCCAGCCATATCAATAATTGCTTTGAAGATCAGTGGTTTATATGCACCAATTTACTATATGTTGTCCACAAGAAACACACTTTAAGTATAAGACACATATAGATTAAAAATAAGTGGATAGAGCCATTGCACTACTGGGTGTTTACCCCAAAGATACAGACGTAGTAAAGAGAAGGGCCATATGCACCCCAATGTTCATAGCAGCAATGTCCACAATAGCTAAATCGTGGAAGGAGCCGAGATGCCCTTCAACAGATGACTGGATTAAGAAGTTGTGGTCCATATATACACTGGAATATTACTCAGCTATCAGAAAGAATGAGTTCTCAACATTTGCTGCAACATGGACAGCACTGGAGGAGATAATGCTAAGTGAAATAAGTCAAGCAGAGAAAGACAACTATCATGTGATTTCTCTCATCTATGGAACATAAGAACTAGGATGATCAGTAGGGGAAGAAAGGGATAAAGAAAAGGGGGGGGTAATCAGAAGGGGGAATGAAACATGAGAGACTATGGACTATGAGAAACAAACTGAGGGCCTCAGAGGGGAGGGGGGTGGGGGAATGGGATAGGCTGGTGATGGGTAGTAAGGAGGGCACGTATTGCATGGTGCACTGGGTGTTATACGCAACTAATGAATCATCGAGCCTTACATCGGAAACTGGGGATGTACTGTATGGTGACTAATATAATATAATACAAAATCATTTTAAAAAATTAAATTAAATTTAATTTAATTTAATTTAAAAAAAAATAAGTGGATAGAGGGACACCTGGGTAGCGCAGTCATTAAGCGTCTGCCTTCGGCTCAGGGCGTGATCCCGGCGTTCCGGGATCGAGTCCCACATCGGGCTCCTCGGCTAGGAGCCTGCTTCTTCCTTTCCCACTCCCCCTGCTTGTGTTCCCTCTCTGGCTGGCTGGCTGTCACATAAATAAATAAAAAAAATCTTTAAAAAAAAAATAAGTGGATAGAGAAAAATATTCTATGCCAACACTAATCAAAAGAATGCAGGAGTAGCTATAATAATTTCAGAGTAGTTTTCAAAGCAGGAAAGTTATCAGAGATAAAGAAGGGCATTACAGGGACGCTTGGGTGGCTCAGTCAGTTGAGCGTCTGCTTTCGGCCCAGGTCGTGATCGCAGAGTCCTGGAATCAAGTTCCCGGGCTCTCTGCTCCACAGAGAACTGCTTCTCCCTCTGCCTGCCACTCTCCCTGCTTGTGCTCTCTCTCTTTCTCTGTCTCTTTCTGGCAAATAAATAAAATCTTTAAAAAAATTTTTTAAAAAAAGCATTACATAATGACAAAGGGGTCAATTCTCCAAGAAGATATTAAAATCCTTAATGTGTATGTGCCTAACAACAGAGAGTCAACCTACATCAGGCAAAAATTGATAGAATTACATGGAGAAATAGATGTCCCCAATATCATAGTTGTGGACTTCAACATTCCTCCATCAGAAATGGACAGCTCCAACAAGCAGAAAATCAGTAAGGACATAGTTGAACTCAAAAAGACCATCTATCGACTGGATATAATTGGCATCCCTGGACTAATTCATCAAACAACAGCAGAATACACATTCTTCTCAAGCTCACATGGAACATTTACCAAGATATACCACATTCTGAGCCATAAAACAGACCTTGAGTTTAAAGGGGTAGAAATCAAACAGTGTCTGCTCTCAGACCAGAATGGAATTAAACTAGAAATCAGTAACAGAAGGATAACTGGAAAATCCCAAAATACATAGAGATTTAACAACAAACTTCCAAATAACTCATGGGTCAAGGAGGACATCTCAAGAGAAATTTAAAGATATTTTGAACTAAATGAAAATGAAAACACACTTATCAAAACTTATGAGGGGCACCTGGGGGGGCTCAGTTAAGCATCTGACTCTTGATTTCAGCTCAGGTCATGATCTCAAGGTCATGAGATCAAGCCCTGCATTAGGCTCTGCACTAAGTGTGGAGCCTACTTAAGATTCTCTCTCTGCCCCCCTCAATAAAATAAAATGTCAAAACTTAGAGTTGCACAGAAAGCAGTGTTTAGAGGAAAACTCATAGCATTGAATGCATAGATTACAAAAGATTAAAATTAAAGATTAAAATCAATTTTCCAAGTTTCCACCTTAGATAACTACAAAAAGACAAAATTAAATCCATAATAAGCTGAAAAAAAGAAATAATTTGAGCAGAAATCAATGACATTGAAAACAGGAAATCAAAAAAGAAAATCTGTGAGATTGAAAGTTGTTTCATTGAAAAGATCAATACAATCAATAAGCCTCCAGCCAGGCTAAAGAAAGAGGACACAAATTACTAATATCAGAAAGGAGATATCAACAGATTCTAAGCACATCAAAAGATAATGAAGGAATACTATGAATAGCTCTGTGCCCACAAATTTGATAACCTAGATGAAATGGACAAATTCCTTAAATGACACAATCTGTCAAAACTCACACAAGAAGAAATAGAAAATATGAATAGGCCTATATCTAATCAAGAAATTGAGTCAGTAATTAACAACCGTCTAGAACAAAAACACCTGACACTCATAGGTTCATTGGTGAATTCTACCAAATATTTAAGGAAGATATTTTACCTCTTCTCTATAATCTCTTTCAGGGGATAGAAGCATAGAGAAGACTTCTAATTCATTCTGTGGGGCCAGAATTACTGTAATACCAAAACCAGAAAATGACATTACAGGAAAAGAAAGTTACAGACCAGTGTCTTGGGAATATACATGCAAAATTCATCAATAAAATATTAGTAAACCAAATCCACAATGTATAAAAATAATTATATCATTACCAGATGGAAGTTATCCCAGGTATTCAAGGCTGATTCAATGTTTGAAAATCAGTTAATCTATTACATTAACAGGCTAAAAAGAAAAATCATATGGTCATATCAGTAGATGCAGAAGAAGCATTTGAGAGGATCCAACATCTATTCATGCTAAAAAACTGTAATAGGAATAGAGGGGAACTTCCTCCTTGATAAAGACTACAAAAAACCTACAGCTAACATCATACTTCATGATGAGAACCTCAAGACTTTCCCACTAAGATCAGAAGCAAGGCAATGATGTTCCCTCTTACAACTCCTTTTCAACATCATACTAAAAGTACTAGCTAATGCAGTAAGATAAAAGATAAACAGATGATATGTTTATATAAAAAAATGCAAAAGAATCCACAAAATTCCTGGAACTATAAGCAACTATAGCAAGGTTGCAGGATACAAAGTTAACATACAAAATCTATCACTTTCCTGTAGATCAGCAATGAACATGTAGAATTTGAAATTAAAAATACAATACCATTTATATTAGCAATCCCAAAAACAAAATACTTAGGTATAACTGTAACAGAATATGTAGAAGATCTATATGAGGAAAACTACAAAACTCTGATGAATAAAATCAAAAGGAGCAGAGGGGTATTCTGTGTTCATGAATAGAAAGATTCAATATTGTCAAAATGTCAGTTCTTCCCAACTTGATCTATAGATTCAGTGCAATCCCAATCAAAATCCCAGGAGGTTATTTTGTGAATATCAACAAATCGATTTTAAAGTTTATATGGAGAGGCAAAAGACCCAGAGGAGCCAACAGAATATTGAAGGAAAAGAACAAAGTCAGAGGACTGATGCTACCTGACTTCCAGACTCACTATAAAGTTATAGTAATTGAGACATTGTCGCATTATGAACAAGTGGATCAGTGGAATAGAATGGAGAGCCTAGAACAGACCCATGTAAATGTAGTCAACTGATCTTTGACAAAGGAGCAAAGGCAATACAACTAAGCAAAGATGGTCTTTTCAACAAATGCTGCTGGAACAAGTGGACATCCACATGCAAAAAAATGGATCTAGAATTTTACACCCTTCACAAAAATTAACTCAAAATGGATCACAAACCTAAATGTAAAACACAAAACTGTAGAATCCTAAAAGAGACCAGAGAAAACCTCAGTGACCTTGGGTATGGTATGACTTTTTAGATATAGCACCAAAGACATGACCCATGAAAGAAATAAGGGATAAGCTGGACTTCATTTAAATTAAAAACTTCCGCTCTGTGAAAGCCAGCATCAAAAGAATGAGAAGACAAGCCACACGCTGGGAGAAAATATTTGCAAAAGATACATCTGGTAAAGGACTATTATCCAAAATGTACAAAAAACTCCTAAAATTTAACAAAAAAACCCAATATATTCCTTTATTAAATGTAAATCAGTGCTAAAATACTTAGAAAAACAAAACAAAATTTAATTGTCTTCAAAAAGAAATTCTTAAGGAATTTATAAATCTAATAAGACTCCATTTTAAAAAAAAAGCTTTGGTTTATGTGTAAAGAAACTTCTGACAATGAAATTTAATACACAATGGGATGAGGAAATTCTGTGTTTCTTTTTCCTGGAGATTTTTCAAATCCAGATTCAGATATTTTTCTAAGATATCTGTTTGGTTGTTTTTTTTAATACCGAAGAGTCCCTTCTGGCCCCTAGTTTTTAATAGTAAATTTAAATTATAAATTTTATCTGTCCTGTTGCAGGTACAATATTTAGATCATGGATTCACCGAGAAGATTCCACAGTGTCATCTTTACCCTATTTTACTATACCCTGATACACCCCAGTTTTGTATTCCATGTCAGCTCTATAATACCAAACCTGTGAGTAAAGTGTAATTTGTGGAATGATTAATTTTAAATATTGTCTTTTTTATTAACAGTAATTTTCTAGAAATTAGAATATAAGATGATATCCCTTTTAGTTGCAGCAAAAATAATAAAATACGTAGAAATAAGTTTAATAAGACAGCTGAAGAGCCTTTTTGAAGAACACTCCAAAATGATGCTGAAGGATATAAAAAATCATCTGAATAAGGAGACCTAATATCTTCATAGATGGGAAAGTGTAAGATTGTTAAAGTTTAGTGAGTTCTTCATCAAATAAAATCATAACAGTTTCGAAGCTGAAAATCAGATAAAGGAACGGCATATTAATTATCTCTTGCTGCATAACACATTAAGCTAAAACTTACTTTCCCTCATACAATTTCTGTGGCTAAGGACCCCTAGTGATGCTGCAATGAATATGTCCACCAGAGGTTCAGGCATCTAAGGTTTCACCGGGATACAGGATCCACCTCCAAAGAGCTTTCATATGGCGTTGGCAGGTTGAGGCTCCTCAGTGGCTTTTGGCAGAAGGCCCCAATTCTTTCCCATGTCAACCTCTTAACATAAAAACACAGCAATCACTGCTCCTTAGTAAATACATATTATAGGCATTAGACGAGTACCAAAGTGGCATATTGGTGTTTTAAAAAAAAGTTTTGTGACGCTTTGTTTTTAATGTAGGTTTATATTTTTAAAGCATAAAATGCTTCAAGAGAGAACTATAGGGGAAGCTCAGGCAAATTATTAGTTTCTTCAGATTATTTTTACCATATACCCATGATATTCTCTTAAAACTGCTTGTATATTTTATACTGTTATCTACTGTTAACCTGTTTATGGCTGCTTCATCTACCTTCTCTGTCATATTTTTTGAAAGTGTGAAATAATCTGAGTTTATTAATCCCAAATAGGTTGGGAATGTCTGGCAACCAGATGCAATAGAGCTCCTTCAGGAACTGCTTTCAAAGAGAGAGGTGGAAATTCACATTATGGTAATGTATATTTAAAGCATATCTTGTTGATTTAAATTATTTGCTATAGGGGCGCCTGGGTAGCGCAGTCGTTAAGCGTCTGCCTTCGGCCCAGGGTGTGATCCCAGCATTCCGGGATCGAGTCCCACATCGGGCTTCTCCGCTGGGAGCCTGCTTCTTCCTCTCCCACTCCCCTGCTGTGTTCCCTCTCTCACTGGCTGTCTCTCTCTGTCAAATAAATAAATAAAATCTTTTAAAAAAATTATTTGCTATAAAGTGTTGTAGGTAACATAATTTGAGGTATATTTTTATGACGAGCCATGTTCCTTTGTGAATATAACTTATTAATATGGAAAAGTTACCACTTTGGTTTCTAGGCTTATTTTAAATAAACCTAATTTTCAGCAAGTTCCTGAGAACTTTCATAAGTACTAAAGGCAGTAATCTGAAAGACTCTTTATCAGCAACAGGGAGCAGCATCAAAGAACTGGAGTTGTTTATAAACACATGCAGTAGTTTTCAGGATGTTACCATGTATGTAGCACTGTGTTAAGTGCAGGTAATCCCTGTCTTCAAATAACTTAACTAGTTAGTGAAACAACTAGATACAGGACATAAACCTAAAAATTCCATACTACAAAGTAACATGCCAAGAGCCAAGTGGAAAAAAGAGTACATGTAATAGGAATTTAGAGACGGTAAATGAGGTAGTCCTTAAAGAAAAGATGGAAAATTTCTCCTGACCAGGGAAATGGAATGCACAGGTAAGCATAGAGAGACAGAACTGGGCATGACACATTTAGGAAATAGTGTAACTGTTTGGCTAGAATAATAGAGGTTTTATGAGGAAAAATAATGGTGAATAGGATTTAAGAGGTAAAAGTCAATCAGTGGAGCCCCATTGGAGGATTCTGAGCAGTGAGGTAATAAGATTAATCTGCAGCTATGTTCAAGGATTCCAGTAGAGGGTACAAAAACTGTAAGGAAAGTATTTCTGTGTGAAAGATGTAATTATAGGATGATAAAGACTTAACAAGAGCCACAGACCCACTTATGTAAAACAGTAGAGAAGCTTTATCGTTGCTGATGTTAGTACCAAGAGCCGCTCTCTGGTTACTTCTAGCCCCTATGGAAGGTCATCGCAGTGAGGTAGAGATTGAAATTTTTTAGTTTATCAAGGTAGCTTTCTTTGCTGCTTAGCTCAACACAGGAAAGTAATTTGTAGTATGCCCAAGGCTGCTTAAATTGTCAGAAACCATGAATGTGCATGCCCTGCAGCCCTTATGGCCATATCAGAACTTACCCAGACTTGCTCCTGTGTTTTTATATACTACTAAGAAATACCGAGTACCTCTTGGAGCTGAGCTCTGTTCTTAGCCTGGAGGTACAACAATGAACTGAAGAGCCAAATTTCTGCCTTCATGGAGCTTCCATTTTAGTGGTGGGAAACAAAATTTAAAAACATAAAATATAAGGTATCATTAGATTGTGGTAAGTGCTAGGAAGAAAATAAGGAAGGCTGATGGGGAGGGTGGGGCAGGGGAGAAGGTAACATTTTAAATACAGTGGTCAGGGAAGACCTCACTGCATAAAAGGAGATAGGAGTAAAGACTTTAAAATGCAAGAGGACACACCATGGAGCTCTCCGGAAAACAGTGCAGAGAGCTCCAAGGCAGGAGCATGCCTGGAGTGTTCAAGGACTGACAGAGAAGCCACTGGGGCTGGAGCAGAAGGAGCACAACAGAGAAGAGCTGGAGATGGGGGGAGATTTGTGAAAGTTTCAGCTCTCAAGCTGACATGGGCAGCCACTTGAGGACTTGAGCAAGGGAGTGACATGACCTACCCCTACATCCTAGTATTTCCACTCTGCTACACTGAGAAAAGCTGGAGAGTAGAAAAGATAAGGAGCAGGGAGATCTGCTAGAAGACAATTACAGTACCTCAGTAGAGTCGGTAGGCCTAAGGTGGTACCAAGTATAAACAATGAGAAATGATCAGTTTATCAGCTATGTATATGTTCAGTTCCTAATAACTGTTAAGTGGAATTAAGAATTTTAAAGCTATTATTGTAACTTCTTCTAAACAGTCATGAATTTCTTCTGATTACTGGCATTTCTGGATTTTTTTTAAATTTTTTATTATGTTATGTTAGTCACCATACAGTACATCATTAGTTTTTGATGTAGTGTTCCATGATTCATTGTTTGTGTATAACACCCAATGCTCCATGCAATACGTGCCCTCCTTAATACCCATCACCGGCCTATCCCAGTCCCCCACCCCCCCCCCCGAAGCCCTCAGTTTGTTTCCCAGAGTCCATAGTCTCTCGTAGTTCGTTCCCCCTTCTGTTTACCCCTCCTTCATTCTTCCCTTCCTTCGCCTACAGATCTCCCTGCTATTTCTTATGTTCCATAAATGAGTGAAACCATATGATAATTGTCTTTCTCTGCTTGACTTATTTCACTTCGCATAATCTCCTCCAGTCCCGTCCATGTTGCTGTAAATGTTGGGTAATCATCCTTTCTGATGGCTGAGTAATATTCCATTGTATATATGGACCACATCTTCTTTATCCATTCGTCTGTTGAAGGGCATCTCGGCTCCTTCCAGAGTTTAGCTATTATGGACAATGCTGCTATGAACATTGGGATTCATATGCCATTTCTGGATTTTTAACAAAACTTCATTTCTTTATCTCTGGACATAAATTTTCTTTCTCCTTCTACTTAGTATAACTTATTAGTATCATCTAAAGATGATATAATTTTTTAGTAAATAACTAGAAAACTCTCTATCTTACGGACATGTGAGTATATTTTACAGAAACCATGGTAGTAAAATTACTGTTTTATAGCCTGCCAAAATACCAGGAAGAAAATTTTATGAAATGAGCCACTAGTCAAACTGGTAATACTGTGGTCATCAGAAATCTAATTTCATATTTGCCCACTCTAAAATTTTAATCTTCAAACAGACTTTATTTTTATAGTAATAATCTTGTTTATTGAATTTAAATAGGAATTACCTGAAAACCCATGGGAGAAATTATCTATTCATCTTTATTTTGATGGAATGTCACTTTCTTATTTTATGGCATACCATAAATATTGTACTTTTGAGCATTCTGAAGAGATATTCAGAGAAGTAAGTGAGCTATTTTTCTATAAAAAATCTAAACTATAGAAAAACAAATCTGAATAAAATGTCATTTTGCCTTATACTTCAAGTCTTCAGTACAGTTCTATGTGTCTGATATGTTAAGAGAGTATAGAGAATCACAAATTATTTGTTGAGAAAGCAATACACTATATCATGCTTTATATATGCCCTAAAAAAGACTCTAATTACACTAAGATTCAATTAATGTTTCCCTGTCTTTAAACTTAGTGAAAAGGCCATATATCATCCAATGTTGTTTGAATATAGAAATGTAAATTATAAAATGCTAATAGAATTCACTGCCATAAAAGGATTCTCTCAGCAGATAAAATTTTGTTTTCCTTTTATTTGACCTTATAACATTTCCTCCATTTTGCCTTCTTACAGGAAACTCAGAGCCAGACTTTAAGCTTAGCTTCAGTAAATAGCCCTCTCCAGTTTCCCAGTGCTTCTGTTTTTTAATATTTTAAAAAATATAATTAGCCTGTTATAGTTTTCACATTGCAAGATGCCATAAATACTTAATGGAAATAGGGAGTTCATCATAAATAATAACATTAACATTTTATATAGCAAGATATTTTTATTTCTAGACTTACAGTTCACTTGTTAGATTTTTAAATATTCCCTTTCATAACAGTACACAACTAAACATTGAATGTTCAGTTCAATATAGAAAACGACTTTCTTCTCTCACGTAGAAACTGTGATATTACTTTGTACATGTAATTTTCACTGCCAGTTTTTTCTTATGAGCAGAAGGGTGTGTGTGGTCTGTGTGGGTGTGCATGTGTGTATGTACCCATGTGTTTGTATAAAAGGTATACCATCTGTTAAACTGGTTTTATAAAGATTACTAAGTCCCTCCCTTCCAGTTATACTCTGTAGTTTGAACATTTTTTTTTAAATGTAAGAACTCCTACTTTGTCATAATAAACTGCAGTTTGTCCTTGAACAACACAGGTTTAAACTGCTTGGGTCCACTTACATGTAGATTTTTTACAGGACTGTAAATGTATTTTCTCTTCCTTAGGATTTTCTTAACATTTTCTTTTCTCTAGCTTACTTTATTGTAAGAATACAGTATATAATACATATTACCTACAGAACGTGTTAACTGTTTTTGTTATTGGTAGGTCAACAGTAGGCTATTAGTAATTAATTTTTAGGAAGTCAAAAGTTATTATGTGGATTTTCACCCCTAACCCTCATGCTGTTCAAAGGTTAACTGTAATTACTATTGACATGTGTTTAACGTAATTTTGAAGATTCTTATTATTGCACTATTAAGATTACTCAGAACATTAGATTTTCCCATAGTTAACACAAAATGAATGCCAACAAGGATATGCACCCAGTTTTTGTGGGGATGAAATATAAAAATGCCTTAAAAATATTATATAGTTGAAGATGGTTTATTTATTAACAATACTATATTATTTCAGAAACTAACAGATTACAATAAAAAGTACGAGGATGAAAGATGGGAAATAAGATTTGAGGTAAGTTTCAATCCAAATATTTTGGAAACTTTGGACACTTCATCAGTACAAAGGATCTAATATAAGATCAGGAAGTAAGCATTTTCTTTTATAATGGCTTTAGTGAGATATAATTTATGTACTATAAAATTTGCCTTTTTAAAGTATACAATACAGTGGTTTTTAGTATATTCAGAATTGTGCAATCATCACAGCTATTTAATTCCACAACATTTCATCATCCCAAAAAGAAGCCCCATACCAACAGGAGTCATTTCCCATTTTTCCCTTTTCCAGTGTCCTGGAAACTACTAATCTTCTGTCTCTCTGGATATGCTGATTTTGGGACAATTTATATAAAGAGAGTCATATAATACATAGCCCTTTGTAACTGGCTTCTTTGACTGGAATAACATTTTCAAGTTTCATTCATTTTGGAGTATAGTATGTATCCTTCTTATTGCTAAATAATATTCCAGTGTATGGATATACCACATTTTATTTATGCATTCATCTGTTGATGGACAGTTGGGTTTTTGCCTTTTTGCAATTGTGAATAAAGCTGTGACCATTTGCATACAAGTTTTTATGTAGACATCTGTTTTCCCTTCTCATTTGGTATGGACCTAATTCCTACTAGTGGAATTGCTGAGTCACATGGTGACTACAAGACTGTTTTCCAAAAGGGATGCACCATTTTACTTTTATACTAGGAATGTACAAGGTTCCATTTTTTTCCCATATCCTTATCAACACTTGTTATCTGACTTTTTTCCCAGCCAACCTAGGGTAGGTATAAAGTGGTATCTCATTGTGGTTTTGATTTGCTTTTCTCTCATGACTGATGATGGTGAGCATCTTTTCATATGCTCTTTGGCCATTTATATATTTCCTTTGAAGAAATCTCTGGTCAAATACTTGGCCCAGGATTTGACACCATAAGTAAAGCCAACAGAAACAAAATTTAACAAGTGGGGCTACCTCAAACCAAGAAGCTTCTGCACAACAAAGGAAAGCATCAGCAAAATAAAAAGGTAGCCTACAGATGGGAGGAAACATTTTCAAATCATGTATCTGATAAGGCATTAATATCCAAAATATATAAAGAACTTATACAACTCAATAGTAAAAAATAACCTGTTTAAAAAGTGGGCAGAGGAATTAAATAGACATTTTTTCAGAGAAGACATACAGATAGACAACAGGTACATGAAAAGGTACTCAACATCATTAATCATCAGGGAAAGGCAAATTAAAACCACAGTGTGGTATCACCTCGGATATATTAGAACGACCATAATCAAAAAGACAAGAGATAAGGGAACCATTGTGCACCAGTAATGGGAATGTAAATTGGTACAAGCATTACGGAAAACAGTATGGAGGTTCCTCAAAAAATTAAAAATAGAATTATCATTCTCAATTTCACTTCTAGGTATATATCCAAAGGAAACAAAATCATGATCTTGAAGAAATAACTGCACCCCTATGTCCATTGCAGCATTATTTACAATAGCAAGACATGGAAACAACTTAAGTGTCCATCAGTGGATGAATGGATAAAGATGTAAGGTGTGTGTGTATGTTATACACACAGTATATCTTTACACAGTGAAATAATATTCTATTCAGCCATAAAAAGGAAATCCTGCCATTTGTGACAACATGGATGGACCTTGAAGGCATTATGCAAAGTGAAATAAGTCAAATACTATATGATCTCACTAATATGTGGGATCTTAAAAAAATTGAACTCAGATACAGAGAACAGATTGGTGGTTGCCAGGGATGGAGGGTGGGGGAAATGGATGAAAGCAATCAAAAGATACAAACTTCCAGTTATAAATAAGTCCTGGGGATGTAATGTACAACATGATGACTATAGTTAACACTGTATTGTATATTTGAAAGTTGCTAAAAAAGTAGATCTTAAATGTTTTCATCAGAAAAAAATGTTTTGTAACTATTATGAGGTGACCGATGTTAACTAAACTTGTTGTGGCGGTCATATACATATACTAAATCATTATGTTGTGTACCTTACACTAATACAATGTTATGTGTCCGTTATATCTCAATAAAACCAGAAAAAATAGAAAATAGAAGTAGAAAAGAATGAAAAAAATCCTTTGCCCGTTTTTAGTTGGGTTGATTTTGTTGAATTGTAAGAGTTCTTTATATATTCTGTATACAAGTCCCTTATCAGATACATGATTTGTAGATATTTCCTCCCATTCTGTGAGTTGTCTTTTCACTTTGTTAACGGTATCCTTTAAAGAACCAACGTTTTGGGTTTTGTTTTTTTTTAAGATTTTATTTATTTGAGAGAGGGAGAGAGAGCACAAGTGGGGCGGAGGGGCAAAGGGAGAGGGAGAAGTGGACTCCCTGCTGAGCAGGGGCTCCGTTCCAGATCCCTGAGATCATGACCTGAGCCAAAAGCAGACACTTAACCAAGCAGACACTGAGCCACCCAGGTGCCCCTAAAGCACCAAAGTTTTTAATCTTGGCGAAGTCTAGTATATATGCTTTTTTTTTTTTTTGCATTTGTGCTTTTTGGTGCAGCAAGTAAGAGTTTTAATGAAAGCTCTAGTTATTTATAAGTAGAAGTTTATTCCTGTAATTATAAAAATAACAAATGTAAAGTGCTTTGTAGCAAATCAGTAATACAACAGTGGGTAGTCACTTTTTGCTGATCAACCACTAAGTGGTTCGGATAGGTTTTGTTCTGTTTTGCCACCAGTTTGGAAATGTAAATAGTAATAAATTAATCTAATTTGAATGTGATTATTTTACTTTTTATGATAATTACCATATTTAAGAATCTTTTAAAACTTTCTTAAATACCACCCACATTTTTATATTTTTGCTTTTAACAACTGCTGACTGCCAGATTCCTCTTGGGAATCACATAACTTTTTATCATTTGTTATTTTTTTGGAGTTTAAAGAGCACACTTTTTTTGATGATTTTAACTTAAATCTTCTATTGGCATTTCATGTATTAGTTTTTACTATAAAATATGTACTTATTCTAAAAATAAATGGAATACTATAGAAATGTGAATAGAAAAACATCCCGCTTTCTATACCTCAAATATCCCAGTCCCACTAAGCAGTGGCAGTTACTGTTAATTGTTCGTTAGCCATTCTTCTAGAGTTTTATGTGTGTATATATATATATAAATATGTATACATAAGTAGATATTTATATGAGTGTTTTAACGCAAACTTTCTTTAATTGGGGGAACAGAAGAGTGTTAAAGATCTTCACTCGCATTTTGGTCCTACTAAAACAAAATCATTTTGTGGTATTATCTAAGAGAGCTTGATTTCTACTAATTGAAAATAAATTGGCAGTGTAATGAATTTTAATGTATTGGATATCTGTAATCATCATTCTGAAATTTGAATTTATTTGTGGTGCTTTAGGAATTGCTTTTGTCTGAAACAGAGACTCCTATTTTACCACCATATTTGCCTTCATCTCTGCCTCCCCCAGAAGAACTCTATGCTGTTCAAGTTAAGCACGTTGTCTCACCTAATGAAGTACGTAATCTAAATGATTAATTGTTGGTTAAAAATATAACAGGAAATCTTGGTTTTAAACTCTAGGATTGACTCTTTATGCTTCCATCCTCCTTTTTTTTCAAACTTTATTTAAATTCTAATTAGTTAACATATAGTGTAATATTGGTTTTGGGAATGGAATTTAGTGATCACTTAGATATAACACCCAGTGTTCATTATAACAAGTGCCCTCCTTAATACCCATCACCCATTTATCCCATCCCCTGCCCACTTCCCGTCAGTTTGTTCCCATTGAGAGTCTCTTACTGTTTGCTTCCCTCACTCATTTTTTTCCCCTTCCCCTATGTTCATCTGCTTGGTTTCTCAAATTCCACATATGAGTGAAATCATATGATACTTGTCTTTCTCTGACTGACTTATTTCACTTAGGATAATACACTCTAGCTCTGTCCACATCATTGCAAATGGCAATATTTCATTCTTTTTGATGAGTGATAATATTCCATTGTAAATAATTACCACATCTTCTTTATCCATTCATCAGTCGATGGACATTTGGGCTCTCTCCATAGTTTGGCTATTGTTGATAATGCTGCTAAAACATCAGAGTGCATGTACCCCTTCAAATCTGTATTTTTGTATCCTTTGGGTAAATACTTAATAGTGCAATTGCTGGATCCTGAGGTAGTTCTACTTCTCACTTTTTGAGGAACCTCCATACTGTTTCCAGAGTGGCTGCACCAGTTTTCATTCCCACCAACAGGATAAGAGGTTCCCCTTTCTCTGCATTCTCACCAACATCTCTTGTTTCCTGTGTTAATTTTAGCCATTCTGACAGGTGTGAGGTGATATCTCATTGTGGTTTTGATTTGTATTTCCCTGATGATGAGTGACGTTGAGCATGTATTCATGTGCCTGTTAGCCATCTGGATGTCTTCTTTGGAAAAATGCCTGTTAATGTCTCTGCCCACTTCTTAACTGGATTATTTGTTTTTTGGGTGTTGACTTTGATAAGTTCTTTATAGATTTTGGATACTAACCCTTCATCAGATGTTATTTGCAAATACCTTCCCCCATTTTGCAGGCTGCCTTTTAGGTTTGTTGATCATTTCCTTCACTGTGCAGAAGCTTTTTATCTTGATGAAGTCCCAGTAGTTCATTTTTGCTTCTGTTTCCTTGCCACCAGAGATGTGTCTGATAAGAATTTGCTGTGGCCAAAGTCAAAGAGGTTGCTGCCTATGTAGTCCTCTAAGATTTTGATGGCTTCCTGTCTCACATTAGGCCTTTTGTCCATTTTGAATTTATTCTTGTGTATGGTGTAAGAAAGTGGTCCATTTTCGTTCTTCTGCATGTGGCTGTCCAGTTTTTCCAATACCACTGTTGAAGAGACTGTCATCTTTCCATTGGTATTATTTCTTGCTTTGTCAAAGATTAGTTGACCGTACAGTTGTGGGTCCACTTCTGGGTTTTCTGTTCTGTTCCATTGATCTACGTGTCTGTTTTTGTGCCAGTACCATGCTGTCTTGATGACTACAGCTTTGTAATAGAGCTTGAAGTCCGGAATCATGATACCTCAGGCTTTGCTTTTCTTTTTCAGGGTTGCTTTGCTAATGGGGATCTTTTGTGGTTCCATACAATTTTTAGGATTATTTGTTCTAGCTCTGAAAAATGCTGGTGGTATTTTGCATTGAATGTGTAGATTGCTTTGGGTAGTATAGACATTTTAATGATATTTGTTCTTCCAGTCCATGAGCATGGAAAGTTTTTCCATTTCTTTGTGTCATCTTCAATTTCTTCCATAAGTGTTCTACAGTTTTCAAAGTACAGATCATTTACTACTTTGGTTAGGTTTACTCCTAGGTATCTTATGGATTTTGGTGCAGTTGTAAATGGGATCAATTCCTTGATTTCTTTTTTTGCTGTTTCATTATTGGTGTATGGAAATGCAACAGATTTCTGTACATTGATTTTATATCCTGCAACTTTGCTGAATTCATATATTAGTTTTGGCAAATTTTTGGTGGAGTCTTTCAGGTTTTCTACATAGAGTATCATGTCGTCTGTAAATTGTGAAAGTTTGACTACTTCTTTGCCAATTTGGATGCCTTTTATTTCGTTCTTTTTTTAATAAATTTTATTTATTTATTTATTTATTTATTTATTTATTTATTTGAGAGAGCAGAGTGAAAGAGGGAGCATGAGCAGAGGGAAGGGGCAGAAAGAGGGAGAAACAGACTCCCCCCTGAGCAGGGAACAGGACGTGGGGCTTGATCCCCGGACCCTGGGGTCATGACCTGAGCTGAAGACAGATGCTTAACGGATGCATCTGGGTGGTGCTTCTGGATGCGTTTTATTTGTTTTTGTTGTCTGATTGCTGAGGCTAAGACTTTCAGTACTATGTTAAATAGTAATGGTGAGAGTGGACTTCCCTGTCTTGTTCCTGACAGTAGAGGAAAAGCTCTCAGTTTTTCCCCATTGAGGATGATATTAGCTGTGGATCTTTTGTATATGGCCGTTATGATGTTGAGGTACGTTCCACCTAACCTTACTTTGTTGAGGGTTTTAATCAAGAAAAGATGCTATATTTTGTCAAATGCTTTTGCCGCATCAATTGAGAGGATCATATGGTTCTTACCCTTTCTTTTATGTGGTGTATCACATTGATTGATTTGCGAATACTGAACCACCACTGTAGCCCAGGAATAAATCCCACTTGATCATGGTGAATAATTCTTTTAATGAACTGTTGGATTCATCATTCTGATGTTCTGTGTCTTTTGATTGGAGCATTTAGTCCATTTATATCCAGTGATGATTGATATGAATTTAGTGCCATTGTGTTACCTGTAAAGTTGGTATTTCTGGTGATGTTTTCTTTCCTCTCTATTCTTTGTTGCTTTTGGTCCTTTTTTTCCACTCAAAGAGACCCTTTAATATTCTTGCAGGGCTGGTTTAGTGGTCATGAACTCCTCGTTTTTTCCCGGGAAACTCTTTATCTCTCCTTCTATTTGGAATAACAGAGAGCCTTGCTGGACTTGGCTGCGTATTTTTCCCATTTGGCATGTTGACTATATCCTGTCATTGTCTTCTGGCCTACCAAGTTTCTGTGGACAGATTTACTGCAAACCTCATCCATCTTCCCCTGTAGATTAAGAACTTTTTTCCCCTTGCTGCTTTCTGGATTCTTTCCTTGTCTGTTTATTTTGTGAATTTGACTATGATCTGTCTTGGTGATGGCAGGCTTTTGTTGAATTTAATGAAAGTTCTCCGTGCTTCTTGGATTTCACTGTCTGTTTCCTTCCCAGCTTAGGGAAGTTTTCAGCTATAATTCGCTCAAATACACCTTCTGCCCCCTTTTCCCTCTCTTCCTCGGGGACTGCTATGATATGAATGTTATTAAGCTTTAAGGAGTCACTGAGTTCCCTAAGTCTATATTTGTGATCCAGTACTTTTCTTTCCCTCTTCTTTTCAGCTTCATTATTTTCCATAATTTTATCTTCTATATCACTGATTTGTTCCTCTGCTTCGTCCATCCTTATTGTCAGGTCATCCTCATTTTAAATTTTGTCCTGACTAGTTTTTAGTTCTTTTATCTCTACAGTAGGAATTTTCTAGTGTCTTCTGTGCATTTTTCAAGCCCAGCTACTATCCTTATAATTGTTTTAAATTCTGTTTCACACAGCTTACTTATATTTGTATTGATTAAATCCCTGGCTGGTAGTTCTTCCTGTTCTTTCTTTTGGGGTGAATCCCTCCATCTTGTCATTTTGTCTAGATTACTGTGTTTTTGTATGATTGTTTGAAAGCCTGTCATATTCCTGCTTCTGAGAGTAATGGCTATATTAAAAAGAGGTCCAAAAAAAAAAAAAAGCGGGGGGATCCTATATCACTCTGTTGTGTTTTGATGCTCCTACCCTTGGGTCAGTCCTCTGCAGAGTTTCTCCTTGCCTGCAATGGGGGTTTGGACCTTGTCCACTGTGTGGCAAGTTTTAACTAGGTGTGTCTTGGTCTGCTTGTTAAACTAGATCAAAAAAAAAAAAAAAAAAAGAAGAAGAAGAAGCAGCAGCAGCTAGATCCTATTTCACCTAGAACTGAAGCTTTGCAGCACTCTATGAGACCTGGTGCATGTGAGGGGTTTGTGCTGGTTTTCTAGGGAAGGGGCCAGGTACGCTGATTCTCAGGCTGACTTGCCCTAGTGGAGATGCACCTGCAGGGCACAGGGGAGCAGGACTTGGTGGTCTCCACTGGGGCGGGGGGGGGGGGTGCTGTGTTACTCACTGAAGTTAGTCAGTGCTGATGGAGGGGGGCACCCTGCTCTCTCATCCCTAGAGTGGGGAGTTCAAGCCTGCCACTCTTCTGGAAGCCCTCACAGAAGAGCAAACAATCACCCTTCTTGTACCCCTGGCTTCTCTTAGATCCCTGCCTTCACCCTGTGTCTGAGCTATCTGCCTGCCAGGTGGCACAGTACTCCTATGTTTTATCTCAGGCATGTGGCTGGGTTTCAGAATTCTAAATTTTACAGACCCACTGGACATAGACCCCCACTGATTTTCTTGGGGAGGGTCTTGCCATGCTTTTGCCATTTGCCAATTTGTCCCAGAAAAGTGGTTGCATGATAGTGTAATTGTTTGGGGTGCAAATCTATGGTAAGGTATAGCAAAAGGCTGGCACCAAGGCTTGATGCCCTCAGCTGGTGTCTCTGTTAGGGAAAGGGGCAGCACATTGGCATCACCAGTTCTTCTGTACCTGGAAAAGCCATGCCACCACTCCCAGATGCACTCCAAGAAGGGAAACTTTTTCTCCCCGTATGACCTAGAGGATTCTCAGACCATGCTGCCTGCTCCAGGGTCTCTGCCCTCCTTCCCAGTGGGAGTACCACTACGCCCACCAGGCATGACCTCAGCAATAGCATGGACTTCTAAAACTTCAGACTTTGCCCTCTGCTGCTTACAGTAATTTGGGAATCCACACTTCTCCTTTTCGCAGTCAGTAGTTTTGGAAAAGAGTTTTTCTTGTGTAGTCCCCTGTGTGCAGCTTCACTCTTTCTTTCCCTCCCTCTCTCTTTCTCTCTCTCTCTCTCCACAATCAGGGCTCCCTCCCCTCAGCACCCACAATTCTTTTTTCCCCTAATCCACTCTCTGCAGCCCTACCTTCCATGAGGTGGTCATTTTTCTACTTGTAGATGTCCAGTTTTGTTCTCTCAGTCCTCAGATCAATTTCTTGGGTGTTCAGAATGATTTGATGTTTATCTAGCTGTGTTTAAGGAACAAGGAAAGCCCAGGATCCCCCTATTCCTCCACCATCTTAACTCTTCTTCCCATCTTCCTGATTTTAAATAATTGAAAATTGGTGACCTGCAGTGTGTCCACTGTATAATTTCCTCTTCAGATATTTATTAGTAAAGCAAGTGTTTCATAAGCACTTGCTGGGTTTCCAGTGTTATATTAGTCATATTTTTATCAATATTTATATTTTTAAGGCAGAACTATTTCCACCTTTAAAATCTTAAATATCTCATTTCTTTTCCTCTTCCTACACTGAACTCTAGATGCTCTTTATTCTGCTCTGTTTTCCATGCCATTATCACCTTCTAACACTTTGTCACTGTCTTATTATGTTTGTCTGCTTCTCCCTATTAGAATGTAACTCCTTGAAGACTGGGATTTTTGCCCCTTTTGGTCACAGATGTGTCCCCAGGATCTAGAATACTGCCTAAAATATAGTAGGCACTCAATAAATATAGATTAAATAAATAAGTTCCCTAAAGAAAATTCAATTGTATGTCCTTGCCTAATAAGAAAGAAGAAAGAAGTGGCAAATCAAGTAGCACAGGCAGTTCCTTCAGCTATTTTACATAGTAAACATTCTTTCACAAACAAGGGAAGAATTTGCTTTATAATTCCATTAAAGAAAATAGTAGTGTACAACTGTGTTGGTTTTTATAATGATTTCTTTTCATATTAGTTATTCATTGCTGCATAACAAATTACCTCAGACTTAGCACCTTAAAAAAAACACACATGAGAGTCAGAAATCCAGGAGCTACTTAATTAAGTACTAACTTAGGATCTGTCATTGACAGGCTCAGTGAAGAAGTTGGGGGTGGAGGGGGCACTGCAGGACCCACTTCCAAAAAGACTCTCATGGATATTACCTGGAAGGCTCAGTTCTTGGCCCTGTGGGCCTCCGCATTGTCCTGCTAAGAACATGGCTGCAGTGCTTCCCTGAGAGAGAACGGTTGTAGAAAGAGCTACCACCAAGACAGAGGCCACATGTCTTTGATGATCTGATCTCAGCAGTCATATATCATCACTTATGTCATGTTCTTTTGGTCACAAAGATCAACTCTGGTATCATGCGGGAGGGGAACTGTACAAGGGATCATCGGGGCCATTGTTAGAGGCCACTACAATAATTTTGTCCATATAAATGAATACTAAAAATTACAGAATTTGAAAGTTTTTTCCTTCCCTTCCCCCCACTTAGGTGTATATTTGCCTTGATTCTGTAGAAAGCTGTAATCTGTTTAACCAGCACAGTGATACAGATGACAGTGGAATCAGCTGGGAATCTGAGTCTGAGAGCCTTAATGAAGCACTGCGGAGGTTTAATAAGAATGTGGAGACATTTCCTCCTCTGACGGATTTTAGAACAGGTAAACTAAATTTTCTGAGTAAAATGGGATGCTTAATAAACCGTTGTTTTGTTTTAAGGGCTTTTGAGGTTCAGCTATTTCTAATGTTAACTGATATATATTTTTAATTTTATTATTTTTTATTTTTATAATAATATTTTTTATTATATTATGTTAGTCACCATACAGTACATCCCTGGCTTTTGATGTAAAGTTTGATGATTCACTAGCTGCGTATAACACCCAGTGCACCATGCAATACGTGCCCTCCTTGCTACCCTTCACCATTCTATCCCGTTCCCCCACCCCCCTCCCCTCTGAAGCCCTCAGTTTGTTTCTGAGTCCATAGTCTCTCATGCTTCATTCCCCCTTCTGATTTCCCCCCCCTTTCTTTATCCCTTTCTTCTCCTACGAATCTTCCTACTTCTTATGTTCCATAGATGAGAGAAACCATATGATAATTGTCTTTCTCTGCTTGACTTATTTCACTAAGCATTATCTCCTCCAGTGCTGTCCATGTTGCAGCAAATGTTGAGAACTCGTTCTTTCTGATAGCTGAGTAATATTCCATTGTATATATGGACCACAACTTCTTAATCCAGTCATCTGTTGAAGGGCATCTCGGCTCCTTCCACAATTTAGCTATTGTGGACAATGCTGCTATGAACATTGGGGTGCATATGGCCCTTCTCTTTTTAAATTCAATTTAATTAACATATAGAGTATTAGTTTCAGAGGTAGAATTTAGTGATTCATCAGTTACATATAACACCCAGTGCTCATTAAATCAAGTGCCTCCTTAATGCCCATCACCCAGTTACCCCATCCTCCCCCCACTTGCCTCCTCTCCAGCAACCCTCAGTTTATTTCCTAGAGTTAAGAGTCTCTTATGGTTTGTCTCCCTCTCTGTTTTCATCTTATTTTATTTTTCCTTCCCTTCCCCTATGTTCATCTGTTTTGTTTCTTAAATTCCACATATGAATGAAATCATATGATATTTTTATATACTTTATATGCATAATTTCTTCAATTCCTCAAGATGCCCTATAGATGATCTTTCTCATTTTCTAGATGAGTGAAGTAAGAGAAGGGAAGTAACTGCCTTGGGTCACTTGCATTTTCTAAAACTCTGGCTGCATTGGAAAATTGATGTTTTTTCTAAGCTTAAGGTTTTGCCATTAGCTCAAATTGTTAGAGTTGTCATTCAGACCTAAATGGCAATAATTTTAATTACAAACCACCTACACTGATAATTCTGAAGTAGGGTAGGGGAGCTCAGATTGTGTCCTGTCCTGTCAGGATAGGTCAAATAGTGCTTTTTTTTCTTCTAATCCATTCCTACCCATATTTAGTAAACATATGTAATTCTTCTATGAAGAAAATGCATCTTGTTACTGGTGTTGACAATTTCTGAAAAGCAAGAGTGGTGTTCTATACATTTTTATCGGTATGTGATATATAGAGGTGTTCATAGCATTTCGTACATATCAGAGGATATGCGAAAGCAAAGGAAAGCATCAGCCTAAAGTCTTGCCTGATTTTACTCAATGAGATTTTAATTGTGACTCATGTTTGGTGGATAAACAGCACTTGTTATTCACTCTGCCTGGAATATTCTTCCCTCAAACTGTACAGAAGTTTAGATCTCTGCTCAACTGTCCCCATATTGCAGGTTTTCCTTGTCCTCCCCATATAAAGTAGCACTGCCTGCCACCCTCCCCTACCCCATTTTTCTCCATGCCTTCTATTCCTTTTTAAAATAGCACTGTGAGCAGGGACTCTCTGTACTGCTGTGTCACCCGCAGTTAGAAGGGTACCTTGCACAAGTTAGGTGCTCATAAACATTTGTTGAATGAGTGAAATAATAAATTCATGCTTTTTTCATTTTATAAACTCAGATTTATAGTCTGGAAAAAGCAATTCCTTCCTCATTGTCTTCTTGTCTCAAGGGAAGTCACAGAAACTTCTATTCTGTGCGTAATGTGATCATTCATAGAGCTATATGTAGTTCCATTTTCTGTGGGCGTTTTTGTGTGTGTGTGTGTGTGTGTATTTTATTTTTTCTGTGGCTATTTTATTTTTTCTGTGGGTATTTTATTTTTTATTCTTCAATAAGTTTTTTTAAAGTATGCATATGTACAAGCTGATTCATAGGCAAGTGCTTATTAAAAAGTTTTGTAGGTTAAAATAACATGACAATTAGGTTGGTTGGGGTTTTTGGTTTTTGGTTTTTTTAGTTCTATTTTGAGATGAACGTTCAGCCATGTTTTTAAGGCTGGAAATGGTAAAAGTTGAGACTGTTAACAGTGATTCAGTCAGTTGCTTACTGTGCAAAGAGCTCTATTGGAGGAGATTCTTTATTGTTCTACTGATAATCTTTTCAATAAACACAAATTATTTAAAACTCTTTAATAAAATCTTTGTCCATTAGAGTCATGTAGTATTTAATTACCACTTGCCCACAACTACACTTCTGTAGAAATTATGTAGAAAAGAATATGATTACAAAGAGAGGGATGGAAGTAGGGCAAGACAAGAGCCTGAAGTGTGTTCCATCTACTCTGAAATCTCAAAGTGTATGAAGAGAAGGGAAGTACACACTATACTAATTTTTCCACAATTTTACTCAAGCGTAGCATTCATTTATTAGCAGATTTTCCATCGAGCAATTTCTTGTACCGGGTACCATATTAGGAATACAAATACAGTTCTGCACATAAGAATTAGTGGGCTAACTGAGAGGGACATGAAAACCAAGTTCAGTATGAAAACAACAGCTCTTATCAATGGTGTATGCACAGTACCATAGGATCACAGAGAAACCAATGACTAGGAGTAGTCAGGGCTTTATAAAAATCATGTTGGAGCTGATCTTTGAAAGAGATGTTTATCAGAAAAAGGGAAGGGGAACATTCTAATTATGGGGAACAGCCATGATGTAAAGTAGAAGCTCAGGTAATTCTAGTTAGGTTAACACTTGAGAAAATGTGATGGGAGTTGGTTGGGAGTAGATTGTGAAGAACCCTATCATTGCAGTACTAAGGACTTGATATTCCAGATGGTTATAATCCCATTGAAGAATTTTAAACAAGGGCAATTGAATTTTTTAAATTTAATTCTGGTACTTTTATCGAAAATGGATTGGAAGAGGACAAAATTGAAGGAAATAGCAGAAACCATTTTATTATCTTTTGCAGAAGATGATGGCTTAAATGAAAAGGAATTTCGGGAGTCTAACAGGTGGGGGCATTGGAAGGATAGTGTAATCCATGGGCAGAAGAACTAGGAACTATGAGAATGGGAGAAGAGCCTTTCTTCAGAGTTTGATTCTTAGGAATTAGGAAAAACAAGGTGTAATAAATTATAAACAGAAAAAAGCAGAATCCAACATATGACAGACTGTTGAGTGTTTAAATCTGAATGATGCATTTATGGTGATTACATTTTCTTTGTACTTTTCTGATTTTAAAAAAATGTTTTTTAAAGAAAATACAAGGCAATGTGATTTTTTCCTTTTTATCTGTCTTTCCAGAAATGCCTTGCCTTGCAGAATATGATGATGGCTTATGGTATAGAGCAAAGATTGTGTCTGTTAAAGAATTTAATCCTCTAGCTGTCCTGGTACAATTTGTTGATTACGGATCAACTGAGAAGCTGACAATAAACAGGTTTTTGTTTTTGTTTTTTAAGTCAACTTAATTGAATTAAAATTCTTAGAGGTTTTTTAAATAATAATTATTGGGAAAGTTTTGGTTTTCCTTTTAAAAGAAAACTATTTTAAAGCTATTTATTAGGATTTTTAAAATCTGTAAGTCTTTTTACTGTGGTAAAATATAGAATTTAGCATTTTAGCCATTTTTAAGCATACATTTAATTGTCATTAGGTATATTCAGGATGTTGTGTAGCTGTTGCCACTGTCCATTTTCAAGATGTTTTCCTAATCCCAAACTGAAATTCTGTACCCACTAAACAGTAACATTCTATTCCCTTTTCCTCACCTCCTGGTAACCATTTTCTACTTTCTGTCTCTGAATTTGTCCTATTTTAGATACCTTATATAAGTACTGTCATATAGTATCTGTCCTTTTGTGTCCAGTTTATTTTACTTAGGATAAAGTTTTCAGGGTACACTCAATTGTATCTTGTATCAGAATTTCATTATTTCTATGGCTAAATAACACTCCTTTGTATGTCTATACTACGTTTTATTTATTCATATGTTGATGGACACTTGGGTTGTTTCCATCCTCCGGCTATTATGAATAACGCTGCTATGAACATTAATGTACAAGTAGCTGTTGGAGTCCCTGCTTTCAGTTGTTTGGTATGTATACCTAGAAGTGGAATTGCTGGATCATATAGTAATTTTGTTGAGCTCTTTGAAGAACTGCCAAACTTTTCTGCAGTGTCTCTACCATTTTACATTCCCACCAGCAATACACAAGGGTTCCAGTTTCTCCACATCCTTGCCAACACTTGCTATTTTCCTTTTTTTGTTTGTAATATTTAATTGTGGTAAAATACATGTATCATAAAATTTACCATATTAACCATTTTAAATGTATAATTAAGTAGTGTTAACTATACTCACATTGTTATATAGCCAACTTCCAGAACTCTTTTCATTTTGCACAACTGAAACTCTATGACCTTTAAACAACATTCCCCATTCATTTCCTCCTCATCCAGCCCCTGGCAACCACCATTCTACTTTCTTTCCCGATGAATTTAACTATTGTAGGTATCTCATATAAGTAGAATCATACAGTATTTGTCCTTTTGTAACTGGCTTATTTCATTTAGCATAGTTTCCTTAAGGTTCACCATGTTGTAGCATGTGTCAGAATTTCCTTCCTTTTTAAGGCTGAATAATATTCCATCATATGTATACACTACCTTTTATTTATCCATTCATCCATGGATAAGTGGATATTTGGATATTTGGGTTGAATCCACCTTTTAGCTTTCGTGAGTAATGCTGGTATGAACATGAGCGTACATATCTCTTCGAGACCCTGCTTTCAATTCTTTGGGGGTATATACTGAGAAGTAGAATTGTTGGATCACATGCTTATTCTCTTTTTAGTATTTGGAGAAACCAGAGAACTGTTTTCCATAGCAGCTGTACCATTGTACACTAAGTGTCCAAGAGTTCCAGTCTCTCTCCACATCCTCACCAACACTTGGTATTTTCTAGTGTTTTGATAGTAGCCACCTTAATGGATGTGAGGTTGTATCTCACTGTGGCTTTGATTTTCATCTCCCTGATGATGAATGATATCGAGCACCTTTTCATGTGGTTGTTGGCCATTTATGTCTTGGAGAAATGTCTACATTTTAGTGTATACTTTCTCTCATTCTGTAGGTTGCTTTTTCACTGTTGGTTGTGTCTTTTGTGGAGTTTTTAATTTTGATGTAGTCCAGTTTATTTTTTCTTCTGTTGTTTGTGCTTTTGGTATCATAGCTAATCCATTGCCAAATCCAATGTCATAAATTTTTCCCCTTTGTTTTAAAGCTTTAGCCATTAGAGAATTTTAATTGTGACATTCTGAACATTTTAAGAATTTCTTTTGTGACAGACTGCGTCAAATTCCTCTTCACCTTATGCAGTATCCAGCCCGAGCCATAAAGGTGCTCTTGGCAGGGTTTAAACCTCCCTTAAGAGATCCAGGAAAGACCAGAATACCATACTGTCCCAAATGGAGCATGGAAGCATTGTGGGCTATGATAGACTGTCTTCAGGGAAAACAACTTTATGCTTCTTCCAAGGTAACTATCTATCTTCATAAGCCAAAATCTTATTGAAGATATTTTTAGGGTCCCTATTCTAATACTTTCTAAAGTGCTTTCTATCTGTGTAACTCTAGATGAAAAAAAAAACTTTTAAAGTATATAAATCTATATAAATACTACAAAAAAGTATATAAAGTATATAAATCTATGTAAATACTACAAAATTAATTTTAAGGCTTGTTAAAATTATGCTTTAGTTTATATTTAGCAGACTTTAGTTAGCACTACAATGGTATAAAATATCACTGATGTAATGAATATGAAAATGATCAAGATGAGCATCCTGTAATCAAAGAACTCCTAAATCTGTGAGGGAAATGAAACATTTGTAAACCATTAATAAATATGAGGTAGAATGAAATATGTTCTATAAAAGAAATATAGGTACAAGAAGCTCTATTTCCATCTGGAGAGAGCAGGATAGTACACAGTATTTGAGCTCCTCCTTAGCAGGCCGTCAAATGATAAGTGAATAGGTAGGTCTGGGAAGTGACACTGAACTGCATCCTAAAAGTAGGAAGGACCAGAACAGGAATTCTGGTCAAAGCCATGGAAAGGATTGAATTGTAGTAATTTTGAATTGTTTAATGCAGTAGAACCTGTATCGAAAGGTTCAAATAAACACATACAGCACTCACATCCCACACATAGCACACACAAAAAATACACAACACACACTACACTTAATAGAAAATAACACGCAAAATATATGGCACACAGACACCCATACACCACATACTCACCACACAACACATATCATATACCACACAAAAAACCACACACAACACACACACATACCAAAAACATCACACACACTACACATACACCAGACACATCACGTGTCATAAAAACTACACTCAGAGCACACATATACCACACACAATACACACAAAACAAGAATTACACAAATGAAATATACAAGACACACAAACACCCCATATAGCACGCACACCATACATACCCCACACAACTACAGAAATACTGTTCGCATACCACATATTCACCACAGACACCACACATAACCAGCACCACATGAACAACTCAAAAATACACACCACTGAAGAATAGCACACATACAGGACTCACACCCTGCACATAATAGAGAAACATACAACACACACTACACATGTAGAATATACAAAATATACTGCAACCAAAACATCCAAACACCATATACTCACCATTCAGCACACACCAAACATATACACACATCACTCAAAAAACGTTCAGACCTCATACACACACCTACATCACATTTCTACTACAAATGGCACACACAACACATATTCATCACGTCACATCACCCAATATTCATGCACCCTACATATAACATACCACACAGAAAACACAGATACCACACACATACACCACTCATAACCTGACACACAGTACTCACATACCATGCACATACACATACTGCACACGTTTTAAACACACCACACATATACCTAGACACACCACACACCACATAAAAACCAGACTGAGGGTGCACATACAGCACACACAACACACATAGCACACACACAAATATACAACACACACTAAATATACAGCACACACATACCACACATACACCACAAAAACACCACACACATATAAAAATAGACAATGCACACTACAGAAATTTCATTCACACACCACATATAGACCATATAGGCACCACACATAACTAACACCACACAAACACACAACACTGGAACATGCACACCGCTCACAACAGACACGAGCATACACTACACACTAAGGCAGATAGCACACACACAAACATACAACACACAAAACACATATGGAACAAAAACATACCACATACCATGCACATGTGAAACCAGTACACCATTTACATCACACATACCATACTTATACCACACAAACACATCACACATACAACACTTAAATATCACGCATGCCATTCATACACTACATACAACTTATACTACACACACAAAGTATATGCCACATATATACACATACATATTTCACACCATACACATATATCTCACACATATAATGTATACACACTAAACACACATAATATATACACAAATACACCATGCACCAGTCAAAACCACACTCACACTGCTCATATACCATAGGCACTCCATACATACAGTACACAAAACATACACTCCATACAGCACATACAAACTGCACATAACACAAACCACACATAGCACCACACAAAAACCACGCCAAAATATACCACACACACTACAGAAATACCATTTACACACCACAAATACACCACACACATACCAGCACCACACATATACCTCGCAAACGTACAAAACCAAAACACACACCTCACACATACACCACTCAACACCACACAACACAGAAAAAGACAACATGCATAACACATATAGAATACGCACACAGAGAGCACCTGGGTGGCTCAGTTGGTTAAGTGCCCAACTTGTGATTTTGGCATAGGATCGTGGGATCGAGCCCTGTGTGGGGCTCTGCACTCAGCAGGGAGTCAATACTTAAGATTCTCTCTCCTTCTCTCCCTCACTCCACTCACACACACACAGTTTTGCCCTAATAGATAAATCATTAAAAAAAAAATACAACATACTGCACACACATACCCACATACACACTACACATACAACACACACACCAAACATACCACACAGACACACCACACAATCAACAGCACACACACACCTATATGACACATACAACATATTTATTTTAAAAAATGTTCAAATAAGGAAGTCCAGAAGTTTAATATGTGTTCTTCAGCAGTTTAGCATGTCACAAAGGGATAGCCCATAGGCAGAATCTGGCCTGTTTTAAAATTGGAAAAATTTAACCAAAAAAAGTCTGTATTTCTGAGTTCTGATGAAATATTATAAATTCCAGGAATTCTAGGTCTCCTCTCCAAAATGGCAGTCAGCTGAAGTAGTATAGCAGCTCCTTTGGAAATACACTCTGGTTCACCCTAGTCCTCAACACTGTTGTTTCAGCCCAACCTGCCTTGATTTTAGGACCCAGGATTTGGGGATTCCTGATGTACTGGCTCTGACAAGAATGAGTTCTGGATGAACAGTGCTATTACTAGAAAGTGCTTTTTGAAAATCTCTGTACATATCATGCTTTTGTGTGTGCAGAGTAGTGTAAATAGCTTATGTACAGTTTCTCTCAAGAAGCCAGTGAAATACAGACGGGGCTAGTAAGTATTCTTACAGACATATATTTATTCATCTCTATGAATAACATGCAAAATTTGGTCAGTTTATGCAGTTTATAGGTAGAATATAAATGAATTTTAACAGGGATGGCAGTGTTAGAGCCCACTGGCTTAATCTAGGAAAACTTTGGGTTGGAGTTACAATCTAAATAAAGTTATAAGAATGGAAAGAATGTGATTTAATAGGAAACCATCACAATGACCTTTTTAAAATATAAATTATTAATAAATTTGGAGAATGCATTTCCCTTCCTATATGATATAGGCCAGATGTAGGAGGGAAAAAACAGCAAAGACATTACTGTATTTTCTTGACAACTATCTTTCAGGCTCAGGCACCAGAACAAATAGTGACATTATATGAAGATGAACAGTATCCAGTTCATATGTCATTAGTAGAAATGGGGCTGGCAGACCAAGACGAATGATGTAAGTATCATTACTTCTTGTTACCCCTTATAGTGGAGATTAATGCTAAATTGCCCATAAAAGCACCTTCAGGCTGTCCTTGATTTCTCAAAGAATGACAACAAAGCTCAACAAAAATCTCTCTTCTAGACTTCTTCATAGGCCCTTTCACCTATTGAATACCAGAATCAGAGTGGATCTGCATCTGTAAGAATGCTTGGAATGACTATCATAGTACCAGACAGTTGTTGGGGATGGGCAGGAGCGCAGACAGAAGTGGGCACTATGAGTAATTTAAGCACGTAAGGGTATGGGATGCACAGAACACTACTGAACAATCCATGACCTAATAACAAAGCTATTAAAGTACTTGGATAACCAGCTGTTTATTCATCCATGTAAATGTAACAAGTGATTCAGTCACTAGTTTGAACATTTAATTAAGCAGAGGTTTTCAATAACATGCATTGTGTTTTTCAGGTATACAGTGCACAGCATCTATACAGCAGCCGCCCGGAAGAAAGTTTTCTGTTATGTGTGAGCCATTTCAGACTTATTTTTCTTGACTTGTTCTGCAATAGTGCTGGCCTTTTTTTTTTCCCCTTACATGTTAAACTCTCAGGAATTGTTTGAAAAAGTTAATAAATACTTGCTTTCAAATATTTTCTGGTTTTATTTTACAGTGATTTCAAAATCAAGTATTTTAGGCACATGAAAAAATGAACTACAAGTTCATTTTATTATGAATGTATATTAAGTTTCAGAAGACAGACCTCTTAGTACAGTCGAAGACTCCTGTAGTGCCCTTCCTCATTCCTCCTCCCTGCAGAGGTGAACACTGTTGTGAATTGGGTGTTTATTTTTATTTTACTGCATATGAATGCATCCATAAAGCAAGATATACTACTACTGTGTATATTTTTTAATGAGTGTGCTGTTGCACCTTTACTTTTCTCACTATCTGTGCTGTTTATCCATGTTGGTATGCAGAGCTCTATTTTATTCACTTTCACTCTTCTATCCATCTCTGCACATTAATCTGTTGATATTTAGGTCATTACCAGTTTTTTTCTCAATTACAGATATTCTTCTGTAGGACCCCTTGCACACATGCTATGGGTTTTCCAGTATACATACTTAGTAGTGGAACTTACTAGGTCATGAGGTAATTGCTTTCCAAAAAGTGGATTTACTTAATTTACTACCATCAGTAGTCTGAGTTCCTTGGCAATGTGTGGTGTGGCCAGACTGTTATTTGCTAGTATTGATACTAGTATAAAAAGGTATCTCGTTATTTCAATATGTATTCACTAGTTTACTAGTCACTTGTTTGTTCATATCCTTTGTCCATTTTTCTGCTGAGTTGTTTGTAATTATCTTATTGATTTGTAGGAATTCTTTATATTTTCTGGATATTAATTCTTCGTCAAGTATATATATCTTCTAGTCTGTGGCTCATCTTTTCTCCTTTTTTGTGGTATCTTTGGACACACTTTTCATTCATCAACCTTTTAAGTTTGTACTGTGTCTCATTTAAAAATCCTTCTCTATCCTGAAGTAATATATATAATTCCTTATTTGAGAAGTTTACAACTTTTTTCATATTCAGTTCTTAAATTACCTGGAATTGATACACTTAGCTGTTTTTAAAAATGGGAGTCATTGCTAATATTACTGTATATTGCACTTAAGTGACTATACCAACCTGTAATTATTATATAAATTGATATATAGGTGACTTGCACTTCTATCAAGGACATCTTGCTTCTGTCAACCTACAGTTTTACATAGGTTAGAACATCAAGGTACCTGTGGTTGATCAGTTAACACCAGCTCTAGTTATTTTTCCCACCCCCTCCATTCTCACATCTCCCATTTTAACTAGTTATATATCATCACAGTAAATGTTTTCTCCTTACTATGATTATCTGTACTCACAGATGAATTCTTCTACTTATTTTGGTGTTTGACTTATCTGTTTTCATTCACTGTTTTAACTTCCCATTCTATTACAATTAAAGGACCTCTTTAGTAGATAAAATGCTTTAATCTTAGTACTAATTGAACATAGTATATTCTGACTGGAGACATTCTCTTACTCCTTGAGTAAACTTTCTGTGCAAGTCCTTTATGGCTGATGTGCTCGTGGAACATCTGTGCTCTTGTATTTCTTATACTTCTTGGTTTTTATAACCATCTTCAACAAAAGTGCCTCGTTATTTTTGCAGTCTATAGAGTTTATAACAAATAATGCTTTCCTTAGTCATGCAATTACTATAGAAAGACAGGTGAATTAAAAATGAAAGCTGTTCTTATACATTTCAAAGAATATAAAAAGCTATGGTGTTTTATTTTATAATCCATAATCTTTTCCATTTATATATATACACACACACTGTATATATAAATTAAACCACAGAAACAATAAGAAATGTACATTTTTTAACAAAATCAAGTTAGTGTTATTTCATGATTAGTCATGCACCAGGATCATTACAATTTTGTATCCATTAGAACATTACCATCCTTGTCTTTAACCCTTATTCGACCAGATGTATATTTTGTTTCTTGATGACCATTTGTATATACAGTTTTAACAGTGCCATCTGGATATTCCCGTCTCTTGAACTGGGCAGTGTGTAGTTCTCTTTGGCCATTATTAAACTCTATGATTTTGTTGCCATCTCTGTAAATTTAAAATAAAATTTAATTTCTTTAAAATATTAAATATATAACAGGAAAATGATCTAATAGTGGCCTTTTGATTCTGGGAGTTCTCTCCTCTCCTAGAACCTCCATTGGTCCTCTCCCTGCACAATACCTTCTTTGCAAATTCTTTCCACCCTGTTTCTGCTTCAGGCTGATAGTTCCACATAAATGTGCCCATGAAAAGTTTTTAATTTATGTTTTCACTACAAAATGTTAGGTTTGTTTTTTAATTTTACATGTATTCTGCCTCTAAGAAAATTGGGCATTGTATTAAAATATGGCTTCCAGGGGTGGCTCAGTCAGTTAAGTGTCTGCCTTCAGCTCAGGTCATGATCCCCAGGGTCCTTAGATCGAGCCCTGTGTCGGGAATCCCTGCTCAGCAGGGAGCCTGCCTCTTCCTCTGCCTGCCGCTCCCCCTGCTTGCTTGTGCACGTGCTCTCTCTCTAATTAAAATCTTTAAAAAAAAATATGGCTTTCAGTTTTGACCTTTATTCTTTTCAATAAATTATAAGCAGTCTGAGTGCCTGCTCTTTATCAGGTTGGAGAAGAGCGTTTATATCCCTGGGAAGGGCCATAAATCAGACTTTTCTGAAGCAGTGAAACAAAGAAGCTGTTAATCCCAAGTGGACTGTTTGATGTGCATGCAGGACATTCAAAATGAACCCATAAATCTATCTATAATGTGCTGTTAGAAACACAAGGCTAGGCTATAGATTGTGAATCACCATTTCTCAACATAGTGTTTTTTCCCTATTTTGGTTATTTCTCAAATTTTATGTGACTGTAATGGCTTTGTGCCACATACACATGTTAGACCTAAAAGCCATTTTGAGAGCCACTGTTTTATCAAGTGCTGCCCCAGGATCAGGGATGACAGCATCACCTGAGACATTATTAGAAATGCAAATTATTGGCATGGGGCCCAGCAATCTGCAACTGAAAAATTCTTCCAGGTAGTTTTAATGCACAGTGAAGTTGAAGAACAGCCACTATAAATAAAAAATGCCAAAATAATCCTGAATGATCTGATATCTAGAATTTGCTTGAATGTAGATGAAAAAAGATTAGCCACAAGTTAATAATTGTTGAAGATGGACAGATGGGTACATGGAGTTTTTCATATTATTTTCTCTACTTTTTATTATAAAAATATCAAACATGAGTTAAAAGAAGATGGGAAAGTTTCTGAAATAGCTCAAAGTATAATGTCCACGTAAGACTTTCCTCAAGTTTTAGGAGAGATTGGTATTTATTTAGTTGAGCACCAGAGAAAGTTTCTAACCATGTTAAGGGAAAAACACTCTCATGACCATAGAAGTTCCTACATTTTTTGAATTAGTGTTTTATTTATTTATTGCTAACTTTCTATCACAGAACTCAAGTTAGTTACATGCATGCACACTCTAGGAAAGGAGGGTGCAAACTAAGTAGGACAGTGGACTTGACAAACCTTCACCATGGTTTTAACTGGTGCCTACAAGAAGTTCTGTACTGTGGACTGAAGAAGTCAGAAGTCTCTAACTTCAAGAAATGTTAACACTCAGAAGGATAAAGAAGTTACTATTTTAAAGAACTTAGTCAGGGAGGCCAGAAGAAAATACCAATCAGGCAGGGACAGGGAGATCCAGCAAATCAAAATATAAGACAGGGAACAGATATAGTCTAATTCAAATATTGCCATCATTGTTTGGTTGTTCTTAAAAACTAATAGGGCAGCTTCCCTTCTTTGTTTTATTCACGGTTTTCAAATTTCACCAATTTTTTTTTTTAAGATTTATTTATTCAAGAGAGAGAGAGAGAGCATAAGCAGTGGGGAGGGGCAGAGGGAGAGGGAGAAGCAGGCTCCCCACTGAGCAGGGAGCCGGACACAGGGGCTCCACCCCAGGACCCTGGGATCATGACCTGAGCCGAAGGCAGACGGAGCCACCCAGGTGCCCCAACAAATCCATTTCTATACAAATACTTGCCATTCCCCTTTTGTGAAGTGCTGTACAGACTCTCTTTTAAGTTTTTAGGCTACAGACTATATATTAGAACCTATATGTCTCTAATTCTAAACTCCAAAATGCTGAACTCTTTTCACCTGTTCTCAGAGTATCTGTACTCACTGCTAAACTTACTGAAATTCTGAATGACTTACATAAATGTTTCATGATTTTTAAAAATTCACTTGGAAATAGAAGTTGAAAACTGGCAAATCTAGAAGCAAAGTTAACAGATATACCTTTGTACCCTTACAATTGTACCATCTGGAAAAATGCTTTCTTCTTGTCCATCAGGAAATAGGTTTTTGATAGTCTGGTCAGGAAATGTGATTTCTTTTCTCCCATCTGGGAAATGTTTTTCTGTTGAAAAAAGGTTACTGTAAGTATTTTATTTTTAAAGAAAGGAAAGTAATTAGGAGAGGCAGAGCAAGTTTTACCTATTTGCCCACTTGAGAAATGTAAGATTTCTAGTCCTTGTGGGTAAGTAGTGTGAGTAGTCTGGGCAGACGCGTAGTAGTAGATCTGTAAAGACACAAAGTCAGCATGTGTTTTCTTTAGAGATGGCTAAGCCACGGGGGAGAACACTCCTAGGGAAACCTACCACTCTCTCATCTGGCATGACCTGCTTCACATCACCATTAAAGAAATTGACGGTGACAGTCTTCCCATCTGCACTCACTTCTTTTCGAGTTCCATTTGGAAACAATATAACATGGCACCCATTCTTATAAACCTTTTCTATCTACAAAAAAAGAGAAACAAGATTATCAATAGGAGAGATTTCCTCCTGACACATGACAAAAATATCCCTAATTCTCTTCCAAACTGCCTACTTTGAAATCTTTCATAACAAAAGGCAAAAACATTGTCTCAAAAACACATCACCATTCTTATATCACCTATTCCCCAAAACAAACTCATTTTTTGCTGAGTTTTCTTTTTTTATTAAGTATAGCTGACGCACAATATTAGTTTCAGGTGTACGACATGGTGATTTTACAAGTCTATATGTAATGCTGTGCTCACCTCAAGTGTAGCTTTCCCATCTGTCACCAAAGTATCATCCCTATGATGTACCTTTCATCCCCATGACTTATTCATAACTAGAAACCTATATCTCCCACTCCCCTTGACCCATTTTGTCCATACCCCTATCCTCCCCCCGCTGGCAACCATCAGCTTGTTCTCTGTATTTATAGGTCTGATTCTGCTTTTGGTTTATTCATTTGATTTTTTAGATTCCATGTACGTGAAATCATATGGTACTTAGTCTGACTTATTTCCCTTAGCATAATACCATTTAGGTACATCCACGTTGTAGCAAATGGCAAGATCTCATCCTTTTTTATGGTTGTGTAATATTCCAGTGTGTGTGCATGTATGTGTGTCTATGTGTGTGTGTGTACACCACATCTTCCTTATCCATTTGTCTCAATGTACACTTGGGTTGCTTCCATATCTTGACTATTGTAAATAATGTTGCAATAAACATAAGGGTGCATATATCTTTTTGAATTAGTGTTTTTGTTTCCTTTGGGTAAATACCAGTAGTGGAATTATTGAATCATGGTATTTCTATTTTAACTTTTTGAGGAATCTCCATACCATCTTCCACAGTGGCTACACCAGTTTGCATTCCCATCAACAGTGTACAAGGGGTCCTTTTTCCCCACATTCTAACAGCTATTTCTTGTCTTTTTGATTTTCGCCATTCTGACGGGTGTGACGTGATAGCTCATTGTGGCTTTGATTTGCATCTTCCTGATTAGTGATGCTAAGCATCTTTTCATTTGTCTGTTGGTCATGTCTTATTCGGAAAAATATCTGTTCAGGTCCTCTGCCCATTTCTTGATTGTTTTTTGGGTGTTGAGTCGTGTAAGTTCTTCATATATTTTGGATACTAACTTACACTTACCAGATATGTTATTTGCAAATATCTTCTCCCATTCAGTAAGTTGCCTTTTTGTTTTACTGATAGTTTCCTTTGCTTTACACAAAAGCTTTTTAGTTTGGTGTAGTCCCAATAGTTTTGTTTCTTGTCTGAGACCTATCTTGAAAAATGTTGCTATAGCTGATGTCAAAGAGGTTACTGCCTGTGCTCTCTTGTAGTAGTTTTATAGTTTCAGGTCTCGCATTTAGTTCTTTAATCCCTTTTGAGTTTGTCTTTGTGTATAGTATAAGAAAGTGGTCCAGTTTCATTCTTTTGCATGTAGCTATCCAGTTTTCCTAATACCATTTATTGAAAAGACTGTCTTTTTCCCATTGTATATTCTTGCCTCCTTTGTCATAGATTAATTGACCATAAAAGCATGGGTTTAGGGGCACCTGGGTGGCTCAGTTGGTTAAGTGTCTGCCTTTGGCTCAGGTCATGATCCCAGCATCCTGGGATCAAGCCTCACATCGGGCTCCCTGTTTGGTGGGGAGCCTGCTTCTCCCTCTCCCTCTGCTGCTCCCCCTGCTTGTACTCTTCTCTCTCTCTCTGTCAAATAAATAAAATCTTTAAAATAAAACAAAACCAAAAACCCACCCTTTCTTTAAAAAAAAAAAAAAGGCTCTCTATTCTGTCCCATTGATCTATGTGTCTATTTTTGTGTCAGTACTATACTGTTCCATTACTACAGCTTTGTAATATAACTCAAAGTCTAGGATTATTTCTTTTCTTACTTGCTTTCGGTATTCAGGGTCTTTGGTGATTCCATACAAATTTTAGTATTACCCTAGTTTTGTGAAAAATGCTGCTGGCATTTTGATAGGGATTGCACTGAATATGTAGATAGCTTTGGATAGTATGGACATTATAACAATATTAATTCTTCTGACCCATGAGCATGTAGTATCTTTCCATGTGTTTGTGTCATCTTCAATTTCCTTTTTGCTGATTTTTTTTTAAAGCAAACTGCAGGTATCACTTCACATGTAAAACACTTCAGTTGATTTAATGATAGGTTTTAACATAACCAAATCATTACTGCCCCTAACGAACTACAATTACTTCATCATACTGTAACCATCCATGCTGTTTTCCCTGAATTCACAAAATAGACTTTTACAGTTTACTTGAATCAGGATTAAAACAAGGTCCACACACGACACTTGATGACACGTCTTTTAAATCTTAACCTTTAATATTCCCCTCTCTGCCCCCTTTTCATGGTGATTACTTGTTGAAAGAACTGGGTCACTGAACATGTAAAATTTCCCACATTCTGGATTTGGCTGACTGCTTTCCAATCATGGTGTCATTTAACATGTTCTTGCATGCCCTATACTTCCTAGGAAAAAACTAGTAGTTCCATGTAGAGGCACGAATAAAGTCTGGTTGAATTATTCTGACGAGAATACTTTGTACGAACTGCTGAGAGCTTCTTACGGCTATATGTTCAGAGGTGCAGTATGTGACTGTCCTCATGACCTTAAGACCAACTGGGTCACGTCAGTTAGATCTGCCATGAAGCCCCATCAACCTCTCATCTAGGAGTTGAGTGCTTATTCATGACTGCTGCCTAGATTAGACCCCTTATTTCATTAGAGACTGCACAGTGATGATTCTCAAATTTTCTCATTCCTTTTCCATTTATCAGTGGAACTCTTCTAAAAAAGAAAACCTTTTCCCACCAATAATTTGTTACATGAAAGCAGAGTTTGTACAGGAAAAGTCTGTAACGACTTCCTTTGACTGCTGTTCTTTTGTCCTTCCCTCGCTCAAGACTAGCAGTGAACTTTGGCCTTATAATTTCAATTAAAATAGATCAAATTAGGGTATTTGGAAAAGTAAATTTTCTATAAACATGAGGAAAAATTACCTCATCCCCTCCCTGCTAACAAACCCTGTTTATGTCGCTTCCCTTTTCATTCTTTCTTCTAGCTGGAACACCTAGCCAGGCAATATCCTGCTCAAAACCTTTCCTAAGCACAAAAATAAAACTGTGTAGCTGGAGATGGACAGAAAGGCTGCAGGAAAGGTAAAGCCTTGAACGGAGGCTTTTAAAAAGTACCAAGGATGACAAAGCCTTTTTAGCTATGTTTAGAGGAAGAACAAAGTTTAAACAAAGGAAGTGTATTCCTTCTTTTGCTGTACCTCTAAACTAGAAATGGCAACTAAATGCATGTGTGTGTCAATCATTTTTAGAGGAGTCCAAAGGTTCAAGCTAAGTCACGCTCCAAGGAACTATAGTTCTTAAGCCCCTCAACAGTCTTAAAAGATGTTAACTTAAGGGCGCCTGGGTGGCACAGCGGTTAAGCGTCTGCCTTCGGCTCAGGGCGTGATCCCGGCGTTATGGGATCGAGCCCCACATCCGGCTCCTCCGCTATGAGCCTGCTTCTTCCTCTCCCACTTCCCCTGCTTGTGTTCCCTCTCTGGCTGGCTGTCTCTATCTCTGTCGAATAAATAAATAAAATCTTAAAAAAAAAAAAAGGCATCTAAAATAATAGAGTGATAACTTAAAAAAAAAAAAAAGATGTTAACTTAGAATCTAAGTGTTCCAACTCTATTTTAACCTACATTTATTTCTTATAGTATTATTTAAAAAAAATTTTTTTTAACCTTTCCATCAGGATGACTGATTTCTCCCTGAATTTCTTCTTTTTCCTCTTTTTTGTCGTCCTTTTTGCCCTCGGGATCTGGGAAGTCCACTGGTTCAGGGGGCTTCCTGGGTGAGGCTGTCTGTAAGGACAAGATGCTCTCTTTTCATCTCTCCTAAAGGACATGTAATCACATTTCAAGCAGCTAAAACTTACATTTATTTCCAAATGCCAGATTCTACTATGATAGGATTTGATGACTAGCATTCGGTGTTATATAAAAAACATTCACAGTGTTAAGTAAAAAACCTCCTTTATAGGGGCACCTGGGTGGGTCAGTCAGTTAAGCATCCAACTCTTGGTTTCAGCTCAGGTCATGATCTCAGGGTTATGAGATCAAGCCCCACATCAGGTTCCCCACTCAGTGCAGAGTCTGCTTAAGATTCAATCTCTCCCTCTCCCTCTTTCCCTCCCCACACACACGCAAGCGCTCTCTCTCAAATAAATGAATAAAATCTTTTTTAAAAAACCTTCTTTATAAATGGTTTAGAAACTTAAATCAGTTAACTAAGCAATTTTAAACCTGAGTAATCTATGCTTAAATAAAAATATAGAGATTTACTTGTCCCTTATCCGAACTGTCTAAATCACGAGAAGGCACAGGCTTGGATCTTCGAGATGGATTGCCTGTTAGAATATAATTGTCAAGAGTTAATTTTCAGATTTAAATGAAAGTTCTAAATTTACTCAATATTATGGTCAAACATTTCCTTAGTTCATATCCCTTTGTGAACTACTGTCCTTTACCCATTAAGTAAGGAATTAATATTTTACTTTACCAATTTGTAGGAGTTTATTATATAAATTCAAATATTTAAAAGGCACAAGAAAGACAAAGACAATACTTATTTTCTGAGAGTTTACAATCTGGAGGAAGAGACCGGTGTTCAACTAACCTAACAGATGAACCCAAAGGTATTTTGGAAATAATCACAAGGACTCTAGTTAGAGGCTTAGGTGTGGGGTAGATATAATAGAGGCATCCAAGAATACAAATAGAATTTTGCTTAACAAAATAACTGGGTATATTTCATTAAAATTTAGACCTAATTGCTGTAGTCTAAACTTTTTAGATTATGACCACCACACCAATCATATACTGTATTAGCAATACATTATTATAAAATAAGCATACACACACACACATAACAAATTAAGGTGAATGTTAAAAACTATATTGAAGTTCTAATATTTTCTTCCTATATGCCAATGGGTCATATTATGAACACGCCTGATTTTGAAAGTTTTCAAGCACGTGTTGCTGGATGCTAGCTACACGGAGAACACCTAGAGAAGAAAAATAAAAGCGGAGTCCATTCAGGAGGTTGGCGGGCATCTGAGAAGGCTTGTGTGGCACCCAGTGAGACGTAATGTTTTAACTGCACTGTGTTAAATCACTGATAGGTCTGATAGGTCCCAAAGAGCCAAGTATCAGCAATTTCACATGGTTCAATCTACTTAATCGATTCAGAAAATATCAACATCAGGAGGATTAGTTTAGAAATCCCTGGGGGTGTGTTTTGGGTTGGGCAATTAGGTGGAGAGGAGACAGGTTCTGGGGATGAAAGGAGTGCTCTGTTTTCATGTGAGAAACAAAAAACTGCCTCCACCTCCCAGGTGCAAAGTAAGCTCTGTGTTACCTCACTTCCAAATCTTATAACCACCATCCATAGAAGAGACTAATATCCCCATTTTAAAGTTGAGGAAACCAAGGCTAAGGTTAAATAGCGTGCCAAAGTTGTCAACTAATGAAGCAAAACCAGGATTCAATCCCATCAAGCTTAATTCTCTCAAGCTGTTCATGAGCAATAACTTGAAGCCTCTAAGCAGACACCCACTGGGAGGTCCAGGAAAAGTAAGCAGCATGGAGCTCTGACTCCTAAGTTTGTGTTTACCATTTTGAGCACTGTATAAACATATATAAAAGTTAGGAAAGATTAAATTATTTAATAAACAGTGCAGGAATAGCATATAGGAGGATATGTTTATAACATACAGGAGGATATGTTTATGAATTCAAGATAGGGAAGCTTTAAGAGGCACTACCTATAAAGGAAAAAAACTGAAATTCAACAGTAAGAATTTGGGGAATTTGGGGGAACTTTAAGGTACCATCAAGCATCATGGCAACATAAGTCATTCCTTTTTTCCTCCCCTTTTTAAACAACTAATTAGACAACCATAACTGAATAAAAAAGTGCCTCAGCACCTTACACCAAGGGATCCAGGAGGATTCTTGCCCATCTGTGTATCCAAAAATAAGACCTCAGTAAGGGATGTAGATCCAAGGGAGTCAGTGAACCTGCCTCACCCCTACTCACCACAACTGGAAAAGAAGCCCAGAGAGCCACAAACCTTGGCAGATACCCACAGGCAAGGGAGAATATGCAGAAGTCTAGTCTGCCCGAAGGGAGATTCCAGCATGCCACTGGAACAGGACAGAGATGAGTTCAGACACTGAGGGAAGAACTTGCCAGAGCTGTTCCCCTCCCCAGGGCTACACTGCACAGCTAAGTTGTTTGGCTGTGGCAGTAACAACCTCCCCAAAGGAAGAGGTAGAAAGCAAAAAGCAATGAGTGACTACCCAGCTAGCCGAGTTATGTGGGTTGTGGGTAAAGAAACCTCTATCTCCAGCAGCACCCAGATTTCTGAGGAAGGACCCCCATGACCTGGGGAAGGAAAGAGAAAGGGAAGGAAGCATACTAGAATATCAAAGGGCATTAAAGGAACGTGGTTTCTGCCGTCTGCTTCAGCACTTCAATAGGAAGTCCACCCACAAGACTCTGGTAGTACCCCACTCATCTTCCCTCAGCCCAAGGGCACCCTCAAAGCACAAATGCTAAACCCACACCTCCTCCAACTCTGCTGCCAGCTCCTTTGTGTCCTCTCAACTACCTCTAAAACAGCAAGAGCCAGTAGGCAGGGAGCATGCTCAGAAAACAGGCAGGTGGGGAGGGGAGAAACGACAAATTTGAGCTATTGTACACCTTCTGGAATACAGAAGAAAGGTTTCTAATAGCCAGCCTGGAGAATTGTAAAAAGCCAAAGAAGTCATAAAAATTAAGGAGGTATCAGATATTTCAAATGTGACAGCAGAAGTCTATAGCTACAAACGGTATTTAAAAAAATCAAGGAAAAATGTCATCACAAAAAGAAAATAATAATTCTCCAGCAACTAAACTCAAAGGCATGACATACTGCAATCTAACTGATAAAGAATTCAAATTGTTTTTATGAAGAAATTCAATAAGTTACAAGACAACCCAAGACAATTCCCTGAAATCAGGAATAAATTAAGAGGGGTGCCTGGGTGGCACAGCGGTTAAGCGTCTGCCTTCGGCTCAGGGCGTGATCCCAGCGTTATGGGATCAAGCCCCACATCAGGCTCCTCCGCTATGAGCCTGTTCTTCCTCTCCCACTCCCCTGCTGTGTTCCCTCTCTTGCTGGCTGTCTCTATCTCTGTCGAATAAATAAATAAAATCTTTAAAAAAAAAAGGAATAAATTAATAAACAGGAATTCTTTATAAGAGACTAAAATTATAAAAAAGAACCAAATTCTGGAGCTGAAGAATTCAATGAATGAGTTGAAGAATGCAACAGAGAGCATCTGCAGCAGAGCAGACCACATGGAGGAAAAAAATGTGACTTGGAGAACAGGAATACAGAAATAATACAGTTAGAAGAGGAGCAGGAACTAAGATTTAAAAAGAGTGAAGAAAGCCAACAAGAGCTATGAGATTCCATCAGAAAGGCAAATACTTGAAGAACTGGGGTTCCAGAAGAAGAGAAGAGGAAGGGAGAGAGTTTATTTAAATAAATCAGGGGCGCCTGGGTGGCACAGCGGTTAAGCGTCTGCCTTCGGCTCAGGGCATGATCCCGGCGTTACGGGATCAAGCCCCACATCAGGCTCTTCCGCTATGAGCCTGCTTCTTCCTCTCCCACTCCCCCTGCTTGTGTTCCCTCTCTCGATGGCTGTCTCTCTCTGTCGAATAAATAAATAAAATCTTAGAAAAAATAAATAAATAAATAAATCATAGCTTCGGGGCACCTGGGTGGCTCAGTCGTTAAGCGTCTGCCTTTGGCCCAGGGCGTGATCCCAGGGTCCTGGGATGGAGCCCCGCATGGGGCTCCCTGCTCTGCTCCCTCTCTTGCTGGTTGTCTCTCTGTCAAATACATAAAAATCTTAAAAAAAAAAAAAAAAAAAAAAGAAAGAAAAATCATAGCTGAGGGCGCCTGGGTGGCTCATTCAGCAACACATCTTCCTTTGGCTCGGGTCATGATCCCAGGGTCCTGGAATCGAGTCCTGCATCAGGCTCCCTGCTCAGCAAAGCAGGGAGCCTCCTCAGCAGGGAGCCTGCTTCTCCCTCTCCCTCTGACGCTACCCCCTGCCCCCTGCTTGTGCTCTCTCTTGCTCTCGTTCTCTCTCAAAAAAATAAATAAAATCTTTAAAGAAATCATAGCTGAGAAACTCCCAAACCTGGGGAAGGACTTGAACAAACAAGTCCATGAAACTAATAGGACACCCTATTATCTCCTTGTGAGAAGATCTTCTCTAAGACGTGTTACAATGAAACTCAGAAATTAATCATAAAGAATCTTAACGGGTGCCTGGGTGGCTCAGTCAGTTAAGCATCTGTCTTTGGCTCAGGTCATGATCCCAGGGTTGTGGGCTCCCCTCTCAGCGGGGAGTCTGCTTCTCCCTCTCCCTTTGCCCCTCCCCCTGCTCCTGCACACTCTCCCTCTCTCTCTCTAATAAATAAATAAAATCTTCCAGGAAAAAAAAAGGGATCTTAAGGGCAGCCAGAAAAAAAAAAAAAAAAACCTACAAAAAGAAAAACAAAAAGCCAAAAACCTCATAGGACTCAGTGGATTCCTCAGCAGAAACTCTATAGACCACGAGACAGTGGAATGTCATATTCAAAGGGATAAAACATAAAAATTGTCAGCCAAGAATACTTTATCCAGTAATCCTTCAGATATGAAGAAGAAATAAAGGCTTTCTCAAATAAACAAAAGCAGAGGGAGTTTAATCACCTGCCTTGAAAGAAATGCTGAAACAAAAAGGTGCTAATCAGCAACATGAAAACACACAAAAGCACAAAACACAATGGTAAAGATGAAAAATTTATAATCAAATATAGGAAACTCCAATTCTACAACAGAATGCTGTATTAAACACTTAACTATAGTATAAAGGTTAAAGGAAAAGAACATTAAAATAACTATCACTCAATGATAAAAAGCTGAAAGCTTTTCCTCTGAGACCAAAACAAGGCAAAGATGCCTACTCTTGCCATTTTTATTCAACATAAAATTGGAAGTTCTAGCCACAGCCATTAGGCAAGAAAAGGAAATAAAAGGCACCCAAATTGGATAGGAAGAAGCAAAAGTGTCACTCTTTGCAAATGACATGATACTAAATATAGACAATCCTAAAGACTCAACCAAAAAAATCTATTAGAACTAATAAATGAAGTCAGTAAAGTAATAGGATAGAAAATTATCATAAAGGAACAAGTTGCAGGGCACCTGGGTGGCTCAGTTGGTTAAGTGTCTGACTGTTGATTTCAGCTCAAGTCATGATCCCAGGGTTGTGAGATCATGCCCCGGAACCGGGCTCGGCACTGAGCACGGAGTCTGCTTAAGATTCTCTCTCCCTGGGCGCCTGGGTAGCGCAGTCGTTAAGCATCTGCCTTCGGTTCAGGGTGTGATCCCGGCGTTCCGGGATCGAGCCCCACATCAGGCTCCTCTGCTATGAGCCTGCTTCTTCCTCTCCCACTCCCCTGCTGTGTTCCCTCTCTCGCTGGCTATCACTCTGTCACATAAATGAATAAAATCTTTAAAAAAAAGAAAAAAAAGATTCTCTCTCCCACTCCCCCTACTGTTCGTCATGCCCTTGCTTGTGCTCATTTTCCCTCTAAAAAAAACAAAACAAAACAGCTGAGTTTCTATATACTAATAACAAACTATCAGAAAGAGAAATTAAGAAAACAATCCCATTTACAATTACATCAACAAGAATGAAATATCTACGAATAAATTTAACCAAGGAGGTGAAAGATCTATACTCTGAAAACTGTAAGACACTGATAAAAGAAACTAAAAATGACACAAATACATGGAAATATACACTGTGCTCATGGGAAGAATTAAAATGTCCACACCACCCAAAGCAATCTACAGATTTAGTGCAATCCCCACCAAAATACAATGACAGTTTTCACACAACTAGAACACAGAATCCTAAAATTTGTATGGAACAACAAAAGACCCCAAATAGCCAAAGCAATCCTGAGAAAAAGAACAAAGCTGGAGGCATCACAATCCCTGATTTCTTTTTTTTTTTTTTTAAGATTTTATTTATTTATCTGACAGAGAGAGAGACAGCCAGCGAGAGAGGGAACACAGGCAGGGGGAGTGGGAGAGGAAGAAGCAGGCTCCCAGCAGAGGAGCCCGATGCCGGGCTCGATCCCAGGATTCCAGGATCACGCCCTGAGCCAAAGGCAGATGCTTAATGACTGAGCCACTCAGGCGCCCCACACAATCCCTGATTTCAAACTATACTGTAAAACTACAGTAATTAAAACAGTATGATAGTGGCATAAAATAGTACTGGCATAGATCCATGGAACAGAAAAGAAAGCCCAGAATTAAATCCTCACATGCACAATCAATTAATATTCAACAAAGGAGCCAAGATCATTCAACAAGGACAGTCTCTTCAATAAATGATGTTGTGAAAACTGAACACATGCAGAAAAATGAAATTGGATCTCTATTTTAGACCACTCACAAAAATTAATTTGAAATGGACTAATAAAGACTTAAACATAAAACCTGATACCATAAAAATTCTAGAAGAAAACAAGGGAAAGAGCTCCTTGACACTGGTCTTGGCAATAATTTCCTGATACCAAAAGCACAAGCAACAAAAGCAAAAATCAACAAATCAAAAATCAAAAGCTTCTGTACTGCAAAAGAAACAATCAACAAAATGAAAAGGGACCTACAGAATGGGAAAACTTTTGTAGACCATATATCAGATAAGGAATTAATATCCAAAATACAGAAAGAACTCTTATAACTCAGTAACAAAAAAATATGATTGAAAAATGGGCAAAGGAACTCAATAGACATTTTTCCAAAGAACACATTCAAAATGGCCAACAGTACATGAAAAGATGCTCAACATCACTAATCATCCAGGAAATGCAAATCAAAACCACAAGATTTTACTTCGCACCTGCCAGAAAGGCTATCATCAAGAAAACATGAGATAACAAGTATAGGCAAGGATGCGGAGAAAAGGAAATTCCTGCGCTCTGTTGGTGGGCATGTTAAACCGGTTCATCCACTACAGAAAACAATCTGGAGGTTCCTCAAAGAATCAAAAATAGATGTACCATATGACCCAGCAATGCCACTTGAGTACACACCCAAAAGAAATGAAAACAGGGATATCGAAGCCCATGTTTATTGCAGCATTACTCATAATAGCCAAGATACGGAAACAACATAAGTGTCCATCAGCGTATGAATGGATAAAGAATATGTGATATATATACACACAACGGAATATTATTTTGCCATGGGAAAGAAGGATGTAATTTGCAATAACATGGATGCACCCTGAGGACATTATGCTAAGTGAGGTAAGTCAGAGAAAGACAAATATTGTATGATATCACTTTTATGTGGAATCTAAAGAAGCCAAACTTGTAAAAAGAGAGTGAAGTAGTGGATACCAGAAGGTGGGAGTTTGGGGGATAAGGGGAGATGTTGTTTAAGGTAGAAACTTGCAACAAGTAGTAAATAAGACCTAGAGAGCTAATGCACAAGTATAGTGAATATAGGTAATACTATATTACAATCAACAAATTTGCTAAGAAATTAGATCTTAAATTCTCCAACCACTAAAAAGATATAACTATGTGATACAATTAGAGGTGCTAATTATCACTACATTGGCAATCATAATATATAAATATATCAAATCAAAATATCACGTACCTTAAATTTACACAATGCTATATATCAAATATATTTCAATAAAAAAGATAAAGAGTTTTGGTTCATCAAAAGATAAAAAAGTAAAAAGGCAGGCCACAGACTGTAAGAAGATATTTGCAATGTGTAACTATTAAAAGACTATGAAGGAGAAATGCTCCCATAAGCCAATAAAGAAAAAAGACAACAGCACAGAATGAGTAAAAGACCTGATCAATTTTTCTCAAAAGAGGGAATCTAAACAGCTAATAAACATAGGCAAAGATATTCAACCATAGCAAAACTATAATGAGATAGTGTTGCATCCCTACCAGACTGGCAAAAATTTAAGTCCGACAACACTGAGTATCAACAAGGTGTGGAACAATGCAAGCACTGACATTACACTGCCGGTTAGAGAGTAAAATCATTTTGGAAAATGTTTTGGCAAAATCTATCACTGTTAAAGATATTCTTAGTGATTACCCAGTAATTCCGGTATGTGCCTTAGAGAAGTGAATTTGTATACCAGAAATGTTTAAGAACGTTCATAGCATCACTGTTTAATATATTCATAAACATTCAAACTGCCTTGTAGTTTTTGAACATTAGTGAACTAGAGTTCACAGATCAACATGGCTCTCAAAAACAATGTACAGTAAAAGAAGACAATGGAACACATACAGCAGAACTACTCAGAAAGTTCAAAAACAAAACTTTTTTTAGGGCTGCACCTATGAGAGTAAAAACTACAAAGAGAAGCAACGTAATATGATCACAGAGGGGACAGCCCCGGGGTGCTGCTACTTTATTTCTTTATCTAGCTGGTAGTTATCTAAGTATCGTCCTTTATAATTGTCAAACTGCATTTATATCCACTTTTCTTAATTTAATTCATGAAAATAATTTCTAAAAATTCCAGGTAGATTAAAGACCCAGTTGTGAAAACAAAAGTTCATAAGAGAAGATAGTATATTTGTAACCTAAGGATTGAGAAAGATTTCTTAAAGTCATGAAAAAAGATCGATAAATTCAATAATGAATGAGCTACTAGGTGGCTCAGTCAGCTGAGCCTCCAACTCTTGGTTTCTGCTCAGGTCATCATCTCAGTCTTGAGATGGAGCCCCACATCGGGCTCCCTGCTCAGCGGGGAGTCTGCTTCTCCTCTCTCTCTCCTTCTGCCCCTGCCCCCTTGTGCACTCTCTCTCTCTAAAATAAATAAATAAATCTTAAAAAAAAAAAAAAAAAAAGGAAAAACATGCACATAAAAAACACAAACCGAAAAGCTAATCCCAGAACTGGGAGAAAATATTGGCAGTGTTTGTAACTGAGAAAGGATTATTACGAAGAATAACTTCAATAAGTAGAAACCTCCCCTCCCCAAAAAGTTTTAAACAGGTAAAAGAAATGAACAGTCAATTCACGAAAGAGAAAACCCAAATGCCCACTAAATACACAAAAAGATGCTCACATGACCTTACCAGTAATCAGGGAAATGCATATTAAAATTACACTAACCCACCATTTCACACCCATCTGACTAGCCACAATTTCAGTCGGACCAGGTCAAGGGTAAGCACAGAAGCATATTCTGCGGATGGTAAAAAAATGGCAAAACAACTTTGCAGAACAAAGGGAAAACCTCCTACAGCACAAGCCTGGGGTGACCCAGCATCCTACTCTTGGTATGTGTTCTAGAGAAACTCACAGGACAGATATGTTCTGCAGCCCTATTCATCCTACTGACAAACTGGGGGAAAACATGAAGTCCATCAACAGGAAAACTCAACTGTAACAAATATACATGGAATCTGTATAGTTATTAAAATCAATAGAGTTTATATGTATTAATGTATTAAAATATTGAGAAAAAACATTGTAGAGGAATACACAGAAACAATATATTGATTTATGGACACAATGTAGTAAAAGAATGAAAAACAAGCAAAGGAATATTGTCAGGGGAAATAAGTAGGGGAGTAGAATACACAGGGGCTTCAATGATATTTACAATGTTTTATTTCTTAAATTGGGTGTAAATTCTCTATTCTTTAAATTCCTTAAGTATTTTATAGAAAGATCATGCAACTTCTTACCTTGTGTCAGCAAATGATTTTTCTTGTATTTTTCTACCTGGGTTCCTGAAGAAATTTGACTCTTCTGTAATCGAAATGATGAATTCTATAGTATGAGATAATTTTGAATATAAAATCAGTGTTAGTCTACACAGTACAATGAATGAAACTAAAACTCAGCTTGCAATGAAAATGGTTTAAGTTTGTTCATTTATGTTGTTTTCATTTATCACTACAGTTCAGAGGGAACAAGCTATTATTTAGGAATGAACTCCCCACTGAGCGGATGGCTCATCACAGCCCCCTTCCAGGGACAGAAGTTTCCCACCCTCAGAATTCACACCCCTAGGTTTAGGGGTAGGGTAGAGGTCTTCCTTGCTCCCCATCACCACTTCCAACAAATCTCTCTCCTCCCTAACCACCCCTGCCCCAGCTCTGCATCTCATGTCCAAGACTCATCTACCATGTACCCCCCTCGCCAGAAGGTAACGCCACTGCCTTAGCTTCTGTTTCCCGACCTACTCCATCCTACCTCAGTCACGCATGCCAATGGGCAAACTCTAGAACTAGACATTATCAATATCTGCAATTATCAATAACTGCAAAGATCTCAATTTCGAAGCCCTCAAAGCCAGAATGTGGGGCATTCTACAAAATACTTAGCCCGGTCTATTCAAAAAGCCAATGCCATTTAATAAAATGCTAAAGTATTTAGGGATAAGATGGCATGATTTCTGCAATTAGCTTCAAATGGTCCAGCAAAATACATATACACAAGTGGTAAAATATTAACAGCGGTTGTATCTAGGTGACTATTCAGGTGTTCATCATACTATTCTTTCAAATTTCTCTGTTTGGTGAAGCTGTTTTAATAAAATGTTTGGGGAAGAGGCGAGAATTCCCCTTTCTTCTGACTGCCATGTCCTATCCTTCCAGCTCATTCCTTTAACACCCTAACTCCACCAATGGGTACAGCCTACAGGGTCCTACAATTCACTGATCCATACAGATTTTCTATGTCCCTTAAAACCATATAGCCTTATGCCCTTCTTATGCAGCTGAAACCATGGTTCACTGCTGTCACTCTGGCTGCATATACTGTTAACTTCCACACCCCTCACTCACTTTGTGGTATTCACCTGGACAACCACACCTCTTCTAAAATATAACTCTCCACCAACCCACAACCAAAAAGTTGAACAAGAAAATAATACAAACAATTCTCACTTGAAATGTATGATCTCTAACCTACACTGGCCCCCAAAGCAGCCCAGGAATCAGACTACACTTCCCCAATCCCTTTGCTTTCCACTCCCTTTGACGATTATGTTACACTTTCTCCCATCTCCTCAAACCTCCTACATTTCTCCATCCTCACTCTCAGCTGATGACCACGCTTCCTACTTCACTGACAATGTGAAGGCATTAGGAGGGAACTTCCCACCAGCAGGCACCACACATTGAGCCCAGGGTCCACACCTTCGACACTCTGCTACCAGGCAAATGCTGTCTGTGCTCCTGGACAAGTCCAGCCCCACCCTTCATTTCCTAAATCCCCTCTCCTCTCATTTATGAACATTGCTTCAACAATTCTCCCACCTTCTCCTGCATCAGTATTTTCCTCTTCACTGAATCAATCCTACCAATACACAAACACTTGTTAATTTTCCCATTAAAAAGAAAAAAAAAAAAAAACCCTTTCCTTTCAGCCACCACCCATCTCTTTACATTGACTGCAAAATCTCTCCACAAGGTTCTTGGACTCTAACACTTCTCCTCATTCTCTTTTATCCACTCAGGTTTTTATCTTCAACACATCCCTACCTGGTAAATCTAATGACTAATTCTCAGCCCTCATCTAATTTAGCAGCAGCCTTTGACACCGCTGGCCACTCTCTTCTCCAAGAAGTCCTTTCTTTTCTTGACTCTCAGGACACCGCACTGGCCTCCTTTACTCTATCCCCTGGTTAACCATTCTCCTCATCCCCCGTCTTCTCATCTTCCGGCTCAGTGTGTGGATCTCTTCACTACCCATACTTTCAGTGCTGGTGATCTCTGCTAGCCCAAAGATTCTGATGACCCCCAAACTTCTAGCTCCAACCTAACCTTCTCCTGATATGTGCGTAACTGCCCAGTTAACAACTCCACCTTTTCAAACTTCTCCTCCAAAGTTCTACTTCTCCACAGGCATTTCAAACTAACCCTGTCCAAACTTGAGATCCTAGATCCTAATATCCATACCCCCAAGAAATACATGCTCTCTTCTTGTTGTGTCTCACAATAACCAGAAACTCTATTATGCCAAAACACTACACTAAACTTGGAAACTATTCTTGACTCCTTCCTTGCTGTCACACCTCATATCCAGCTCATCAATAAATCCTGTCCATTTCTCAGCCCTCCACTGCTGCTCCCCCAGTCTTAAACTGCTGTTCTCTCTGGTGTGAATTACTCCAACGGTCTCCTAACTGGTGTTCCCAATTCTGTCTATACCCCTCCGCTCCCTTTTCAGTCTACAGTGGATAGAAGACAAAGTAAATTTAGTAAAACAAACGATTAAGTCAACTCCAATCACAGCCCTCCAAGAAACAATTAGCTTCTCAGAGGAAAAACCCAAGGGCTTACAGGAACGGATTAAGGCCTAATGAACTCTGCACCCAGCTCCCTCTGTGCCATCTCTGATTGCATCCCCTACATTCTCCCCAGTTAACTCTGCTCTAGCTCCACCAGCCTTAGGCCATGCTCACACTCAGGCCCACCAGGCAGAGAGCCTCCGGGCCTCAGGCTCCTCTGCGGGCTCTGCTCGCACCCAGGCTTATTTGCACCCCTTTATTATATTTACATTTAATATATAATAATTATATATATTTAAGTTAATATATTTAATAATGCGGGCCATTATTCAAATGTCACTTTCTCAGTAAGGCTTTCCTTGGCCATCCTGTCTAAAACAGCAATACCCCCCACAACAGTTGTCATCACCCTTTCCCCCTTTTTCTCCTTGGTTCTTGTCACTATGTCACACACCATATATTTTATTATTTATCTTATGTATAGACCTCCCACCACTAGAATATAAATTCCAAGAGGGCAAGGAAGTTTACCTATTTTGTTAATTGCTTTATTCCCAGTGCCCAGAATCAGTGTCTGGCACTATATCATAATTGTGAATAGAGATGAATGAAAGACCAATTATTTGATTCGAAAGGATCATATGCATGTGACTCACTGCAAAAAAAAAAAAACTTCACTTGGCCTGTTTTAACTAAGATTATCTGCCTATTGTGCTATAATTCTTTTAAAAGAATTCTAAAAATGAATCTGAAAACTGTCTGCATAGCAATCCCCAAAAGAATTTTTCAATTGTGGTAAAAAATACATTAAATTCACCATCGTAACGACTGTTAAGCGTACAGTTCAGTACAGTGCAGCCCTCACATTCATCCATCTCCAGCACTCTCTTCCTCTTGCAAAACTGAAACTCTGTCCCCATTAAACAGCAACTCCCCTATTCCCATCCCCTACCCCCAGCCCTGGCAACCACCCTCTACTTTTTGGCTCTATAAATTGGAGTGCTCAGATATTTAACATCTCCCTGACTTGACAAAACCGGCTCCAAACCTACCAAGGACCCATCTTTTTTTGTGGCGGTCACACAGGGACCCATCCTGATGCTGCTCTCAGTAACTTCTGCTTTCTTCCAGGCGTCTAGTCGGAATCTTTCCATCACTTTTATTTCTTCCCTGAGGTCTGTGTTCTCTCTGACCAACATTTCTATCTGGCTTCTAAGACGGCCATGTGTACTTGACCATTTTGCTTCCTTTCTTTTCAAATCTTCCTGTAAATCTGCTATCTGCTGTTTCAAAGCCTCTCAAAAAAAAAAAAAAAAATCCTAGGATTAAAACAATGCAATAGAAGAAAAGAGACACCCCAACAAAACAGAAGTACTGCCCCAGCACAGACAGCAGAAAAGGGAAGGCTTGGTCAATCACATTTCAAAAATATCAAGTTTTTCATGAAAGGAACTGGGGTTCAGATTAGAGCCTCACCTTATACCATCAACAAAACTGCTTCCAGAAGGAGGCAGGCACCACTTAGGAGTTCACTGCAATAACACTGCCATGAGGTAATAAAGGTCTATACTAAGCTATTAATTGAAATAGAAAGAAAGATAAATGGGGGATTATCTGGTAAAGAAAAAATTAATAGAAATTTATGACTAATTGAAGGAAGAGTTAAGATAAAGGGATGAATAAAAGATTCTAAGTCAAAACCATCAATCCTAAAAACAGATTCTACTTGGAATTCATGAAAAGAAACTGATTTTAAGAAAATGATTTGTGGGGCGCCTGGGTGGCTCAGTTGTTAAGCCTTCGGCTCAGGTCATGGTCTCAGGGTCCTGGGATCGAGCCCCGCATCAGGCTCCCTGCTCAGTGGGGAGCCTGCTTCTCCCTCTCCCGCTTCCCCTGCTTGTGTTCTCTCTCTGTCAAATAAATAAATAAAATCTTAAAAAAAAAAAAAAAATAATGGTTTATTTCAGATGCACTAAATGACATATGTGAAGAAACTCCTGGAAATGTCTAGAAGCAATTTGCAATTATACACACAAAAATCAAGATTAATGTCAGAACTAAGGAAAAATTAGTCACCTAACATGGCTTATGTGGGTGCAAGACATAGGGAGTGCCTGAGAGCTGAGGCAAGGAGCATGGGCGGAAGCAAGACCTCATTGCTCACCATTTGAGAACGTACCTGATGTGACTCTAAGGGCAGAGAGGAGCCTGAAGCAGCTCATTAATACACATGTAAAACTTGACGTCCATCCATCCTCATATAAGCCCCATGACTGCCAAAAAAGCAACCAGGTGACAGGAAGAGACTAGGGCTCAAAGAACCTCCCTTGAGGGGTGGTCACATCACAGGGAGCATGTACTCTGAGTTGGATGAGACCAAGGCTCAAATCCCAGTTCTGTGTCCTAAAAGCTCTTGAAACAAGATCATTAACCTCCCTAAACAACAGCCTCCCTATTTATAAAATTGTGGAGTATAACCAATAAATGAGCAGTTTCTCACTGGTGAGCACTGTTTATCATGTGGGCAAAGGGACTTATTAATACTAAAATGGTAACACATAAGTCTAAATAGGTTAAGAATTCAAAAGCAAATAAGCCAACAGAGAAAGACAAATACTGTAAGGTATCACTTATATTTGGAATCTTAGAGAAAAAAAGAAAAAAGCCAATTTCATAGAAACAATAGAATGGTGGTTGCCAGGGCTGAGGGAAAGGGAAATGGGAAGATGAAGGTCAAAGGATACAAACCCTCAGTTACAAGACGAATAAGTTCTGAGGAGCAGCATACAACATGGTGACTACAGTAATAATGCAGTGGTGTACACAGACAGCCATGTTGTTGCTGAGAGCAGAGTCTTCAGAATTCTCAGCACACACACCCACACAAAGCGTTAACTATGTAAGGTGATGGATGTGTTACCATCTTGATCTTGTTAATCATTCACAATGTATATTTATATAAAATCAGCACACTGTACATTTTAATTATATATGCTCATATTTTTCAATTATTCCTCAATAAGGTTAAAATATAATTCAACAGCAATTAATATTTATAAAATACCTACTATCAGGTACTGTTCTGGGTCCCTAGAATACAAAGAACAAAAAGACTGCAGGTATAGTTGTGCTGAAGGTAACAGACCCTACGGAGGAAAAGACAAGGTAAGCAGAAGAAAGCAGTGTTGCAGGGAAGGAGGTATATGTAGGGAAGGGAGGCTACAGTATTCAATATGGCAGGTCTCACTGAACAGAGACCTGAAGGAGGCTCAGAATGCGCCACGTGGATGTTCAGGGAAAAGCATTCCCAGGAGCACCAGTAAATACACCAGGGAAAGGTGGAGACACGGAGGAGGAGGTGGAGACACTGAGAAGTTGGTAGACACGGAGGAGGAGGAGGAGACGGCATGAAAAAGGTGAAAAAACACCAGATCATATAGAAACTTGAGGCCCATTGTAAGGACTGGGGCTCTTATTATAAGAAAAAAGTGGAGCCATTAAAGGGCCATGGGCAGAGAGGGGATGAGACCTGGCGTCTTCCCAGAAGAATCACTGGCTGCTACATGGTAAACAACAGATGGAAAAGACAAGGGCGGGAGCAGAGCTGTGGCAAGCCAGTCCTTTAACTCAGTGACGGCAACTCAAGTCTGGGTATGTTTTCTGACAGAACAGCATGCAGTGTGAGAGAAAGAAGAAAACAATCCTGGTTTTCTGGCCTGAGCATGTGGAAGGTCAGGGATGCTGCGACCTGAGATGGAGAAGGCTGGGGAAGGGAAATTCAGAAGTTCATTTGGAGACGTATAAAGGTGAAATACAGAGCAGCTAGTCAGATAGATCAGATGAGCACATCGAGCACGTCCAGCCAGGATTTAAATTTGGAAGTCTCTGGCATATAAATCTTTTTTTTTTTTTTTTTTTTTTTTTTTTTTTTTTTTTTTTTTATGCTGACTTTATTTATTAGAAATGGCCTTTTTTTTTTTTTTTTTTTTTTTTTTATTAATAATGATTTTTTATTATATTATGTTAGTCACCATACAGTACATCCCCGGTTTTCGATGTAAGGCTCGATGATTCATTAGTTGTGTATAACACCCAGTGCACCATGCAATATGTGCCCTCCTTACTACCCATCACCGGTCTATCCCATTCCCCCACCCCCCTCCCCTCTGTAGCCCTCAGTTTGTTTCTCATAGTCCATAGTCTCTCATGTTTCATTCCCCCTTCTGATTACCCCCCCTTTCTTTATCCCTTTCTTCCCCTACTGATCATTCTAGTTCTTATGTTCCATAGATGAGAGAAATCATATGATAGTTGTCTTTCTCTGCTTGACTTATTTCACTAAGCATTATCTCCTCCAGTGCCGTCCATGTTGTAGCAAATGTTGAGAACTCATTCTTTCTGATTGCTGAGTAATATTCCATTGTATATATGGACCACAACTTCTTAATCCAGTCATCTGTTGAAGGGCATCTCGGCTCCTTCCACGATTTAGCTATTGTGGACATTGCTGCTATGAACATTGGGGTGCATATGGCCCTTCTCTTCACTACGTCTGTATCTTTGGGGTAAACACCCAGTAGTGCAATGGCTGGATCATAGGGTAGCTCAATTTTTAACTTTTTAAGGGACCTCCACACGGTTTTCCAGAGTGGCTGTACCAACTTGCATTCCCACCAACAATGTAGGAGGGATCCCCTTTCTCCACATCCTCTCCAACAATTGTTGTTTCTTGCCTTGTCTATTTTTGTCTGGCATATAAATCTTAACGAAGGCATGAAACTAAAGAGATCTTCAAGGGTGGACAGAACCTCCTCCGTGCTGGGTGGCTTCCACCGTTAAGTTAAAGAGGAGGAAAAAACGGGAGTTAAGATGGCAGAGGAGTAGGAGACACCGTTTTCAGCCGGTCCTCCGAGTCGAGCTGGATAGGTACCAGACCAGCCTAAACAACCACGGAACCAGCCTGAGACGCAGGAAGACGCATCTGGATCTCTACAAATGAACATCTCCAGCGCTGAGTATTGAGGTACGAAGCAGGGAGCCATGAAACTGTGCACAGGTATCGGAAGATAAACGGAAGGGGGAGGGAGCCGCCGCGTTCGGGTGCCGGGAAGCGGTAGCCACTTGCACGGGAGAGCGGGCGGGCTCGCGGACGGCACCCGCAAAACAGCAGACTGAGACCGTGAGCCGGGTGCGCGCGCCACCAGGCATCTCGCAGAACACCGGAATCCCGGTGCGCTCACTGGATCCAGACTGAGACCGGGAGACCCGGGAGCGCGCGCGGGGCGGCTGGCGGCTGGCGGCGTTAGAAACACAAAGGACAGAGACACGCCGGCCCTGGAAGTGAGGGCTGGGACGCCGGGTGTGGGGAGCACATCCCGGGACGCTGCAGGGTTGAGCAGCACCAACAGAAACAGTTAAAGTGGCCAGAACACTAGTAGAGAACGGGCCGCAATCCTTCTGTTCCGTGACAGAGGCTGAAATTTGGCCGCTGCTGCTCTGACTCAGAAGAGGCACAGCAAACTGCCAGGGAAAGCCGCCAGGGAACAAAAGCCTGGAAATACCGGCTCAGGGAGTGCCCATCCGCATCCCCCCTCGCAGGGGACGCGGAGATTCTACCCAAACAGGGCTGCCTGAGTATCGGCGCGGCAGGCCCCTCCCCCAGAAGGCAGGCTGAAAAATCAAGAAGCCCACAACCCGGGCGCCTGGGTGGCGCAGTCATTGAGCACCTGTCTTCGGCTTAGGGCGTGATCCCGGCGTTCCGGAAAGGAGTCCCTCATCGGGCTCCTCCGCTGGGAGCCTGCTTCTTCCTCTCCCACTCCCCTGCTTCTGTTCCCTCTCTCGCTGGTTGACTGCCACATAAATAAATAAATAAAATCTTTAAAGAAGAAGCCCACATCCCTAAGATCCCTATAAAACAAGGGGCACGGCCTGGGACCCAGTCAATAATTTGGGCTCTGGAAACCCCGCAACCTCTCTTCATCAGAATGACAAGAAGGAGAAGCCCCCCCCAGCAAAGAAAAGACAGTGAGTCTGTGGCCTCTGCCACAGAAATAATGGATATGGATGTAACCAAATTATCAGAAATGGAATTCAGAGTAACGATGGTCAAAATGATGAGTAGAATTGAAAAAACTATTAACGAAAAGGTTACTGAGAATATAGAATCCCTAAGGACAGAAATGAGAGCGAATCTGACAGAAATTAAAAACTCTATGAGCCAAATGCAGGCAAAACTAGGGGCTCTGACGGCCAGGGTCGCAGAAGCAGAGGAACGGATTAGTGAATTGGAGGATGAGTTAATAGAGGAAAAAATGAAAATAGAAGATGGTCTTAAAAAAATCCACGCCCACGAATGTAGGTTACGGGAGATTACTGACTCAATGAAACGATCCAATGTTAGAATCATCGGCATCCCCGAGGGGGTGGAGAAAAACAGAGGTCTAGAAGAGATATTTGAACAAATTGTAGCTGAAAACTTCCCTAATCTAGCGAGGGAAACAAACATTCGTGTCCAAGAGGCAGAGAGGACCCCTCCCAAGCTCAACCACGACAAACCTACGCCACGTCACGTCATAGTGCATTTCGCAAATATTAGATCCAAGGATTCAGTATTGAAAGCGGCCAGGGCAAAGAAATTTCTCACGTACCAAGGCAAAAGCATCAGAATTACGTCAGACCTGTCTACACAGACCTGGAATGAGAGAAAGGGTTGGGGGAGCATATTTAAAGCTCTTTCAGAGAAAAACATGCAGCCAAGGATCCTTTATCCAGCAAGGCTGTCATTCAGAATTGATGGAGAAATAAAGACATTTCAGAATCGCCAGTCACTAACCAATTTTGTAACCACGAAACCAGCCCTACAGGAGATATTACGGGGGGTTCTATAAAAGTAAAAAGGCCCCAAGAGTGATACAGAACAGAAAGTCACAGCCAATACGAACAAAGACTTTACTGGCAACATGGCAACATTAAAATCATATCTCTCAGTAATCAGTCTTAATGTAAATGGTTTGAACCATCCCATAAAACGCCACAGGGTTGCAGATTGGATAAAAAGAAATGACCCATCCATTTGCTGTGTACAAGAGACTCATTTCAAACCCAAAGATGCATTCAGACTGAGAGTAAGGGGATGGAGTACCATCTTTCACGCAAATGGACCTCAAAAGAAAGCTGGGGTAGCAATTCTCATATCAGATAAATTGGATTTTAAACTACAGACTATAGTTAGAGACGCAGAAGGGCACTATATTATTCTTAAGGGAAGTATTCAACAAGTGCATATGACAATTATAAATATATATGCCCCCAACAGGGAGCAGCAAGATACACAAGCCAACTCTTAACCAGAATAAAGAGACATATAAATAAAAATACATTAATAGTAGGGGACCTCAACACTCCACTCTCAGAAATAGACAGAACACCCTGGCAAACACTAAGCAAGGAATCAAAGGCTTTGAATGCCATACTCGACGAGTTGGACCTCATAGATATATATAGAACACTACACCCCAGAACCAAAGAATACTCATTCTATTCTAATGCCCATGGAACATTCTCAAGAATAGACCATGTTCTGGGACACAAAACAGGTCTCAACCGATACCAAAAGATTGAAATTATCCCCTGCATATTCTCAGACCACAACGCTCTGAAATTGGAACTCAACCACAAGGAAAAATTTGGAAGAAACTCAAACACTTGGAGACTAAGAACCATCCTGCTCAGGAATGACTCGATAAACCAGGAAATCAAAAATCAAATTAAACAATTTATGGAGACCAATGAGAATGAAAATACAACAGTCCAAAACCTATGAGATACTGCAAAGGCAGTCCTAAGGGGGAAATACATAGCCATCCAAGCCTCACTCAAAAGAATAGGAAAATCTAAAAAGCAGTTTTTATATTCTCACCTCAAGAAGCTGGAACAGCAACAGAGGGACAGGCCTAATCCACGCACGAGGAAGCAGTTGACCAAAATTAGAGCTGAAATCAATCAAGCAGAAACCAGAAGTACAGTAGAGCAGATCAACAGGACTAGAAGCTGGTTCTTTGAGAGAATCAATAAAATTGACAGACCACTGGCAAGACTTATCGAAAAGAAAAGAGAAAGGACCCAGATTATTAAAATTATGAATGAAAAAGGAGAGGTCACGACGAGCACCATTGAAATTGGAAGGATTATTAGAAATTTTTATCAACGGCTATATGCCAATAAACTAAGCAATCTGGAAGAGATGGAATCCTTCCTGGAAACCTATAAACTACCAAGATTAAAACCGGAAGAAATTGATTCCTTAAACAGGCCAATTAATTATGAAGAAATTGAGTCAGTGATAAACAACCTTCCAAATAACAAAACTCCAGGCCCGGACGGTTTTCCTGGGGAATTCTACCAAACATTCAAAGAAGAAATAATACCTATTCTCCTAAAGCTATTTCAAAAAATAGAAACAGAAGGAAAGCTACCAAACTCATTCTATGAGGCCAATATTACCTTGATCCCCAAACCAGGCAAAGACCCCATCAAAAAGGAGAATTACAGACCGATTTCCCTAATGAATATGGACGCCAAAATCCTCAACAAGATACTTGCTAATAGAATCCAACAGTACATTAAAAGGATTATCCATCGTGATCAAGTGGGATTCATACCTGGGATGCAAGCGTGGTTCAATATTCGCAAATCAATCAGCGTGATACATCATATCAACAAGAAAAGACTCAGGAACCATATGATCCTCTCAATCGATGCCGAAAAAGCATTTGACAAAATGCAGCATCCTTTCCTGATTAAAACCCTTCAGAGTGTAGGAATAGAAGGTACATTTCTCAATCTCATAAAAGCCATCTATGAAAAGCCTACTGCAAATATTATTCTCAATGGGGAAAAGCTGGAAGCCTTTCCCTTAAGATCAGGAACTCGACAAGGATGCCCACTCTCGCCACTATTATTCAACATAGTACTAGAAGTCCTTGCAACAGCAATCAGACGACAAAAAGGGATCAAAGGTATTCAAATTGGCAAAGAAGAAGTCAAAATGTCTCTCTTTGCAGATGACATGATACTCCAAATGGAAAACCCAAAAGAAGCCACTCCCAAACTATTAGAAGTTATAGAGCAATTCAGTAACGTGGCACGATACAAAATAAATGCTCAGAAATCAGTTGCATTTCTATACACGAATAACGAGACCGAAGAAAGAGAAATTAGGGAATCCATCCCATTTACAATAGCACCAAAAACCATACGTTACCTTGGAATTAACTTAACCAGAGACGTAAAGGACCTATATTCTAGAAACTATAAATCACTCTTGAAAGACATTGAGGAAGACATAAAAAGATGGAAAGATATTCCATGCTCATGGATCGGAAGAATTAACATAGTTAAAATGTCCATGCTACCCAGAGCAATCTACACTTTCAATGCTATCCCGATCAAAATACCAAGGACATTTTTCAAAGAACTGGAACAAATAGTCCTTAAATTTGTATGGAAACAGAAAAGGCCCCGAATCTCCAAGGAACTGCTGAAAAGCTGGGGGCATCACAATGCCGGATTTCGAGCTGTACTACAAAGCTGTGATCACAAAGACAGCATGGTACTGGCACAAAAGCAGACACATAGACCAATGGAACAGAATAGAGAGCCCAGAAATGGACCCTCGGCTCTTTGGGCAACTAATATTTGATAAAGCAGGAAAAAACATCCGGTGGGAAAAAGACAGTCTCTTCAATAAATGGTGCTGGGAAAATTGGACAGCTACATGCAAAAGAATGAAACTTGACCACTATCTCACACCATACACAAAAATAAACTCCAAATGGATGAAAGACCTCGATGTGAGACAGGAATCCATCAAAATTGTAGAGGAGAACATAGGCAACAACCTCTACGACATCGGCCAAAGCAGCCTTTTTCATGACACATCCCCAAAGGCAAGAGAAACAAAAGATAAAATGAATTTATGGGACTACATCAAGATTAAAAGTTTCTGCACAGCCAAGGAAACAGTCAGAAAAACTAAGAGGCAGCCCACGGAATGGGACAAGATATTTGCAAATGACACTACAGATAAAGGACTGGTATCCAAGATCTACAAAGAACTTCTCAAACTCAGTACACGAGAAACAAATAAACAAATCAAAAAATGGGCCGAAGATATGAACAGACACTTTTCCAATGAAGACATACAAATGGCTAACAGACACATGAAAAAATGTTCAAAATCATTAGCCATCAAGGAAATTCAAATCAAAACCACACTGAGATACCACCTTACACCAGTCAGAATGGCAAAAATAGACAAGGCAAGAAACAACAATTGTTGGAGAGGATGTGGAGAAAGGGGATCCCTCCTACATTGTTGGTGGGAATGCAAGTTGGTACAGCCACTCTGGAAAACAGTGTGGAGGTTCCTTAAAAAGTTAAAAATTGAGCTACCCTATGATCCAGCCATTGCACTACTGGGTATTTACCCCAAAGATACAGACGTAGTGAAGAGAAGGGCCATATGCACCCCAATGTTCATAGCAGCAATGTCCACAATAGCTAAATTGTGGAAGGAGCCGAGATGCCCTTCAACAGATGACCGGATTAAGAAGTTGTGGTCCAGGGGCGCCTGGGTGGCACAGCGGTTAAGCGCCTGCCTTCGGCTCAGGGCGTGATCCCAGCGTTGTGGGATCGAGCCCCACATCAGGCTCCTCCGCTATGAGCCTGCTTCTTCCTCTCCCACTCCCCCTGCTTGTGTTCCCTCTGTCCCTGGCTGTCTCTATCTCTGTTAAATAAATAAATAAAATCTTTAAAAAAAAAAAAAAAAAAAAAGAAGTTGTGGTCCATATATACAATGGAATATTACTCAGCTATCAGAAAGAACGAGTTCTCAACATTTGCTACAACATGGACGGCACTAGAGGAGATAATGCTAAGTGAAATAAGTCAAGCAGAGAAAGACAACTATCATATGATTTCTCTCATCTATGGAACATAAGAACTAGGATGATCGGTAGGGGAAGAAAGGGATAAAGAAAGGAGGGGTAATCAGAAGGGGGAATGAAACATGAGAGACTATGGACTATGAGAAACAAACTGAGGGCTTCAGAGGGGAGGGGGTGGGGGAATGGGATAGACTGGTGATGGGTAGTAAGGAGGGCACATATTGCATGGTGCAGTGGGTGTTATACACAACTAATGAATCATCGAGCCTTACATCGGAAACCAGGGATGTACTGTATGGTGACTAACATAATATAATAAAAAATCATTAAAAAAATAATAATAAAATAAATAAATAAATAAAAATAAAAAAAGAGGAGGAAAAAGCGAAAGAGGATGAGGCAAGGCACCAGCCAGGTAAGGGGAAAACCCAGAGCACCAGGTACCCTGCGAGTCAAACGAATGAAAGCTCTGATGAGGAGTCGTGTGCTGCTGACAGCCAAGTCACAGGAGGACTGAGAGATCCCCATCAGGGGGAGGCTGGGGACCACAACAGGGGTAGTTTCAGAGCAGTAGTGTGGACAGAAGCATGTGTACACAAAACAGGAGCTGAGATGGGAGACAGTGAAAGAGACAACACTTTCAAGGAGTTTTGCTACAAAGAAACAAAGAAACAGGGTTGTGCCTGAAGGAGTATGGGGGCAAGAGAGATTTTAAGAAGTAACAGCAAGTGTGTACACTGATGGCAAGATTCAGTAGTGTGGAAAATGGGTGGTGTTAGAGAAACAAGAAATGCTGGAGCTGGGCTGCAGGTGGTGAAGGGACCTGGTATGTAAGCAGGGCTTCCCCATAAGCACGGAGAGTTCATCTAAGGAACAGAGGCAGAGCACACAGGCAGGCAAGACCAAGTTCTCAGCCATGTAGAAAGCAGGGTCTTCAGAGGGGAGTGAGCCACAGAGTGGGAAGTTTGGGAAGGTGTATGTGGGGGGGGGGTATGGAATGGAAGAGTGGGAGAGAAGGTAAAATACAAACAATACAGGCCCACTCACGGTTCGTGCTCATGACTTTAAAATGAGCCTGTTCTCCATTAAATTTTTCTTCCAGTTAAACTAAGCGTTACGGGCACAAAGATGAAGTAGTCAGGAAATGCCAGGCCTATAGTCTTGCCAACAAAATACGATGACTTGAGAAAAGGGAGTAAAGAGTACACTTATAGAAATGATTAGAGTGACTAACTCTGGGGTTTAAGGATATAAGAAGGTGAGGAAAACCAATGAATTGGAAGGTCCTAATGGAAGTGACAAATATTAATATGCTTGGTCACAAAGGGTTAGAAAATAGGATTTAAAGTAACAGCTAGAATGAATATGTGTCAAGAAGAGAAAGAGAAAGGGTCAGGATAAAAAAGATATGCAGAAGATAAAGCCAAAAGAAATTATTATTGATGGAATGTGAAGGTGGAAAAGGTTTAGACCTCTTTTTTATCCCAAGTGTGAATGGGTAAAAAGTCAGAAGAAAAGGCAGATTTAGCAGGAACAGGGTAAGTTAAGTTTGAAACATCCAAACAGAGCTAACCAGCTCACTACATAGCACCTCAAAAATCTTGGACCCTCAAATATTTTCTGAATGAAGAAACAGATACACAGGTTGGTAAGTCAGCAGGGATCTGACTGAACATCAGTGTGTAAACGGTCAATGAAAACTCACTGTATGAATATTAGAATAAAGTTACATGATTAAGCTAAAGAATCAGTGTGAACTCATGACCTCAGAAAGACATCACCCTTCCCCAGCAGGGCCACTCCAACAGGCACCAATAGCAAGGACACCACCACAGCTGACTGCCAATCCTCAGATGACTCCCTAGCAGTAAGATAAGAAATAGGGCTCCTTAGAGAATGCTGATTTCAGATCTGGGGTAGGATGAAGAAAAACAAAAGCAAAAAACCAGGTTATCTGAAATAACCAGTTGTCAGAGAAAGCAGGGATAATTTCCAATATCTAAGGGCAATGGCAAAGCTGAAGGATAAGAAAGCTGATGTACCTACAGGGCTCCCACTGGCCAAACTGGGGCCACTTGATTATCAAAAGGAAATTTTGTAATTAATTAGAGTAACTTGAGTCTGTAAAAGGCTATAAATCAATAACGATAAATGTAAATTCCAAGAGGACAGAAATACCTTCTTCATCAACAATTCCCCAGTGCTCATTATAAAGGGTTCTCAAATCAAAGTGTTGACAGAATGAACACCCAAAAGAAGAGAGTTAATAGTTTTAAAAACAACTGTAGGGGCGCCTGGGTGGCACAGCGGTTAGGCGTCTGCCTTTGGCTCAGGGCGTGATCCTGGCGTTGTGGGATCGAGCCCCACATCAGGCTCCTCCGCTATGAGCCTGCTTCTTCCTCTCCCACTCCACCTGCTTGTGGTTCCCTCTCTCGCTGGCTGTCTCTATCTCTGTCAAATAAATAAATAAAATCTTTAAAAAAATAAAAAATAATAAAAAAATAAATAAAAACAACTGTAATATAAAAGAAGGTTGAATATACCATCTCTATTCTTTTAATGATTTAGTAAGTAGAAGAGTACCAATAAATATAGGTTTGTTTTCTATTAAGTTTTTAAAGTAGTATTTGCATAGTGTAGAAAAGGGAAAGTGTAACAAAAACAGAAAGAAATAATGAATACCCATGGTCACACACAATAATCAAGTCTGAAAAGGGTCTAAATGCTTAAGTCAATACTATCAAAGTAGAAAGAGCATTCAGGAATGAGTTCTAAAACTATGAAATAGACTGTTACTGTCTAATGTAGTAGATCCAATAAACTAAGTATTAACCAAAACATAACATGCTTCCTCCCACAAAAATAAATAAATAGAATTAAAGACCCTATTCGACATGGCACGTGATAATTTAAGCTTTAAGTATGCAGATGAGCTTGCTAAGGATGATATACTGTATAAGAGGGGAGAAAGCAGAGGCTGGAAATACTAGTATTTACCTTTTCTTTTTTTTTTTTTTTTAAGTAGGCTCCACACCCAGTATGGAGCCCAACGCAGGGCTTGAACTCACAACCCTGAGATCAAGACCTGAGCTGAGAACAAGAATTGGACGCTTAACCAACTGAGCCATCCAGGCACCCCAAAAACATTAGTATCTAAAATATGGAAGAGTCTACATTTTATGCCATAAGCAATGGAGAGCCATTTAAAATTTGTTTGATAAACTACAGTTTTACTTGCTTTTTTTTTTTTTTAAAGATTTTATTTATTTATTTATTTATTTATTTATTTATTTATTTGAGAGAGAGAAAAGAGAGGGAGTGAGTGAGAGAGAGCAGGAGCAAGGGGAAGGGTCAGAGACAGAGGGAGAAGCAGACTCCCCGCTGAGCAAGGAGCCCGACATAGGGCTCAATCCCAGGACTCCAGGATCATGACCTGAGCCAAAGGCAGACAGATGCTTAACCGACTGAGCCACCCAGCCACCCCTGAAGTATTACCTGTAATGAAGTTCAGCATGTCCATGTTTTCTTTATACTAGTTCTCCGTGTCCTCTCTTAGAAATATTTGCATATGCCAATGTCACAAATATATTCACCTACGGTTTTTTCTAGAAAGTTTACAGTTTTAACTAGAAATGCATTAGTTATTTTTATGTATTTATTTTAGAGATTTATTCTTATTTTAGAGAGAGAGTGAAAGAGAACATGGGGGGAGGGGTAGAGGGAGATGGAGAGAGAAACTGGAGCAGATTTCATGCAAAGTACAGAGCCTGATGTGGGGCTCAATCTCAGGACCTGATCCAAAACCAAGAGTCGGGATGCTTAACCAACTGAGCCACCCAGGTGCCCCTGCAGTAGTTATTTTTAACTACTACATTCCTCTGATTATGGCCATTCTAACTTTGAAATGAACAGGACTGATTATCTGGCTTATCAATTGATAAATTTTAAAATTAAACATCCAGTTAGTATAGGGGCCTTAAATTTGTATAAATGAATAGAAGTAACAGTATTTGGTGTAAGGGGTGTCAATCAGATCAACACAACATGATGCTGGTGAATTTCCAACTCTTGGCTTATTAATTATCCATTGCGCATTACTGTAGCCTTTTTTTTTTCTTTTTGGAAGCCTTTAGTAAGAAAGGAACTGATATATTTTACTCTTTAAAAGTCAGACTACAAAAAATGTTCCTAGTGCAGTCTCAGACAGATTACTTATTGAGTCAATGGATGATTAATATATTGATACCCAGGGGCCCCTGGGTGGCTCAGCTGGTTAAGCATCTGACTCTGGATTTCAGCTCAGATCATGTTCTCGAGGTCCTGAAATCGAGGCCCAAGTTGGGCTCCACACTCAGCAGGGAGTCTGCTTAAGGAATCTCGTCCTCTCCCTCTGCTCCTCTCTCTGCTCTCAAATAAATAAATAAATTTTCTTTAAAAATGTTTTTCTCTTTGACATATCATATAACTCTTGAGATTCTTATAAAATTGTCATCCTTACTAACTTACATAAGTATAACACAAAGAACTGGCATACCTGTATTTCTTCACGTTCTTTTTTATCCGGAAAAGTTCTCACAACTGTAGTATACTTTTCAAAAACTTTGCGTTCCTTTTGTAGCTTCCTCATTTCCTCCTTTTTCAACTCTTCTATTCGAGCCAATTCTTTTGCTTTCTGTTGTTCAAAGTCTGTAATTTCTTTCCTAAAATGACCAAACCATGTTATCATTTAAAGGGAGAATCTTAATCCACATGTGGTACAAAATGGAACATCAGTGACAGCCTGGAATGGAGGAGCTGCTTGTCTTGCTGAATCCATCTTCAACCCACAGTACTGAAATAACTGTCAGTTAACTCCATAAAGCATTCTTCCAACAAATATTCATTGAGCACCTACTATGAATCAAGCACTACCCTCGATACTGGAGAAACCACGTGAAAAAAACAAACATCCTTACTCCCCTGGAACTTCTAATTCTAATGGAAGAGACAGACAATAACAAGACAAAAAATATATATAGCACGTTAGAAGGCAAAAAAATAATGCAAGAAATGAGGGTGGGAACTATCAAGACGACTGAAATTATGGATGGGGTATTTTGCTGAGATAATATTTTAAGTAAAATCGGAAGGAACTTAGAGAACAGCCATAAAGATATCTGGACAAAACAGCTCAGAAAGGGGGAACACCACATGCAAAAGCCCTGAGGTAGGAATATGCCTGATGCAGTCAGAGATCAGCCAGGAGGCCTGGATGGATAAAACAAGGAGCATGAGACAGAAAAGTAGGAAAAAGTGTCAAAAAACAAATAAATCAAAAATGGGCAGAAGATATGAAAGACACTTTTCCAATGAAGACATACAAATGGCTAACAGACACATGAAAAAATGTTCAAAATCATTAGCCATCAGGGAAATTCAAATCAAAACCACACTAAGATACCACCTTACGCCAGTTAGAATGGCAAAAATTGACAAGGCAAGAAACAACAATTGCTGGAGAGGATGTGGAGAAAGGGGATCCCTCCTACATTGTTGGTGGGAATGCAAGTTGGTACAGCCACTCTGTAAAACAGTGTGGAGGTCCCTTAAAAAGTTAAAAATTGAGCTACCCTATGACGTGGCCATTGCACTACTGGGTGTTTACCCCAAAGATACAGACGTAGTGAAGAGAAGGGCCATATGCACCCCAATGTTCATAACAGCATTGTCCACAATAGCTAAATCGTGGAAGGAGCCGAGATGCCCTTCAACAGATGACTGGATTAAGAAGTTGTGGTCCATATATACACTGGAATATTACTCAGCTGTCAGAATCAATGAATTCTCAACATTTGCTGCAACATGGACGGCACTGGAGGAGATAATGCTAAGTGAAATAAGTCAAGCAGAGAAAGACAATTATCATATGATTTCTCTCATCTATGGAACATAAGAACTAGGATGATCGGTAGGAGAAGAAAGGGATAAAGAAAGGGGGGGTAATCAGAAGGGGGAATGAAACATGAGAGACTATGGACTATGAGAAACAAACTGAGGGCCTCAGAGGGGAGGGGGGGTGGGGGAATGGGATAGACCGGTGATGGGTATTAAGGAGGGCACATATTGCATGGTGCACTGGGTGTTATACGCAACTAATGAATCATCGAACTTTACATCGGAAACCGGGGATGTACCGTATGGTGACTAACATAATATAATAAAAAAATATTTAAAAAAATAAATAAATGGGGCGCCTGGGTGGCACAGCGGTTAAGCGTCTGCCTTCGGCTCAGGGCGTGATCCTGGCGTTATGGGATCGAGCCCCACATCAGGCTCCTCCGCTATGAGCCTGCTTCTTCCTCTCCCACTCCCCCTGCTTGTGTTCCCTCTCTCGCCGACTGTCTCTATCTCTGTCGAATAAATAAATAAAATCTTAAAAATAAATAAATAAATAAATAAAGCAGCTCAGCAAACCACAAGAGAACACAGATAAACAACTCAACAAAATCAGGAAAATAAGATATGAAAGAAAACAGTTCAACAAAGAGACAGAAATCATTTTAAAAAACACAAACAATTACTTAAAACTAATTAAATAAAACTTAAAAAAAAGGTGGGGGGGGAACCTGGCTGGCTCAGTCCGTGGAGCATGTGACTCTTAATCTCAGCTTTCATGAATTTGAGTCCCATGTGGGGTGTAGAGATTACTTAAAAATAAATAAATAAAACTTAAAAACCAGAAATTCTAGAGCTAAAGAATACAATGAATGAAGTGAAAAAATACAATAGAGAGCTTCAACAACAGATTTAGCCAAGCAGAAGAAAGAACCTGTGAACTCAAAGACAGTTAATTTGAGGTTAGTCAGAGGAAAAAAAGAAAAAGAAAAAGAATGAACAAGAGTGAAGAAAGCCATGAGATCTATGGGACACTACAAAAGAACCAATACACTCATATGGAAGTCTCAGAAGGAAAAAACACACAAAATCAACAAACCCCTACTAGATCTAAGAAAGAGAGAAAACTCAAATAAAATCATAAAGGAAAGAGGACACATTACAATAGAAACCCCAGAAATGAAAAGGATCATATTATGAGCAATTATATCCCCAAAACTGGATAATCTAGAAGAAACAGATAAATTCCTAGAAATATACAACCTACCAAAACTGAATCTAGACCAATAAAAAGGAAATTGAATCACTAATCAAAAGCTTCCCAAGAGGGAATGAAACATGAGAGACTATGGACTATGAGAAACAAACTGAGGGCTACAGAGGGGAGGGGGGTGGGGGAATGGGATAGACCGGTGATGGGTAGTAAGGAGGGCACATATTGCATGGTGCACTGGGTGTTATACACAACTAATGAATCATCGAGCCTTACATCGAAAACCGGGGATGTACTGTATGGTGACTAACATAATATAATAAAAAATCATTATTAATTAAAAAAAAAAACAAAAACAAAAAAAAAAACAAAAGCTTCCCAAGAAAGAATAGTTCAGAACCAGATGGCTTCACAGGTAAATTCCAGCAAACATTCAAAAAATAATTAATACCCATCTTGCCTAAACTCTTCCAAGAGAAGGAATACTTCCAAACTCATTTCATGAGGGTAGTCACTTGGACACCAAAGCCAGACAATGACACCACGAGAAAACTATAGGACAATCCCTGATGAACACATATGTAAAAATCTTCAATAAATACTAGCAAACCAAATCCAATAGCACATTAAAAGGATTTACACCATGACCTAGTGGGATTCATTCCTGGAACAGAAGGCTGGCTCAAATTATCAAATCAATTCATGTGATGTAAACTGGTGCAGCCACTCAGTATGGTGACTCCTCAAAAAATTAAGTATAGAATTGCCAGCAATTAAGTACAGAATCCAGCAATTCCACCCCTGGGCATATATCCAAAAGAATGAAGAGACCTGAACAGATGTTTGCACACCAAGAAATGCCAAGGATTGACAGCAACCACTAGAAGATAGGATAGAAAGCATGGCTCTGTTGATGCCTTGACTTCAGACTTCTAGCCTCCACAACCATGACAAAGTAAATTCCTGTTGTTTTAAGCCACTTAGTTTGTGTGTACAGTTGATCCTGAACAACATGCGTTTGAACTGCATAGATCCACTTATACACAAATTTTTACAGTACAGTATTGTAAGTGTATTTTCTCTTCCTTATGACTTTTTTTAACATTTTCTTTTCTCTACCTTACTTTATTATAAGAATATGTATATAACACATGTAACAAACCATGTGTTAATCAACTGTTATCAGTAAGACTTCCAGGCAACAGTACACTATTAGTAGTTAAGATTTTAGGGAGTCAAAAATTATATGTGGATTTTTTGCTGTACAGGTGGATGGAGCCCCTAAACCCCACATTGTTCAGGATCAACTGTACTTTGATACTGTAGCCCTAGAAAATTAATGCCCTGGCCAAGGTAGCACTTGAATTCACAACTCCAAAATCCTTTTCAAACTTATGATCTCCTTACTAAGAGAATTCCCCTTTTAACAGATGTCTGACTACAATGGGTCATTTTAATTAAAAAATTTTTATGTGGTTAAGATTTCAAAAAAAAAAAAGATTTCACTTCCTTTTCATCTTGTTGGACTGACAAAAATTATTTCAAATATTTTATATATTATCTTGAAGATAAAACTGAATCACTATATTTTTTCCCAACTTACAGATGCAAACTTACCTAAGTTTTTCCAAGGCACTTTCCCGTTCAATGCGAAGTTTAGCTAAAGATGTGTTCTCAGCTTTAAATTTTTCTATTTCTGTTTCCAATTCAATAACTTTCTCTCTCAAAACTTGAGATCGAGCACTGTCACCTATAAAATAGGCCATATACACTGAACTTCACAAAAGGCCTTCAGCAGCAAAAACAATTGCTAGCTATTAACATTTAGAGCCAAAAATATTGTAAACATTGGTACTATTAAAATGCATGAGAAACGATGCTTCTAATAACAACAAAAATTATATTGGCCTAACTTTCCAGATGAAACCAATCTAAATTTAAGAAAGACATTACTCAACCCCAAGAGTATCAATCTGACAATGAATTAACATTACATATAAAAAGAAATTCAAATAATTTTTTAAAAAACTAATACGTTTATTTTTTGTCTTTTTGGTAACAGCCATTATTGAAAGATCTTTGTAGGGTAACAGATGGTAACTAGACTTATCATGGGATCATTTTGTAATGAATAAAAATATCGAATCACTATGATGTACACCTGAAACTAATAGGATGTTATATGTCAATTATACTTCAATTTAAATATGTACATATAGGGATGCCTGGGTGGCTCAGTTGGTTGAACAACTGACTCTTGGTTTTGGCTCAGGTCATGATCTCAGGTTCATGACAGCCTATGTGTTGGGCTCCATGCTCAGTGAGGAATCTGCTTCTCTCCCTCTCCCCTCTATACCCCCCGGCGTCCCCCGCTCACATGTTCCCTTTCTCTCAAATAAATAGGGGCACCTGGGTAGCTCAGTTGGTTGAGTGTCTGACTCTTGATTTCTGCTCAAGTCATGATCTCGGGGTCCTGGGATCAAGCCCCACATCAGGCCCCCCACTCAACAAGGAGTCTGCTCAAGATTCTCCCTCTCCCTCTGCCCCTACCCCACCCCGCACATGCTCACATGGGCTTTCTCTAAAATAAATAAATCTTTAAAAATAAGCGAATCTTTTAAAAATTAATGAATATACACATATATAACTTAAGAACATGAATAAGTAATTCACAAGACATCTAAAGCACTAATCAACACCAAAATCAAAGTTTACCCCCACTAGTTGCAGAAATATAAATTAAGACTTTTTCCATAACAAATTTGCTATTTAAAAGAGTAAAATAGCCAATGTTTCTGTCCTCCCATTACCCTTTTGAAAAACTGATTTTTGCACAAAAATACACATTGCAGTGTTACTTCTAATAGTAAAAAATAATTTAAGTATCCAACATTAAGGAAACTACTGACTAGAATAATGTTGCGTTCATACAATGTCTTGCAACCATTTTTAAAATTCACAAAGGGGGCACCTGGGTGGCTCAGTTTTTAAGCGTCTGCCTCTGGCTTAGGTTATGATCCCAAGGTCCTGGGATGGAGTCCCGCTTCTGGCTCCCTGCTCAGCAGGGAGCCCGCTTCTCACTCGGCTTCTGCCTCTCCCTCTGCTGGTGTGCTCTCTCTCTCTCTCTCAAATAAATACATAAAATCTTTTTTAAAGAATACACAAAGATTTTTAAAGATATGGCCAATGTGTATTATACACTTGGTCAAAAATATAAGTTTTAACAAATAACTGTACCATATTTTAAAAATACGTAGGAAAAATGACAGGAAGGAAATAGCCCAAAATGATATCACACATACCTTTGGATAGGTTAGTTATAAGCATTTTTCATTCTATACTTTTTTTGCAGATGTGTATGTGGAAAAGAACAATCTCCAAAGTTTATTAGGAACAAGTTGAAGGGGGTACCCGGGGGGCTCAGTGGGTTAAGCATCTGCCTTCGGCTCAGGTCATGATCCCAAAGTCCTGGGATTGAGCACGGGTAGAAGGCTCTGTGCTCAGCAGGGAGTCTGCTTCTCCCTCTCCCTCTGCCCTCCCTCCACCCCCCACATGCTCATATGTGCTCTCTCTCAAATAAATAAAATGAATAAAATCTTAAAAAAAAAAAAGGTGAAGAATGGTATACAAAAAACCATGTTTTTCTGGGAAACAAACTGAGAGCTTCAGAAGGGAGGAGGGTGGGGGATGGAATAGGCTGGTGATGGGTAGTAAGGAGGGCACGTATTGCATGGTGCACTGGGTGTTATACGCAACTAATGAATCATCGAGCTTTACATCAAAAACCAGGGATGTACTGTATGGTGACTAACATAAAAAATATTATTATTAAAAAATAATAATAAAATAAATAAAATAAACCACGGTTTTGTTTGTGTATGAAGATTACCCACTCACCCATATACTTTCACATGCACAGAATCTTTTTAGAATATACAAATGAAATGGGAACGTAGGTTCTTCTAGGAAAGGGAACTAGGAGCGCAGCTCCAGGGAAGAAAGGAAACTTCAATTTTACTGTATTTCTTCTTGGTCCTATTTAGCAAGTTAGGGTATGAGGTAGTAAAAAAATTAAGTAAAAACACAGTCATTTTAAAAAGTGCACACAAAGGTTCACCTCACAGTGACACAAACCATATATTGGGTACTCTCTGGTTACAAAAGTCTTGTCTCACTGTATAACAAATTAATTTTAAAGCCTTGAGAATAAGGCATAGGCTTAAATTTGAAAAACATGAAATCACAATGCATCCAAATCTTTTATACTAGTGGCTATTACTTAGGCCCACAAAATAAATCAAATTTTAACAAATCACCTAATTAGACTTCTACTGAGCAACTAGAAAGGTTAGGATTTTAAGCATTCTGACAGCAGACTAATAAGGTAAATGCGAAATTTATAACATTCTGATACCTATTTTATAATGCTGACTTACCAAGTGGTTGGTCTTGACTTGGGTTTAACATGGGTTCATTTCCCAAGTGTGAATCTGATTTTGGTTTCAGTTTCAAAGCAGGGAAGAATTTCATCATGAGATCCGATGTAGGAGGAGGACTTGTGCTCCTACTGGGTTTCCTCAAGACTTCTCCCTTCTTGACCGGTGCAACCTTCCTCTTTATTGTTTTGTCTGATACACAGATTTCACTCTTAGGGTAGGCTGTTTGAGGAGTCCCATAAATGGCCTCATTCCCAAGAACAGCATCATGTTTAAATGAATTCTCTTCAAGGTCAGTCCAAGTTCTTTCATCATCAAAGTCAATTTTATTCATACTTACAGATAAGGGTCTTGAGGACTCAGAAACTTTGTTTTTCAAGCTTTCTATGACAGACTCATCGCTACTGTAATCTTTATCAGACAGATCTAAATCAACATCTCTCCTTTTATCTTCTTCTTGAGTCCCAGTGTCCCTAAAAGGCCCCTTACCGTCACAGACTTGTGGACTGTCTTCTCTGCTGCTGAAACCCTTCTCTTTATCCTCAGTTGATGGTTTTAGGGTAATATCAAGTTGCTCCTCAGAGTCAGTGCCACTGTCACTGTCTGTGACACCTTCATCATCACTTACATTCCACCGAGCCTGATTTTCAGAAGTGCTCATTTGGAACGCTTTCCTACTGACTTTGCACGACTGTTCCCCATATCGTTCAGGTGAGGAGACTGAATCAGGTTGGTTAGGTGCAACCCCACCCTCACCCTCATGTTCAGGTTCAGTACAGTCTGGAGCCTCGTTGTGGCTACACTGAATAACAGGATCCAGCGTCACCATCTCTGGCTGCACAGATTTGACAGGGGTGGAAGACAGCCGGTGACCTTTGCAGATCTGCTGGTCCCTCTCTAAGATCTTCAGTACAAATGAGGAATTACTGGAAAATGATATTTCATCAGCAGCTTGTTCCAAAAACAAAAATTCATCTAACTCCAAATTTTCCTTTTCCTTTTCTCGTTCCCAATGCTCTAATTTTTTCTGAAGAGAAAGGTCAAGAGAAGATTCTGACTTTTTCAGGGCCTCATTTTTTGGGCTATTAGAAGACATGCAGCTGACCAGTCCTGCCGAAAGAGGAAGTTTATCTTTACCCTGTGTCTTATTCCAGACTTTACAACCAGTATCACAAGGTTTTGCACACTCGGGTACATTTTCTCTATTATTAGACTCAACTTTTTTTTCTAATTTGATCTGGTCTCTAAATTGCCCATCACATTTCTTCCCTCCGGGTATTTTCAATCCTGATGGAGGAAGACTTTTTCTGTTACTACTCTTAAGCAGTTTTGGCTTCTGGCTGAGTGTGACAAAACCACTCTTGGCCCTACCTTTATTGTTCCTTTTAACAGGAGGGTTCTCTGTACACAGTTCTTTACTTATAAGAGCAGTTTTCCGCTGGAATTGTTGTCTATCCATTTTAAACACAGGTTGGTCCTCTGAAATGCTCTGATCAGTCACTAGTTTACTTTCTCTCCCTTTCTGAGACTTAGATTTAGCATTAGTAAATCTAGCTAAACCTTCTCCTCGTTTCAAAAATGGTTGTTTTGGTTTTGCTTTGATTAGGAACGATCCTTCTGCTTCCTAAAATAGAGAATAATATTTGAATTAATGTTGGTACATCCAAGTCATTTCAAAGTTATTTTTAAAGCAAATTATAAACAAATCTCTAAAGCCTTAGTGAATTTAATCAAAATAGTGGAAATGCCTACCCTTATCTGTTTTCGTTTCAGTTCTTGTTCTTCCAGCCGAATTTGTTCTTCTAAGTAGTCTTCAAATGTCTGTTTCCTTTCTCTGATAGCAGCTTTAATAGGTCTAATCATAAAAATAAAGTTACTTAACATGCAAATCACGATGTGGTAAACATTTGACACTTAGTGTGCCTGATATAGACACCCCTAACTACACTAAGAACTACCCTTTCTCAAAGTCAGGGAGCCCCTTTGAGAATACAATGAAAGCTATAATCCCACCCCATCTCCTAAAATACAGAAATGTGCAACACTCTACACATGATTTGAGAAAAAACCTTTCTGAAGTCCATTTATTGCCTGTAGATTAACTTTCGAAATATCATATTCATTGTATCACTTTAAAATATATTTTGAAAATTTCATCAAATATGCATCTTTAAGAAAGAGCCTTGACAATGTAAATAGAGCAATAATCAGAAGTCATTTGCCCATCCATAACATATACAAAAATATTTCAAATATTTAAGAAAATCATAAACTTCAGTATTGATATTTTCTTTGTCATAATATTTTTAAATTCTGTAACCAGACTTACCCAATTATAATTTGTAGGTGACACCAGACTTACCCAATTATAATTTATAGGTGAGACTCAATAGTAATTTGTTTCTGTCTTTGCCCAAATGGGACCTACTTAACTATCTGAGAGAAGATTAATTTTATCCAGATTTTTTTCCCCCTTTGGTTAAAAAACTGCTCAGTTCTTCCAAAACGATGTCAAAGCTACTTGATTTGATGTATCTCCCTAACAGCTGTCTATTGCTGACAATATGTGATAAGTTGTATCTTTAACATTATACTTAAAAGCATATTCAAGCAAAAGCAAGAAAACCCTGGGTCTTTCAAAAAAAAAAAAAAGAAAGTGCTCTATCTTAATAGCTGGCTTTTACATTAAACGGTCACTCTTCTTATTCCTTTCAACATGGATGATACCTTTCTTCAATATTAGCCACTTCTGAAGAATCACCAATTTTTTTTATGTTCACATCATTCCCTTCCTCAATTGGTTCAGTCACTTTCTCCCAACATGGTAAAATACCTTCTCCTAGAATAAAAATCAGGAAAACTTAGTTTCAAAAAATAAAGAATAAAGTCTTAAAACTTGAGAATTTTACAAGTTACTAACTATGCTAAAAAAATATTTATCAAAAGTAACGTATGCCAGGGGCACCTGGGAAGCTTAGTGAGTTGGGTGTCCAACTCTTGATTTCAGCTCAGGTCATGGTCTTGGGGTTGTGGGATCGAGCCCCGCAATGGGCTCTGTACTCAACCGGGAGTCTGCTTCTCTCCTCTCTCTGCCCCTTCCACCCCCTCTTTGCATGCGTGCTCTCTCTCTGAAATAAATAAATCTTAAAAAAAATAAGTAATGTATGCCAAAGATTTTAGAGCCCTCAAGGATTTCTTTAATATGACAGAAATAAACTATAAAACCCTAATAAAAACATGACATTCTTCAAAAGGTTAATGTTATGAAAAAAAGTGTTGACTTTTTTAAATTAAAAATGACTAAAGGGCTATAACAACCAAATGTAATAGATGAACTTGACTGGATCCTGTTTTTTTGTGTTTTTTTTTTAAAAAAAGACACCTTTAAAAAACATTTTGGGACAATAGCAAGAATTCTAAAATGGATTTGAATATTTGACTGGTACTGGGACTATACAGAAGAATGTCCTAATTTTTTACTTGATGCATGCTGAAATATTTAAAATGATGTAACATAATGCCTGCATATTACCTGCAATGGAATGACTGAGCAAATTACATACAAATATGGACAGAGATACAGATATAGGTATAAACATACATAAACACATACAAATATACAGTAAACATGGCAAAATATTAACTGTTGAGTTGAGATCTACTGCTAATCATTGCAGCGGACTTTCAAGTTTTGTGGATGTTTGAAATTTTCCAAAATAAAAGGTTAAGAGAGTATGCTATTTAAAAAAATGTTTAAAGGCATTAGACCTTTCCATACTAAGGAATTATTCTAAATCAGAAATAAAATATTATGCACAAAGGTGCCCAATCCTAAGTAGTAAGTGAAGACACCTTCTGTCATATTATGTGTTTTTTTATAACTTAGCCCAAAGAACATATTCACGAAAACACCATTAAAATTGAAAATTAAATTTAAATGAAAAATATTAGAAACAAGTCAGCCCTACTGCAAAGAACATTAAATACTGATATATTATTTGATGACTAGCATAATGATGACAACCATTAAAATTATGGTTACAAAGACTATGGAATGTACCATAAGCATTTTCCGTGTTGAGAGGGCAAAGAACACAATCATACAATATTCTATGGTTACAAAATGTAAAAAAAAATAAAAATGGAGGCGGGAGTAGGGCACAGAAACAGGAGTTAAGAAAAAAAGACAAGAAGAAAATGCCATGAGAGTTCCATGAGTTTAGACCATCAGACACTGCCAGTTCTCTGGCAGGAACGTGCTGGGTGCTGGGAATACAGAGATGCAGTGAGGACAAACGGAATGTCTGGAGTTGGAGGGGATTTCTTTTTTGAATAATAAGTGCCATCACCAACCTATTTCTCACATTTCACATTCTCTATCATGTTTCCCCACCACCACCACCATGCACGTTTTAAATCAATCTCAAACTATTTCTCTCTCAAAGAAAAATGGTATACACAGAACTCACTGCCTCCCTCTTTGAAGACCCCATGCTACCATGGGAGGTTTGAAGTCAGCACGAGTACTGCAATTGGTCTCAGAAAGTCACAAATTCTATGTCCAGCTCTACATCCAATCCAAGCTCAGTGGCTGTGCAACATGTAGGGGCTCGTAATTAAAGCCACAGGGGACAAGAAAAAAATGCAGAAAGGACTATTCCTATCTTAGCACAGCTTGGTAACACTACTAATTATGTACAGAAGAGAAAAACGTAAGTAACTCACCTAAAGAATGGTTATGGTTTTCTTCCTTTAAATCATTTTTTTTCAAAAGTGCGTCTTGATGTTGTGCCTCACAAAACAAATTGAGAGAAGCACCATTTTTTGAAGTTAAGACAAAATCTGGATGAGTAGTTCTACAGAAGTTGTTTTGTTCATTAGATAAAATGCCGGAAGTGTGCGTTTTTTCCTGGGTTTGATTCTGGTAGATACACGATGGTAAGAAGGGTGTGGTTTTCTCTGCGGTGGTTGGATTTCCCGGAGATCTGTACTTCTGCCTCTGATCATCAGGCGGTAGGGTTAAACCTGGCAATTTACAAAATCAACAAAACTAATGACTTTCTAGAACATTTTCTCTTTTGTTAGTGATCCCCACCCACCAGGTTTTCTCCAAAGTGATAAAAGTATTTTTTCTTCCATATTAGGAAACTCTTGTAACAAAATCATGAAATTTTAAAAGTCTAAAAATGACTCTTGCATAATTTTAATTACGGGTATACTTCTCCTATAATTCATGTGCAGACAGTCTATACCTGGGAGAGCTGCAGCACTGCCTGAGTCTGGAAGACACCACTCATGTTTCATCTGTGAGAAGCACCGCTGGAATTATCGACTCTGCAGCCCCGTGACAAGCAGAGAGAGCACCAATGCAGATGGCTGCAAATGATTGCATAGTTCTCTAATGACAAATAACTGCCCTGTGTCACGGCCTATAAAAGCACCTTTCCTCTAGGTCACTGTCAACATTTTGGTATCTTCAGGTGGTAGAATTATGGGTGACTTTTGTTTTGTACTTTTCTGTAGTTTCTAAATTTCCTGATTATCTTTTCACTGTTTTCTTGAGTCTCTGCTTTGGAAATAAACACAGAGATTCCCCTCCTATATATCTCTAATTTATAATTCTTGGAGGGTAGATGGCAAATACTCCATCCTAGCTGCTGTACCATCGCCTTGAAATCCTCCTACTATCCTTCTCTTCTCCCAGAATGTCTTAACTAAATTTAGAAGTAAAGGGGCACCTGGCTGTCTCGGTCAGTAGAGCATATGATTCTTGGTCTCAGGGTTGTGAGTTCAAGCCCCAAACTGGTTGTAGATATTACTTAAAAATAAAAATCTTTAGGGGCACCTGGGTGGCTCAGTCAGTTGAGCGTCCAACTCTTAGTTTCAGCTCAGGTCATGATCTCATGGGTCCTGGGACCAAATCCTGCATCAGGCTCTGTGCTCAGTGTGGAGTCTGCTTGAAGATTCTCTCCCTCTGCCCTCCCCACCTGCCCCTACTTCTCACACGCACACGCGTTCTCTCTCAAATAAATAAATAAATCTTTTTTTAAAACTCTTAAAAAAAAAAAAAAGAAGAAGAGACCCAATGGGAAGTGTTTAATAAAACATAAAAGAGCCATGCCACCTACCTCTCATACCCATCTGCCTCACCTCCAACCCACAAATAAAACTGGAAATCAGGTAGGTCCCCCACTGATTATCAGGTTCGACCTCCTTTCCTTTATAACAATACTCTCCCCATCCCAATATTTTTGACTAATAATCATCCCACTTTACACTGAAGATGTCTTTGATAAAAGTCCAATAGCCCAAAGTAGCAGTTCTCAAAGTGTGGTCTGTAAACCCCTGAAGGTCTCTTAAGATTCTTTCAGGGCATCCACCAGGTCAAATCTATTTTCATAAAATATTAAGACAGTATTTGCCTTTTTCACTTTGCCAACACATGCACTGATGGAGCAAGAGCAAAATGGAAACTCCTGATGCCTTCACTCAAAAGCAGGACAGCAGCCCTCAACTATGCTAGCAGTCACTGTATGAGTCACCACCAAGCACTTGCAGTTTAAAAAAAAAAAGAAGAAGAAACCAGTTTTACTTAAGAATGTCCTAGATAAAGTTGCAAACATTATTTTTAATTGATTTTAACTGTTGAGTACATGTCTTTTGAACATTCTATTCAACAAAACAGAAAGCATGCATAAATCACTTCTGCTGCAAACCAAGACATGGCTGCATCATTTTTTGAGTTGTAAGCTCAACTAGCCACTTCTCTCAAAGAACATCATTTTTACTTGAAAGAATAAATGACAAACTATCATGATTTAAACTTGGTACTTGGCAGGTATTTTCTCAAAAATGAAACAAGCAAACCAGTCACTTCAAGAAAAATAACTGACAGTACTCGCTAAGAATGGTAAAATTCGAAATTTCAAGTAAAAATGAAAACTTACTAAACATGTCTACCACTATGAGCCTGACAGCTTCATAATACTTCAGGACTTTTATGATGAAATCTGTAGTGGTATTAATGGATATAATTTTTTGATATTACAAATTGAAATGTCAGTATTTTAAAAACCCACATAACTCCGTGAACCACTATTTTCCAAATAACCAATGCACAATTTCACCAGATCATATGAGCATGATAAAAGAGCCATTCAAAATGCTAAGATAGGGGCACCTCAATGGCACAGCGGTTAAACGTCTGCCTTCAGCTCAGGGCGTGATCCCGGTGTTACGGGATCGAGCCCCACATCAGGCTCCTCCGCTATGAGCCTGCTTCTTCCTCTCCCACTCCCCCTGCTTGTGTTCCCGCTCTCGCTGGCTGTCTCTCTCTCTGTTGAATAAATAAATAAAATCTTTAAAAAAAAAAAAAAGCCAAGATATTCCAATATATTTTATGTAATAGAGTATAAAAAAGTGCATGAATATGGTTCCAGACTCCATACTGTGGATCGCCACTAAGAAATGGCCACTTGTCAGGTCTGGATACAATATCAAAGAAATGACCACAATTACTTGAAAAGGCTATCACAGTATTCCTCTTTTTTTCTAATTAAACATCCATGTGAAGCTGAATTTTTTTTCATATACTGCAACCAAAACAATATAACTTAGGAGACTGAATGCAGAAGGAGATAGGAGAATCAGCTGAGGTCTTTTAAGCCAGAAGTTAAAAGAGATTTTCAAAAATATAAAACTATGCCATTCTTCTAATTTTTTAGAAAAGACTTTTCATTTAAAAAAAAATACTGTAACTGGTTATTATTTTAAGTGAATTAATTTTTAAATTTCTCCATTTTCATTTCTGATACAGTAAATACCAACAGCTATAGGCCATATAATAAATGCTCTCTGGGGTCCTCAACAATTTAAGAGTGCTAAGGGGTCCTGAGACCAAACTGTGAAAACCACTGCCCTAAAAGCAAAGTTCCATAACCGAATGGGGCTAGTTCTTATATTAAGAACTTTGAAATCTGCTTCCCTATTGCTCTACCATAGTGCTACTTCTACCTTAAAAAATATCACAGGCTGTTATTTAAATGATCTTGATTATCCTCTTTATGTATTCCATAAAGGAACCCTGAACCATTCAACTATTTCAAGACACACACTATGTTCTCTAAATTCATTAAGATAAACATCGTATTCCCTTAAACCAGTCGTGTGGTACATTTCTCATCACTACCACTACCACTCCCCGAATCCCACCCAGCTACACTCTGCATACTCATCTGCCAATGTCTTTTCTTCTTTGTATTCTCAATGCTCAGCGCAACCTCTGAACAGAACAGGCACTTTCCTGGATCAGTAATGCATCACTTAATTAAAAGGGAGCACCAAGAAGCAAACACATTGCTCCAGATCACTGTTTTTCAAACTGTGGGTCACAATCCATTAGTAATTTTATCATCGGAATCATGACTGGCATTTTTTTTAATGACCAAGAATAGGATAAAATAAACAGAAAGTATCCTTGCTACATGCCAGGCACACCAATAAGGTCTGATTTATGAAATCTCTTTGGAATTATGAGTGTAAATGTTTTTGTTATAATGCAGTACGGTCAAACAACTTTCAAAACCACTGCTCCAGATCACATTTCAGCAGGTTTATTTTCTCCTGATAAGCACATTATTCTTTCTTTGAATTGTTCTAGCATACAACAAAAGAATTCTGTCAGCTACCACCACAGAAAACATTTTTGGTATGGTTCTTTTGCTGAGCAGAATAGCTTCTACACATATTTACCTTTATGACCCTGAGGAGTGTTTTATTCTTCAGGCAGTGATTGTAAGCCAGTAGCCCTGGGCCAAATTTGGCTCTAGACCTTTTATTCTGCTACGTCTTTTTAAAATTTTATTGTAAATAAATATGAATGCCTTTAAGCAGGGTACACATGCTCCAGAATGGCACAGCTCCCACTTGTTGCAATTATAAAACACTACCATCATTTCACAGTTCTCTTCAAGGCCCCTAACGAAACTGGAGTTTACAACATGATAGAGCAACGGGAGAAATAACCTGTTAGACAACTAAAGGTGAGAAATGTACGTAACTGTCCACTGTTAGACTAACTGAAGGCTCCATGTAAGCAAAAAATACCTGGGAGTGTGTGTTGCCCAGACACCATAGTAAGCAGCTTCTCTTGTTCTTCCATGAGTCTTTGTAGTTGCTCTAACTGCTGCCTCTTCAGCTGTTCCTGCTTCTTCTGTTGTACTTCTTTCAGCTTTTTAAACATAAAATTAATTTGATTAAACTAACTTCACATTTCTTTATGGCTCTTTGCTCCTTATATTTATCTTAATGCCTCTCATCTCCCTTTCCATATCACCTCTCGTCAGGAGTTTCAAAGAGAGATTTCTAAGTAACTACGTCTGCCACCAAAACTCCAAAATCCTATTTTTTTAATGAAGGAAACCATATCGACCATCCCAACTAAGAAACAGAAAAGTCATATGAATCCATGGATTCTTAAAATAGGATAGGTATCAGTACATTTATGATCCATTTTCCCCCTAATATTTGATCAACCGTTTCTAATTTAGTTTTTACCAAGTGAAACAGAAACTTAAAGACACTGTTACCTCAAGTGCTGTATCTTACATACCAAACCTGTGTTAATGTTTCACATTAGACAAAAGGCAAAATTTGGTATTTTGAGGATTTTACAGTAAAAGGGAAGAAACAAGAGGCCCTGAACAGGTGACTTCATCATCAACAGAAACTTGCAGTAACGCAAATACATATTAGGCCAAATCCTGTTGTACCTGTTCAAGCTTTTTAAAAAGTGGGTCTTTATAAGCCACTTCTTTGCATTCACTGGAAAGATCTGAGATAAAGTCATTTTTGTTGTCTTCCCGGTGTCCAGGAGCATCTTGACATGCCACTATTTGCGGTCCTTCTTTAGTTAAAGGAAACACTGTATGTGTTTCAGATTTATTTGATTGTAGTTTATAAGGGCTGTTAGACTCCAACTTCTGTTCTTCGTGAAGTGAATCTTCTTCACTTATAAAGCTGAAGCTATTTGCAAAATGTGTGGCTTTAACAGGAAGGTTGGTAGAAATGTTCACATTTGCTCGCTTCTCTTCGTCTGCTTCCAAAATAGGAAATCCACGATTTAAGATGACCCCAGCCCGAGAAGGATTGGTCATCCACTGGGTTAAGAAGCTCTGCCCACTGTTTAACTCAGAAGAGGTTGGCATCAGGAACATTTTAGTCCAATGATAATATTATATTTAAATAATGTAAAAGTTAGAAGAGCTACTAATTTCCAAAACCTGTAGAAAGAAGATGCCAACAAAAAGCACTGGTTAAAGCTATTCTACCCAAAACTTGAATCAGCACAAAAATCTACTGAATATTTCAAATACAAAAGACTTCAACCAGCAAAGCAGTTGGGCATTAAGCTATGTGGTTTCTTTTAAGTCTTAAAAACATCCAAATTGAGCAAATCAAAAACCTAAGTTCCCTTCTGATCTAATCATTTGCTTACTGAGAATTTTATACAAGGGCTAAATTAGTCGACCTAAAACTCTATAACTATTTGATTACTATAACTATCAAATGTTATTCAATTACTATAACTATCAAATGTTACCTATATTAAACACTTTCATGCTTCTGGCCGTAGTCCAACATGGCTTCTTTGCCCAACTGGGGAACCCATGTTCTCCCTAGTTACAGAACAAGAGTCACCACCGCCCCCATGGCTTCAGCGGCACTGTTTCTCACTTTCCCTTATTCCCTCAACCCCCTTCTCGCCCATTGCCCAGCAGGCAGACCCTCCTCATCTGTATTCCTAGAGGTCTCTGACATCACTATTTTGGCATTCATCTCAGTATTAGTGGTACTCTGCTTTTTTGTTCATAATCTACCAGGCTGTGAGTTTCTTGAAGATATAGTCACCTGTATATTCACCCATGCCTAGCACCATCCATTCCTGGCAGAAGGAGAAATTCGATAAATGTTTGCTAAAATTAAGTTAAAATTAAATCAGAACTAAGATTCTATTATTTAAAATAAATTCAGTAGTATAAAGTATTATTTGTGGTCATTCGATGTTCAACAACAAAATTACATTAGTTCACATGATAGGACAGCTACTTTGTATGAATCATACTCTAAAATAACCAAATTCGTAGTGTAATTCAGTCACCATGCAATAAACTTAAATGGCATTATCACACAGAAGATAAGCTCTTCCTCCTCCATATGACTGATTTCACTCAACTAACATTCGTTGAGTTCTTACTCTATGCCAGATATTATTTTAGTCACTGGGCATACAGCAGTTAATAAGTCAGTCTAGTGAAGAAATACAAAAGCATATAAAAGTAAATTATACAGTATGTTATACAGTAATAAATGCTAAGGAGAAAAATAAAAGCGATGTGGGGGAAGGAGATTTGCAAGTTTACAGAGGGTAGACAGGGAGTCCTCCTCTAGGAGATAAACTCAAGGACCTGGTGGAGGTCAAGGAGTGAGTGGTGCAGCTGTGAGGGGCAGAATAAGACCCGGGCTTCATATTGAAAACCTTCACTCCCAGGATCCCCCCCACCAATTCTTACAGTCTCATCACCACTATCTATCTTGAATTCCCTGGGATTAATCTTGTTATGTGTTTAGACTTATTTACATCAGTCACCAAGAGGAGGACCTGGCTCCTAAGCCACCCTTTATCTCTAACACTCTGATGTCCATGCACATGCCTTATTCCATCTCCAATGCCCACGCAGCCCCAAAGTCCATCACCAGCAAGATCTCCTATTATCCTCAACCTCCTCTCTCACCTTCCTGAGAACACTTCTTCCTATAGAGCCCATACTTTGTACCACTGAGCCTGGAAAAACCACTGAATTCTGAATCTCATATGATTTCACTGTATTACCTATGACTCTTCCTTTATTGTCTACCAAACCTCCAGAGGTCAACAGGGTCCTCCCCTTCATTCCTTAAAATTTTCTGGCTGAGCAACTGGAAGAACAGTGTTGCCATTAACCGAAATGGGGAAAACTAGAGATGAAACATTTTTGGGGGAATGAGAGATCAAGAGTTGAATTTAAAACATTTTTTTAGGCCTTTTTTTTTTTTTAAGTTTTTATTATTTTGTGGGGAGTATGAGCGGGGGGAGGGGCAGGAGAGGCAGACTTCCCACTGTGCAGGGAGCCTGATGCGGGGCTCCATCCCAGGACCCTGAGATCATGACCTGAGCCGAAAGCAGACACTTAATCAACTGAGCCACCCAGGCACCCCTGAGTTTCAAACATTTTAAGATGCCTAACAGGTGTTCCAGTCATCATCATATAAGCAGTTGGACACACGAGAATGGGATTCATGGATGAGGTCAAGGCTGTGAAGCATAAATGTGAGTATCCTTAGCATATAGGTGATATTTAAAGCCTTGACACTGGGTGAGATCACTAAGTGACTAGGGGTAGACAAAAAAGAGAAGATGTAGAAAGTATGGTGTTCTTGAGACCAAGTGAAGAAAGTGTTTCAAGGAAGAAAGATCTGTTAAATGCTGTTAATAGATGAAGGGTGAGGAGAACTGAAAACTGACCTTGGAACTGAGCAAAATAAAGGTCATGATAACTTCAATGACAGCAACTTGGGGAAGAGGAAGACTGCAAAAGCTTGGTTGGAGGGAATACATGAAAGAATGAGAAACTGAGGCTAGCTAACTCTTTCCAGGAGTTTTGTTATAAAGGGAAGGAAATAAATAGGACAGTAGCTGCGCAGGGAAGCACGGCGAAGAAAGATTTTTAAGACAGGAGAAATAAAAGCATGTGTGTAGGTTAATGAGGATGGAGAAAGCAAAGAATTACTATAGCATTGTCTTTGAGGAGAGAAAGGAGAAAATCTAGTACCAAAGTGAAATGAAATTCACACTATTTTTCAGATACAATTCTAGACTTAAGATAGATAGATACATAGATAGATAAATAGATATCTCCAAAGGGAAATGAAAAATGGCAATTTGGAGGCAAACGTGTATTTAGCTTTGTACCTAGTACCCGAAAAAAAAAAAGATATAAGCAGAAAAAGAAATACAGATGCCCAAACATTAAAAAATGCCCATCATCACTCCATTGAATAGAAATTAAAACAGTAACGACATGCCATTTTTCACATACCAGGTTGGCAAAAACCAAAAATTGCTAAACCCCAGTATGGAAAAGAACTCTTTCATAAAATGTTACTTGGCAATGTAAATTGGTAAAACCTTTTGAAGGGCAATTTGATAATATTGATCCAAACTGTAAAGGCACAGAAACTTTGACTCAGCAATTTCACATCTAGGCATTTTGTGCTATACTGGCACAAGTTCACAACATTTGTAATAAACTGATTAATGTCTTAAATGTCTATTAAGGGAAGACCAGCTAATTACAGTATTCACATTATACAAGGGTTACAGAGAACCAAGTAAGCTTATTAAGTACTGATAGGGGAGTCCTGAATATATACAAGATATATTGTTAAATTGACTTAGGCAAAATGCAAAGCAGTTTATAAGAAATCAGACAAAAAAGTACAATTACCTAGAACTGTACTATCCATTATGGTAGCCACTAGTCACATATGGCTATTTAGCACTTGAAAGTAGCTAATATGACTGAAGAACTGAAAGACAGATGGGGTCATTTTATTAAAACGGATTTAATAGAATTTTAAAACAAGAGACTGCTGTTTCCCTTGTTGCTTTACTGAGTGTAATGACATATACTGAAAATACTTGTGCTACATTTTCTGAAGCAGAATCCTGAAATAGTGTCATGGGTACAGTTGTTAAATCACATATACAAATACTCTGAATCACCAGTTTGTAGAACTGTTCAAAGAAATATAGGACAAAAGGAATGCTTTCAAACTATTCACTAAGCAAAGGCCAAAGTGACAGTGTGATTTTTCTCACTGGTATCACAGTCTGAGATCCACAGCTATTCACATATTTAAAAACACTGCGCTACAAACAACATGGATGAGTAATGTTGAGTCCAAGTCTCAACAAATTCACACTGTATTTCCATTTAATAGGAAGTTCAAGAATAGGCAAAATAAATTTATAAGTACAGAAGTCAGACTCATGGTTATCTAGGTAGCCGGGGTTGGACTGACTGAGAAGAGGCTTCTGCCTTCAGGGTTGATAGGGAGTGTTATTATCTTTACCTGGTGGTGATTACACGGGTGTATACATTTGGGTAGTACACTTAAGATTAAGGCAGTTTACCGAATATCTGTTATTGCTGAATAATTTTTAAAAATCTGTTCTAAGCAAACTAACTCTAATTATTTTTGAGTCGAAAGGTAACAGCTTTTCATCAAAACCAAGTAATCTATGTTAAATTTCAAAGACTTTAGCAGGAAAATTTGAAATCCAAATTTAGAAAGGAGACAAGCTACAAAGTTATTTATTTTGTAACATCAAAAACTAGAAAAGTTCTCTAGATTGAGTTCCTTATCGTTGTGTTGCAGCACTCAAGACATCTGCATCTTAAAACAAACACCTTAAAACAAACTACACTTAAAACAAACACTTCTATCCCTTCATTTTAATTTCATGAATATGATCCTCAAAGTGTATTTACTGTCAGCATGAAGAATAAAAATACTGTTTCACCTTAATCTGCGATTTATTATTAATATTCAGGCAAATAAAGGGAACATATATGTATGTTGCTAAAGGGAACATATATATAGCAAAATGTCTAGAAAGGATTATCATGTGGACTAGGATTTTTTAGATATCAAAATCTGTTTGAAACAAATTCACAGCCTCGAAACCTCCAGACAGTGCTATGTAAACATTCTTTAAGTAGTTTGGGAGAATAAATTCTCTGCATCCTGAAGGGGAAAGTGGACACAGTTAATTCAAAGTCACCCTCCGACCGTATAACTAGTTCATTTGGGAGATGATTTATCAGTCTCCCAAAATACATGTTCTTGGAAACCACGACTCCACAGCAAAGCTTTAAAAGACAGCTCTTGACTGATGATCGTCGGTGACGATCTGCCCTTAATAAGGACAGAAAGCAACGCCACTTTACACTTTCTTTTCGAACGATTGTGTCTCCTACGCTTCTAAACAGCGGCTTGAAGTACAGCCAAAACCACAGGCGGTGACCGTCCCTGAAAGGCAGGCTCCCTACAAAACAGCGTTAAGCTAGGACACAAAACTGATGTTGGCCGCCACCGCACGGTCGCCCGGCGTCCCGCTCCCTCCGCGCCCCGCCGAGCCAGCCCCAGAGGCCCGGAGCGGGTCCCTCCCACGTCCCGCCAACACTCTTAGATGCAGGGCGGCCACCACACCAGCTCCCCCGCTCCTTTCATCCACAAATTACCGCTCCGCCGTCCCCTGGCCTCTCAGTCCACTCAAACCAGAGCAAGAACCGTCCCTGCATTTATGAATGAGGCGCCACAATCACCACCTAGGGTTGGAGCTCCGCCCCCAGGGACGGCTCCGCCCCCCTTATCCGAGGGCTCCTGGGAAATGTAGTTTCCACCAGCAACCCCTCTGCACTTACGTGCGGGCACTGGGGGACCCACGTAAACTACCATTCCCAGAGGGATCACAGGGGCGGACGTTACCTAAGGGATTCACTGTGAAGCGCCTTCCTGTTGGGCCGCGGGCTAGTGACCGGAGTAGGCGGGAGGCGGGGCGGGAAGGAAAAACCGTTCCTAGAGTGAACTTCCGTGACAGACCGAACCGCCCCCCCCCCCCGGGCCCCGCCTTGGAAACTAAGGAGAGCGCCTTTGCGAGAAATCTCGATGTTCAGAGAAAAGCAGAGGACACAAGAGACTCAGAGCTAACAGGGTACAGATGGACGCTTTTAGGGGTTATGGGGGCAGAGCAGGGCTTTTTCCTTCAGGTGAGTCTATTTCGTTTTCGGATTTGCCTGGGTTTGACAGTGCTCACAGGCACTCTTCAGGGAAAAGTAACCAGGTGAGAATTCACTCCCAAAATAGTCATCACTCATCATTTCTCGTGCAGCCAAAAAATACATGGTTTGGCTGTGCGTGTCCATTAGATGTTAAAACTCTTTAAGCACTAAAAGTGCAAAATTCAGGAAATGTTTTCTTAATTGCCACCACAGAGGGCTGTGTAGCTGGAAAACACTGCGCTGCAACTTACCGTAGCATACATAACCGGGTTTCGTGTCTGTTTAAATTACCAGTAAGCCAAGTGAAATTTGTTAAAAAAAAAAAAAAAAATGCCGTTTATAACAACCACTGTAATCACTTAAATAAACTACCACTGGTTAAAGATAATTTAAAAACACTGTCACAGAAATTTGGCCCCCCCAAATTTTTTTGCTACCTACTTCAAAAATAGACTCTCCCTAAAGCAAGGTTTTGGATTTGCTTTTTTTTTTTTTTTTTCATTCTAGGTGAGGAAACCGAAGCCCAAGACCTCCAAGATCACACAACTATTTAAGATGCCTTATGAAGATCCAAATGCTCTTCTTCATTTATAATGGACCTTTGGCTTGAAAAATGTTAAAATGTTGTGTTATCTTTTCAGATAGTCACAATATCCTCTAATTGTGTGCCTGTATTTTATGACTGTATCTTTATTCTAATGTAGTATGTAGTACCATTTTGCTTGTTTGTTGAATAAATGGATCTTTTTCCACACTCAAGTCTTAACCAGTTGTTAAATTAAGGTTCTAATGTGTAAGTGTTCACCTGTAGCCCAGGTAAGGAGGAACTTTCAGCTTCTATTCTGCCGGACAATGAAAGATTCAACCTCATCAGCTACTCCCATCCTGTTGCATATTCAAGTATTGATGTAGAGAAAAATGAGATGAAGAGTTCCCATCCAGGGGTTTCAACCACAAATTATCCATTCTGATACAATCCTTTATGCCATCATAGAAGGCAAGAGGGCACTATACTATAATGGTTAAGAGCTCCTGCTTTGGAGTCAGTCAAATTTTACTTATTTTTTTTACCAGTCAGTCAAATCCTAGCTTGATGACTTACAAAACACTGTGTAGTCTTTAGCACTCAACTTCTCAGAAACTCAGTCTTCTCATCTGAAAAATGGGGATGATAACAACAATACCTACCTCATAGATTCATCAAGACTATTAAAGAAGATATATTAAACTTGGCATAACACTTGCCTTGTAGTAAAAATTTAATGAACAGGAGGTGTTTTCACTTTTTAAAAAATCATTTTTTTGAGGTATGACTGACATGCAAAAAGCTCTACATAGTTAATGTATATAACTTGTTGAGTTTTGGAGGTAAGTATTCACCCATGAAACCATCACCACAATCTATACCATAAACATATCCATCAAGGTGCTTTCATTTTTGTCATGACTTCAACTGTTGATGAGCTCATTTTGTCTGCCAAAGCCCACCTCTACAGATCATGTCAAATGGTTTTGTAAGATACAAAATAATAGCATATTATTATCAAGTAATTTGGTAATAATATTATTTTAACATAGTTGATCTGGTTATGAAAGATGTTCAGAGAGTTGAAAAGTTTTCACTGTTAGACTGGTGGTAGTAGAGACTGCTCTGTCAAGGGAAGACAGAGTTGTAGGCCTGGTCAAGGAATGATCTCCATGCTGGCATCATCTAGGCTAGAAAGGATGACTCTAGCAGGATAAGGAGATAACACCGAGAGATTAAAGTACCTCGCCTCTAGGCAAAAGCAAGAAACCCCACAGCCCACTTATCTGTGGGGAGGAGAGGGGGTTCCTCACCAAGGACCCAAACTCAAGATTTCTAGAATTTTATCACAGTAAAGAAGTTTCTATCAACCATATTGGATGCTGAAAGACAATTTTTTAAAAAATCTTGTTTTAATAAAGATAAAATTATTCCTGGTGCACTGGACTTGCAGCAAAAGATCATGGAAACCTATTAGTCGAAATAACAAAGGGATTATCACATCCACTACCTTCTGCAATGTCTGAGCAATAATGTTGAATACACAATAAAGGAGAATTCTAGCCTGAATCACTGCTATGATCATAGCAGAGCAATACTATATTTGTCACACCTATATTGTTACCCTCTTCTTGAACATAATAGTTGAGATTTTTATGTAATTGCCTGATGGTTTTTAAAGCATTCTCTAGGTTTTTATTACACATTTTTAAAAAAAGATTTATTTATCAGGGCACCTGGGTGGCTCAGTAGGTTGAGCCTCTGCCTTCAGCTCAAGGATGGTCTCGGGATCCTGGGATCAAGCCCTGCATCGTCAGGCTCCCTGCTCATTGGAGAGTCTGCTTCTCCCTCTCCCTCTACCCCTCTCCTCCATTCATTTCCTCTCTCAAATAAACAAAATCTTAAAAAAAAAAAAGATGTATTTATTTGAGGGAGAGAGTGCACTCGAGCAGGGAGAAGGGCAGAGGGAGAGTGAGAATGCTCAAGCAGACTCCCTGCTGAATGCAGAGCCTAAGGTGGGGCTTGATCCCAGTACCCCGAGATCATGACCTGAGCCAAAATAAAGAGTCACTGCTTAATATACTGAGACACCAGACGCCCCTGCTTTTCTTACACATTTTTAAACCAGCCCATTTACTTTCCAAAAATATGAAAATTACCAGTTTGCATATCCTAATATCCATATCCAAAATATTGAGTAATTCCTATGTGTCAGGCACATTCTTCTTTGAGTGTTTGGTAGAATTCACCAGTGAAACCAGCTGATTCTGGGCTTTTCTTCGTTGGGTGGTTTTTGATTACTAATTCAATCAATATCTTATATCTATTCATATTTTCTATTTTTTCTTAAGCAAGTGGTGGTAGTTTGTGTGTGTTTCTAAGGTGTTTCTCCACTTCATCTAGGTTATCTAATTTGTTGATGTACATTGTTCATAGATTCTTTTATAACCCTTATTTCTATATTGCATTCCACTGAAGTCAGAGAAAGTATTTGGTATGATTTCGATTATTTAAATTTATTGAAAATTTGTGACATATCTTAGTTTCATGTTCATTTAAAAGAATATGTATTATGTGATTATTGTATGTCCTATATTTGTCTTTTAGATCTTATTGGTCTAAAAAATCTCACTCCTGGCTTTTCTTCTCATGCTTTTCCTCCTAGGCCTTCAGCCTGTTCTTTGCCCCAACTGTTTTTTGGGTTTTGTTGCCCCAGGCAGGAATTTGTTCTTATGCCTTTCAATGTTTTTGAACATTACATCCCCTAAGTAGCTGTTTTTCTGCCCTAAGAACATTTGAGTTAGGGAAAACAAAGGTAAACCCATCATATCAGTCCTTCCCGGAACCCCCACACAGGTCAAAACAAACATAATTCCTTAAAACAAAGTCTCTGCTCCCTCCAGAGCCAGATTATCCAAACTGGGAATGAGGGCTGGCAAAGGGGATGGAGCTAGAGTAAGTGAAAACGTGTAAACATCTCCCACCTTGTTTCAGTGGCCTTTTTCCTTGTTACACATTTACTTGTTTGCTGTAAACTTTGACTATCTTCTGTGTTCTGATAAGGTAGTTTCTGATAGTTTTTGCCCAGTTTTTAAAAATGTTTCTGGGGAAGGATGGACCCTGGGACTCCCTACTGTACCATTTTTGCTGATGGCACCTCAGCTGATTCTTACACCACCCAAAAGGTAATGATGAACCAGGAGCCCCAGTAAAGTACCTTGTCCACAATCCCCTGAGTAATAAATAGTAGAATCAGAATTCAAATCCATACCCTCTCTACATCGTTTCTATTCTCATTTAATTCAGTATCTGGGGAATTTTATTGTTTCCTATTATTTTACCCCCACACTCAATGAATTTCAGCCCCCACCTCTCTGGAATGGCAGATCTATATTTATAACTACTTGAGAACACTACCACAAGTTTCAAATTCAAGAAGTCTTCAGCTAAATTCATTATCTTAACCTCCTGTTTCTCCATTCTCAAACCCTCCGGAATTTGCTTCTTACTTGCTTCCGGGAATTACTCTCACTTCTTAGTTAAATGGCAGCACCATCCACCACTTTTACCAAAGTCCAACTTCGGAGTTAACTCATTGGCCAAATCCTGCCTGAAAGATGCAACTGAAAAAATCCTGGACCCTTGGGGCACCTGGGTGGCTCAGTTGGTTAAGCCTTCGACTTTGGCTCAAGTTATGATCGCGGGGTCCTGGGATTGTGTCCCTTCACGCCCCACCGTGGGCTCCACGCTCAGCCGGCAGTCCGCTGGAGGATTCTCCCCCTCTCCCTCTGCCCCTCCCCCTGCTATCTCTCTCAAATAAATAACATCTTTAAAAAAAAAATCCTGAATCCTCAGTCGGATCCCGGAAGAGAAACCCTACCCGAGCCCAATGCCTAATCCCGGGGCAGCCCCTCAATCCTCCCTAGACAGCACTCAGTGTGGGTCACAGGGCTCGGCCTCGGGAGGCAGCCGAGGGCGGGCTTCCGGCAGCGCTCTTACAGGCAGTGCCTGCGGTGGCCGCGCCTCGGGTCAGCGCTGGGAGCCTGGAGCCCGGAATCCGGAAGCAGTTGGTGCGGGGGCTCTGGGAGCGGGGAGCGCGGGGAGCGTCGGGAACCCGAGCATCAGACGCGAGGAGAACCCCGAGCGTGGAGCGCCAGGAGCAGCGAGCGTCTGGAGTGGGCCGGCTCCCGGCAGGTGCGTGGGCGCCTTGGCTAGATCACCAGTCCCGGCCCAGGCCGGGCCCCGTCGGCTGGCGGGGTAGTCCGGGCCGGGAGGTGGCCGCGTCGACTCCCCCGTGCCTGAGAGGCGGGCTCACCTCTGTGCCGCCGCTGGCCGTGCTTGCGGAGCTATCTTTACCACGCTGGTGGCTGTGGGACTGGAGGCGCGCCCCTGCAGCTCGCGCGGTCGGGGGAGTTGGCGTGTTCTCGTGCGGGTCGCCGGCCCAAGTGACAGGACACAGGTGGGGCCGCCACCGGGAGCTGGTGCTCAGAGCCGGTCTCTGGGCGCGCCCTGGGCTCAGGGAAAATGAGCAGATCGCAACAGAACTTTTCTTGCTTCCAGTAGGCAGACACCCTGTCCTCTTCAAATGGCGTATTTTTAAAGTTAGGTTTGGAAAAGGAAACTTTTCAAAAAAATACAGTATTTTGGTGAATAATCAGGGAATGTAATCAGATCTCAAAATTAGGAACGCCATGGCAGAAATATTCAATATGCATGTTGAAGATCAAAGTTGAAAACTTGGAAATCCGTTAAATACTTTATGCGGGGAATGCCCAGTAACTCAGCTGGAGGACTGAGTTGGTCCAGAATAACAGCGCTGCTGAATGTTCAAACTTTTGATTCTGGATTGCAAAATAACAATAAAGATATAAAAATATTTAAAGTGTAGTGTTATGATAAAGGAAAAATTTACTCTCCATATGTGCATGTTGCGGAGAGAGTAGCTGGAATTTGTGAGGAGGAGCTCAGGGAGTTCCTCGGGAGCTGAGGATGTGTGTGCTCTTGTCCTGTGAGCAGAACACAGGGCCTCTTGGATGGAAGACACTCCGAAATCTCATATGTGCACAATAAGCTCTGATGACCACATGAATGAACGCTGACTGTTTAGGAGAAGCTTGGAAAGGAGGGAGAGACTGGTGGCACATGTTTAAGAAAGCTACTAGCCAGGGGGCGCCTGGGTGGCACAGCCGTTAAGCATCTGCCTTCGGCTCAGGGCGTGATCCCGGCGTTATGGGATCGAGCCCCACATCAGGCTCTTCTGCTGTGAGCCTGCTTCTTCCTCTCCCACTCCCCCTGCTTGTGTTCCCTCTCTCGCTGGCTGTCTCTATCTCTGTCGAATAAATACATAAAATCTTTAAAAAAAAAAAAAAAAAAGAAAGAAAGCTACTAGCCAGGAGAGGCCACACATTTAAGAGAGACTCCATATACAATCGAAGAAGACAGAAGTCAAGGCCTGACTTGAGATTTCACAGAATTTAATAGTGTTAGTTTCACTTCCTACAATCGGTAGGAAGACAGAAGTCAAGGCCTGACTTGAGATTTCACAGTATTTGAGTGCTAGTTTCACTACCTCCTACAGGGCCTCAGCTGTTAAGAATGGGCCAGAGAGTTGTTTAAAATGTTTGTTTATACTTTGTTTTCACAACAATGCCACTGAACTGTACACTTAAAAATGGTTAAAATGGTAAATTTTATGTGACGCACATTTTACCACCAAAATAAAGGCTAAAATATATCTATACTGTTTGACTCAGTAAGTCCACTTCTGACCATCTATTCTAAGGAAATAGTGACAGAGATTTGGCCAAAAAAATATGTATAAAACATTTTCCTCAAAGTGTATTTATAATAATGAACAATTTTCAGTAACCAAATACCTGATGACTTGGGGGAAAGTTAAATTACACATAGCCACTACGAATATTTTCAAAGACTATTTAGTGTTAATTGGGCAAATTCTCATTAAAAGTTACATAAAAGAAACTAGCTGTAAAATTCAATAATATTCACAAATAACATATTTTTATTAAAATAATTTATAAAATATATTGATACAGGAAAGAATAATATCAAAGATATTGAAAAATATCAAAACAGTGGAGTTGTTTCTCCATGGAGGGATCATAAGTGCTTTTTCAAAACAACTTTACTGAGATAAAATTTCATATCATTAAATTCACCCATTTTAATTGTATGATTCAAAGAGTTTTAATAAGTTGTGCATCATCACCGTAATCTAGTTTAGAACATTTCCAGCACTGTACGTGTTCTTTATTTTTCTTCATACTGGTTAACCTACTTTGGGGGAGAAGTTATGTTAGGAAAGACAAATTCATAGTACTTTCCTAGGAAATTTAAGCAAAACTGAAAAGTAATACAATTTTAGATAAAACTGAAAAGTAATATAATTTAACAAGAATAAAAATTATTTAAGCTCTTCGACTCAGTACTGTTTAGGATTTCAGGACTGTTTTCTAAGGCAATCATTGGAATTACAACAAAGATTTACATGTAAGGGTGTACATCATAGCTTTTTTTCTTAAAGATTTATTTATTTGAGGGGGGGAGTGCAGAGAGAAAGGAAGAGACAATCTTCAGCGGACTCCCCACTGAGCTGATCCTGGAGCCCAAGGTCATGACCAGAGCCAAAATCAAGAGTCAGACAGTTAACCAATTGAGCCACGCAGACGCCCCCATAGCTTTTTTTTTTTTTTTAAGATTTTATTTATTTATTTGTCAGAGAGAGAGTGAGCAAGCACAACAAGCAGGGGAGCAGCAGGCGGAGGGAGAAGCAGGCTCCCTGCTGAGCAAGGAGCCCAATGCAGGAGTCCTGGGATCACGACCTGAGCCAAAGGCAGAAGGCAGATGCTTAAGCAACTGAGCCACCCAGGCGTCCCTATAGCTTTGTTATTGATACCAAAATTTAGAAGTAATTTGATTGCCCAATAATAGAAATAGTTCATTTATGATACATATCTAAGATAGCCTCTTTTAAAAATGTTTTCCAAGAATAATTAATGATTTAATGCTAAAGACAAAATGCTGACATAAAATGCAAGATAGGTATTGTGAACATGGTGTGATTTCAATTTCGATAATAAGACAGTCCACTACAGTACATACACATAGAAAAAAAGCCTGGAAAAAAAGGCCAAAGAAGTTAACATGGCCTCTAGGTTTTGAGATTATTTTGCTGTTGTTGTGTAGTTCTGAATTTTCCAAATTTTCCAAGATGAGCATGAATGACTTTTCTATTAGAAAGCATTTTTTAAAAGACCAGGTCAGAGGTCTTAAGAACACACCCAGGACAGATCTGGAGAGGTGGATTCGAGTATCCATGCCCACTTTAGCTTTCCTTGTCCAACGTAGGCAGGGTACATTATGTAGAGACTGTCCTGAACGTTGTTAAAGATTCATAGAATTTAGTGTTTTGTTTGTTTGTTTGTTTACTGTCAGAAGTTAAAACAGGATAGATTAATCTAAATAACAGTGTGATACCTTTCATGGTATCCATCAGCATCTCTCCCATCTATAAACCCTGGTAAATATGAATCAATTCAAATGTAAAAGATAATCAACACATAGGAAATTAGTAAGTATTAATGCTATGGAAAGGCAGAGTTAGATCAAGAGACTTCAGTTTAACCAGACATCATAAGAAAAAAAATGCGAACCCCTAATTTGTTCATTTACTGGACATATATTTCTAGGTCCTAAGTGTGGAGTGGGGCTAAGGAAAAGGGTCCCAGGGAGAAGGAACAGCATGTGCAAAGGCCCTGAGGACCCAACTTGGAGTTTTTCCAACCTGGAGAAAAAGCCAGTGTGACAAGGACAGAGTGAAAGAGAGGTGTGGGAGGAGGCTGTGGAGAGAGGCGAGGCCTTGAACCATGGTAAGAAATTTGAATTTCACTTGAAATGTAATTAAAAAGAAAAAAACTTTACCCAAGCTACAGTGTAGAGGAGCTTAGAGGCAGAGAGGAGAAGAAGTGGGAGAGGAAGTTAGGTCTCTACTGATGGGGGGGCCAGGGTGACAGAGATGAGGAAAATGGATTGATTGCACCTGCTCTGAGAAGGAAATGCTGATGGCCAAAGGAGGTAAGATGGGGAGAAATCACAGGTAGCACCCAGTGGCTTGAGCAGGCAGCAACACCCAGCAGCCACTTACAAAGAGGAGAACAGAGGTAGGCCAAGGTTGTAGACTTGGCAAATCTGGGGTGCCTGAGGTGCACACAATGGGAAGGCAGTGGGCATTTTGTCCTAAATTAGGGGCAATCCTCATATAGACTTCATTCAGGGTCTTGAAGAATGGGCACCATTGCTCAGGCAAGGACACTAGAGTGGGGACTCCAGCCTGGGAGAACTGAGCACTTCAGGACCAGGTGGAGCTGAAGGAGGAACAAGAACCCTGGGCACGTGGTTGGGAGGCTGGGCCCTATAGGTGCCTGCCAACTACCTGCCTTACTCAGACCTGGGAGCCACTTTCCAGGAAACACCAGCTTATTTGGTGGAACCTCTTAGAGATGACTCCAGTTTAATAAAATTGACAAATAGCTACTATGACTTAAATCCAGTATCTCACCATTTATTAGTTTATTAAGTACCTATATATTTCTTTCCATTCAAAATATACCTGTTTTTCTTAGAAGTAATTCTTTTCTGTAAGTGGGAAAATATGACAGTAAAATAAATTAAATTAAAATACAAATATATTTCCATTTAAATATAAGCTGTATATTTTTATTACTAATTGATCAATTTTTCTCTAGAATGGCTTAACAGAAACCCATATAACTAATGGGCCTAATGGGTCTTTTTGATTTTATAGAATTATATATAAAAATCTGTGGTTTCAGTACCACATAATATTAATTTTTAGTTAGATAAATGCTTCTATGTTTTTTTTATTATTATAATCATATTTTTATTATGATAGTCACCATACAGTACATCCCTGGTTTTTGATGTAAAGTTCAATAATTCATTAGCTGCGTATAACACCCAGTGTACCATGCAATACGTGCCCTCCTTACTACCCATCACCAGCCTATCCCGTTCCCCCACCCCCTCCCCTCTGAAGCCCTCAGTTTGTTTCTCAGAGTCCATAGTCTCTCATGCTTCATTCCCCCTTCTGATTACCCCCCCTTTCGTTATCCTTTTCTTCTCCTACCGATCTTCCTAGTTCTTATGTTCCATAGATGAGAGAAACCATATGATAATTGTCCTTCTCTGCTTGACTTATTTCACTTAGCATTATCTCCTCCAGTGCCGTCCATGTTGCAGCAAATGTTGAGAAATCGTTCTTTCTGATAGCTGAGTAATATTCCATTGTATATATGGACCACCTCTTCTTAATCCAGTCATCTGTTGAAGGGCATCTCGGCTCCTTCCACGATTTCGCTATTGTGGACAATGCTGCTACGAACATTGGGGTGCATATGGCCCTTCTCTTCACTGTATCTTTGGGGTAAGCACCCAGTAGTGCAATGGCACGTCATAGGGTAGCTCAATTTTTAACTTTTTAAGGGACCTCCACACTCTTTTCCAGAGTGGCTGTACCAACTTGCATTCCCACTAACAATGTAGGAGGGATCCCCTTTCTCCACATCCTCTCCAGCAATTGTTGTTTCTTGCCTTGTCAATTTTTACCATTCTAACTGGCGTAAGGTGGTATCTCAGTGTGGTTTTGATTTGAATTTCCCTGATGGCTAATGATGTTGAACATTTTTTCATGTGTCTGTTAGCCATTTGTATGTCTTCATTGGAAAAGTGTCTGTTCATATCTTCTGCCCATTTTATGATTCGTTTATTTGTTTCTTGTGTATTGAGTTTGAGAAGTTCTTTGTAGATCTTGGATACCAGTCTTTTATCTGTAGTGTCATTTGCAAATATCTTGTCCCATTCCGTGGGCTGCTTCTTAGTTTTTTTGACTCTTTCCTTGCTGTGCAGAAGCTTTTGATCTTGATGAAGTCCCACAATTTCATTTTATCTTTTGTTTCTCTTGCCTTTGGAGATGTGTCATAAAAAAGGTTGCTGTGGCTGATGTCGTAGAGGTTGCTGCCTATGTTCTCCTCTAGGATTTTGATGGATTTCTGTCTCACATCAGGGTCTTTCATCCATTTGGAGTTTATTTTTGTGTATGGTGTGAGAGAGTGGTCAAGTTTCATTCTTTTGCATGTAGCTGTCCAATTTTCCTAGCACCATTTATTGAAGTGACTGTCTTTTTTTCACTGGATGTTTTTTCCTACTTTATCAAAGATTAGTTGCCCAAAGAGCTGAGGGTCCATTTCTGGGTTCTCTATTCTGTTCCACTGGTCTATGTGTCTGTTTTTGTGCTGGTACCATGCTGTTTTTGTGATCACAGATTTATAGTACAACTTGAAATCCAGCACTGTGGGGCGCCTGGGTGCCTCAGTCGTTAAGCGTCTGCCTTCGGCATGATCCTGGTATTATGGGATCAAGCCCCACATCAGGCTCCTCTGCTGGAAGCCTGCTTCTTCCTCTCCCACTCCCCCTGCTTGTGTTCCCTCTCTCACTGGCTGTCTCTCTCTCTGTCAAATAAATAAATAAAATCTTTAAAAAAAAAAAAAAGAAAGAAAGAAAGAAAAGAAATCTGGCATTGTGATGCCCCCAGCTTTGTTTTTCCTTTTCAACAATTCCTTGGCGATTCATGTCCTTTTCTGGTTCCACACAAATTTAAGGGCTGTTTGTTCCAGTTCTTTGAAAAATGTCATTGGTATTTTGATCGGGATAGCATTGAAAATGTAGATTGCTCTGGGTAGCATGGACATTTTAACTATGTTAATTCTTCCAATCCATGAGCATGGAATATTTTTCCAACTTTTTGTGTCTTCCTCAGTGTCTTTCAAGAGTGATTTATAGTTTCTAGAATATAGGTCCTTTACGTCTCTGGTTAAGTTAATTCCAAGATAACATATGATTTTTAGTGCTATTGTAAATGGAATGGATTCCCTAATTTCTCTTTCTTCGGTCTCGTTATTCGTGTATAGAAATGCAACTGATTTCTGAGCATTGATTTTGTATCCCGCCACATCACAGAATTGCTCTATAACTTCTAGTAGTTTGGGGGTTGATTCTTCTGGGTTTTCCATATAGCGTATCATGTCATCTGCGAAGAGAGACAGTTTGACTTCTTCTTTGCCGATTTGAATACCTTTTATCCCTTTTTGTTGTCTGATTGCTGTTGCAAGGACTTCTAGTACTATGTTGAGTAATAGTGGCGAGAGTGGACATCCTTGTCGTGTTCCTGATCTTAAGGAAAAGGTGTTCAGCTTTTCCCCATTGAGAATGATATTTGCTGTAGGCTTTTCATAGATGGTTTTTATGAGATTGAGGAATGTACCCTCTATCCCTACACTCTGAAGGGTTTTAATCAGGAAAGGATGCTGTATTTTGTCAGATGCTTTTTCTGCATCTATTGAGAGGATCATATGATTTTTGGCTTTTTTCTTGTTGGTATAATCTATCACACTGATAGATTTGCGAATGTTGAACCACCCTTGCATCCCAGAGATGAATCCCACTTCGTCATAATGGATAATCCTTTTAATGTACTGTTGGATCCTATTAGCTAGGATCTTGTTGAGAATTTTGGCATCCATATTCGTGAGGGAAATCGGTCTGTAATTCTCCTTTTTGATGGGGTCTTTGCCTGTTTTGGGGATCCAAGTAATATTTGCCTCATAGAATGAAATTGGTAGTTTTCCTTCTGTTTCTATTTTTTGAAATATGTTTAGGAGAATAAGTATTATTTCTTATTTGAATGTTTGGTAGAGTTCCCCAGGGAATCCATCAGGCCCTGGCGTTTTGTTTTTTGGAAGGTTTTTAATCACCTTTTCAATCTCTTCATAATTAATTGGTCTGTTTAAAAAATCAATTTCTTCCTGTTTCAGTCTTGGTAGTTTATAGGTTTCCAGGAAGGCCTCCGTCTCTTCCAGGTTATTTAATTTATTGGCATAAAGCTGTTGATAAAAGTTTCTAATGATCCTTCCTGTTTCATTGGTGTTGGTTGTGACCTCTCCCTTTTCATTCATAATTTTATTAATTTGGGTCCTTTCTCTATTCTTTAGGGTAAGTCTTGCCAGTGGTGTGTCTATTTTATTTATTCTTTCAAAGAACCAGGTTCTAGTTCTGTTGATCTGCTCTACTGTGCTCCTGGTTTCTAATTCATTGATCTCTGCTCTAATTTTGATCAGCTGCTTTCTCGAGCATGGATTAGGCCTGTTCTTCTGTTGCTGTTCCAGCTTCTTGAGGTGAGAATATAAGAACTGCATTTTAGATTTTTCTATTCTTTTGAGTGAGGCTTGGATGGCTATGTATTTTCCCCTTAGGACTGCCTTTGCACTGTCCCATAGGTTTTGGACCGTTGTGTTTTCATTCTCATTGGTCTCCATAAATTGTTTAAATTGATTTTTGATTTCCTGGTTTATCGAGTCATTCTTGAGCGGGATGGTTCTTAGTCTCCAAGTATTTGAGTTTCTTCCAAATTTTTCCTTGTGACTGAGTTTCAATTTCAAAAGCATTGTGGTCTGAGAATATGCAGGGAATAATTTCAGTCTTTTGGTATCAGTTGAGACCTGTTTTGTGACCCAGAGCATGATCTATTCTTGAGAATGTTCCATTAGCATTAGAATAGAGTGAGTATTCTTTTGTTCTGTGGTGTAGTGTTCTTTATATATCTATGAGGTCCAACTCGTCTAGTATGGCATTCAAAGCTCTTGTTTCTTCGTTGATTTTCTGCTTAGGTGATCTATCTATTGCTGATAGTGGAGTGTTGAGGTCCCCTACTATTAACGTATTTTTATCTATATGTCTCTTTATTCTGGTTAAGAGTAAGCTTGTGTATCTTGGTGCTCCCCTGTTGGGGGCATATATATTTATAATTGTCATATCCACTTGTTGGATACATCCTTTAAGAATAATATAGTGCCCTTCTGTATCTCTAACTATAGTCTTTAGTTTAAATCCAATCTGTCTGAAATGTGAATTGCTACCCCAGCTTTCTTTTGAGGTCCATTGGCATGAAAGATGGTATTCCATCCATTTACTTTCAGTCTGGATGTATCTTTAGGTTCAAAATGAGTCTCTTGTAGACAGCAAATGGATGGGTCATTTCTTTTTATCCAATCTGCAACCCTGTGGCATTTATGGCAGCATTTAGGCCATTTACATTTAGAGTGATTATTGAGAGAGATGATTTTAATGATGCCATGTTACCTGTAAAGTCTTTGTTTCTACAGATTGTGACTTTCTGTTCTGTATCACTCTTGGGGCCTTTTTACGTTTATAGAACCCTCCTTAATATCTCCTGTAGGGCTGATTTCATGGTTATGATATTGGTCATTGGCTGGCGATTCTGGAAGGTCTTTATTTCTCCATCAATTCTGAATGACAGCCTTGCTGGATAAAGGATCCTTGGCTGCATGTTTTTCTCTGAAAGAGCTTTAAAAATGCCCCCACCCCAACCCTTTCTCTCATTCCAGGTCTGTGTAGACAGGTCTGACGTAATTCTGATACCTTTGCCTTGGTACGTGAGAAATTTCTTTGCCCTGGCCACTTTCAATACTGTATCCTTGGATCTAATATTTGCGAATTGCACTATGACGTGGCGTGGCGTAGGTTTGTCATGGTTGAGCTTGGGAGGGGTCCTCTCTGCCTCCTGGACACGAATGCTTGTTTCCTTTGCTAGATTGGGGAAGTTTTCAGCTACAATTTGTTCAAATATCTCTTCTAGACCTCTGTTTTTCTCCACCCTCTTGGAGATGCCAATGATTCTGACATTGGAACGTTTCATTGAGTCAGTAATCTCCCGTAACCTACATTCTTGAGTTTGGATTTTTTTGAGCCAAGTTTCTGTTTTAGTTTTCTCTTCTACTAACCCATCCTCCAATTCACTAATTTATTCTTCTGCCTCATTTACCCTGGCCATCAGAGCCTCTAGTTTTGACTGCATTTGATTCATACTATTTTTAATTTCTGCCAGATTCGCTCTCATTTCTGCCCTTAGAGATTCTATATTCTCGTTAATATTTTCGTTAATATTTTTTTCAAGTCTATACAACATCTTGACCATTGTTACTCTAAACTCCATTTCTGATAATTTGGTTATATCCATATCCATTAGTTCTGTGGCAGAGGCCACAGACTCATTGTCTTTTCTTTGCTGGGGGGGATTTCTCCTTCTCGTCATTCTGATGAGGAGAGGTTGTGGGGTTGCCCAGAGACCAAATTATTGACCAGGACCCAGGCAGTGTGCACTTGTTTTATAGGGACCTTAGAGATGTTAGCTTCTTGATTTTTCAGCCTGCCTTCTGGGCGAGGGGGCCTGCCGCGCCGATACTCAGGCAACCCTGTTTGGGTAGAGTCTCCGCGTCCCCTGTGAGGGGGGATGGGGATGGGCACTCTCTGAGCCGGTATTTCCAGGCTTTTGTTCCCTGGCGGCTTTCCCTGGCGGTTTGCTGTGCCTCTTCTGAGAGTCAGAGCAGCAGTGGCCGAATCCCAGCCTCCGTCTCAGAACAGAGGGATTGCAGTCTGCTCTCCACTGGGCTTTTCTGGCGACTTTAACTGTGTTTCTGTTGGTGCTGCTAAACCCTACAGCGTCCCAGGCTGTGCGCCGCACAGCTGGCATCCCAGCCCTCACTTCCAGGGCCGGCACATTTCTGTCCTTTGTGTTTCTAACACCGCCAGCCACCAGCTGCCCCCGCCCCCCGCACACGCTCTGGAGCTCTGTTTCAGTGTGGTTCACACGCACCCCGGAGCTCCAGTTCTCAGACTGGTTGTTCGCGTTCCCCGGCTCATGGTCACAGTCTGCTCTCTCGAGGGTGCTGGTCCCTGAGTCAGCCTGCTCCCCAGTGCAGGTGGCTACCGCTTCCCGGTGCCCGAACGCAGCGGCTCCCTCCCCCTTCCCTTTATCTTGCTATATCTGTGCGCGGATTCACGGCTCCCCACTTCGTACCTCAATACTCAGCACTGGAGATGTTCATTCGTAGAGATCCAGATGTATCTTCCTGCGTCTCAGGCCGATTCCGTGGGTGTTCAGGATGGTCTGGTACCTATCCAGCTCGACTCGGGACCAGCTGAAAAAGGGGTCCCCTACTCCTCCGCCATCTTAACTCCCTCTCCTATGACCTATCAGTGCTTCTATGTTCTTAAACCACACACTGATCTGAACTGAAATCTATATGTTTTCATTAAGATGTATAGTATGAGCTTATACCAAAGTATTTTGGAGTGCCATAGTATCAGCCATGAAGCTAGAAATGATTCTAAAACCAACATACTTATTGCAAGTTTGATCATTGTTCAATTTTTGTAGTTAAAAGTTGTTGCAATTTGTCTTTTTAAAATAATGCCCAGCTTCCCATAGTTTGCATATAGAACAATTCTGAATTCACTGTCTTTTATATTCACTGAAAAGAGAATCCTTTATTTTTTTCCCACAGACTCACCAGAATTTTATCATAATGTGGTTTGTTTATTTATTATTTAAATTCAATTTCATTAACATATACTGTATTATTAGTTTCAGAAGTACAATTTAGTGATTCATCAGTTGCATCTAACACCTAGTGCTCCTTACATCAAGTGCCCTCCTTAATGCTCATCACCCAGTTACCCCATCTCCCCACCTGCCAGCAATTGTCAGTTTGTTCCCTATAGTTAAGAGTCTGTTATGGCTGGGGCGCCTGGGTGACTCAGTCAGTTAAGCATCCGAATCTTGGTTTTGGTTCAGGTCATGATCTTGGGGTCTTGGGATCAAGACCTGCACTGGGCTCTGTGCTCCACGTGGAGTCTGCTGGAGATCCTCTCTCTCAAATAAATAAATAAAATCTTTTTTTTTAAAGTCTCTTATGGTTCCCCCCCCGTTTTAAGCTTATTTTTCCTTCCCTTCCCCAATGTTCTTCTGTTTTGTTTCTTAAATTCCACATATGAGTGAAATCATATGGTGTTTGTCTTTCTCTGACTGACTTATTTCACTTAGCACAATACCCTCTAGTTCCATCCATGGCATTGCAAATCACAAGATTTCATTCCTTTTGATGGCTCAGTAACATTCAATTGAGAATCTTTTAAAACCATGACTTGAAACTTTTTTTCCTACAGGATGACTGTGAGGATCTTTGCAAATTGTACCTTCTGTTTGAAAGTCAAGCACCTACCTCGTCAACAGAAGAAAAAACTGCAAAACGACATTAAGGAGAATGGTGGAAAATTTTCCTTTTTATTAAATCCTCAGGTATTTGCAAATTTTGTAAGAACTGTGTGATAAATACTGTGCATTAAGGGAGGGTAGGTCAAGGTGCTTGGCTGGCTCAGTGGGAAAAGCATGTGTGACTCTTGATCTCGGGGTCTTGACTTCAGGCCCCATGTTGGGCATAGAGCTTACTTAAAATAATAAATTACTATTTTATTTTTAAAAAGGGAGAATGGGTCATGGTTAGGAGGGTAAGCAGAGAAAATTGGCCACAGGAGAAAGTAACTGAAGGCAGGTGAAATTGTGACATCGCCAACAGGGAAGTTGGGCTGGAGAAAGGCAGAGGAGGAAAGACCACACGTCCCACCTTCTCTCCATTCCCTTGAGCTGTAGGGAAATCCCACACACCTTGTGAATTTGAGGTTATTAGAGTACAGCCGAAGACCTAAAGAGAAATAACTTCAGACCCGCCAAATCTATTCTCAAAAAGTGATAGTGTACAGCATTTGCAAAAAGGAGTCTAATCACTCACGAGTATGTCAACACTGAGTGTCATCTATACAGTGTGACTCAGGGGACAAAGAAAAACATGCATCATACACTCATTTTATACTGCTTGTATGGCTTGTACTGCTCGTTTTGTTTATTTAAAGGCTGAAGGAAGCTACTTTCCCTCTTGAAATGAATTGTAGGCCTGACAGTTTAAGATTGGTGACTTAACCTGCCCCTTCCTGGACCACAGCCCTGGGGCTTGTTGACCATGAGTCTGGTTTGTTCTGTGAAGTATGTTCAACTCCAGCTAGATCCTGGGTGCTCTCTGGCATTTAGTACTTTGCTGTGATTATCAGAAATGGAATGTCCTTGTTCACCTCCTGTTTAGGCAGAACTGTATATACATCCCTTATACGGCTTTCCTCACTTGCCTGTTTCACCATTTCTGTGGATGGATAAATAATTCAGGCCAGTTATACCTTCTCAGTTTATCTTCTGGGTAAAGAATGCCAGCATAATCTCGCATTTTCAGAAATTCCTACATACTGTGAGTGTAAACTTTTTGGAAGTTTTGTTGCCAATATATATAAACTTTTGAAATGTGCATACCAGGTATTATAATGAAGGAGACAGCTATGTATGTATTGTTGAGGAATGAGCTCCAAGATGAATTGTTAAGTGGAAAAGCAGGTTCAGAACAGCATGTTTAGTATGCTGCCATTTGTGACTAAAAATAGGGCTGTGTACTTATATGTATGTTGCCTATGCATAGGATAGCTCTAGAAAGCTACTCCAGAAACAAGTTACAACAGATGCCTCTGGGGAGACAAACTGGGAACAATGGTATGAAATATGTTAATTTATTATTATTATTTTACTTTTTAGATATTCTACAACATGCATATACTATTTATTCCAAAATAAATTAATAAAATTACAACTTAACAAATTAAATGAGTAATGAATACCTTTTGAATCTCTCATTCTACTCCTAAGAAAACAATTAAACAAGTATACAAATATGTGTACATGAAGTTGTTCAGCACGGCATTGTTTAAAAGAGTGAAAATTTGGAAATAACCTCTAGGGTTGGTTAATCAATTATGGTATATCCCTATCCATACTCTTTAAAAACTGTTGACTTTTTAAACTTTTATTTAACTGAAAATTATATTATTTGTAAGAGTTTTAGAAATCTGAGAAAGATTACTACAGATTATCTCCAGGAGTTTTAATGGTGGGCATTCTAAGAGAAGAAGGCAAGATGGCAGCAGAGTAGGGGACCTCGTTTTAATCTGGTCCCTTGAATTTAGCTGGATATCTCTGAAACCATTCTGAATGCACACAAATTCAGCCTGAGAGGTAAGAAAATATATCTGGAACTCTACAAGCAGAAAAATGATTGCTTTTTGCAAGGTGGGAGGTACGGAATCGTGAATCCTTGGGGAAATATCTGAAGGTAAACAGAGGGGGAGGGAGCCTCCATAAGCCAGCTGCTGGAAAATGATATAACACTGGAGCACAAAATTGGAACCCTTAGAAATCTACTCCAGTGAGAGACATTCCTTTCTTAAAGGGGCACAGGGGATGAAAAGAGCAGAATTCTAGGTGGGTCATTGTGGTCTCAGGATCCCAGGAGATACAGAAAGAATGGGGCTGCCTGACTGATAGAGTACCCAAGCACTGGAGCAGGGAAACTGGTTATGGTCAGTGAGCCCAGAAGGGACTCTCAGCTCTGGTCTCCATAAACCACGAGCTGGGCCAGTAGGGAGACTGCTCTTTGCCTGAGCACCCTGAAAAGGACTGGAACATGCCAGCTGTTTCACATCCCCTGAGAGAGACAAAACGGCTGCACCCACAACTGAGCAACAGCTCTCAGGGCGGCGGTGGCCCCAGAAAGGAGAGTAGGATGGCATCCAGCCATGACCTGGGAGCAATGGACGAGGGTCCTTGCACGAGCCCACAACTGCTCACAGTTGCAAAGACACAAAGTGCAGTGTCTTTGGGCCATGGGCCCAAAGCTCATGGGCCGCTGGGACACCCCCTGGGAGAATTGAAGTGGGTGCAAATCACTGGATTCTGCAGAGTGTAGCACACAGAGAGGCTGTGCCCACGACTGGGCAATAGTTCTCAGGGCAGTGGTGGCCCCAGAAAGGACAATAGGACAGCACCCAGCTGTGACCTGGGAGCAGTAGAGCAGGGTGCATGTGCCCCACAACCGCTTGCAGTCACAAAGACACAAAGCGAAGTTTCAATCGTGGGCACCAGGGATACCCCCTGGGAGAATTGCAGTGGGGGCAAACTGCAGGAATCTGTGGGTTTGGTGCATACAGAAGTGGAGATGGTTTGACTTGGAGAGTTTATTGAAGGGGAACTGTGATCTTGCAGCTCTGGGCCAGAGATCCCAGCAGGGCCATTTTTGCTCTGACCCTCTGAAGAGGTGCAAAAAGCCACCAGGGAACAAAAGCCACACAAACAACCAGCCTACCTTGAGCCCATCCCCCTAACAAAGGGTGGGGCAACTCCAGCCAGGCAAAGACACTTGAGAAGCAGAACAGCAGGTGCCTCCCCCAGAAGACAGACTGGAAGAACAGCTGGATTACAAGCTTATAGATCCCACAGGACTGTAAAACTCCAGAGACGGGGGAAAATAATATATTGAGCTCCTCATTTATCCTTCAGTCTAAAATTTTACATTTCTTTTTTTTTTTAACCTTTTCCCTGTTTCAACTAGATTCTTATTTTACCAACTTATGTTTTTAAGTTGCTTTTTAACTTTTTTTCTGAGATCTACATTTTATAGATTTGTGCCTCATTCTAGTCCTTTTTTGACTCTCCTAATGTGTGTGTGTGTGTGTGTGTGTGTGTGTGTGTATACACACATATATATAAGCTTTGCTTTCTTTGCAATTTTGGGATATAGTGTCTTCTAACACAGAGACCAAAATTCAATCAGGAACAAGATCACCCAGCTTTGTCCACCCTGTGAGATTATAGTCTCTCCCACCTCTTTTTATTATTGTTTTGGTTCATCTTGTTTTGTTTGCTTTTCTGTGGTGGCTTCCGACCTCTTCAGATTCTTTCTAGGGTGCATTTTTCTTGGGTTGTGGTTGATATTTTGGACTGTGTTCATTCACTCACCCATCCTTCCTTGGGCAGAATGACTAAAAGGAAGAACTCACAACAAAGGAAAGAACCAGAGGCAATGTTCTGTGCCACAAAGCTAATTGATATGGATATAAGCAATATGTCAGAGATAGAATTCAGGATAGCAATTATAAAGTTAATAGCTAGGCTTGAAAAAAAGCATAAATGACAATACAGAATCTCTAAGGGCAGAAATGAGATCTAATCAGGCCGAACTTAAAAATGCTATGTATGAGACGAAGTCTAAATTGGATGCTCCAACACCTAGGGTCAGTGAAGCAGAAGAGAGAATAAGTGATCTAGAGGACAGATTGATGGAAAGGGAAGGAAATTGAGGAAAAGAGAGAAAAACAACTAATAGCCCATGAAGAAAGCCTTTGAGAATTTAATGATGCATTGAAAAGAACCAATGTCTGAATCATCGGGATCCAAAAGGGGGTGGAAAGAAAAAGAGGGTTAAAAGGTATATTTGAGCAAATCATGGCTGAGAACTTCCCTAATCTGGGGAAGGAAACAAACATTCATGTCCAAGGGGCTGAGAGGACCCCTCCCAAAATCAATAAAAACAGATCAACACCCGACATAGAGTAGTGAAGCTTGAAAATCTTAGAGCCAAAGAAGCTATGCTGAGAGCAGCTAGGGAGAGGAAATTCCTTACATACGGAGGGAGAAACATCAGAATAATATCAGTCTGATCCGCAGAAACCTGGCAGGATAGAAGGGTCTGGCAAGATATAGTCAGGGTACTAAATGAGAAGAACATGCACCCAAGAATACTTTATCCAGCAAGGCTGTGATTTGGAATGGAAGGAGAGGTAAAGAGTTTCCAGGGTGGACAGAAACTGAAAGAATATGTAATTACCAAGTCAGCCCTGTAAGAAATATTAAGGGGGATACTGTAAGAGAAGAGAGACCCCCAAGAGTAACATAGATCAGAAAGTAACAGAGACAATCTACAGAAATAGGGACTTTACAGGCAATACAATGGCACTAAATTCATGTCTTTCAGTAGTTACTCTGAATGTAAATGGACTGAATGCTCCAGTCAAAAGACACAGGGTATCAGATTGGATTTAAAAAAGCAGGACCCATCCATATGCTGTTTACAAGAGACTCCTTTTGAACCTAAAGACACTTCCAGTTTGAAAGTGAGGGGATGGAGAAAGATTTACCCTACCAGTGAACCTCAAAAGAAAGCTGGGGTCGCAATCATCATATCAGACAAATTAGGTTTTAAACCAAAGACTGAAAAAAAAAAAAAAAAAAAAACCAAAGACTGTACTAAGAGATGTAGAGGGACACTATACCATAGTCAAAGGGTCTATCCAACAAGAATATCTAACAATTGTAAATATCTATGCCCCCAACATTGGAGCAGCTGATTATATAAACCAATTAATATCCAAAGTAAAGAAACATATTGATAATTATACATTAACAGTAGGGGACTTCCACACCCCACTCACAGCAATGGACAGATCATCTAAGCAGAAGATCAACAAAGAAACGAGGGCTTTGAATGACACACTGGCCCAGATGGACTTCACAGATATATACAGAACACTCCATCCTAAAACAACAGGGTACTCATTCTTTTCAAGGGCACATGGAACTTGCTCCAGAATAAATCACATGTTGTATCACAGATCAGGTGTCAACCAAAAGATTGAGATCATTCCCTACATATTTTCAGACCACAATGCTTTGAAACTGGCACTCAATCACAAGAAGATATTTGGAAGGAACTCAAACACTTGGAGGTTAAAGAACAGCCTGCTAAAAAATGAATGGGTCAATCAGGAAATTAAAGAAGAACTTAAACAATTCGTGCAGACTAATGAAAATGAAAACATATCCGTTCAAAACTTATGGGGTACTGCAAAGGTGTTCTTTTTTTTTTTTTTTTAAGATTTTTATTTATTTATTTGACAGAGAGAGACAGCCAGTGAGAGAGGGAACACAAGCAGGGGAAGTGGGAGAGGAAGAAGCAGGCTCCTAATGGAGAAGCCTGGTGTGGGGCTCGATCCCAGAACGCTGGGATCACACCCTGAGCCGAAGGCAGACGCTTAACGACTGCACCACCGAGGCGCCCCAGCAAAGGCGTTCCTATAAGAGAAGTACACAGCAGTCCAAGCTGCTCTCAAAAAATTGGAAAAATCCCAAATACAGAAGCTAACCTTATACCTGAAGAACCTAGAGAAAGAACAGCAACTAAACCAAGCAGGAGAAGAGAAATAATAAAGATTAGAGCAAAAATCAATGAAATAAAACCAAAAGAACAGTAGAACAGATCGATGAAACTAGAAGTGGGTTCTTTGAAAGAATTAATAAGATTGACAAACCTCTGGCCAGGCTTATCCAAAAGAAAAGAGAAAGGACCAAATTAATAAAATCATGAATGAAAGGGGAGAGGTCACAACTAATAGCAAGAAAATACAGTAATTGTTAGAACATATTATGAGCACCTATATGCCAACAAATTTGGCGATCTGGAAGAAATGGATGCATTCCTGGAAACTTATAAACTACCAAGACAAACAGGAAGAGGTAGAACACCTGAACAGACCAATAACCAGCAAGGAAATTGAAGCAGTAATAAAAAACCTCCCAAAAAACAAGAGTCCAGTACCACATGGCTTCCCAGGGGAATGGTTCCAAACATTTAAAAAAGAAATAATAGCTATTCTACTGAAGCTGTTTCCAAAAACAGAAATGGAAGGAAAACTTCCAAATACATTCTGTGAGGCCAGCATTACCTAGATCCCAAAACCAGACAAAGACCCCATCAAAAAGGAGAGTTACATACCAATATCCCTGATGAACATGGACGCCAAAGTTCTCACCAAGATCCTAGCCAATAGGATCCAACAGTACATTAAAAGGATCATTCACCACAACCAGGTGGGATTTATCCTGGAATGCAAGGGTGGTTCAACATTTGCAAATCAAACAATGCGATAGAGCACATTAATAAAAGAAAAGACAAGAACCATATGACACTCTCAATTGATGCAGAGAAAACATTCAACAAGATACAGCATCCTTTCTTGATTAAAACTCTTCAAAGTATAGGGATAGAGGGAACATACCTCAATATCATAAAAGCCATCTATGAAAAGCCCACCACAAATATCATTCTCAATGGGGAAAAACTAAGAGCTTTTCCCTTAAGGTCAGGAATACAACAGGGATGCCTACTCTCATCATTGCTGTTCAGCATAGTACTAGAAGTCCTAGCCTTAGCAATCAGACAACAAAAAGAAATAAAAGGCATTCAAATTGACAAAGATGTCAAACTCTCTCTTTGCAGATGACATGATACTTTATGTGGAAAACTCAAGACTCCACCCCAAAATTGCTAGAACTCATACAACAATTCAGCAATGTGGCAGGATACAAAATCAATGCACAGAAATCAATTGCATTTCTATACACTAACCCTGTGTCTGAAGAAAGAGAAATTAAGGAATTGATCCAATTTACAGTTGCACCAAAAACCATAAGATACCTAACAATAAACCTAACAAAAGGTAAAAGATTTGTACTCTAGAAACTACAGAACACTTTGAAATAAATTGAGGAAGACACAAAGAGATGGAAAAACATTCCATGCTCATGGATTAGAAGAAAAAACATTGTTAAAATGTCTGTGCTACCCAGAGCAATCTACACATTCAATGCAATCCATCAGTCTTTTTTCAAAGAGCTGGATCAAACAATCCTAAAATTTATATGGAACCAGAAAGGACACCGATCGTCAGGGGAATGTTGAAAAAGAAAACCAAAACCAGGGGCGTTACAGTGCCTCAAGCTATATAACAAAGCTATGATCATCAAGACAGCATGGTATTGGCACAAAAACAGACACATAGATCAATGGAACAGAATAGAGAGCCTAGATATGGACTCTCAACTCTATAGTCAACTAATCTTCAACAAAGCAGGAAAGAATATCCAATGGAAAAAAGACAGTCTCTTCAATAAATGGTGCTGGGAATATTGGATAGCCACATGCAGAAGAGTGAAACTGGACCATTCTCTTATACCATACACAAAGATGAACTCTAAATGGATGAGGGGCGCCTGGGTGGCGCAGTTGTTAAGCGTCTGCCTTCTACTCAGGGCGTGATCCCGGCATTCTGGGATCGAGCCCCACATCAGGCTCTTCCACTGGGAGCCTGCTTCTTCCTCTCCCACTCCCCCTGCTTGTCTTCCCTCTCTCGCTGGCTGTCTCTCTCTGTCGAATAAATAAATAAAATCTTTAAAAAAAATTCTAAATGATGAAAGACCTAAATGAGAGACAGAAATCCATCAAAATCCTAGAGGAGAACACAGGCAGTAACCCCTTCAACCTTGGCCACACTACTTACTCCAAGACGTGTCTCTAAAGGCAAGGGAGACAAAAGCAAAAATGAACTATTGGGACTTCATCGAGATAAAAAGCTTTTTCATGGCAAAGGAAACAACCAACAAAACTAAAAGCAACCTACGTATGGAATGGGAGAAGATATTTGCAAATGCCATAACAGATAGAGGGCTGATATCCAAGATCTATAAAGCACTTCTCAAACTCAACACCCAAAAAAACAAACAGTCCAGTCAAGAAATGTGCAGAAGACATGAAGAGACACTTCTCCAAAGAAGACATACAAAGACGCATGAAAAAATGCTCTGCATCACTTGCCATCAGGGAAATGCAAATCAAAAACCACAATGAGATGCCACCTTACACCAGTTAGAATGGCCAAAATTAACAAGACAGGGAACAACAAATGTTGGCAAGGATGTGGAGAAAGGGGAATCCTCTTACACTGTTGGTGGGAATGCAAGCTGGTACAGCTACTCTGGAAAACAGTATGGAGATTCCTCAAGAAGTTAGAAATAGATCTACCCTATGACCCAGCAATTTCACTACTGGGTATTTACCCCAAAGATACAGATGTAGTGAAAAGAAGGGGCACATGCACCCCAATGTTCATAGAAGCAATGTCCACAATAGCCAAACTGTGGAAGGAGCCGAGATGCCCTTCAACAGATGAATGGATAAAGAATATGTAGTTCATATATACAATGGAATATTACTCAGCCATCAGAAAGGATGAGTACCTATCACTTGCATCGACATGGATGGAATGGGAGAGTATTATGCTAAGCGAAATAAGTCAAGCAGAGAAAGACAATTATCACATGGTCTCACTAATATGTGGAACATAAGTAATAGTGCAGAGGACCATACAGGAAAGAAGGGAAAACTGAATGCAATGAAATTAGAGAGGGAGATGAACCATGAGGGACTCTGGACTCTGGGAAACAAATTGAGGGTTGCAGAAGGGAGGGGTGGGAGGATGGGGTAACTAGGTGATGGGCATTAAGGAGGGCACGTGATCTGATGAGAAGTGGGTGTTATACGCAACTAATGAATCATTGAACACTATATCAAAAACTAATGATGTACTATATATTGACAATTGAACTTAATTTAAAAAAGACTTTTAAGGGTGAAAATTACAGATACAAGTAATTTATTTAGATTTTGTTTTTACAAGTATATAATGAATCGATTCTTTTTTTTCTAAGTGCACACATATAATCTTAGACGATGCTGATATTCTGAGCCAGTATCAACTGAAGTCTATCCAAAAGAACCATATCCATATTATAAACCCAGATTTTATATGGGACTCTATCAAAGAAAGGAGGCTCTTGGACATAATGAATTATGATCCTAATAAGGCACTGGACATCACACCACCTCCTTGTCAAAAGGCAAGCAGTTCTGGTAAGTATTTTATATCAAGCACTAATATATTACAGGTGCTATAGTAAACAGTTTGGTTTATCAAAGGCAGTATAGTCAAAGGATTGTCTAGACATATTAAAAAATTATTAAACTTCTTATCTCAGAAAATGGCAGGGCAGCCAAATAGTGAAGGACAAAAGTACTTTAGCAATAGGAATAGGTTTCTTAATATCCAATCTAGTGTGATCAGGTTCAAAAAGACTACAAAAACACTGATAATCTCAGAAAACTTGATGTGTAACTTTCCCTGGGACGGAGAAGAAACTTTGTGTTAAAAAATTATCACCACGACTTAATGACTAGAAATTTTATGACTATCGTTTTGCTAAAGAAGTTCTTTCCAAAAGATGATCTCTCGAGAAGAAACATATCTCCTTTATAAACCCAGATTTTATTTCGGAATCTGGCCAAGAAGCAAGCCTTTTGACATAGGGAAATGCCTTCCTCATGAGACATATCAAAAGTGAGGTAGTTCCGATAAATAATAATTTACAGTAAGCACATGATATATGTTATATATCATATTGTATATTATAAATTGTATTATTTATAGGAGTTTTAGAAATCAATGTTTCCATGTGGTGCAGCCTTTTTAGACAAATGGTTGTCCAAAAATGCTGTCATCAGACTTTCTTGCTCTCAGAAAGTGGTACCTAAAACAAACTAGGCAGGATAGTAAACTCCTTTTACATTGAAAATGTTTTTCAACATCTAGAGCTATACAATCAGATTCAGAATTACTACAAATACATTGATGCCCTTTGAAATTTTGATAGCATAATTAAAACTGGAAAGAAATCCTTGTATAAAAGGAGTTATTCCTATATATCATAATGCTATAGACAGTGTTATGATTCTCTTATAAGAAAAATATGAAGCAAAAATTGCTTGGCTTCACGTAGGAATCCTCAAATTTCCCTCCTCTGAGCTAGAACATCCTCAATTCTTTCATTTGTGACATGATGGCACTGGGGAACTCATTCTGACCCTGCAGCATACTAGAAATGCATTTTGTAACTATGGTTACCATAATCTTCAGAAGAGAAAAATACCATTTGAAATTGTATATCCATCAATGAGTTTCAAATAATACAGATAACATTAGAATTCTCCTCACATACCTATTAAAGTAGAATTATAATATATTCTCATTATCTTTTACTTTTAATCTACCTGCTTCTTGTCCCACTTGTGCTATCCTTAGATCACCAATTGCTATAGCTAATTTAAGGACATCTTAAAAAAAAAAAGAATAGCATGATAAGTATGAACTATATTCAAGAATCTTAAAAATTTCAGGATTTATTGTTAATAATTTTAATAAATCTTTGAGTACTAAACAAGTGTTTTGTTTTTGTTCTAGAAGTGAGAACAGATGATCCATCCCTGAACAACTCCATGGAGAAGGAAAACATTATGAAATTCACAGAGTAATCTTTTATTTTTAAAAAGATTTTATGTGTTTATTTGTCAGAGAGAGAGAGAGAGCACAAGCAGGGGGAGTGGCAGGCAGAGGGAGAAGCAGACTCCCTGCTGAGCAAGGAGCCTGATGCGGAACTCGATCCCAGGACCCTGGGATCATGACCTGAGCTGAAGGCAGACGCTTAATGGACTGAGCCACTCAGGTGTCCCCAGCCAGAGTAATCTACTTCTGATCGTTAAGACTCAGTTTGCAAAATGTTTTGTAAACCTCAAGCACAGGTGTTTTTTTTTTTTAAGATTTTATTTATTTATTTGAGAGAGAGACAGAGCATGAGTGGGGTGAGGGGCAGAGGGAGAGGGAGAGGGACAAGAAGACTCCCCAGTAAGCGGGGAGCCCGATGCAGGGCTTGATCCTACAACTCTTGAAATCACCATCTGAACTGCAGTCAGATGCTCCAACAGTTTTAAAATGCTATACTAATACATCATGTTTTTTATAGTATTTTCATTTATCTTGCTTCTCCAATTCTAGGCTTTTATTTATTTAAGACTTTTTTTTTTTTAAGATTTTATTTATTTATTTGACAGAGAGACAGCCAGTGAGAGAGGGAATGCAAGCAGGGGAGTGGGAGAGGAAGAAGCAGGCTCCCAGCGGAGGAGCCTGATGTGGGGCTCGATCCTAGGACTCTGGGATCCCTGAGCTGAAGGCAGACACTTAACTGAGCCACCCAGGCACCTCTATTTAAGACTTTTTACTTCAACTGGTATAGTGATAATTATTTCCATCTTAGTATTATATAAGAGTGGATGTAATTATTAGATTGATTGTAAAAAAAGAAAGGGCACTGGAGATGAGATCTGTGCAGTCTGCTTACCCTGCTGAGAAGACTTTAGAGTTGAGACTGTTCCTTACTCCCTACCTAATATGTCAAAAAATGGAAATAGTGACAACCTTCTACAAATGAAGTATGGGAGGCTACAGTTCTATATGGCTTCATAAAGTATACCCAAAACTGTAGTGTCAATCATCACATTAAGCCTTATTTTATTTGTTAATAGTAGTGTTAAAAGACAGAACAAATATCAAAAATAAGATTATGAGAAATCTGACACCTTTATTTTATTTTTAAAAATTTTTAAAAAAAAATTTTTTTTTAAGATTTTATTTATTTATTTGACAGAGCGAGAGAGCACAAGTAGGGGGAATAGCAGAGAGAGAGGGAGAAACAGGCTTCCCACCCGACACAGGGCTCGATCCCAGGACCCTGGGATCATGACCTGAGCCGAAGGCAGATGCTTAACCATCTGAGCCACCCAGGCGACCCTAGACACCTTTATTTTAAAGGGGGAGGTGGCTGACTGTAGTACAAAGAGTCTCTGGTGTGAGCCTGAGTGAGAACGGGTTCTAAGGGTCAGAACCCAAGAGAGCACAAGTCACCTGCCTTTGCTACGATTGGTGCTTTTTCCAGTGCGCTGGCCTGCTTCTCTCATGCGTCCGCTTCTGCTTCATGCCACCCCACCTTCCAATGCAGACCCTCAGTATTTGGCATCAGAGTTCTAGAGTTATGCAAAGGAGGAATCCATCTCATTACACAAGACTTTTTAACCATTTTCACAGTATCTAAGGAGGCATTAGGGACTTAAAATGTATTTTGTATGTAATTAGGAGACATAAAAAAAATTTTATGAAAATTCTGTTTAGTCTAAAAGTCCATTTTAATGTTAAAATTTTATTCTACAAATTTCAGGTTTTATAAAGAGAATGTTGAAATTCCTCATTTGCCACAAAACTTTGAAGTTGCAAAATATAACACCTTGGAAAAAGTAAGAGTCTGATTTGTACTTAAAAAAAGAACAAGCCGAGTGTCTTCTGATTACTTTTCCTTGATAATTTTCTTCTTGTTTTGGAAAATTGTGCATATCCTGAGTAGATATTTCTTAATATATAAGTTGATTTTTAATAATCAAGTAAATTTTATATTTAAAATTTAATATTTAACTTTTTAGTGTTTTTATTATAAAAGTATTACATGCTCATAATAAAAATATAAACAGTACAAAATATTAACATGACTTTAAAGGTAAAGACCTCCTCCCTGTTCATTAATGGTTTCTTGTATTTCTAAGAGTAGATTTGACACCAAGTATATACATCATGTTAAATTTCCATTACTATCCATTAAAAAGAAAAAGAGGAAATTACTTCTCCAGTATCATATAAGTAAAGTCCCTAGCATTCAAAATGATGCTCCATTTATATATTTTAAATATTTTGGTAAAATGTAACTTGAAAATAACATTTCCTCTGTGATAAAGAAAATATAAAAAGTGGTACAGTTTAAGCATATACAGATATATCTACAGTAAAAGTACCAGCAAAAAATATACCAAAATATTAATAGTAATTATACATCTATAGTATGATTTCGGGTAATTTTTATTTTTTCTTTATACTTCCTGTATTTTCCAAATTATATCTCCAAATGAACCGGTATTAGTTTTATAATCAGCATTTTTAAATGGTGTGTGTGGTTTGTTATTGAATGAATGCAGCTTCTGAAGGAACACCTATTTTCCAGATTGGGGCAGAGGGAGGTGAGGAGGTGGCAGTGGTAGAACTACAGAGCTACTGGGACCCTGAGGACCCCGCCTTTCTCATATCCGCACACTTCCTCTTGGCCAATGGCCTCAAGGTAATGATCTTTTTTTTTTTTAAGATTTATTTATTGATTTGAGATAGAGAAAGTGGGGGGCAGGGGGAGAGGGAGAGAGAGTCTTAAGCAGACACCACACTGAGCGCAGAACTCAATGCAGAGCTGGATCTCACAGCTCTGAGATCATGACCTGAGCCAAAACCAAGAGTCAGACCATTAACTGACTGTGCACCCAGGCACCGCAAGGTAACGATCTTTATATATTGATTCCTATGTGTTTATCCACCACTCTGTTCATACCTAGTTTCCTTAACATTGTTCGATGAACTGACCCATCTGTTAACCTTTTTACCTGACAAATAATTTTGAAAGGTAAAAAAATGTTCTCCATTGGAATATGGCCGGTGGGGGGAGGAGGGTGAGGGCAATGCTCTGACTAGAACAGCACAGGGTTCTTTCTTGTCAGAGGGAAATATTCATTGGGTACAGGGCACGTAGGCCTCCTGCTCCTGTGCTGAATCACTTACGGGGACTTTACTAATGTAAGCTCCTCTCAAAGCAATCCATTTACACACGTAGTTAAGTACCTACTATGTACCAACCAATCTACTGGAGGCCAACGATAAAAATTACTTCAAACCCTGCCCTCAGAGATCACCACCAGGGATGAAACTACACATTCGTGACTGTAATCCACTGGGACAGAATTGACACTAAAATGGGGTAGGAAGTATTAAAGGCTCAGAAATGGCAAGGAAGGCTTTGCAGAGGCTGAGACCTTTACGTTAGGTCATGGTTAAGTCAAGGGCATGGTTCTAACCTGAAACTGTTATGAAACAAAAATAAATTCAGAATTAATACCTAAAATTCAAAGCAAATGCTGCCACACTGTCAGGGTGTCTTCTGTCTAAACAGATTTACAGGCAGGAAACAGCACCCTCAGGGCACACGGGTGCTCCTCAATGGGAGTGGTCCTCACAGTATTGCACTCAGGGTCTGGATGCTTCTGCCTTTGCCCTCACTGGAGGTGTCACCTCTGGTGCAGGAGGGAGACTCACCTCAGGTGGGTGCAGGATCCACCTGACTTAGAAGCCCACCCACAGTAGCTCATACCTGTTGTAACATGGGCCTAGGTTCAGGATGTCTTTAAGGGAAGTGCCCATTACTTATGTCACCGCTCTCGGGGAAGCCCAGGTTTCCCGCCCACCACTGAACTCCCAGTCCTGATGTAATTTATGAATGAGAAGTCACTCTTATCCAAGCAATTTTGCTTTATCAGGTTTCCATGGGAACAGATACAAAAAGTCCCTCCAAGTCAAATGTGTCTAAGTAGGAGAAAGGGTTTTGTTAACCTTTTACCGAAAAATGTATGCTATATTTTGTGGAGGGTTTAGTTGTGTGGATAAAAAGTAAGGAAACATCAAGTTGAAAACCATGATAGAGCATGTTATAATTTTCTTTACTGAAAAAGAAGACTATAAGGCTGAATAGGCCACCATGTCCCCTCCGCTTAGTATCCCGAGAGCTCTTCCGGGGTGCCTTCCTCCCTTAGCGAGGCTGAGTCTGAGAACACAAGTAGAGGACTCCTCACGTTTGATAGAAATTAACCTCGCATAACCAACACTGAAAGAGCTGTCCTGTGGAAGAGGCTTTTCTAGCTTGCCTTTCTCTTATACAAAAACATTGTGTGGACATCTTCCAAAGTTATGTTTAACTCTACCTTCTTAAATGGAGTAATTTGGACGTGATATGCTTCTCTCCTCCACGTTTCAGAGGCGCCCTGTAGCTGCCAACTCAGAAGGGCGTTTTATGGTGTCATGGGTAGTCTGACTCGCCCCGCCCCTGGGGCTGCACACTCCAGAGCCAGGGGCTTAGCCGACACCCACAGGCCCCAGCGGGGGCTAAACATTCCACATTCTCTCAGTTGGGACAAGTGCTCACTACAGGGGCAAGGATTTCCAGGAGAAGCAGACAAATGCCACATCTGTGGGCAGGTTGGAAGGAAGGAGGCAGTTTGTGCCTACCTGGAAGACACCTTGCTCCATGCCTTTACATTACTTGCATGACTAAGAGCTTTCCTGCCTTTCTCCTTGCTGGTAGCTATCATTTCATTTTGACTGTGTGCTTGGTCCCTAACAGTAGCTCATTTCTGAGGTATTTTTCTTTTCTTCCCCTCCCCTGATTTATTTTTCTCATTTCCAAAAAGCTTGAACACCAGACTTCAAAGCTAATTAGACTAGTATGTAAGAGTATGTAGTCTCTGAACGGATGTTTGAGTGACACTGCCATGAATCAAATGTGTCTCTTCTGCCTATTGTGCCTGCTCAGGCTTTTCTCCCCTTACTTTCAGGTATCAGGCTGTTTTGTGAAGAATTGAAGATTTAAGTAATTCTTTGAAAAAACTAGTAATCAACTCCTTCATGGCAGGGATCCAATGCCTTATTTACATTCTGTTTCCCCATGGTGCATAGGAGGTGTTCAATAAAGATCCATAGGTCAATAAGTTACTGTCTCTGTGCAACATTTTGCTCCACACTATAATTTACAGACTAGGAAGTTCTCTGTAAAGAAAACCTCTGCAGATGCAAGTGAATACTACGAAAATTACATTGAAGAGCTGAAGAAAGAAGGATTTCTGCTAAGAGAACATTTTACACCCGAAGCAACCCAAATAGCATCTGAAAAACTGCAAGCGGTAAGATTGATTTTTATGGGCTATTTTGTGTGACTGATTGAATATTTTTAATAGAAGTGTTTTCTTTACGACAAATAAAAACCTGGCAAGAGAGAAGAGTCGGAGTTAAGAACAAGAAAAATAAACTCACAAAAAAAAAAAAGAAAGAAAGAAAAGTAAGCTCACAGAAAGGTGTGGAAGCCCGGTGAGGAGTGAGTTCAAGGATGAGCCACAAAGCCTCCTGCTTGCTTCAGCAACAAACCCCCACGGCTTTCAAAAGATTTCATTATAACCTAGGCCAAGAATCAGGGGCCCTTAACCCTTAATGCCACTAAAATTTTGATGCCACTGGCAGGCCTAAAGCTTACAGAGGGAAGGAAATGGCAAAAGGAAACAAAGTGGGAGTAAAACAGAGAAAGGGGAGATAAAGAGTGTAGGGAGGAAGTGGAGGCACAGAGAATTTATCAGTCACTTGGCTGCCTCTAACTCTCTCCTTGGCTGCAATTATTTCTTCTCTTGCCTTTGTTCATCTCAGTTTTAAATCAACCCACTAATGAAGCTTTTTGTTGGTGTTTGTTTTTTTTTAATTTTGTTGTTGCAGTTGCTTTTGGAGGAGGTAATAAATTCAAGCACTCTGAGCAAAGAAGTGAGCAATTTGGTGGAGATGGTTTGGGCAGAAGCTCTCGGCCACCTGGAGCACATGCTTCTCAAGCCCGTGAACAGGATTAGTCTCAATGACGTGAGTCACGTGTGCCCTTGAAGCAGAGCCTCCATCACGACAAACCTGCTTTCTGGCTTACTAGCTCAAATAATATCACGTGTGTTGGGCGCCTGTCCAGCTGTTCCTGGATGCATTCCTGACGTGATTTTTCTTACCTTGGAAAAAGGGAACACTGAGAGCATCGAGGGGAAAACAAGCTTCCAAGAAAACGAGACGTTCTTATCTATATAAAATGTCAGACCCAAGAGCTGCTCCAAGCTCCAATTTTTGGTGCCGGCTCATTAGGAGGCCTGTTCCTTTAGGTCGCCGGGTGTTTAGCAGGCCTGAGGGGCAGGGTTGCTCTTGGTCCTCAGTCAGATGCTCAGACCCTCGTCTACTTCAGAGCCACTGCTTCCCAGTCTTGTAACTTGTAACCATTTTAGGGAAAGGCAGGGATGCTTCCAGCCCTCCAGAAAATACTCTTCTTAATTTTATATGATCAGAAGAGCAAATGAAAGAAAATATACCCAATAGTACAACTTGGGCAACTGCTTGGGTCCTTATGGAAGTTATCTGAACCATGTTATCGTAGTAAAATAAAACAGTTTCCCTCGGTGATGCTAAACTAACTTCAGGGAGAAAAAAGGTTTTCTGGGGCGAAGTCCAAGTAGTACTTGTGCAATTAGAAACATGTTCTGCTGGATTTTGTTCCTAGTGTGATTCTGACATCTTTCTAAACTTCTTGTGTGAAAAGCAAGTCTCCCGTGGTTGCGTTAGTATTCCTCTCTCTGCGGATATAGACAGAGATGCAGGTGCAGTTGTGGATACAAGTACAGGCGTAAATGCAGGTATAGATCTAGATATACAATACAGATGTTTAAGGCTCCGGTCTTTTCCTCCAGTTAAGCTGAGCCGGTTTTGGAAGATTTCTCATGGCCTCATCATCACACCTGAGATACACGTCCTGTAAACATGGCATCTGTTTTACAGCTGGTGTCCAGTAGAAAACTAATAGTTGTGATATATCTAACAAGTGTTTTAGATGTTTTTACGTATGTTCCTTCACTTTCTCTCTGATGGTCAAGATTAAGTTTTAATAAGCATGTATTGTCCTCCATTTAAAGGTGAGCAAGGCAGAGGGAGTTCTCCTGCTAGTAAAGGCAGCATTGAAAAACGGAGAAACAGAAGAACAAGTGCAAAAAATGATGACTGAGTTCTACAGATTGATACCTCACAAAGGCACAACCACTGAAAAAGTGAACCTGAGACTATTAGCTAAGAAAGAGGACCTCTGCCAGGTAAATCTCTGAAATAAAGAATTCCATTTAAAATATGTTGGGGAAGGGTCTTTTCAAATCTGACTAATAAGGTAACACTGAATCACAAAAGTTGGTTCAAAAATAAATGTTGGGCCAACTTAGAATGCTTTGGGTCCTTATGGAAGTTATCTGAACCATGTTCCCAGACATGAATGTGTTGGAATAAGTAGTACAAAGGCAGATATATTTAGAATTACTACACTGTAAAATAATTTTCTGTATCAGGATGATGCCTGCAGGCCAGCTCCGAGGACCCAGAGGGGTCCCACAGGACTAGCTGAGAGGGTCCCTGGCTGCTCACAGGATGGAGATCAAACATGGGCCAGCGGGAGGTGAAAGCAGAGTTTATTGAAGGTAGAGAAAGAGAGCAGGTACACACAGTGTTTGGGAGACTCAGAAAGGAAAGCAGGGAGTCTTATCTTTGCTTAGGGCCTGGGGTTTTTATTAAGGATCATGGGCTGGCACTGAGGAACTGGTTAGAATGAAGACAAGGGCCCAAATGTTATTCCTTGGAGCCAAGGGTCTTGGTGTGGAGATATCTAGTTCTGGTGGTCCGAAATGCTCATAAGATAGCTTTGTCAGGTCATTCACACCTGGTCCTTCCTTAGATGTTTTCTGTTCTCGAGAAATCTAGAGGACATAACACTATTTGCATTACAGGCATGTGTAAAGTGGAGGTCTTAGCAAGAATAGAAACAGGAAAAGGAACAACAGCAGATTTTTATGGAGTTCTTCAGTTTCTCTATCTCAAGGAGATGAGTTAGGATTCTTTTTGCAAAAGAAACAGAAAGCTGACATTGACTTGAACAATGAGGACACTTATCACCCTGCATAACAAGAAGCCAGCTGTAGGGTGGCTGCTGGTCCAGTCACTCAGAGGTAGAATTATCAATGAGGACACAGCTTCTTTCCATCTCTGTGCTTCCTGTAAACTTAGCTCCCCTCTTAGCCTGACTCACCTTATGCGACCTTACAGCTGCAGCTGTTCATAACATCCCAAACGGAGTATTTCTTTTCTTGTCTCTTAGGGCAAGCTCCCCTGGCCTTCTAGACTCTTTGGTCAGTCCTTTGCTCAGAACTGAATAATAACGTGCATTCCTAAGCCAGTCACTGGCAAGGAGAGTGGAGTTACTGACTCTGCAGAAATGAGCCCTCTCCCTTGAGCTGTAAGGAAGGGAGCAGGGCTCAGTTAGCAAAGAGGAAAGCAGGAAGGCAGCCACAGTGCCCCCTCACCTTAGATGAGACCAAGTCACTCCCTGGCTGTAAGTTGCCTCATCTGTGCATGAAGGAATTGGGACGAGATCAGAAATCCATGACCTAGACTGCAGAAGAGTTCGTAGATACGAAATTTTGCATGTTTGAGGGAAATTATAGCTTTCAATAGATTCCTGGAGGCATCTGTAATCCAAAATAAGTGAAGAATCAACAAATGAGATGAACCAATAAATGAGATGATAAAGGAGCCTTCCAAATTTAAAGTTTCATGATTTGCCTACCACCCAACATAAAGAATCTCAGTTGCTGTTCTCTTACCGAGAAGGTGTATGTAGTGCCCATCCAAATACTTTTTCATTTAACTTTTATATTTTCAATAGGTAATACATTTGTATTATTCAAAAGTCAAAATTATATTTAAAAGGTATACTCAGAGCAATCTGTATTCTACCCTGCCCCTCCACCCATTCCAACTCCCCAACTCAATAGATAACCATTTTTGTTAGTGTCTTGTTTGTCTTTGCAGTTTCTTTATGCAAATAACTATAAATATGTACATATATGCTTAGTCCTCTCCTCTTTTTTTAAGTAAAAAGTTGTATACCATCTTTGTTGTTCCGCACCCATTTTTCCCCATTTAACATATCCTGTACATAGAGAGCATTCTCATTCACCACATTGTATGGGCACCCCCTAATGCCAGACATTTGTATTGTTTCCAGACTTTGCTCCTACAAGCAATGCCAAAGTGAATATGCTTGTGTATTTGTCATTTCATAGCTGCACGGGAGTGTCTCTGAGATACAACCCAGAAGTAGAAGTGCTGGCGTATGGGATCAATGCATCTGTAATTGTGATAGATTTTGTCTTATTCCCTCATCGAGGTTCTACTATTTGCCCTCCCACTATCAGTGACTGAGAGTTTCTCTTTCCTGTAGTTTTACCAAAAGTGTATTTGTTAAACTTTCAGACTTTACTGATTTTACGGATGAGAAATGACCTCTCAGTTACAGGATTTATATTTGTGGTTTGTTGTTGTTTTTTTTTTCTATGAACTGCCTATTCATGTCCTTTGGCCCTTTTTCTTTTGGATCATGCTATTTTTCTTCATGATTTTAATGACCTCTTAATAAGTTAGGGAGCTTAGTCTGGGATAGGAGTTGCAAATATTTTCTATAGTTTTATACGTTTTGTTTTACTTTGCTTATGGTGAATTTGGGGTGATTTGTTGACTTGTTCTATTTTACCATACAGAAACTTTTTACTTTTATATAGAAAAATGTATCAATATTTTCTTTTATGGCTGGTGTATTTGAATTATATTTACTCCCTCCCCACGTTGAGGCCATAAAGATGTGTGGCAGGGCAAGATAGGGCTCCCCTGTCAATGTCTCTTTCATCTCAAAGATGGTAAAAGCAATACATCCCTATAATAAACATAATTCAGATTATGTGGGAGCTATGTTCCCTCCTCCAACCTCCATGACCTATGAGTATACTAATTATACTTAGTCCCTCTCAGGGAAGACAACCATGTCTTACTCATTTTTGTGTCTTTCAAACCTGATACAATGCCTGGCATACAGAACATGCTTAATGAAGTTTTGCTAACAGAATTGGACTTGAATCCTGATAATCTGAGTTCCTATTTAGTCACTACCCCCTCTTTGCTGTGGAATCTTGAGGAATTAATTCAGCTTCTCAGAGCCATACTTTCCCCATCTATACAATGAGGATAAAAAGATCTAATAAGACCAGTGCTGTAGTGTGGATTAGAGGAACGATGTACCTGAAAACACTTTATCAACGATGATGTGCTATCTTGATGTAAACTATTATTATTGTATATTGTGCTATCACTGAGGGCAATGTGCAACTTACATATTGATCAAAAGCTTTGGGGGAGGGGTGCTGGCCAGCTCAGTCAGTGGAGCATGCCATTCTTGATCTCAGGGTTGTGAGTTTAAGCCCCATGTTGGGTGTAGAGATTACTTAAAAATAAAACCTTAAAAAAAAATACTTTGGGGGAAAAAAACCTTACTTTTCCAATTTTTTTGAGAAAGTGTAATGTGCTATAAATATTTTGATGTATAGTGATTCTAACATCTTTTATTATTTCCATCTACAGCTAATAAGAGACATGGTTAATGTCTGTGAAACTAATTTGTTCAAACCCAACCCACCATCTCTTGCCAAATACCGAGCTTTGAGATGCAAAATTGAGAATGTTGAACAGAACACTGAAGAATTTTTCAGAGTTAGAAAAGAGGTTTTACAGAATAATCGCAGGTACGCATAAAGGAAATATATTAGGATCTGTTATTCTGTAATACTATTTCAGATTCTGTTAAAATGGTACTCTCCAAAATTACTGTGTAATTTAATCCTCTGTAACAAGGTAGCTATGTTGTGATGACAGATTACTTTCTTATGTGTTTATAATGGGACTTAGGGGCACCTGGGTGGCTCAGTCAGTTAAGTGTCCAACTCTTGATTTCAGCTCAGGTCTTGATCTCAGGGTCCTGAGTTCAAGCCCCACATTAGTCTCCATGCTAGGCATGGAACCTACTTAAAACAAACAAAAAAATCTCTCTCTCTCTCTCTCTCTCTCTATTCCACTCTAATTTCAAGTTCATCTAACCTTGCTGAGACTTAGTTTAAAAATTTTAAATCACAAAGTATTTTTGTGTTTGAAGGATATTATATAGGAATATCCACTTAAGTGAAGATTTTAAGAAGAGGATTATGTGCGTGGCAGTTTCTAAAACGGCCACTCCATGGCCTGAAAACACTCAGTTGAAAATCTGGAAAATACGTCAAGAGATATGACACCCCTAAATGTCAGTCATATTTGTTTCCTCATTGACTATGAGAGTCCCTGTTTCTTGGGCTCATGTGCATTCTACAGCCCAGGGCAGCAGCAATAACAACAGATGCATGTGGATCAGCCACTCTAACAAGCCCTCAGTTGGTGTTAGTTAGTTCCTCTGAGAGCCTGGACCCAGCTTCAAGGTTTAGAAACTAATTTGGTGGATTATTCTCAAGGGTGAGACTGACTTCCATTGGTTTGGTTATTCATCTCACTAATGTAACTTCCCGGCACTCCTCTGCTTGAATTCTTTCTTCTGGACCATTCTGGCATCTTGGCTCTCGTTAGGTATAAAGGGCCAAGTTAACCTTAATCAGCCTCACACGCTGCTTAGAGTCAAAGGTGGTGAACTGCAGCCTCTTGAACCAACTTGCAGAGGCCAGTTCTACATTTTTTGGAATTTTGTGAACCATGTACCATTAGTAACTTGAAATTGGCTATGGTGGGAGGATTTATACCATGGAAATCAGCAAATGCTACAAATCAGGGTCGTATGTGGATTTTGCTGTTGTTTTGAGAACTGGTTTTCCAGCATCTTGCTAGAACCAGACTCACCCACACCTCCCTTATGGACTAATGCAGACCTATCTAAAGTTGTGTTCTGCCTTCCTTGATCAGTCATCCTCAAATGCCCTTCTCAACATTACTTCACACCCACTAAGATGGGTATATTTTTTTGAAAAAATTTTTAAAAAATGGAAAATTGTAAATGTTAAGTGAGGATGTGGAGAAATTGGAACCCTCATACAATGCTTTTGGAACTGTAAAATGGTGCAGCTGCTGTTTGGCAGTTCCTCAGCATAAATTCAACACAGAATTCTTATCTGCCCTAGCAATTCCACTCCTTGTTATATACCCCCAAAGAACTGAAAAGAAGTACTCAAACAGATACTGGTACATGAATGTTCACAGCAGCACTATGCTCAGTAGCCTAATGGTGGAAACATCCCAAATGTTCGTCTGTGGTTGAACAGATCAACAAAATGAGGTGTGTGTGTGTGTGTGTGTGTGTGTGTGTGTGTGTGTGTGTATGTGTGTGTGTGTGTGTGTATATATATATATATATATATATATATATATATATATATATTAATCACATCACCAAAAAAGGAATGAAGTGCTGATACATGCTACAAAATGGGTGAGTCTTAAAAGCATTATGCTAAGTGAAAGAAGCCAAACACAAAAGACCACATATTGTATGATTTCATTTATATGAAATATCTAGAATAGATGAATCGAATGGAGACAGAAAGCAAATTGCCTGCTTCTAGGAGAGGGAGGAATGGGGACTGACTGCTAAATGGGTATGGGGTATTCTTTTGTAGTGATGAAATGTTTAGATAGAAGTGATGGTTGCACACTTTGTGTGTACTAAGTACTACTGAACAATATACTTCAAAATGGTTAATTTTATATTACGTGAATTTTATGTCAATTAAAAAGATCCTTTCCTGTAAATCTTTTCCGGATTTCACTTTTATATATAATCAAATTATTTCTATTTCTTTTGATTTGACTTTTGACCCTCCCCTAGGTATCTGCTAGGATCTAATACTAATTAAGAAACTAGTAACAATGAAGGTAGAATCAGGAGGAGAGTAAATGACTTTCTCCAGGGAGTCAAAGAGAAGGAAGAGCCATGTCTTCAAGCCTGAGGAGGGGAGTGCAGTTCAATCATCTTATGTAGCTCCAGCAGGCCTTGAAGATCTCACCTCACACCCAAGTGATATTGAACTGTTCATATGACGAAAGTGGACCTCTCCCTATGGAGAGATGCTGCTACTGTGAAGAATTAGATTTTCTCCATTTCATTTCACTAATGATGATTGTTTCATATTAATTTTTTCTAAGTCATGTTCTTTGCTGAAAGTTTAGACAGTGTTTGAAAGCATGATGAAAGTTGAAGATCACCCAAATCTCAACACCCAGAGATAACCCAGAGGTAATATGACCACTGTTAACATGTTGGTGTAGAATATATCCCAAACTCAATTGTTGAGTCTTCTCCACATCTAGTGGTATGCTAGTAAGCCAGGTCTCTGAAATAAAAGTCCTGACTTGTAATAACTGTTGGTTTCTGTGGTGTAAATACTGCTATCAGTGTGACACCAAAGAACGAGTAGTTGGGAAGACATGCTAGATAAGCTCTCTTACCTCCTCCACCCCACAACTCTGTCCCTCCATAGTTCCCCAGTCTTTCCCCATACTTCCCCATCCTAGTCACCCACCCAGAGCCATTGTCAACTCTCCTTCATCCCCACATCACCGTGCCCTGTCAGTTCTGCCTCCAAAATGTCTGTAATCCGTTGACTTCTTTCACTCACACTGCTTCCACCTTCGGTCAAGACACCCCTGTCTCGCCTGCTTCCTGATGTTCTTTCTGCTCCTGCCCCAGCCACTTTGTCTTCCCAAAACAACCAGTTAGGTCTTACAATATATACTGCATCATGCCATGTTGCAATAAGTGTCACGTTCAAAGATAGGCCTTTCTTGACCATCCTCTGAACCTGGTTGGGTTGCTGAGTAGAACTTAAAATCAGTTATTTGTTAACTTTTCCTTTTTGTCTCTCTCCATTAGGATGTAAGCCCCACGAAGCCAGAGACCATAATTATCTCACTTCCAGGGCCTGGCAGAATACTCAGCACAGTGTTTGTTTGTTTGTTTGTTTGTTTGTTTGTTTGTTTTAGAGAGAGAGAGAGAAGCCAGAGCAAAAGCACATGCTCACAGGAGCGGAAGGTGGGGAGGAGCAGAGAGAGAATCCCAAGCAGGCCCCATGCCTGGTGTGGTGCCTGACCCAGGGCTTGATCTCATGACCCTGAGATCATCACCCCAGTGAAATCAAGAGTCTGATGCTTAATCTACTGAGCCACGCAGGCGCTCCCAGAGTGTATTTGTTGAATGAATGAATGAATGCATGAACGAATTTCATCTATAAATTATATGTATTATATATGTTATATATTTGACAAAATTTGAGATCATACTGTGCATAAAGTTTTGTGACCTATTTTTAAAATTTGTTTTACTACAAGTTTCACTTCATATCCTTATTTACTTTTTAAGAGTGTGATTTTTTTAATGACTACATAATATTTCTAAGAAATGTGGTTCACTGAATCCATTCCATAATAATGGCCATGTGGGCTGTTTTGTTTTTTTCTGCTAATAATGATTTTTTATTTTGCTTTTGGTAATGCAATCTCAAGGTTTTTATTCTACTTTTTACAGCAAAGGTCCAGTGGACATCTTGCAGATATTTAGAGTTGGCAGAGTGAATGAAGCCACAGAGTTTTTGAGCCAGCTTGGCAATGTGACGTCCTTACTTCATGGATCTCCTGTACAAAGCTTTGTAGGAATCCTGTCCCGGTAAGAGGATATCATCTTTATTTTCCAGATGTTTCAGCCTCACGAACATGAAGTGTTTTACCTTTTTTTCCTATTTTTTTTCTATACTACGTGGGCCTCTTCAGTTAAAATCAGCTTATTGCATTCCAGAGAAAACTGAACACTTTACATTTTAAGTATAACTTAAATTATGTACTTATTACTACATATATTTTAAAGTGTATGGGTATGAATTGCTTCTTGAAAACAGTATCATATGAGGAAAGGGGATTCTCTATTTCATGGCTCTTCTATGTGTATCTAATCTAGGGAACATTCAATACTTAAGGAGAAAGGTCTAGAAATTAGAGTACCTAGATACTGTGAGTTATCTATTCAAAACATAACTCTAATCTTCTGTGTGCTTTGAATAACCACTTAATATTAGAGCTGAACTATAGTCACAGGGAGCAGGGGAGGATACGATTACATCTGGATCCTTAATTAAGTACCTAAGAAGAAAAAAAAATACCTAAGAAGAAACATAAATATACAAGATCCATCTGGAAAAAATTTTAAACTGCCATTGAAGGACCCAAAAGATACTTGCACTAATCAGAAGGATGCCAATTTTCCTTGAATTAACCTATAAATTTAGAGCTATCACAATAAAAGTGCTAACAAGATATTTTTTAAAAAATAAAAAGCTGATTCTACCGTACATATTTTTTAAAATTTGATTTTACCAGGGTAATTCAGAAAAAGAAGATTAATGAGGGAGAATTAACCAGACACTAAAAACATTTTATAAAGCTATATTAATTAAAACCGTGAGGTGGTACCTGAACAGATGAGTCAGAGAATAAAGAATCCAAAGTAAATGTAAAAACATAAAGGGTTTAGTATATGATAAAAGTAGCTTTTATTTCTGTGGAAGAAAGATACTTTTTTCAATACTATATATTGGGACGATTACTACCTGGAAAAAATACGAAGTTGGGTCCTTACCTCATTCTCACACTTAAATATAAACTCCACATGGAACAAAGATTTAAAAATTTAGGGGCACCTGGGTGGCTCAGTCAGTTAAGCATCTGCCTTCAGCTCAGGTCATGATCCCAGGGTCCTGGGATCAAGCCCTGCATCGGGCTCCCTGCTCAGTGGAGAGCCTGCTTCTTCCTCTCCCTTTGCCTGCCGCTTCCCCTACTTGTGCTCTCTCTCTCTGACAAATAAATAAAATATTTTTTAAATAAATAAATAAATAAATAAATTTAAAATTAGGGATGCCTGGAAGGCTCAGTCGGTTAAGCATCAGACTCTTGATTTCGGCTCAGTTCATGAGGCCCTGCGTTGGGCTCTGAGCTTGGTGCAGATGGAGTCTGCTTGTCCTTCTCCCTCTGCTCCTTTCCCACCACCCAACCCCTGTAAATAAATAAATAAATAAATAAATAAATAAATAAATAAATATTTTTTTTAAAAAATCTAAAATTATAGGTACTAATTGAAAAATAGTTTTCTTAATTAAAAAATATTTAAATAACCTTTAAGTAGGACTAAAGCCCAAAAATCATTTTACAAAATTAATTACATTTCATAATGCAAAATTCAAACAGTAGATGTTTATGTAATAAAAGTAGAAGTCTCCCTTTACCCACCTTCCCAGAGATAACCATGGTTTAACTTTGATTGCAGAAAGTTCTTAACAATGCTAGAAGGCCAGTAGGAACCTGCATGAGTTCTTGAGCCAGGAAGAAATGCAGTCAGCATTGGGCTTAAACATAGTTCTGCTGAATGCTGGGGGCCTCGGCAGATAGGAGGCAGAGCCCTGAGGCAGGAAAAACGGCCAGCGTCTCTGGGCTGACCAAGACAGTGATGAGAAACTGGCCATAGCTTGGTACATTTGAACAGCACCTGGAACTCCTTCTGTGGGATTACTCTGAAATACATTTTGCTTTTCATTTCATGCTCTTTATTTACTTGTTGTCTTTTAATTGGTGTATTTTTTTCCAGCTTTGTTAAGGTATGATTGACAAATGAGAATCGTATATATTTAGGTTGTACGAGGTAATTTTTTAAAGATGTGTAACATGATGTAATGTACATGTACATTGTAAAATGATTACCACAATCAAGGTAATCAACACATCTATCACTTCACAGAGTTATCTTTTTTTTTCTTATGGTAAGAACACAAGATCTCCTCTTAGCAAAGAGTATTCATTTATCTCATTTATCTTAAAATTGAAAGTTTGTATACCCTTCAGCCAATATCTGGCCATCTAAAAACCATCATTCTTCACTCTGGTTCTACGAGTTGGACTTTGCTAGATTCCACATATATGTGAGGTCATGCAGGATTTGTCCTTCTGTGCCTGGTTTATATCACTTAGCATAATGTCCTTGAATAGCACCTGTCTCTGCTAGAATTATGACGCTATAATAAAAGATACCTTTCTTCTAGTAAATGATTGTAATGTCTTTTTCTTTTTAGTGGGTTGCTTTTACCCAAAGTAGTTGAAGATCGTGGCACAAAGAGAACAGACATTGGAAATCTTGGGAGTGGAATATATTTCAGTGATTCACTCAGGTTAGTATATTGTATATACTATATATTATATCCTTAATTCTGTTACACCCATCACCAAGGATTTATTACCAAGTAGTTGCTACGTGGTTTCCCATCTTTCCTTTGTGAGGGATTTTTCGCCCGAGAAACAGATCATTGAAAGCAACCAGTTTTCTCAGTAAACTATAGAAACGTGTCTTTTGTGGTGGAGACTTGGGGAAATTGTATTTTAAATCATCTCAGTGATTTTACTATCTTGAGGGTCTTTACATTTTTTTTACCCAGTTAATCCTTACAAAACCCTCTCAGGTCAGTTCTATTATTATCCCATATCACAAAAGACTACTGAGTGACACTGAGGGTATCTTGCCTAAGGTCATGTAGCATTTTGTCTTTCTCCAGGACCAGCATTCTTAACAGCACAGGACCTCGTCTCAAAACAACTTATCTATTATAAATAAACTCTGTAGGCCTAGAATAATATCTCATCTTCAATATCCTTGTTAATAATTAAATTTGTCTTCATAATAGCCACAATGTATTGAACACCTTGGGACACATGGGTGGCTCAGTTGGTTGGGCGTCTGCCTTTGGCTTGGGTCATGGTTCCAGGGTCTTGGGATCAAGTCCCGCGTTGGGCTCCTTGCTCAATGGGGAGTCTGCTTTTCCCTCTGCCTGCCACTCCCCTGTTTGTGCTCTCTCTCTCTTTCTCTCTCTAACAAGTGAATAGGTAAAATCTTAAAAAAAAAAAAAAATGAATTGAATCCCTGCCCTGTGCAAGGCACCAGGCTAAGTGCTTAATATACATTGTCTGTAAACCTCACAAGTGGTATTGTGACATCATTTTATGAAAAGGAAACAGACTGATGGAGGCTAAACAACTTGCATAAGGTCACAGAGCTAGTTATAGGATGGAGCCTGGGTTCAGGCCCAGGACAAAGGATAATTATCCAGGATATTTAAAGAATTCCTACAAATCAGTAAGAAAAAGATAAAGAGCTCAATAAGCAAATGTACAAAAGACATGAGTAGGAGCCTAATAGAAGAGAAAACACGTATAGACAATGACATTTGAAAAGATTCATAATCAACAACATGCAAATTAAATTATAGTATACCATTTTACACCTATCAACAACAACAACAACAAAAAGTTTAGCATCTCTAGGTGTTGGCAAGTCTCTAGAACAGTCTGAACTCTCAGACCGTGTTGGTAAGCCCTCTTGAGGAAATGTTGGCATCATCTGCTATAGCTGAAAAGCATAGTGGATAGTATGACTCAGGAATCCTATAGATTAGCTGGCCTGTGAACCAGGAAGCAGTGGTTCTCAATCCTGGCTACACATTGGAATCACCTGGAAGAGATTGTTTTAACTTGAAGGACTTTTTTCCAATTAGTACAGTATAATATTAGTTTCAGGTGTACAATATAGTGATTCAACACTTCAGTGCAGCACTGAGGGCTCATCACAAGTGCCCTCCTTAATCTCCATCACCTATTTCCCCCTCCCCCCACCACCACCACCTCCCCAGCTGGAGGAGCTTCTAAATATTACTGGTGCTGATTTCACCCCAGATCAGTTAAATCAGGATCTGCAAAGGTGAGGTTTGGGTATCAATAGTTTTTTAAGCTCCCTGGATGATTATAATATCATTTACTACCCTAGTAAGTAGACATAGACCAGGAGGCATGTACAGGAATGGCCAGGAAAACTGTAATAATGGAACCCTGGAAATGATGCAGATATCCATTGACGGTGGATTGAATCAAAAAATTTTGGTGTAGTCGTCCATGGAGTGCTATATGGCAGTTTCAACCAGTATACCACAGCTAAACTGTCTAATGCATGAGCCTTAGAACGTAATATGGAGCAAAACACTGCTGTGTGATTCTGTATGTATGCAAAGTTCAAACACAAGTAAAACTAAGCATGTTGTTGAGGGACACATACCTATGCATCAATACTGTAAAAGAAAGAAAAAATAATATATACCGGAAAACCAAGATAGCGATTAGATTACCTCTGGGCGGTAAGGAAGGTGATGCTACAGAGCAACGTAGAAGTCTTGATGATGCTCGATTTCTTAAAGTAGGCAGGAGCCATGTGGTTGTTTGTCTTATTATTCTCGAAACTTCAAATTTATAGTATAAATGCCCTTTCTGTATACAAAATATTTCAAAGTAAATTTTTAAGATGTCAAGATTTTTTGAAAATAAATTGGCATTTCATTGAGTTTAGCCAAGTTGAAGTCCTTGGTGACTTTGGACAGAGTGGTTGCAGTGGAGAAGCCAAACTGCAGCGGACTGAGGGGTGATGGGCAAGCAAGCAGGTACAGGCAGCCACTGAGAAAGGCAGGGGATGGAGAGGGAAGAAGCTGGCACGTAGTCAAGGGTCGCAGGTTTGGTGGTCACAGGGAAGGAAGGTTATAGGAGGAATGGGGGAAATGGATTATTTTTTTTTTTAAAGGGGCAAGTCTTGGGGCACCTAGCTAGCTCAGTTAGTGGAGCATGCAGCTCTTGATCTCAGAGTTGTAAGTTCAAGCCCCGTGTCGGGTGTAGAGATTAGTTAAAATATTTTTTAAAAATAAAAGATAAATAAAAGGGGGCAAGTCTTGGGATAGAACAAACACTTTTATATTTGGGGTCTTGATTTTTGGAAAAATAGAGGTCTGTTCCAAAAATGCTGCTCCCAAAGGTGTCCTAGCCTATGCTCCTTAATTGCAAAAGTGGCTTTTTTAAAGCTGCTGAGTCCTGAAGAAAGTCAACACAAGATCTTTCATTTAGATGTCATTGGAAATTTTTGTTTCTCCATTTGGATTCAGAAGCCTTTGTGAGAGTACAGTGCCCATCTTTCCCTTTGAGCAGTTCTTATTTGCCTGGTATTTCATGTTCTCTCTGAGCTTCAGTACAGAGAAGTAATCTACTTTTTTTTTTTAATTGAAAAGGTGGAGGATATTCCTTCTCTTTCATTACTTTGGCGTTTACTGTACCAAAATGTGTGTGTTTTAGTAATTAATAAAGATTTGGTGAAACGGTGGAATTCATCCATCCCTGGAAGAAAGTACTTTGAGTACTGCCTAGCACAACAGAAGGGCAATATATGTGTTTTTCACATTAAAGTTTTAGACAAATAAGTGAACAATAAAGTTCTAAATTGAATCTTCAGAGATATTTCAGTAGCAGTAAAATTTGGAACATTCTACCAGCAGAGTCATTTAGACAGTATTTCACATATAGAAATGGATAACGGATAATAAAATATTGTTGCCATGTAACGATAAATTACAAAGACGTACTTCTTCCTTTCCCAACCCAGTACGAGTATTAAGTACTCCCACCCAGGAGAGACAGATGGCACGAGGCTCTTGGTCGTCTGTGATGTAGCCCTCGGGAAGTGCATGGACTTGAACAAAAAAGACTTCTCCTTGTCGGAAGCACCCCCAGGTTATGACAGTGTCCATGGGGTACGAGCAACAGGCACTGTCACCACAGACTTCGAGGTATTTATTTCAAGAAACGGGCAGAGAGACTCCTGTTTTTATTGAATATGCTTAAGTTTAAATAATTATTGTATATCTGTGACTCCCGGAATTCAGTATTTTCTAAATTAGCAAACCTGAAATTCTGCTTTTTTGAGAACATTTGCCAATAAGGTTTTTTTTCCCTCCTCCTATTCATTTCTGTTGGTTCTAGGATGATGAATTTGTTGTATATAAAACCAATCAGATTAAAATGAAATATATTATTAAATTTTGTATATCTGGAGATGAAATAAAGGACTTTCATCCTTGTAATACTACTGAATTAGAGGAATACAGACCTGAGTTTTCAAATTTTTCGAACATTGAAGGTAAGACAGTTTTCTTGAATGCTGTTTTATGTGATATTTATAGAACTCAAACATTTTATTTTTAGAGGAATTTCTGCTCATGTTCAGCAACCATATCTATGACTTCATGTATAAATATTCTATTTCCTTTTCTATTTTGTAAAACTAAAAACCAGGACTCTTGAGAGAGGTTACATGATCTCACAATCACATACTACTTCATTAACGTGCCTAAGCTGAGCTCATGCACCTCTGGATAGCCAGTGCTAAAGACCGCTGGGGCAGTTTAAGATTTCGAAGCACAAAAAGTGTCACGGGGGTTGGTGAAGTGGACAGAAGACACACCTTTAGAACCAGGAAGCTCGGGTCCGAGTATCAACATGCCACTTACTAGGCTGTGCAATATGGAACAACTTACATCAGCTTTTGGGGCCTCAGGTTGTCTGTGTGGCAAATGAGGTCAATATCTGCATTAAGCGAAGGTACTCCCAAAACTGTAATATGCAGCTTAGATATTAGTAGTAGAATTACACGAAAGAATGATAGCTTCTCAGAAAATCGTAAGCCCAAACTATTATAAAATTTAAAAATAACATTGTAAAAACACATTAACATTTTTAACCATGATTAGATTATTTTTTATCAGAAATGGATGACTTCACGTATAAGAAAATGACTCCTGTTTTTCCTCTGGGAGCATTAAATGAAATGTCTGCCAAGAGAGTGTGTATTTACATATCTAATCATGTGTGTATTTTTATTCCACTTGGTATAGAAGGGGAACATTTTTTTCATATGCTGTATTAGAAGTTTGATTTAGTGTTCCTTGGATTGGAAGTCTAAGGAATCTCATATTGGTGACATGCTTTTGTGGCACAATAAATAATAGGGACTGACCAATCAAAATTACAGGCCAAGGAGTGGAGATATCTAGATTAATGCATAAACTACACTTATAAATTCTTAAAGACTTTCGTGTTCTTGTGTGTATGCTTAAATGTATGTCTTTCAAGTGGTGGTGTGACTCTAAATTTTCAAGATGAGTCCTTGGGGTCTCTAGATTAAAAAGGCAGAGTGTCTGTTATGAAGGCTGCCCCCATTTTTCTCATGTGGGTCCACTTACTTTACAGCATTGGCTATTGAAAATCATAAAATGCTGCTTGTCCATTTTTCCTAAAATATAATGTATGAAGGGAAGGGGAAGGAATAACAATTAAGATAACAAAAACAGACAGTGCAGGGATGGTTTTAAAAGCTAACATTATCATTTTTAATGTGTAGATTATCAGTTAGCAGACACCAAACCTTTCAGCAACATCAAGTCCGGCCTTCAGGATGTCTCTGGCAATTCAGTTCCTCTTGAGGATGTTCACATCAAGGGGAAAATAATAGACTTCGTAGCCCAGGTATGTTCTTTGTGGTTTTACAATACTTTAAACAGATAAATGACAATTTGATTATAGTTGCATGAATTAAACAAAGCATGCATTTCTAAAATTTGTTTATTCATTGAGCACCTACTACATACCAGGGACTGTTCTAGGCTCTAGGCATACAGCGATGAACAAAAGAAAAACTGCCCTGTACAGCATACATTTTACTGGTGGCCTAGGCAAAAAACATGGTGAATAAATAAAATACATCATATGTTAGATGGTGATAGGTGCTTAGGGGAATATCTAAGCAGGGAGTATAGGAGCTGAACAGGAGGGGAAGGGTTAGAACTTGTAAATAGGACAGCCAAAGAAGGCCTTACTGAGAAGGTGACATCTGAGTACAGACATGTAGGAAATAGAGGAGACTAAACCTTGTGGACATCTAGGGGTCGCTTATTCCAGGTGGAGAAAACAGCATGTGCAAAGGCCCTGTGGTGGGAGCAAGCCTGATATGAGCAGGGATATCAAGAAGGCCACTGTGGCTACAGCAGGGTAGAAAGAGGAAGCATGGCAGGAGATTGGATCAAAGAGGTGGTGTGGGGGTCAGCTCACATTAGGACACAGGACATACTGTCCTTAATTCTGAGTGAAATGGAAGCCTTTAGAAGATGTTTGGCAGAGAAGTGGTGTGGATCTCACCTGTTTTAATAGGATCACACTAGCCGCCATGTCAAGAACAGTCTGAAGAGGATCAGTTAGGAGACATCTTAGGTCAAGTTGTCTGGAAAACAGACTCTAGGTGGAAATTCGTTTTCAGGAAGCTTGTTGGGAAGTGCTCTCAGGAACAATACCTGTAAGAGAGCAAGGGAGTCAGGACCTGGCAAAAGGAGACGTTGAACCATGATACATCTAACATATGATGCATATGAGTCCTGAGATGATCTCAGAAGGAGCTCTGAAGCTGAGATGGCCCTTCAGAGATGTTCTGAATTGAGGCCAGGGCACCAGGCTTTGTGGTTGCAGAGGGACCAGTCACTGGATGTGGCTGCCTATGGGAAGGGGTCATAACCTTGGATGAGGCGGTCCATCTTTTGCTAAGGACAGCCTGGGGAAGGACTCACTAGATGACACTCCCAGCAGCCTTGGTCCTGAAAAGGATATCTGGGAGCATGTTATAGCACCAAATGTAGTTGACTGTTGAAGTAATTCAGTCAAGGATAACGGTGACTTGGACCAAAATGTTAGCAGTGGGGGTGGTAAGAAATGATTGGGTCTGGCAAAGGATTGAAGGTAGAGCCAGTAAGATTTGCTGATGGATGTGGAACATGAGAGAAAGTCAGGAGTCAAGGATGATACTAAGGCTTTTGGCCTGAGCAACTAGAAGGATCAGTCACATTTGCACATCCTGAAATGGGGAAGTGGTAAGAAGGGTAGTTTGGGGAAGACTATCAGGAAGTCATCTTTGGCCATATCACATGAGATGCTAATGTCCAGATGCAAAAGCCAACTGGGCAGTTAGGCATTTGAGTCTAGAGTCCAGGGTAGAGTTACCTTCTGGTGGGAGTCATAAATGGGGTTGTTGCCAGCACTTAGATACTATTTAAAGTTGTGATCACCAAGATTAGATCACCAAGAGAATCTTGCAGAGAGAGAAGACAAGGCCAACATATAGTGGTCCCGTAGAGGAGGCTGGGTCAGCAAAGGAGACAGAGAGGGAACGGCCAGTGAGACACACACGGGAAGCCAGGGTCTCTGGAAAGAATAACTCTGTTGAAGGCTGCTGATGGATCAAGTAGAATAAAGTGTGAGACCTGATGATTGGGTTTAGCAATGCGGAGATCACTGCTGACCCTGACAGTTGCCTCTGATGAAGTAGTGGGGTTAAAAGCTTAATTGGAGTGAGTTCAAGAGAAAATGGGAGGAAAGAAGAGAGAAATGAGACAGTAGCTGAAGAGAAGTGGAATCAGATTGTTTTCTTTTTTCTTTTAAGACGAAAGAAATCATAGCATGTGTGTGAGCCAGCGCAAGAGAGAAAAACTGATGATCCAGTAGGGGGAGTATGAGATGTGTGTGTGTTCACACCAGGAAGCGGTAACTAATTCTGACACTGTTCACCTGGAGACAGTGTCCGATCCCACAGGTCAGGGGCTTCGGCCCCAGGACTGCTCTCCTTCCCTGCTACCATTTCAGAGGCCAGTCACAGGGGCTTCTGGCTGATCGGCTGTAGATCAGAAGTTCCAAAGACCCCTTCCTTGCATTAGACTACTTTGCTAGAGCGGCTCACAGAACTCAGGGAAACATTTTACTTATGACATTAATAGATATTACAGAAGAGTATAACCAAGGAACAGCCAGCTGGAAGAAACGTGTAAGGCAAGGTGTGTGGGAAGGGGCACAGAGCTTCCGTGCTGTCTCCAGGCACGCCACTCTCCCTGAATCTCCATGTGTTCACCAGCCTGGAAGCTCTCTGAAGCCTGTCTTTTGGGTTAACACAGGCATGATTGATTATGAAATCACTGGCCATCGGTGATTGAACTCAATCTCCAGCCTCTCTCCCCTCCCCTGAGGTCCGAGGTTAGGGCTGACAATTCCAACCTTTTCATCCCTGTGGCAACCTGTCCCTATCCTTAGGTACTTTTCAAAAGTAACCTCTTTGACATAAACTCAGGTGTGATTGAAAGGGGTCTGTTATGAACACCAAGGCGCCTACATTATTCTTATCACTTAGGAAATTTTGAGGGTTTGGGGAGCTCTGTGCCAGAAACAGGTGCAAAGACCAAAATATATATTTCTTATTATAAATCACAGTATCACAGGGGAGAATTTCTGGAGATGCACTGTTCTTTAGGGGGGAAGGATGAGAGCTAATGCTCAAGGCCAGTTCTTGGCTTCAGCCGGAAGCATGCAGCTAGAACTCTACAAAAAGTTCATGAGCACACATGCAGGCAGGCTGCCAGTGTACTGGGAAGGCTTTCTCTTTTCTAAGATTTGACCTCATCATTGGTTCCTAAACACTGAAGACTGCACTGACCAACTATAAAGACCTCTTAGAAAAATAAGAACATCTGAGTCCAGTATTGTGATATTCTTCTCTCTTCAGAGGGAAATCAAATTAACTGTAGTGGTCACCTTAAACTGGGGAAATGGGGCATGGGGGGTGGGGCAGGGCATGCTACCCATAATATCTGTACCAGTTTGCATATGTCTGATTGCTGCCTTCTGGACCCACTCTGTCCATACCCACATCCCTGAATAGCTCAGGGAGACATCATAGACTTTGGGGAGAGCCTGATGTGGACTTATAGTAAATGTTAGACCTATACTAATCTCTTTGGAGCCACTTAGAAGCTGTGACCCAGTGGTTACCACTTCCTATGAATCAGGCCCTGGACTGAGTTTTTCACATGCTATATGTAATTCTCCCCAAGACTCTATGAGGTGAATGCTGTGATTACGCCCATTGTTTAGATGTGGAAGCTGATGTGCAGACACATGAACAACATGATAAAGCACAGATTTGAACCTAGATCATTCTGAATCTCAAGTCCAGCCTCTTTAACCACTATGCAGTAGTGTAACCTGGGATGGATCGTATAAAGCAGAGAATTTGGAGTTTGGAGGCTTAGGTTTGAATCCTTGCTCATTCTTTTCCAGGTCTTCAACCTTGCAGAAATTATTTAACTTCTTTGTCCCTCAGTTTCCTCAAATATAAAATGGAAATATTAATGTCTGCCAGTCAGCAAGTGGCTATTAAATACAATGAATATAAAGGACGTAGGGCCTTTTTTCACATGCAGTAGATAAAAAACTAATGTGTGTTACAAGGAGAGGCATACATCCTCTGTACATTACTTGGGATTAGACAGTTTGCACCATTTGATATTTTAAACCTGATGAAGCTTTTTCCATGGGTAACTTTGCCCAAAAAATAACTCACGATTTAGCAGTGAATTTTTCATTAATTTGTGATTAGACAGCTGGCTTGAAGATTGTCATTGAGAATCCAAGCAGAGGCCCAGCAGCAGGGACTTGTATGTTCGTGGGTCACATATTAGACTTTTCCTGGAATGAGTTTAGTGTTTTTAGTTTAATAACTAAACTAAAATAGTGGTTTCATCTGAAGGTGGAAAATTAAGACATTAAAAATTAGTACAGTGTATTAGTTTCTCTTCTAAGTCCTAGTAAAAATACCTCTATCATCATTACTGAAAATTTCTTGCTTTCTGAGTGCCCAGTCATACCATGTGATATGCAGAGAGAGTGAAGCTGACGTAGACCTGACCCCTGGGAACTCCCATGCAAAGACAGACCGGCTAACTAGATGCAGGCTGGACATCCACAGAGCAGGATGAAAACATGAACCCAAACCATAGGACAATTAGACAGTGATCTTGTCCAGCACTTACAGGTCAGGCATATGTGCTCTTGAGGGGTTTGGTAAAATTGGATATCCAAGAGAGAAATGAAGGGAGTTCTATGCACGGGGAACGTGTGTGATGTCCTCCTGGTCAGCAGTCTTCATGGCTTCTCTGTCAGGTGCTCTCTGACCTTCTCTGATGGCTCAGAGTCACCCAGACACCCAAGAAACTCTAGGATCCTAAAGGATCATTTCAGGCCGTGGCCTGTCTCCAGTTCCAGGGTGAGCCTGGTGAGCAGGTGGCTGTCACCAGCCAGCGAGGCCTTTGTTTACAGAACCCTGAGAGATTCAATCTCCTGGAGGGTGCTGACCTGCTAATTTGAGGACAAATTGTTTAAATATATGCCACTTAAAATTTTTTTCTCTGATGCAGCCTATATACTAGGGGCAACCCAGCTTACCATAATTCCAGTTGTGGACAGCATTATGGAATAAGTTTGTTTCCTTTACTCTTTTATTTTTCATTTCAGTCTCTTCCCAGAGATTATTGATGACAAATGGCTAAATATTTTTCCTTATTATTGTCACATGTTTAAAATGTTACTGTTTATTGTATGTCTAGGGTTTTGTTGTTGTTGTTGTTGTTGTTTAATTTTCAATTGCTTAAAGACTGGCCTTTTCTTAAGCAAGGGAGTGATGTGATAAGCACAGTCCATTCAGTAAAATTAATCTGGTAAGAATGGAGACAGCAGGTGGGAGTGGAAGAGAGTTGATTCAGGAGTTGGCTAGATAGGAAGAGATGAGGATATATGTCAAAAGCTGTGGAGGGCTATGTACAGAGAGTAAAGGAGGGAAATGCCAAGACATGAAAACAGACCAGATATAAGAACTATTCTGGAATTCTAGGCCCACGTGACACCAAGGAGGGATCAAGACCCACACAAAAAGAGGCTGTCTTGTTGTCCTCTTAACAAAAGCTGCAGTGCTTCTGTTAAGCCAGTGTTTGTAATATTGTAATACTAGGGACTTTTATTCCAGCCAAGGGCGTATGAGTTAGCTAAAGTTGCAGCTGGTACTGCAACTTTATAATGTGACGTGGACTCTGCACTGCAATTGTAGAATGCTCTAACTCCTGAAGCCAGGGCTGGGAATTTGAGAGACATGAGAAAAATTCAAGGAATTTAAAGAAAATATGCATAATAGTTTTCATTAATAGTTGTTCCTGCAAATGGTGTTCCATATGGTTTCATCAAGTATATGTATTTTCTTTTCTTCTTGAGGTCATTGTTTTTCAGACATATGCCAATCAAAGTTCTGTGCCAATTGAGGCAAGATATATTTTTCCTTTGGATGATAAGGCAGCTGTGTGTGGTTTTGAAGCATTCATCAATGGGAAGCACATAGCAGGAGAGGTAAGGGGAGAAAATGCACTGTGACTGCTCTTTGGATTCAAGGTCAGTTTCACATTTATCCAAATCTTCCTCACCTGAGTCCCTATAGCTATAAGGTTGAATAGCAGCCTTATCATGAAACAGAAATATTCTGTGAAGAACCAAGCATTTAATACAGTTTGCTTCCATTTAAACATCTGTCCCTGATTAACTGGTTTCTGTCCCTACCTGTCCAGTGTTCATCAGTCAGTGCCTTATAAATTCTTTGCCTAGCACTTCAAAACAGAGCAATTTCAATATCAAAAGTTTAAGACAGGCACAATGGAAAATTGGTGAAGCCTTTATATAGTTTTGCAAAAAACTGATCCTCTGCTTCCTGCTGTAACAGTCAAATTGAGTGATGTGACAGCTACTGTTGTTAACTTTTTAAGAAAGTTTGTACCAAAAGAAATAACAATTGATACATTCTTTGTTTATTCTAAGGATTAGCCCACAGTTGCAATAATAATTCATATTTTGTTAAATGTAAGATAAACTTATTATTTTTGTTCAACATAAAGTCCTAATCAAAAATTTTTTTTCTCTATTGACACTGAAATATTTTGGTCCCAACTAATTTCAAGAGATTTCTCTTTAGTTGGCCTTTTCTGATTTAAATTCTTACTAGCTATGTACATTTTAATGATCACTTTATATCAGTTTCCATTCACCTTAGGCTTTTAGTTGGTTTTGCCTAGGTTTTAATAAACATTGATGAAGTTTTTCTTGTTTAAGTCTGAAATCATTATTCATATTATGACTGGTATAAAAATAATCTTTTCTAGGTTAAAGAGAAGGAAGCAGCCCACCGTGAATACCGAGAAGCCATCCGCCAAGGCCATGGCACATACTTGATGGACCAGGATGCACCCGTATGGCTTAAGTTACCCATGAGTCTAGCGTACTTACCAGAGGGGAGAAAGAGCTGGAATATGACTTGAAACATGAAGCCCATAATAGAAACTAAGATAACTTTGCTATTTTAGGCCTAGAGTTTAACTTGCTGTTAGCAAGGGGAGGTCCAGCTGGTCAGAACCGTTTGACTTACTTAAAGGTAGGAAGAAACGGTGTTGGTATTGCCAAACAAGTAAGAAGACCTATATCTGGCCTTGGGAACTGAGTTTCCCAGAAGTGACAACAACAAGAAAACATTTGGGGGTATTTAATCTTCATCTTCTGATAACAGAGTATAATATACAGTTGACCCTTGAGCAACACAGTTTTGAACTGCATAGACTCACTTGTAGGAGGATTTTTTCATTAAATACAGTACAGCACTATAAATGTATTTTGTCTTCCTTATGATTTTCTTTTCTCCCATTTACTTCATTGTGAGATTTTAGTATATAACATACAAAATATGTGGTAATTGACTCTATGTTATCAGTAAGGCTTCTGATCAATAGTAGGCTATTAGTAGTTAAATTTTTAGGGAGTCAAAAGTTGTGAGTGGATTTTTGGCTGCACAGGGGTCAGCACCCTCATTCAAGGGTTTACTGTATATACATTTTTCCTAGGACTAAACTTATCTAGCAATTTATCCAATTTTCACCAAGTCATATCCCAGGAAGACGTTTCTACAGGGTCCTGAGATAGGTCCAGATTGTTTTCTTTCATTGCTTTCATAGGGATAAAATATGGAGAATCTGAAAGAAGGAATAGCTATCATGACCACTAGATTTCTTTTCTTAAATATAAGATGCTTTAAATATGCCTTTGGCAGATATTAGATTTTGTGCAGTCAGTTTGTAATCATTATCTCCAGTGTAGGTATTTAGTTTTTGAGGACAGGGCCACATGCTTCAGATATTCCCTCTGAGGATGACACATTGCCATAGCATTGTGAAAATTTAATGTGGGGGGGGGCGAGTTACTAAAGATTAATATACAGTTAAAGGATAAATGATTGCTTCTGACGTCTAAGATAACCATTTGCAGAATGGAAATAAGCAAGGAAGAAGTCATTGTTAAACAGTTAATAATGCTACCCCTGGCCAAAGTGTATATATAAAAGCCTGGGGTTCATTTGATAGGCTGGCACTTAACAGTGTGGGATTATTGTCATAACTGAATTGGTCAGCATATTTCCTCCTTGATGCTAATTTATTTCCCTCAGAAAATGATCCACAGGAAAACAGTCTTCACAAAGGATATCACCTATGGATAAAGTCTGGTCAGAACCATTGCTAACCAGGCCTTTGGGTCTCCCAGAATGTATTTTGCCATCCAGCGACTGTGATGTCCTCACTCTAAAATATATTATATTAATAATATAATTATATGATGTATTATATACATATCATATGAACTATCAGAAGACTAGCAAAGTGGCTTTAGACATCCAAGAGACAGAGGTGAAAATCATTTGTGATTAAAATTATGTAGGGACATCTAAGATTTCAAACCTCATCACATCAGAAAGGAGGACAAAGTTGGAAGAAGTGTGTCTTGCACTGAAAGGTGCTCACCTACTTGAGTCTCCCCATATGCACCAAGATGCTAGCCCACTGGGAGCCCGTAGGGGATCCCCCAGCTCCCATACCTCATCTGTCCTCAGGGGGGCTTGTCACTCTGGAATTGAATTCACTTGGCTGCCTTGCAACTCTGCTTTCTGGCAGGTCAAGACAAATTACAGTTTTGTAAATTATCTGGCTTGTAACAGAAGTGACACAGAAACAGAACTGCAACCCCACACTATTATGCGGCAGTCTCTCAAATGAGACCCAGGCTTTGATGCACTTCTTTTAAGATCAAGCACTATGAACTGTTCAATAATCATCTCTTCATTGTTTATCCCTTCACTGGAATCCATTTCTTTACTCTTGCAAGTGGATATCCTTGATGTCAAAAGTAATCATTTACCCCTGAAATCTATATTAATCATTAGTATTATATGCTCCTAAACATACTAAGTTTCATGGCAGTGCAGCCAAGTGGACTGGAAGATATGCTTGGGGTGTTAAGCGTTTCTCTGTGTAGGTATCAGAAAAAATAGACCTAGCCTCTCTTTTTTTTGCCCCAGCCAGTCATGAGCTTATCTCCATATGCAGTGATTATAATACCCCTTTAAAAGAAAGTGAAGTACTTTTTCTAAAAAATAAAATGATGAATAAACTACAAGGTAAAGGAATAAAGCGAGGACCACGTTAGTGAAAACCGCTCTGGCTCTACGGCTGCTGAGAGAATTGCTGCTAGATGCTGTGGAGGTCAGAGAGCCTACAGGTGCTTCAAGAAGGGGCTATATGGGGGCTGTCTGTACAGCAGAGCCCTGCATGTGGGGCCTCTGGTATGGGAGACAGAGGTGACACTCCCCAGTCAGGGCAAGGTCCTGCTCCCAAAGGGTCTCCTCTCCTTCTGCCCCCTATAGACGTTATGCCATCCCCACCCCTGAGGACTGGCTCCAGGATTCTCCTTTAGCACTGCCGATGCCCCTTTGTCTTGTAGAGTCTATGCTTATTTTCTGAGGAAGAGTCTGGCAGATTATAATTTAAGTGGCTCATGTAATAGGAGGGATTAACTAGCATAGAATGGATGCACTTTTGAGTAGAAAGCTGAGTAATGTGTTTCTATTTCAGGATGTTTTTACTATTAGTGTTGGAAATCTACCCCCTAAGGCTAAGGTCCTTATCAAAATCACCTACATCACGGAACTCAGCATCCAAGGTAGCAGGGCTGTCTTCTTCATGCCTGCCACCGTGGCACCCTGGCAACAGGACAAAGTTTTGAATGAAAACATTCAGGTTTGTATGCTTAGAAAGATTTAAAGAAGTTTTTTTGTTTTTGTTTTGTTTTGGTGACTTATTGATAGGGAATTTAAAAATATCTAAAATAATCTAATCTTTCCAGGGGCACCTGGGTGGCTCGGTTGGTTATGCATCTGACTCTTGATTTTGGTCCAGGTCCATGATCTCAGGGTTGTGAGATCAAGCCCTGAGTTGGGCTCCATGCTGGGGGTGGAGCCTGCTTAAGAGTCTCTCTCCCTCTTCCCCTCATCCTCTGCTTCTCTCTCTCTCTCCCGCTCTAAAAAAAACAATAATAATAATAATACATGAAAAAAAACCTGATCTTTCTGGCATAAAGTCGATTTTGCTGACATTTCTGCATTTAGATACATGTAATGTTTGTAAAATGAAAAGAATAAAGACACAGTTATGTTCAATAGGTGTAATATTTTTATTCTGTTCAGTCACTTAAAAAATTTTTGTGTCTGTACTGCATGTTCATTATGAAGAATTTAGATAAACATAAAGAATGCAAATAAACCAAAGAGGAAAATTTAAACAATCCTAAATTCCATTGCCAGAGATAGTAGCCCAAAGCTACTGGTTAATGCTTTGTTTCTACTTTGTACATATTTATATTTATATAAATTTGTGTGTGTGTGTATACATGTAGACATACGTATAGTTGAAATCTCAGTTAAATTGGTCATAAATTATCCCTGATATCAGTTACATTTTAGAAGTTACTGTCGTTTCGTGAGCAAATGTTCTGTGTCTCACTACTCCGAGGTGAGACCAGCTGGCTGTCTCATTGCTGCTGTAGATCGTGGTCTTGGTAACGTTACATTCAGTTTAGAGTTCTCATCGTGAAACTTAGTAGATACTTAGTTATACATATATTTTTTCTTTTAACAGGATACAGTAGAGAAGATTTATATAGAGCAAATAGGAATAAAACAAAGGTTAGTACCAAAAATATAAAACCTCTTCAGACATTCAATGGACGTGAGTTTTATGGTTTCAAATTTTACTTAAAACTATATAAAATGACAACGAATTTATGTTTAAGATCATAGACAACTTTTTCTTCTTTTTCGGTAGCTTCTCTTTGAGTATGTCCATTGAGATGCCATACGTGATTGAATCCATTTCTAGTGATACACATGAACTGAGACAAAAGGTTAGTAAATCTTTGTTTTATTTTTTAGGAGCTTTTATTTTAGCATTAGTTCTATTTTATCAAGGCAATACATGCAGGTGGTTTAAAAAGAAAAAAATAATGCTAACAACAGGGTGCCTGGCTGGTTTAGTCAGTGGAGCATGCAACTCCTGACCTCAGGGTTATAAGTTCGAGCCCCACATTGGGTATAGAGGTTACTTAAAAAATAAAATCTTAAAAAAGAAGAAGAAAATAATGTTAACAACAGCTTCTCACAAGAAGCAGCAGCCTGGTTCTGCCCTGCCTCTTCCAGACCAAACTCCAGAGACAGTGAACCACTTTAAATACTTTATCTCCTTTCTGATGGCCTTCGAAGTTGTAAATGCTGTTTTTTTTTTAATGCTTGTTCTTGATTCATCTGATTTAAAATTATTTTTTGATTTCCTGTTGTGGTAGATGAAAATTTAATTCTCTTCTCTCTCCATTAACCTCACTCACACATAGATTAAAACTTTTCAGAATACTATTGGTCACTGTTGAATTCCCCCAATAATTCAGATAATGTTTTTCCCCGGAGACCTTCCTCCCTTCTGTCTCTCCACTCCAATGCAGCTCGGTTACCACAGGACAGCTGTTGTCCCAGGCCCTTTCTTTATGATTCTCCTTTGTAGGGCTTTTCCTCTGCATCCTCTTTCTTTTTTTTTCCCCCTCCATTTGGCAGAGCACAACTTCCATTAATTGCCTGAGTGTGTGGGCAGCAATGTCTGGAGTTATCCTTATTCCATCTGTGAATGCTGATCATTTGCTGAGATGTTTAATCCTGGGTTGAAAATCATCTTCCTCAGAATATTGAAAACACTATCTTCTAGCTTCCAGTGTTACTTTTGAGAAGTTAAATGCTATTCTTACCCCCCATTCTTTGTATGTAGTCTGTGTTGTTTTGTTTTGTTTTGTTTTAAATTCTACAAGAATTTCAGATCTTCTCTTTATCCCTGGTATTCTGAAATTTCATAAGAATGTGATATTCATTCATTGTATGTAACATGTAGCCTTAGTGCTGGGAAATTTTGCTATATTTTTAAAAAATAAATTGTTCCTCTTTCCTTCACCTTTTGCATTGCCTTTCAATCAGGTGTCCCCTGGACCAAGCCTCTTGTTTTCTTTCTTTTTCTCTCCTGTTGACCATTGTATTGTTAACCTTGTTCTACTTTCTGGGTGATATTCTCAATTTTAAATTCCATTCTACTGAAATTTGTGTTTTATTTCTCATTTTTAATTTGTAAGAACTCTTTTCTGTTCTATAAGTATTCCTTTTTCATAGAATCTTTGTGTGTTTCATGGGTGCATTATCTTCTCTTTCTTGTCTCTGAAAACATAATATGTTTTTTCTTCCCTTCCCTGTATTATTTGAGTTCCTTTTTTTCTTCTTCTGGCCTTTTCTTTTTTCGGTCTCTATATTTTGTGTTAGAGGCTTTTCCTGAAATGCCTGGGTGACCTCTCTGTCTTCATCTCTGAGACACAAGAAATCTAGTTAGATGCTCTGAGGTGGGTGGAGTGAGTGGACCAAAGACCCTGCACTAGAGGCCTAGCAGTTGGCTGGCTCTTTGGTGGTGAGTCTTGTGGTGGTGGTTTAGCCCTTCTGTGGTTATTCAGAACACCTCTAGGTTATTCATAAATTATGAATGGGGAGAGTGACTGAGGGGCCCACACGTTAGGATGCCAATTTTTACTTCATTCCCTGGTTTGCAGCACTATATTCCTATGCTTTGTTATGCCTAGGATTCCCCACTGTGGATGCTCTTGCTTAAATTTCTCTAAGAAATGAATCTTCAGTTTCCTTTAATGAGAGAACAGGGTGCTAGCTATTGGTGCTAACTGCTTGGCTACTTCGGGCAGGGAGGGGGCCTGCATGAAGGCAACTTAGTGCAATAGTCTACTTGCTAGTTACTGCTGTTTTTGCAGTACCACCAGGGTATGAGCCTTACCAGGTTGCTATAGTCTTACCAGGTTGCTATAGTCCTCCACCAGACCCAGATAGTAGCTTCCTCCACTCTGGCTGAGTCACTTACCATGTCTCTATCAACTTTCCATCTTTTTAAAAATTTGTTGACATCTCTCAACTGCTATTGTCTTTGTTCCTATTCTCAATGTCTTTATGGGTTTTATATCCTTTAATTGGTTCCTTTTTATGGTAGAGAATTTTAGAATTTTGCTAGGAATAGAGGTAAACACATACATTTAGTCCTTCCTGAACAAGAAACCCTCTGGATCAGATAGCTTCTGCTGTGTAACAAACAATCTCAAAACCTCATGGTTTAAAACAATAACATTTAGTTATTTCTCACAGTGTTATGAATTGGCTGAGCAGTTCTAATGGGCTGCACTGGCTTGGCTGGGACAGGATGGTCCAGAATGGGCTAATTCTAATACCTGGCAATTGGCCTGGTGTCAGTTGGGACGATGACCACGTCTCTCTTCATCCAGCAGGTTGGCTCAGGTTCATTCATATAGTTAGTGGAAGGGTTCTCAGTAGCAACAGAGGAAGGCAAGTCCCATTGCACCAATGTTTTCCAAGCCTTTTGCATCACATCTACCAATATCCCATTGACCAAAACAAGTCACATTGGCCAACTTTGGATCCAAGGGTAGATAAATAGGTGCTACCTTGACAGGAAGAGATGCAAAGTCACATTGCAAAGGGGCAAGCACACAGAAATGGAAAGATTTTATAGCCATTTTACAATCTATCACATTGCCTTTATTGTTTTAAAGCTTATCATCCACATTTTCAGAAGTTATTTTATATTTATGAAAATGTAATTTATTAATTTTTTTTAAAGATTTATTCATTTGACAGAGAGAGAGACAGCCAGCGAGAGAGGGAACACAAGCGGGGGGAGTGGGAGAGGAAGAAGCAGGCTCCCAGCGGAGGAGCCTGATGTGGGGCTCGATCCCAGGACTCTAGGATCACGCCCTGAGCCAAAGGCAGACGCTTAACGACTGAGCCACCCAGGCGCCCCTATGAAAATGTAATTTTAAAATAAGGCATAATTATAAGATTTTTATTGAATTTTCTATTTTTACTCTTCTAAGTTCTAGTGTACTTACTGCTATATCCAGATAGTTCTACCTGAATACATAGATCTGTAATCTTTGGATCCAGGATTTGAGACTGTCTCAGACTTCTCAATTTGACTGTGTACATCAACCTTAGAATTTCAGGAAGGTAACTGAAATGATAATGGCCATGACTTCTAAAAATTTCATAATTTGGAATTTATTACTACCTTGTTGATTCTTGATGAAGTTAGATAAATTATGCAAGGGCTTGCCACTTGACAGGTAACTGCAAATTGATCATATGGTATTATTCCATTATTTACTTTGTCATTGTTGTTTGTTTTGTAGCACACAGACTGCAAAGCTGTAATTAGCACCATGGAAGGTAGCTCCTTAGGCAGTGATGGATTCTCTCTTCACGTTGGTTTGTCTGACGCATATCTCCCAAGAATGTGGGTTGAAAAACATCCAGAAAAAGAAAGCGAGGTATAGTCTTTCTTACTTAAAAATGGGAGACAATATTGAAAAAATATTTCAGAATAGATTATTTAAATTTGGAAATTACTGATAGGCCTGAAAAACTAGCATTACAAAATGAGCTCTCACCACCCCAAGACTTTACAACTAAAAATACTTGTGAAATCAGGCATGACAAACTTCTGAAGTTTCAACCAAGTTCCTCATGTGGCATGTTTCTCTATGACTGTAGTTTTTACCTTAATCCCCACCAAAACCAAAATATGCCTTCAGACATTACATTGGTTAGTCTGTATAATTTTAGAGTTTTAAAATATTAATACTGTAAAAGCAGATACAAAATTATTTATGGTCATAAGACAACTTGTGGTCTATGATGAGGAAATCTCTTCTTACTAGAATAAAAATTGAGAGTGACATCAGCAATGGCCAAACAAGATGTCCTTCACACATATCCACCCCCCACCCCATAACAATTATTTGACGTCTATCCACAGACAAAGTGCCATGTGTGAGTTTTGGGATCCAGTTAGGAGATTTTGAAGCCCCAATGCAGCCCAAGACCAAAGAGAACCATTTTGAGAAGGCAGGTTTATCCCCAGGCAGCTGACTTGCTGACCATGGTCCTGGCTGCAGGCACTCTGTGCCCCCAGATATCCTGAAAACACCCTCTACTTGGCTCCAGCCTTCTAACAGTCACAGTCTGCAAGCAGACCCATGATTCCAGGGACCAAACAGGAGACACTTCGATCTACAGCCCTGAAGATTCTGAAAGGGCCCTATTCTCAGCTCTAGCTCTCTCCTAGCTGCATTCCATGAGCAGTCCCATTGGCATAGGACCTGTTGGATACTCATGTCTGCACCTCAGGAGATCCCAAAAGGGCCCTATATTCTGCTTCAGCCCCTCCAGCCATGATCAGGGACCAGTCAACCTCCCCAGAGACCTCATGGGAGATATCCATCTGCACCTTCAGAACCAGGTCTGCAGATCTCAATCATGATTGTGAAATCTGAAACAGTTCCGGGCTTGGTTCCAGATCCTCTCAACTGTAGTCCAGGGTCAATCTTGCCCTCCCAGGGACTCATCCAGCAATGAGGCAGGAGCCTACCCAGGGACCTAGTGGAAGCTGCACCCATACACACACCTGGTAATCGGTCTGTTGACTGAGGAACTGTGGACTGTGCAGTGACCTCTTGTCCCAGGCTACCCTACTGAACAAGATACTGAGGCAATCCCAGCCACCCAGCGACCAGACATGATCCACACCTGTCTGACCCCCTGGTAACAAGAATGTCAACTGCAGACCACACCATAGACCTAGCAACAGCCTTGAAATTGACTCCAGTCCTGCATAACTGTAATACCGGAGGTAATCCCATCAGCCAGTGAGGCTGCCAAACTAGTCTATAAAAACAAAGAGGTGTTTGCTCCTTCAGAGGCCCAGAAACCAATGCAAGGTATGTGGATCATGAAGAATTAGGCAAACATGACACCACCAAAGGAAACTAATAAAGCTCCTGTAACTGATGCCAAAGGAATGGAGATCTATGATTTGCCTGACAACAAATTTAAAATAATCATCTTAAGGAAACTCAATATAATACAAGAAAACAAGGAAAAACAACTAAATGAAATCAGGAGAACAACACATGAACAAAATGGGAAGTTTGATAAAGAAATACAAACCATAAAACAGAACCAAACAGAAAGTCTGGAGCTGAAGAATACAATGACAGACTGAAAAAATTCAAGACAGAGCTTCAATAACTGACTTGATCGTGCAGAAGAAAGAATCAATGAACTTGAAGACAGATGATTTGAAATTAGACAGAGGAACAAAAAGAAAAGAATGGAAAGGAGTGAAGAAAGCCTACATGAATTATGGAGCACCGTCAAGCAAATGAAAATTTGTATCACAGGCATCCCAAGAAAGGAGAGAAAAGGGCAGAAAGATTACTTAAAGAAATAATAGCTAAAATCTTCCCAAATCTTGAGAAGGAGATTGACATCCAGGTGCAGGTAGTTCAAAGGACCCCAAGCAAGATCAACTGAGAGATTACTCCAAAACACATTATAATCAAAACATGAAAAATCAAGAACAAGGAGAGAATTTTGAAAGCAGCAAGAAAAAAATGGCTCATCACATATAAGGGAACCCCCCCATAGGGCTATCAGCAGATTTTCCTGCAGAAACCATAAGATCAGGAGGGAGTGGGATGATGTATTCAAAGTGCTGAAAGGAAAAACTGCCAACCAAGAATACTACTCTTTTGGGTTCCTGGACCCAATTCCAAGGGAAGGTGGGGTGTTTTCCCACATACCACCATGTAAGTCCAGGATGTTACCTTACTTCTGACCAACTAGCTACAAATCAGAGATTCCCACAAGCCTTTCTTTAGTTTTGGTTAACTTGCTAGAGCAGCTCACAGAACTGAGAGAAACATTTTACTTACTAGATAACCAATTTATTACAAAAGCATATAACTCAGGCATAGCCAGATGGAAGAGATGCATAGGGCAAAGTCTGAGGAAAGGGTGCAGAGCTTCCATTCCTTCCTCAGGCATATCACTCTTCCACATCTCCATGTGTTCACCAGTGTGGAAGCTCTCCAAAGTCCATGCTTTTGGGTTTTTATGGTGACTTCATTACACTGTCATGATTGATTAAAATCATTGGCCATTGGCAATTGATTCAGTCTCCAGCCCCGCTCCCCTCCCAGAAGTCTGGGGATAGAACTGAAAGTTCAAAGTCTCTGGTCACATGGTTGATTCTCCTGGCAACCAGCCCCCCTTCTTAGGTGGGAGCCAAAACTTGCCTCATTAAGATAACAAAAGACACCTTTATCACTTTCATCACTTAGGAAATTCCAAGGGTTTGGGGAGATGTGAGCCAGGAACAGTGGACAAAGACCAAATACATATGAGTTGACCAAATACGTATTTCTTATAAATCACAATATAGCATAAACCCATCAAAACTGCCCTTCAGAAATGAAGGAGAGGGGCGCCTGGATGGCTCAGTTGTTAAGCATCTGCCTTTGGCTCAGGGCATGATCCCAGGGTCCTGGGATCGAGCCCTGCATCAGGCTCCTCTGGGAGCCTGCTTCTTCCTCTCCCACTCCCCCTGCTTGTGTTCCCTCTCTCGCTGGCTGTCTCTCTCTCCATCAAATAAATAAATAAATCTTAAAAAAGAAAGAAAGAAAGAAAGAAAGAAAGAAAGAAAGAAAGAAAGAAAGAAAGAAAGAAAGAAAGAAAAGAAAAGAAAAGAAGGAGAGATACATTCCCCCCAAAAAACTAAGGGAATTCATCACCACTGGTCCTGCCTTATGAGAAATGGTAAAGGGAGTTCTTGAAAGAATGCTAGAGAAACACAAGCTTCTAGTTGTGAAATGAATAAACCATGGGAATAAAAGGTACAGCATAGAGAGTATAGTCAATGCTATTGTAATAGCATGTGGTGACAGATAGTAGCTGTACTTGTGGTGAGCATAGCAAAACAAATAAACTTGTCAAATTGCCATGCTGTACAAAGGAAACTAATATAACATTGTATGTCAAGTATATATCAATAAAAAATAAAATGAAATAAAATATCCTGTCAATAGATGCAGAAGAACTGTTTGAAAAATTCAACAGCCTTTCATGCTGAAAGCTCTGAACAAACTGAGTATAGAGGGAACATACCTCAACATAAAGACCATATATGACAAACCCACAGCTAACATCATACACAATGGTGAAAAATAGAGCTTTTTCTCTAAAATCAGAAGTCAGAGTGCCCACTCTCACCATTCCTATTCATTGTAGTACTGGAAGCCCTAGCTAGAACAATTAGGCAAGATAAAGAAACAAAAGGTATACAAATAGAAAGGAAAAGTAAAATCATCTTGGTTTGTAGATAACATGATCTCATATATAGAAAACCCTAAAGACGCCACTAAAAAACTATTAGGACTAATAAACAAATTCAGGCAAGTTGTAAGATACTATAAAAAAAAACGTATAAGCCAATATCCATGGTTCACATAGATGCAAAAATTCCTGATATAATATTAGCAAACTGACTTCAACAGCACATCAAAAGGATCATACATCATGATCAAAATCAACACAAAAATCAATTACATTTCTATGAACTAACAGAAATAAAGAAAGCAATCCCGGGCGCTGGGGTGGCTCAGTTGGTTTAAGTGTCTACCTTCAGCTCAGGTCATGATCCCAGGATCGTGGGACTGAGCCCTGCATCGGGCTCCCTGCTCAGCAGGGAGCCTGCTTCTCCCTCTCCCTCTGCTGCTCCCCCTGTTTGTACTCTTCTCTCTCTCTCTGTCAAATAAATAAATAAAATCTTTTAAAAAAAGAAGAAAAAAGAAAACAATCCCATTTACAATAGCACCAAAAAATAAAATAAAATACTTAAGAAATTCAACCAAAGGACGTAAAAGATATATACATTGAAAACTATAAGACACTGATGAAAGAAATTGAAGAAGACACAAACAAATGGAAAGATATCTCATGATGGAACCACAAAAAAACATGAATAGCCAAGGCAATCTTGAGAAAGAACAAATCTGGATGCATCACACTTCCTGTTTTCAAACTATACTACAAAACTATAGTAGTGAACACAGTGTGGTGCTGTTATAAAAACAGACACACAGACCCATGGAACAGAATTGAGAGCCCAAAAGTAAACCCATGCGTATATGGTCAACTAATATTTAACAAGGGAGCCAAGAATATTCAATGGGGAAAGGATGGTCCTTTCAATAAATGGTGTTGGGAAAACTGGATATATACAAATGAAATCAGGCCCCTATCTTGCACCACTCATAAAAAGTAACTCAAAATGAGTTAAAGACTTAAATGTAAGACTTGAAACCATAAAACTCCTGGAAGAAAACAGAGGAAAAGCTCCTTGATGTAGGTCTTGACAATGCTTTTTTTTTTTTTTTTAATATGACACCAAAAGCACAAGCAACAAAAGCCAAAATTAATAAGTGAGACTACATCAAACTTAAAAGCTTCTGCACAACATAGGACACCATCAACAAAATGGAGAAGCAGCCTATGGAATGGAAGAAAATTTTTGCAAACCATATATCAGATAAGGGGTTACTATCTAAAATATATAAAGAACTCATGTATCTCGGGGTACCTGGGTAGCTTAGTCAGTTAAGAGTCTGCCTTCAGCTCAGGTCATAATCCCAGGGTCCTGGGATCGAGTCCTATGTGGGACTTCCTGCTCATCTGGGAGCCTGCCTCTCCCTTTGATCCTCCCCGCCCCACTCGTCTCTCTCTCTCTCAAATAAATAAAATCTTAAAAAAAAAACAACTCATTTAGCTCAATAACAAAAAAAAATCTGATGAAAAAATGGGCAGAGGAACTGAATAGACATTTTTCTAAAGAAGACATCCAGATGACCAGCAAGTACGTGAAAAGATGCCCAACATCACTCCTCATTAGGGAAATGCAAATCACAATGAGGTGTCACCTCACACCTGTTGGGATGGCTGTTATCAAAAAGACAAGAGATAACAAGTATTGGCATGGATGTGGAAAAAAGGGAATCCTTGTGCACTGTTGATGGGATTATAAATTGGTGCAGCCACTATGGAAAAAGAAGACAGAGGTTCCCCAAAAAATTAAAAATAGAATTACCATGTGATCCAACAAGACCCACTTCTGAGTATATATCCAAAACAAATGAAATCACTGTCTCAAACAGATAACCACACCAACATGTTCATTGCAGCATTATTCACAATAACGAAGACATGAAAAACCCTAGTGTCCACTAATGGATGAATGGCTACAGAACATGTGATAGACAGACAGATAGATACTGGTCAAAGCGTACTAACTTCCAGTCAAAAGACAAGTAATTTCTGGGGATCTAATATATAACCTGTTGACTATAGTTAACAATACTGTATTGTGTGCTTGAAAGTTGCAAAGAGAGTAAATTTTAAATGTTTTGACTATAAAAACAAAACTAGAAGTTATGTGAGGTGATGAATGTGCTATTAGCCCTATTGTGGTTACATTTCACAATTTCACATCGTGACATTGTACACCTAAAATTTATACAATGTTATAGATCAATTATATCTCAAAGCTGGGGAAATTTCTTTAGCTGAAACTTATATGATAGTAGTTATACTTTAAGTATTGGTTGATTAATAAAAGATAAGGTTGCTTATTTTAGTCATCACAATAACATCTATATTCCTTTTAGAATAGCGTGTGCATATATGTGAGAGACAGAGGCATATTACTTATTTGTTCTTCAGACTGTTGATACCCCAGATATTTTCAGATATTAATTCTTTATTAAATTTGGACCTCTCAGGGGCTTATGGCCTACACATTGGAAACTCCAGCTCTGACATTCTACTTTATTTGAGCTCCTATAGACCATCTCATTGTTGAATAAATCTTATTCTTTTTGTCTTTGTAATATTACCTGGCTAGAAAGTTGAATTTTACAAGGAGGTCTTTTCTTATAAAAATTATACATTTATGCCAAACTCTGAAAATCCTACCTGTATGTATATGTATACCTATCCCTTGCAGGGATGCCTGAAATATTAGTTGTTTATACTCTAAATCATCTTTTAAATGCCACAGATAAACATGGCATTTAATAGAGTGTGGTAAATTGACAGACCCCTTTAGTAACAGGAATAAGAACGTTTTAATTAATCTTTTCTGTAAACATGGATTTTTGTATATTGGGTATGCTTTAAATGAAACACACACATATGTATAGTGGTGTGTTTATGTCTCTACCTTCTTTGGGGCTTATAAGGTATTTGTTGCCAGCCATACACACTGGCAAGTGGCACATCCCCATTAGAGTCTGACATCTAGAGAGAAGTAGTGTGCCTGAGCCCAGGGGGGATTCATCAGTTTTTAGTGGGCCACTCTTTATTCTCTGTTACTCTAGCCCAATTACATGTCCATCATTCAGAAAGATTGTGTGGTTGGGGTTTCGAATCGAAATTTTGTTGTCTTTGGGCACATAGAGCAGTCCAGGCAGACCTTGTTTTATTGAGCTGCACTGTATCGTGCTTTACAGATACTGTGTTTTTTACAAATTGAAAGTTTGTGGCAACCCTGTGGAGCAAGTCCTTTGATGCCATTTTTCCAACAGCATTTTCTCACCTCATGTCTCTGTGTCACGTTGTGGTAATTCTCTCAATATTTCAAACTTTGTCATTATTATCATATTTGAAATGCTGCAGTCTAAGGATAACACTTGAACAGGTGAGGAGCTGCTTCCTATGGATGAGCAAAGTGGTTTCTTGAGATGGAATCCACTCCTGGTGAAGTGAAGACTGTTGTAATGACAACAAAGGGTTCTAAAGAATGTTATTGACAAAGCAGCAGCAGGGTTTGAGAGGAGCGACTTCAGTTTTGAAAGAAGCTCAACTGTGGGTGAAATGCTATCAAACAGCATCACATGCTACAGAGAAATAGTTCGTGAAAGGAAGAGTCAATCAATTTGGCAAACTTCAGCGTTGTCTTATTTTAAGGAACTGCTGCAGCTACCCCAGCCTTTAGCAACCAACACCCTGGTCAGTCAGCAACCATCGACATCAAGGCGGGACCCTCCATCAGCAAAAAAATTATGACTTACTGAAAGCTCAGGTGATGGTTAGCGTTTTTTAGCAGTAATGTATCTTTCAATTAAGGTATGTACTTTTTTTTAGATATAATGCTACTGCACATATATTAGACTACAGTATAGTGTAAACATAGCTTTCATGTGTTCTGGGAATCCAAAAAAATTGATCTAACTCACTTTTTTCGCGATATTTGCTTTACTGTGGTGGTCTAGAACCGAACCGGCAGTATCTCGGAGGCATGCCTATCCCAGTATAAACAAGCCAGACCAGTTTAAGTTATGATAAACATCAACACAGCACCTTTTTTTCTTTTTCTAGGCCTGCATGCTTGTTTTTCAACCAGATCTCGGTATCACACTTCCTGACCTAGCCGAGAACAGTGAAGTGATTATTTGTCTCGATTGCTCCAATTCCATGGAGGGTGCAACATTCTTGCAAGCCAAGCAAATTGCCTTCTATGCAGTGTCCTTGATGGGTAAGAAGCAAAAGATAAACATTGTCAAGTTTGGCACAGGTGAGTGCTCTTCAGCCCCAGTCCACAGTGTGCTTTCTCCTTAATATTAACGCGAGTAGAGCTGATGGCTGTTGGTACCCTGACCCCATCTGTGGAGTAAGAGGTTGCATAGCATAGAGTTCAAGAACCAGAACACTCAAGCTAGGTCCCTGGGTTCAGATTCCAGCTCTATCACTTACTAACTCCAGATGTCTCCTTGGGCAAATTACTTGAACTTTTCCTCATCTGTAATATAAGTAATAGTTCCTACCTCATCGTGTTGTAAGGACTGAGCTAATGCATGTAAAGGATTTAAAACAGTGCCTATTACAGGGCAAGTGCTGTATAAACATTCCTAGGTTACCAGCAGCTGAACCAAATGCAAGACCTTTGGTTTGACGTGTATGAGGGTCACAAGGATGTGGACAGAACACTTGAAATCAATAAAGTAGTAGAAAAATCTGTAAGGTTTCAGGAAGCATCAGATCAGCCCTTTTAGAGGAAAAGTAATACCATCCTCCAGGTGGGGGTCCAGGGACATCTCAGCCACAAGAACAAGGTACTTTAGGAATGAGAGAAGGAACACAGAGTGAGGGGACAGTCACGTCCTGTTGATTCTTCTGTGCCATTCACCAGAAGACAGAGCCCTTTTACGAAGGAGCCAGGGTCTGCTGCTGCTGGGGGCAGAGGTCAAGTAAGGCTGGGGTACCACGGGCCTGGAAGGAGAATATGTCCCTTTGGCGGCCAGGCAGCCTGTGCTGTTGTGACACCCCGCATCTGAGCCATCTTCTACAGAACAGAGGTCTACACATGTAATTTTACTCAGAACATTTTCCACAGTAAAGTGCATAGTTGCAGTGCACTAGAGTTAAATATTTAAAGGAATACTGCGGTGAAGTTTTTTTTAATATGTTAAACTATCAAACATGATTGTTGGTGGTCAATAAAGTGAATATTTAATAGCTGCACCTCACACCAATCTTATCACACAGGTTACAAGGAATTATTTTCATATCCCAAGTACATCACAAGCAATAATGTGCCAACAGAGTTCATTATGGTGAGTAAAAGAACCTTCCTTCATCTCTTGGGTCTTTTCCTATCAAGTTTTAACGGTACTGTCTGGTCTTATTCCCCCCAAGACCACTAATAGAACAGCCCTAGTCCTTCAGTTTTTGTATGTCAGTGGGCTCTTTTTAAAATTATTATTATTAATAAAAGTGATATGAACTCATTAAAGAAAAATTAGAAATTAAGAAGGGTAGAAAGAAAAATACCACAGTTCTACCACCTAAATACAACCAGCATTAACAGTGTTGGAATGTTTTCTTCCGTTCCTTTTTTTCTTTTTCTTCAAATGGCACAAGCGGAGAAGGACTAGTTGCCACTTCAGCCCAGGCCAGCAAACCCAGAAAAACCATAAAAACATCAAATAAGTGTCAACCGATAATATCGTAGTTACTGTGTGATATGAAATAAACTAACAGGATATAAGCATAGCTGTTCCACAAATGTGTAATTAAAAAAAAATATCTTTTCAGTGATATCTCTAAACCATCATCGAGACATGCTTCAATAAATGGTTACAGTTAATGGTGAATATATCCAAAAGGAATAACCTTTCATCTCATTTCCTCCAGTCCGCTACACCTACCATGGGAAATACAGACTTCTGGAAAACGCTCCGATATTTAAATCTACTGTACCCTTCTCAAGGCTTACGGAGCATTCTCCTTATATCTGATGGGCACCTCCAGAATGAGAGTCTGACTTTGCAGCTTGTGAAAAGAAATGTGCGGCACACCAGGCTGTTCTCCTGTGGTATCGGGTAAGTGAAGGAGATCTAGTCACACAGTGAACACGGGGGGGGGGGGGGGGGGGGGGGGGGAGCGCCTATGGGTAGGTTTTCTTTGTTGGCCTGCACATGGTTTTTAGAAGTTTTGAAGTTGATAACAGTATATGGAAGCAGTTTAGCATAGAGTTGCAGAGCTCTGGGCAAGTTGTTTAACCTCTTGTCTGTAAAATGAAGATGATAATGAAAATGTCATAGGTTTAATAGGTTTGCTCTGAGGATTAAATGAGCTCATATATAAAAAGTACTTAAGGCCCAGCCCTGCACTGGGGTGAGGGAAATGTGGTGTAAGGAAGACCCACACCCCAGCACCACTAGGAAAAAAAAAGTACTTAAGAACATTTGGCAAGCACCAAATCAATGTTAGTTTTGGGGTTTTTTTTGTTTGTTTTTTTGTTTTGTTTTGTTGCATAAAAATCCAAATTTCCAACCTATCCTGAAAAGCCTGAAGCCAGGCATACCCCCTCCCCTGGCAGTTCCTGACCAGGGCTGAGGGCCACTGCTTTGGGTAAGGCCCCACCCAGGCTCCTTGCTCCTTCACACCTTTCTGGTGGCTGGGCACATTTGCATTTTCAAACCCTGTGATGAACATAGGATCTTTCTCTTGGGAGGCTAGGCCCCCATGATTGTTGGAATGAACCCCCTCCCCAATTATAGTTAGCTTTTTTGGATTGGACTGAAGCATATGGTGTAAACATAAGGAAAACATCAAACAGAAGGGGCCAGACTGGTGTTTGCACAGAGCATGCATGCACCATCTCCCTGGGCTCTCCCCCACATAGTCACCATCCTGGCAAGTGATAACCAGGCATCCCTATTCTGAGGCAGTGCGTGGAGCAGGGCAGCCCCTCAACATGGGGGTAGGGGCAGAGGTGGGAGTAGTGGCTATTGGTGTTCCCTGGGGCCACTGTTCTGTCCTGGGCTAGGGGTCCTCCTCAGGCCTCAGCTATGAGCTACAGGAGCTGGCACCCTCCACACCCCTTGAGGGCCCTCCCTGTTGTACCCAAGCCAGACCTGCCTGCACAAAGGGCTCTTTCCCTCTCTCTGCCCCTCCTCAGTCACAGCTCCTAGGCCTCTCCTCTAATCTGAGGCCTAAGAGAACACCACAGACCAACCAGGAAATTTATCCAGCCCACAGTGGACTCCGCCAGGAATTGCTCCTAAATGGGCTTTACCTGATTAACTTGTGGACATGTGGTGACTGGCTCTACCCTGCTGCAGGGACGTGTCCCCCTCCCTGCCTGAGTCAGTGCCCTGTTCTGTCTTCCTGGTTACGGCAACATCCCTCTGCTCCCCTGACCACATATCAGAGACTTTGCCAGGGTTACGGCTCAGACTTCAGTGCAGAAAATACTAGGCCCTGTTGATTCCTTCTTTGCTGAGAGCCTGTCATGAGACAGACACTCCTTGGTGCTGGACCACAGTGCTTTATATAGGGAGACAAGCAGCAAGCAATCCAATAAGCTGAGAGGAGAAATGGGTTTTCCTAAGTGCCAGGAAGGAAATGAGAGGGGTGCTGTGATTGGGGGTGAGTGGGCATGAACCTCATTTGGGAGATGACTTTGTGCTTTGACGTGACCCAGCCTGAGGGAGCTGGAATTTTTACTGATTTTCCGTCAGGTTTTAGGATCTTTCTAAATGTTTCTGCCTGACTTTATACATGCTCATTTGTATTCATAAACTCTAGCAATATGTGAGTTCTCCAGGAGTCGAGACTGTCATTCCTGCCTGTTGTCACAAACTGTCCTCTGAGCTCCACACAGCGGGAGCAAAAAAAGATTCCGAGCAGCTTCAGGAGCCGATGAAATCGATAAAATGCAAATAAACTCCAGTTTAGGGGGATTATCTAATTGGTGTTGTAACGACCACCAATTAATTTTGAAGACTAAAGACAAATCCAATCTTTAATCAATAGACTAAGAAATATTTTAGAAATAACTTTCTGAAGTTCTTTTCCTGAAAAATAATTGTGTCTTTAACTATTTCAGGAGGAACCTAAGAAAGGCTTTCTTAATAGTTTTAGAATTACTATTGAGAAAAATTTAATAGGACATTGTCATTGAAGTAAAGCTTATCTTTGCTGGAAGGAGATGTCTTTATCCCTTTTGCTGTCTAGATGGGCACCATGTTTCAAGATGTAGACTTTATTAACTCTGCCAGTTCTTGGCCTTTCGAATCAAATTTGGGTAACTGACACTCATTGAAAGTAGGTTGATATTTTTGTCAGTATTCTGATGACTTTTTGGAGGTTTTTTGGAATCATCTACTCCCTCCTTTGGTAAACCAAGAGTCAAGAATTTCTGCTCTTTTTTTTTTCTATTGTGAAAAAGAAATAAATTCTCTGGTATATGACAGCTTAAATTACTCAAACCTTCAGATGTTTCATACTGTCCAGGCTGACTTTTATCTCTTTAACCTCAACTACAGAGAGTAATTCTTCTGCATGTAATGTCTCTTCTATTGAGTTTCGAGCTATGTCAACATTGTTACCTACATGACATTCAAAACTGTTTCTAAAATTTCTTGAAAATTAAAACATGTAAAATGTGATCAGTTCTACAGCAAATCGCCATATCTTAAGGACTCTGTCCCAGTACGGTGCTGGAGTATTTGAGTATTTTAACTCAAAATCCAAACACAGTTGGAAAAAACAGGTACGTTTTTCAAACATTTCTAGTTTATGCTTACATGTGGAAATACTATCTTCTTGCAAATCTAGTGACAGTAACTTCTGTGTTTTCATTAGTGGAAAGGGGACCTAGGAAAAGGACAAAGATACCAAAGGCATAGTTACTTAGTTACTGTCTGTCTTGCACCTAGCAATTCTCCTTAATTGGGTCATTCTCCTAACTAATAGTTTGATTTCTTCTTTATAAAGTGTCATAGAGGGATTTTTTTATTTTTTTTATTTTTTTTAATAATTTTTATTATTTTAGTCACCATACCTATTTAGTCACCATACCTAGTTTTTGATGTAAAGTTCCATGATTCATTACTTGCATGTAACACCCAGTGCACCATGCAATACGTGCCCTCCTTACTACCCATCACCGGCCTATCCCATTCTCCCACCCCCCTCCCCTCTGAAGCCCTCAGTTTGTTTCCCAGAGTCCATAGTCTCTCATGGTTCATTCCCCTTTCTGTTTACCCCCCCTTTCTTCTTCCCTGTCTTCTCCTACCGATCTTCCTACTACTTATGTTCCATAAATGAGTGAAACCATAAGATAATTGACTTTCTCTGCTTGACTTATTTCGCTTAGCATTATCTCCTCCAGTCCTGTCCATGTTGCTGCAAATGTTGTGAAATCGTTCTTTTTGATGGCTGAGTAATATTCCATTGTATATATCATGAAGGGATTTTTAAAAGTGAAGTATTGGGGCGCCTGGGTGGCTCAGTCGTTAAGCGTCTGCCTTCGGCTCAGGGCGTGATCCCAGCGTTCTGGAATCGAGCCCCACATCAGGCTCCTCCGCTATGAGCCTGCTTCTTCCTCTCCCACTCCCCCTGCTTGTGTTCCCTCTGTCGCTGGCTGTCTCTATCTCTGTCAAATAAATAAATAAAATCTTTAAAAAAAAAATAAATAAATAAATAAAAGTGAAGTATTATACATGTTTTGCTAGAGTTAATATGCTATTGTGGCAAAATATACATAAAATTTACCTTTTAACCATTCCTAAGTGGCATTCAGTGGCATTAAGCTACATTAGGGGTGCTTGGGTGGCTCAGTCAGTTGGGTGTCTGCCTTTGGTTCAGGTCACCCTGCATTGGGCTCCCTGCTCAGCGGGGAGTCTGCTTCTCCCTCTCCCTCTGCCCCTACCTCCCACTCATGCTCTCTGTCTCACTCTCTCTCACTGTCTCAAATAAATGAATAAAATCTTTAAAAATAATAATAAAGGTACATTCACAGTGTTGTGCAGCCATCACCACCATCCATCTCCAGAACTTTGCATCATCCCAAACAGAAACTCTACTCATTAAACAACTACTCCCCATTCCACCCTCCTCCCAGTCCCTGGCAACCACCATTCTACTTTCAGTCTTTATGAATTTGACTACTTTAGATACTTCATGAAAGCAGAATCATACAATATGTGTCCTTCCATACCTGTCTTGTTTCATTTGGTATAATGTTTTCAAGGTCTATCCATGTTGTGGCATGTGTCAGAATTTTCTTCTTTTTTAAAGGCTGAATAATATTTCATTGTGTTCACATACCACATTTTGTTTATCCATTCATTTGTTGATAGATATTTGGGTTGTTTCTACCTTTTAGTGGTTGTGAATTTTGCTGCTGTGAGTATTGACATATAAGCATGTGTTCAGGTCTGATTTCTGTTATTTTAGGGATATAACAGAAGTGGAATTTCTGGATCATTTGGTAATTGTGTTTAGTTTTTTTAGAATCTGTTATACTGTTGTCCACAGTAGCTTCACCATTTTACATTCCCATAAGCAATGCACTAGGGTTCCAATTTTTCTACGTAATTAATAGCATTTGTCATTTTCCGGTTTTGGTTTTATTTTTTATTTTTTTATAAAGATTTTATTTATTTATTTGACAGAGAGAGACAGAGTGAGAGAGGGAACACAAGCAAGGGGATTGGGAGAGGGAGAAGCAGGCTTCCCACCAAGCAGGGAGCCTGATGTGGGGCTCGATCCCAGGACCCTGGGATCATGACCTGAGCCGAAGGCAGACACTTAACAGCTGAGCCACTCAGTGCTCCGGGTTTTGGTTTTATAATAACCATCCTGGGGAGGATCGGAGAAAAGATGGCGGAGGAGTAGGGGACCCCTTTTTCAGCTGGTCCCCTGAGTCGAAGTGGATATCTACAAGACCATCCTGAACACCCACGGAATCAGCCTGAGACGCAGGAAGATACATCTGGATCTCTACAAATGAACATCTCCAGCGCTGAGTATTGAGGTACAAAGTGGGGAGCTGTGAATCCGCACACAGATATTGGAAGATAAACGGAAGGGGGAGGGAGCCGCCGTCTCTGGCACTGGAAAGCAGTAGCTACCTGCACTGGGGAGCGGGCCAGACTCACGGACCGACACCTGCGAGAAAGCAGTCTGAGACCATGAGCCTGGGAACACGCGTGCGACCAGACTGAAAACTGGAGCTCTGGAGCGCTCACTGGAACCAGACTAAAACTGGGAGCTCGGGAGTGTGCATGCGTCCAAACTGAAAAACGGAACTCCAGAGCACACAATCGAACTAGACTGAAAACTGGAGCTCCAGAGCGCTCACTGGAACCGGACTGATACTGGGAGCTTGGGAGCGCATGCACGACCAGACTGAAAACCGCTGCTCCGGAGTGCACGCAAACCACACTGAAACAGGGAGCTCGGGAGCACACGGGGAAACCAGTGGTGGCTAGCGGTGTTAGAGCACAAAGGACAGAGATGTGCAGGCCCTGGAAGCGAGGGCTGGGAGAGCGGCTATGCGGCGCACAACCCGGGATGCTGCAGGGGTTTTGGCATAACTGACAGAAACAGAGTTAAAGTGGCTAAGAGAGCTCAGTGGAGAGCAGACTGTGATCTCTCTGGTCTGAGACAGAGGCTAGGATATGGCCACTGCTGCTCTGACTCTCAGAAGAGTCACAGAAAACCGCCAGGGAAAGCCGCCAGAGAACAAAAGCCCAGAAATATCAGCTCACAGTGTGCCCATCCCCATCCCCCCTCGCAGGGGACAGGGCAACTCTACCCAAACAGGGTTGCCTGAGTATCAGCGTGGCAGGCCCCTCCCCCAGAAGACAGGCTGAAAAATCAAGCCCACATCCCTAAGGTCCCTATAAAACAAGTGCACACTGCCTGGGTCCTGGTCAATAATTTGGGCTCTGGGCATCCCCGCAACCTCTCCTCATCAGAATGATGAGGAGGAGAAATGCTCAGGAAAGAAAGGACACAGAGACTGTGGCCTCTGCCACAGAAATGATGGATATGCATACAACCAAATTGTCAGAAATGGAGTTCAGAGTAACAATGGTCAAAATGATGTGTAGGCTTGAAGAAAATATTAACAAGAATATAGAATCTCTAAGGGTGGAAATGAGAGCGAATCTGGCAGAAATTAAAAATACTATGAATCAATTGCTGTCTAAACTAGACACTCTGGCGGCCAGGGTGAGTGAGGCAGAAGAACGGACTAGTGAATTGGAGGATGGGATGGTAGAAGACAAAGTTAAAACAGAAACTTTGCTCAAAAAAATCCAATCTCAAGAATGTAGGTTACAGGAGATTACTGACTCAATGAAATGTTCCAATGTCATAATCATCGGCATCTCCGAGGGGGTGGAGAAAGAGAGGTCTAGAAGAGATATTTGAACATTGTAGCTGAAACTTTCCTAATCTGGCAAAGGAAACAAGCGTTCGTGTCCAAGAGGCAGAGAGGACGCCTCCCAAGGTCAATCACAGCAAACTTACACCACATCACGTCATAGTGCAATTCGCACATATTAGATCCAAGGATACAGTATTGAAAGCAGCCAGGGCGAAGAGATTCCTTACGTACAGAGGTAAAAATATCAGAATAACGTCAGACCTGTCTACACAGACCTGGCAATGTAGGAAGGGTTGGCAGGGTATTTTCAAAGCTCTATCTGAGAAGAACATGCAGCCAAGGATCCTTTATCCAACAAGGCTGTCATTCAGAATTGATGGAGAGATAAGGGGCTTCCAGGATCAGCAGAAACTGACTGAATTTGTAACCATGAAACCAGCCCTACAGGACATATTAAGGGGGGTTCTATAAAAGTAAAAAGGCCCCAAGAGTGATACAGAACAGAAATTTACAATCTATTGAAACAAAGACATCACAGGCAACATGACATCATTAAAACCATATCTCTCAATAATCACTCTCAATGTGAATGGCCTAAATGCTCCCATAAAACGCCACAGAGTTGCAGCTTGGATAATAAGGCATGATCCATCCATTTGCTGTCTACAAGAGACTCATCTTGAACCTAAGGATACATCCAGACTGAAAATGAAGGGATGGAAAACCATTTTTCATGCCAGTGGACCTCAAAAGAAAGCTGGGGTAGCAATTCACATATCAGCCAGATTAGATTTTAAACTAAAGACTATAGTTAGAGATACAGAAGGGCACTATATTATTCTTAAAGGATGTATCCAACAAGTGGATATGACTGTTATAAATATTTATGTCCCCAAGAGGGGAGCAGCTAGATACAGAATCCAACTCTTAACCAGAATAAAGAGACATATAGATAATAATACATTAATAGTAGGGGACCTCAACACTCCACTATCAGCAACAGACAGATCACCTAAGCAGAAAATCAACAAAGAAACAAGAGCTTTGAATGACATACTAGACCAGATGGACCTCATAGATATGTACAGAACACTACACCCCAGAACAACAGAATACTCTTTCTTTTCAAATGCACATGGAACGTTCTCCAGAATAGACCATATACTGGGTCACAAAACAGGTCTCAACCAATACCAAAAGACTGAGATTATTCCCTGCATATTCTCAGACCACAGTGCTTTTGAAATTGAAACTCAGTCACAAGGAAAAATTTGGAAGAAACTCAAACACTTGGAAACTAAGAACCATCCTGCTCAAGAATGATTGAATAAACCAGGAAATTAAAAATCAATTTAAACAATTTATGGAGACCAACAAGAATGAAAACACAACAGTCCAAAACCTATGGGACACTGCAAAGGCAGTCCTAAGGGGAAAATACATAGCCATCCAAGCCTCACTCAAAAGAATAGAAAAATCTAAAATGCAGTTTTTATATTCTCACCTCAAGAAGCTGGAGCTGGAACAGAAGAACAGGTCTAACCCATGCACGAGAGGCAGTTGATCAAAATTAGAGCAGAGATCAATGAATTAGAAACCAGGAGCACAGTAGAGCAGATCAACAGAACTAGAAGCTCGTTCTTTGAAAGAATAAATAAGATCGATAAGCCACTAGCCAGACTTATTCAAAAGAATAGAGAAAGGACTCAAATTAATAAAATTATGAATGAAAGGGGAGAGATCACAACCAACACCAATGAAATAGGAAGGATCATTAGAAACTTTTATCAACAGCTTTATGCCAATAAATTAAACAACCTGGAGGAAATAGATGCCTTCCTGGAAACCTATAAACTACCAAGACTGAAACAGGAAGAAATTGATTTTTTAAACAGACCGATTAATTATGAAGAGATTGAAGCAGTGATCGAAAGCCTCCCAAAAAACAAGAGTCCAGGGCCTGACGGATTCCCCAAGGAATTCTACCAAACATTCAAAGAAGAAATAATACCTATTCTCCTGAAGCTGTTTCCAAAAATAGAAACAGAAGGAAAACTACCAAACTCATTAAATGAGGCCAGTATTACCTTGATCCCCAAACCAGGCAAAGACCCCATCAAAAAGGAGAATTACAGACCGATATCCCTGTTGAATATGGACGCCAAAATTGTCAACAAGATCCTAGCTAATAGGCTCCAACAGTAAATTAAAAGGATTATCCATTCTGACCAAGTGGGATTCATCCCTGGGATGCAAGGGTGGTTCAACATTTGCAAGTCGATCAGTGTGATAAATCATATCAACAAGAAAAGAGTCAAGAACCATATGATCCTCTCAATGGATGCAGAGAAAGCATTTGACAAAATACAGCATCCTTTCCTGATTAAAACCCTTCAGAATGTAGGGATAGAGGGTACATTCCTCAATCTCATAAAAACCATCTATGAAAAGCCTACAGCAAATATCATTCTCAATGGGGAAAAGCTGAACACCTTTTCCTTAAGATCAAGGATGCCCACTCTCACCACTATTATACAACATAGTACTAGAAGTCCTTGCAACAGCAATCAGACAACAGAAAGGTATAAAATGTATCCAAATCAGTAAAGAAGAAGTCAAACTGTCTCTCTTCGCAGATGACGTGATACTCTATATGGAAAACCCAAAAGACTCCACCCCCAAACTACTAGAACTTAGAGAGCAATTCAGTAATGTGGTGGGATACAAAATCAATGCTCAGAAATCAGTTGCATTTCTTTTTTTTTTTTTTTTTTAAGATTTTATTTATTTATTCGACAGAGATAGAGACACCAGCGAGAGAGAGAACACAAGCAGGGGAGTGGGAGAGGAAGAAGCAGGCTCATAGCGGAGGAGCCTGATGTGGGGCTCGATCCCACAACGCCGGGATCACGCCCTGAGCCGAAGGCAGACGCTTAACCGCTGTGCCACCCAGGCGCCCCAGAAATCAGTTGCATTTCTATACACGAATAATGGGACTGAAGAAAGAGAAATTAGGGAATCCATCCCATTTACAATAGCACCAAAAATCATACGATATCTTGGAATTAACTTAACCAGAGACGTAAAGGATCTATATTCTAGAAACTACAGATCGCTCTTGAAAGACATTGAAGAAAACACAAAACGATGGAAAAATATTCCATGCTCACGGATCAGAAGAATAAACATAGTTAAAATGTCTATGCTACCCAGAGCCATCTACACTTTCAATGCCATCCCGATCAAAATACAAATGACATTTTTCAAAGAACTGGAACAAGCAGCCCTTAAATTTGTGTGGAACCAGAAAAGGCCCTGAATCGCCAAGAAATTGTTGAAAAGGAAAAACAAAGCTGGGGGCATCACGTTGCCAGATTTCAAGCTATACTACAAAGCTGTGATCACCAAGACAGCATGGTACTGGCACAAAAACAGACACATAGACCAATGGAACAGAATAGAGAACCCAGAAATGGAACCTCGGCTCTTTGGGCAACTAATGTTTGACAAAGCAGGAAAAAACATCCAGTGGAGAAAAAGACAGTCTCTTCAATAAATGGTGCTGGGAAAACTGGACAGCTACATGCAAAAGAATGAAACGTGACCACTGTTTCACACCATACACAAAGATAAACTCCATGTGGATGAAAGACCTTGATGTGAGACAGGAATCCATCAAAGTCCTAGAGGAGAACATAGGCTGCAACCTCTACAGCATTGGCCACAGCAACTTCTTTCATGACACATCTCCAAAGGCAAGAGAAACAAAAGAAAAAATGAACTTGTGGGGCTTCATCAAGATAAAAAGCTTCTTCACCACCAAGGAAACAGTCAAAAAAACTAAGAGGCAGCCCATGGAATGGAAGAAGATATTTGCAAATGACACTACAGATAAAAGATTAGTATCCAAGATCTACAAAGAACTTCTCAAACTCAATACACGGGAAACAAATAATCAAATCAATAAGTGGGCAGAAGATATGAACAGACACTTTTCCAATGAAGACATACAAATGGCTAACAGACACATGAAAAAATGTTCAACATCATTAGCAATCAGGGAAATTCAAATCAAAACCACATCAAGATACCACCTTACACCAGTTAGAATGGCAAAAATCGACAAGGCAGGAAACAACAGATGTTGGAGAGGATGTGGAGAAAGGGGAACCCTCTTACACTGTTGGTGGGATGCAAGTTGGTACAGCCACTTTGGAAAACAGTGTGGAGGTCCCTTAAAAAGTTAAAAATTGAGCTACCCTATGACCTAGCCATTGCACTACTGGGTATTTACCCCAAAGATACAGACGTAGTGAAGAGAAGGGCCATATGCACCCCAATGTTCATAGCAGCATTGTCTGCAATAGCTAAATTGTGGAAGGAGCCAAGATGCCCTTCAACAGATGACTGGATTAAGAAGATGTGGTCCATATATACAATGGAATATTACTCAGCCATCAAAAAGAATGATTTCACAACATTTGCAACAACATGGACGGGACTGGAGGAGATAATGCTAAGTGAAATAAGTCAAGCAGAGAAAGACATTTATCTAATGGTTTCACTCATTTATGGAACATAGGCAATAGGAAGATTGGTAGGAGAAGAAAGGGAAGAATGAAGAGGGGGTAAACAGAAGGGGGAATGAAACATGAGAGAATGTGGACTCTGGGAAACAAACTGACGGCTTCAAACGGGAGGGGGTTGGGGATTGGGTTAGGCCAGTGATGGGTATTAAGGAGGGTACATATTGCATGGTGCACTGGGTGTTATACGCAAGTAATGAATCATGGAACATTACATCAAATACTAGGGGTGTACTGTATGGTGTCTAACATAACATAGTAAAAAATTATTATAAAAAAAATACCTACCAAAAACAAAACAAAAAAACCATCCTAGGGTGTGAAGTTGTAACCTTCATTGGGCTTCTGATTTGCATTTCTCTAATGACTAGTAATGTTGAATATCTTTTCATGTGTTCTTTGGCCATTTGTATATCTTCTTTGAATAAATGTCTATTCAAGCCCTTTGTGGGATTAATTTTTATAACTAGAATCTACTCCCTGCCAGAGTTTTATATTAGTAATTAACTAATGGAATATTTTGGGGATGTCTTACATATTTAAATTATATGCCAATGCTATTATTAAGAATTCTATTTAAAATCTTTTTGAAAAGGTATCCTGAGCAAGAAGGAGAGAAACAAAAACAAAAGCAAAGAGCTACAAATCCCAAAAGATAGAATATAAAATTATTTTAAGTTTTAAGTAACTATTTTCTGGATGTAACATTGAAAAAGAAATAATTCTTCTCTTATAAATAGATAGAAGACCAAATTACTAGGTTACATTCTCCAAGTTGCCACTCTGTCTCCATCAAATGGCAGCAACTAAGTACAGATGCACCAGAACCTCTGCAGGCTCCAGCCCAGGTGCAGTCTTTGTTCCACAATGAGCGACTCCTTGTCTATGGATTTATTCCTCATTGTACACAGGTAAGGAATCGCACAAGTTGTTTTACTATGGGAAGAGTAATGTCTGTTGCCAACAATTTTCTTTTTCTTTTCTTTCTCTTTTCTTCCCTCTCCCCCTTCAAATCAAAATATGCTGGCAAATTTTCTCCTTCTAGAGACCTAATAGGTAGTTAACTAGGGATACTGGGCAGCCTTTTTATTTCCATTAATAGAAAAGAGAAAATCACAGTGAAACTAACTAAGAAACTATGGAGTGAAAAAGCTAATAAGGAATTCCACCCCCCCCCCATTTCAGGCAACTCTATGTGCATTGATTCAAGAGAAAGAATTTTCTACGGTAGTATCAACTACTGAACTTCAGAAGACAACTGGAACTGTAAGATTCAAAACTTTAACTATGAAGTCACTCTTTAAAGTTGTAGTATTTTTATATTTTCATATCTAATGCTCCATGTACTTCCTTTATTGTTCTTGTTTTTGTTTTGACACTTCAGTACACAATATAATATGGAGGATTGTTATCTGTACGAATGAGGACACTTTCATTCAGTTTCGGATGCAGCACTTCTTCTGGGGTTCCTGAGTTTAGGGGTATCCATATGGGCATCAGTGGATATGACTAACTGCAATTAAATTTGGTATTTTTTACGTGAACATTTTCTAGGGAGGTTCTCAAAGTTGTTTGTGACATGATAAAAATTAAGTGCTACAGATCAACCTATGTTTTTTTGAAATACTAAGTATAACAGTACTGGACTAAGAGTAAACATATATTGAAAATGTCTTGGTTTTTTCTACTTTTGGATTAAAAGCAACTGAATTATCACCAGAAAGTTTGTAGTATTTGCATTAGTACTTAATCTATTAGAGTCAGACTGGAAAATCCCTAACCTATCTCTACTATATATATGTAGCTTGCTATTCATAGGAGTATTTGCATGGCCAGATAAACGGTTTCCCAGACATTGCAGATTTCTTTAAAATAAAATATGACTTACTTTTTGGCCCTGAATCAATAATTACAACTTATTATTTGCCAGTGATATATGTATAGAACTTAAGGGAATCTCCATATTGTTCTAAAAATTGAATCTAAGGGGGGGAATTAATAAGTAAAAGGATTTTACCTGGGAAAAGGTCATTTTCCATAAAATCGCAGTTTTTATAGTTGTACTTCCTCTGTGAATTGTGGCCTTATTGATAACAAAATTACAAGAGTTGGAGTTATCATTGTAAGCAGACATTGCTATTAAAATCAGTTGTGTTTCTTAGTCATTGGAGAGGACGGGGGCAGTCCTTCACCTTGCACTTCCCAGGGCACCTTTGCCGCCCCTGCTCTTCAGAGTGGAGGTCACATTTACAGTTAGGCATCACAACACTAAGCTGTCCCTTCCTACAGTAGAAGAACAGTTTAAAAATTTTGAAATAGGGGCACCTGGGTGGCTCAGTCGTTAAGCGTCTGCCTTCAGCTCAGGTCATGATCCCAACGTTCTGGGATCGAGCCCCGCATCGGGCTCCCTGCTCAGCTGGAAGCCTGCTTCTCCCTCTCCCACTCCCTCTGCTTGTGTTCCTTCTCTCGCTGCCTCTCTCTCTCTCTCAAATAAATAAATAAAATATTTTTAAAACAATTTTTTTGAAATGAATTGGCAAAATACTCTTTTATAGAAAAGGCAAAACTGTAGGCATAGAAAACAGATGAGTGTGTGTCAGGGGCTGGAGGTGACAGCAAGGGGCATGAGGAGTGCCCTTTTGAAAGTGAAGGAACTGTTATTTTGTCTTTATTTCAGTGGTGGTCACACAACTGTATACATTTGTTACAACTCATCGAGCTGTACACTTAAAAGGGTGAATTTTATTGTATGTACTATTATACTTCATTTTTAAAGTGGTTTTCTAAGACTTTAATTAGAAGCCATTTGAATCTTTTTTCCCCTTTGCTGCTTAAACACAGATGATCCACAAGCTGACAGCACGAGCTCTGATCCGAGATTATGAAGATGGCATTCTCCACGAAAATGAAACAAATCATGAGGTTTGCTTTTTTCATTGTTCTTCATCCTTCTTAAATTGATTTATCCATGGAAATGTAAAGTGAGGTTAGCTGGATGGAGAAACATGTGGTATGGGGGCATTCATCATTGTACCTGTATTTTCTGCACCTGGGGTGCAAGGTGCTCAGTAAATGTTTGTTGAATGAATTAATGAAAGAACAGATGTCATTTGTTTCCTAAGAATTTTATGATCATTTTACTCATCAGGAAGAGTCCAGAGGAGGGCTCAAAGAACGTTCGCTGAGTGCGTCATAAATATCACCCCAGATCTCATACACTGTAGGCGTTGGTATTCTTGGTATTCTCATCTTAGTGATGAAGCAGCCCAGGTGCAGGACAGGTGGGTGACCAGCCTAAAGACACACAGTGGAGCCAAAGCCCACCCTGCTCCTTTTTCACTGACCTGATGAGGCCTCTGGCAGGGGGTCCCATTCAGCCAGCCCACCTGATGGCCTGGTCCCTCTGTAGCTGTGAATTTACATGAGCTTAGGAGCAGTGGTGCTCAGTGCCATCCCAGAAAGAAGGAACGAGAGTGCCTCCCCTTGCTGTTAATGCAGTCACAGCAGGTGATAGATGGCCTTGTGTTTTCACTGTACTCCTTTGCTGCCCTTGGATTAACAGCCTTGTGTTCTGTTTTACTTAAGGACTTTTTTTTTTTTTTTAGATTTTATTTAATTATTTGAGAGAGAGAGTGAGAGAGAGAGATCACAAGTAGGGGGAAGGGTAGGGGAGAAGCAGACTCCCCACTGAGCAGGGAGCCCAATGTGAGACTCAATCTGAGGACCCTGGGACCATAACCTGAGCCAAAGCCAAGAGACTTAACCAACTGAGCCACCCTACTTAAGGCCTTTTAATCTCTGGGGGCAACTGACGAGCCCTGCCACCAGATGGTTTTGAACAGGTCATTCCACATCACCACACTTTGGATTCCCCATCTTTTAAATGGGAGGCACGGACTGTCTATACAATTATGCAGAAACTCACCACACTTGAGAGTGAGAGTTCTTTGTAGCCATAAAGAACTATATGAATATTTTTTTCTATGACTTAGCCAGTCACTTGATCCTATTTTTCAGAGAATGTTTTCACCTACTGTAGACATTTAGACAGGGCTATTGACTCAATTTAATTTGAAATACTAATTATAAAATGGTTTATTTTATAGAAAAACACATTTGTTGATTATTTAATACTTGTTTTATTGGTCCTACGTAGCTAAACAGTGAAAAATAAAATATGACGTGACTTCGTTTGTTTGATTCTATTTTAGATGAAGAAGCAAATCTTAAAATCTCTGATTATTAAACTCAGTAAAGAAAACTCTCTCATAACACAATTTACAAGCTTTGTGGCAGTTGAGAAAAGGGTATGTATTGTTAATTCATGGTTATTTAATTTGTATTTACATATTAAGAAAATTACTCTTGCTCTGACTGTTACCAACAATATCCACATTCATGGCTTGTGAAGAGCAGGGAGGGGAGAGGCAGGGAGGACCATCAAACCAGGGCCTCACATTCATGAAGGGCTCATTGTAATCTCTCTAAATGTTATATTTTTAATGTTATAAATTATTACTTAGTTATATGTGTATTTCGGAGACACACTATAATTTTATTATGTTTTGGCATTTCTCATCTTTTATTAATTAATGCAAAACCCTCAAAAAAATAGAAAGGGCTTGAGCTTCCCTTACCCTGTGAGAGGCCCTTTCTCTTTCATAAGTTTAAGAGGAAAACCCACAGAAGGCACTTACCACAGCTCCCACACCCAGCTCAATAAAGAGGAAAGCCACTCAACTGAGCATACTTGTCTTTTTAGACTCTTTCTCCATCCCTTGTGGCCCAGGACAAACAATCTAATCTGACACCCATGCATATTTCAAACCAAGGATTCACCAGGCTTTAGAATGTATAGTAATCATTTAATTTGATAATGTCTGTTTTGTTTCTACCTAATTGTGATTCAATATAGGATGGTAAGGAGCCACCTTCTCCTAATATTCCAAATATTTTGGAACTTATTGCCGAAGAAGATGTAGATTTTCTGCCATACATCAGCTGGCAGGAGGAGCAACCAGATACCAGTGTGGCTCAGGTAAATGTTAATTACCAAATAAATTAATACTGTGTTTTCGTATGATTGTGAGGAGAACCTTTGCTTAAAATAGCACCCTTATTGCTTGTATATGCAGAAATTATTGTCTCCCTCAAAATGGAAAATATTTGCACATTTATAAAAAAGCTATTACATGACTGAGAAAGGCGCCTTACTTAAATGTAGCTGTAAAGTACCGAAGGGAAACAACTCTGATTTGGCTTCATTCATAGACAAACTGTCATAAAAGAAACTAAAGTCACTTACTCTAAGTAATTAATAGGTTCATCACAAAAGTAATGATAAAAGTCCTATCTGATAATCTAAATTCACCACTAATAATTCTTAAAATTTATAGTGCTTTATACTGTGGCCTTTGTAGCCAGAAATAGAATTAAAAATGTGACTCCCATAGAAATGGAAGGCATATTCAAAACCAAAGGAACAAAACAGTGCTAATAAGACCCTTAGGTATCTGGGTTAGCAGAATAAAATTGCCAAAATTTAGGAATTTAGAATCTAAGGAAAAAATTTGAGAAGAATTTGGGGAAAATACAATATATGCAAAATTCATTTTCTTTGATCCATTTTGAAGTTATTGTGTCAATTAAGAATATAAAAACACGTTAGATATCATTTGCTTACTTAATCATGATCTGAGATGGTAAATAGCAATGCAGCAACAACAAAACAAAACCATAAATGTTTTCTCAAATCCTTCATACAGAATTTTTGTTTTGTTTTATCTTGCAATTGTCTTTAAAGAAAGGAGAGAGGAATAATAACTTCTGAAAATCCTGTTTCCACCCTTTTTCTGAGTTCACTTCTCTGGTCACATAGGTCCTACCAGAGAGAAGAGAAATCGTAGCCACCACAGAACCAGATAGGCAGTGGCAGGGCTGGGGAAATGACTGTGTCCCAACTAGCAGATAAAGAGGTAGGCAGCCTTTGGTGCACCTCCCCTGTTGTTGCAAGCCCCTCCTCCTTTGGCTGAAGCAAATTCCAGGGGACTTAAAGAGCTGCACCTTTATGCCCCCTTTACTCCCCCTGCTTATTTTTTGCTCTTCCCCTTTTGGGAGGCAGACATTGAAGACTAGGACATTCAAAAACAACTGCTATATGGGGATAATTAAAAAGTAACTGCCCATACCCAAGGAAAGGCTCAGAAAAGACTTAAGAAGACATTAAGTTTATACTTCAGGCTGATACTCAGCACAGAGGCAGCCTACAACAATTAAGTAAGAAAAAAGAATAATAAAAATACAACAAACACTGGGGAAGGGAGAGAATCTCATATCCAAATTTACCTCATTTATTAGATTCAAATATTCAGTGTTCAAGGGGAAAAAATCACAAGACATACAAAGAAACAGGAAAGTATGGACCAAACAAAGAAAAAAATGAAACAACGGGAACTATCCCTGAAAAAGACAAAATGGCAGATATATTAGACAAAGACTTTAAAACAGTGATCTTAAGGTGCTCAGAGAACTAAAGGAAGATGTGGAGAAAGTCAAGAAAATGATGAATGAAGGAAATATCAATAAAGAGACAGAAGACTTAAAAAGAAACCAAAAAGAAATTCTGGAGCTAAGAAGTACAATACCTGAAATGAAAAATTCACTAGAGGGATTCAAAGGCAGAAGGGATTTGCGCAGGCAGAAGAAAGAAGCAGTGAAATTGAAGATAGGGCAGTGGAAGACTTAATATTATTTAAGTGTCAGTATTACTCAAAGCAATCTATAGATTCAATGCAATCTCTATCAAAAGCTCAGCAATGTTGTTGCAGAAATAGAAAAATCCACCCTGGAATTCGTATAGAATCTGAAGGTACTCCAAATAGCCAAAACAATCTTGAAAAAGAACAAAACTGGAGGACTCACACTTACTGAATTCAAAATTTATTCCAATGGTACAATAATCAAAGCAGTGTGATCCTGGTGTAAAGACAGACTTGTATAGACCAATGGCATAGAATAGAAAGCCCAGAAATAAACCCTTGCATATGTGGTCAAGTGATTTTTTTAAAAAAGATTTTATTTATTTATTTGACAGAGAGAGAGAGAGAATGCGAGCACAAGCAGGCAGAGTAGCAGGCAGAGGGAGAGAAAGAAGCAGGCTCCCCGCTGAGCAAGGAGCCCAATGTGGGGCTCAATCCCAGGACCCTGGGATCATTACCTGAGCCGAAGGCAGTGGCTTAACCAACTGAGCCACCCAGGCGCCCCTGGTCAAGTGATTTTTGACAAAGGTACCAAGACCATTCACTGGGGAAACCACAGAGATCCACGTGCAAAAGAATGACGTTGGACTCTTACCTAATATATATACAGAAATTAACTCAAAATGGATCTATGACCTATATATAAGGCCTAAAACAATACAACTCCTAGAAGAAACATAGGACAAATCTTCACCCATTGGATTTAACAATGATCTCTGAGGACATGATACCAAAGGCACAAGCAACAAAAGAAAAAAAATAGAGAAATTAGACTTTGTGAAAATTAAAAAACATTTTGTACTTCAAAAGACACTATGCACAGAATAAAAAGATAACCCACAGAATGGCAGAAAATATTTGAAAGTGATATACCTGATAAGAGATTAATATCCAGAATATATAGAACTCCTAAAACTCAACAACAACAAAACAAACAACCCAATTCAAAAATAGGACAGAGGCACCTGGGTGGCTCAGTCAGTTGGGCGTCTGACTCTTGGTTTTGGCTCAGGTCACGATCTCATGGATTGTGAAATCAAACCCTACGTCAGGCTCCACGTTCAGCAGGGAGGCTGCTTGAAGATTCTTTCCCTCTGCCCCTCCCCCTCTCTCTTTGCCTCTCTCAAATGAATAAATAAATCTTTAAAAACATTTTTTAAAATGGGGCAAAGGACTTGAATAGACATTTCTACAAAGAAGATATATGAATGGTCAGTAAGCACATGAAAAGATGCTCAATAGCAATACAGGCCTTCCTCAAGAAGCAAGAAAAGTCTCAAATACACAGTCTAACCTTACACCTAAGGGAGCTGGGAAAAGAACAGAAAACAAAGCCTAACTCCAACTGGAGAAGGGAAATGATAAAGATAGAACAGAAATAAATGGTATAGAAAATTTAAAAACCCAGATCAATGAAACCAGGAGCTGGTTCTTTGAGAGAATTAAAAACATTGATAAACCCTAGCCAGACTTATCAAAAAGAAAAGAGAAAGGACCCAAATAAATAAAATAATGAATGAAAAAGGACAGATCACAACCAACACCACAGAAATACAGACAATTGTAAGAGAATATTATGAGCAATTATATGCCAACAAATTAGGCAATCTGGAAGAAATGGATAAATTCCCAGAAACATATAAACTACAAAATCTGAAACAGGAAGAAATAGAAAATCTGAACAGACTCAAAACTGGCAAAGAAATTGAATCAGTAATCAAAAATCTCCCAAAAAACAAGGGTCCAGGGCCAGATGGCTTCCCAGGGGAATTCTACCAAACATTTATTTTTTTTAAGTATTTTATTTATTTATTTGAGAGAGATAGAAAGAGGGAGAGAGGGACATAGTACCAGAAGTCCTAGCCTCAGCAATCAGACAACAAAAAGAAACAGGCATCCCAATCAGCAAGGAAGAAATCAGACTTTCACTTTTCACAGACAACATGATACTCTATGTAGAAAACCCGAAAGACTCTACCAAAAAATTGCTAGAACTCATACAGGAATTCAGCAAAGCTGCAGGATATAAAGTCAACACACAGAAGTCTGTTGCATTTCCATACACTAATAATGAAGTAGCAGAAAGAGAAATCAAGGAATCAATTCCATTTACAATTACACCAAAAACCATAAGACACCTGGGAATAAACCTAACCAAAGAGGTAAAAGATCTGTACTCCAGAAACTATAGAACACTAATGAAACAAATTGAGGAAGACACAAAGAAATGGAAAAAAAAAAACGTTCCACACTCATGGATTGAAACAAATATTGTTAAAATGTCTATACTACCCAAAGCAATCTACATATTCAAGGCAGTCCCTATGAAACTACCACCAATGGAGGTGGATGGGGGGATGGAGTAACTGGGTGATGGGCCTTAAGGAGGGCCCTTGATATAATGAGCACTGGGTGTTGTATGAAACTGATGAATCACTAAATTATCTCTGAAACTGATAGTACACTATATGTTAATTAAATTGAATTAAAAAAAGAAAACTACCGGGGCGCCTGGGTGGCACAGCGGTTAAGCGTCTGTCTTCGGCTCAGGGCGTGATCCCGGCGTTCTGGGATCGAGCCCCACATCAGGCTCCTCCGCTATGAGCCTGCTTCTTCCTCTCCCACTCCCCCTGCTTGTGTTCCCTCTCTCGCTGGCTGTCTGTGTCTCTTCAAAAAAATAAATAAAATCTTAAAAAAAAAAAAAAGAAAAAAAGAAAACCCAATAAAATAATGAACAGATTTGAACAGACGCTTTACCAAAGAAGATATACAGATGGCAAGCAAGCATATGAAAAAATGCTGAACATCACCAGTCACATAAGAATATGCAAATTGGAACCACAATGAGATACCTTTACATACCCACGAGAATGGCTTTAAAGGGGCTGACAGTACTAGATGTGGCGAGGATGTGGAACAACTGTAACTCTCATGCACTGCTCGTGCAAGTATAAAATGGCACAACCATTTTAAAAACTCTTTGACAGTTTCTTAAAAAATAAAACATACATCTACCATTTAACCCAGCCAATGAAATGAAGGTGTATAGTCAAAGATTTCTGCATGAGTACTCATTGTGGCTTTATTTGTAGTAGGCAGAAGTTGGAAACAACCATCAGGACATGACTGAATAAACAAACTGTGATATAGCCATATCATGGAGTACTACTCAGCAATAAAAAGGAATTAGCTATTGATACATGCAAACACATGGATGAATGTCAGGACAGTTATGCTGAGTAAAAGAAGTCAAAGAAGAATAGAAATTGTATGATTCCATTGATACAAAATACATGTAAACCAATCCGAAGTTATTGAAAGCAAATAGTGGTTGCCTGGGAACAGTGAGGGGAGGAATGAGATGGATTGCAGAAGGGCACAAGAAGATCTTGGGAGAGATGGTTATGTTCATTCTCTTCATGTGATAATGGCTTCATGATGTCTACTTATGTCAGAACTCACCAAATTATACACTTTATTATTTTTTTAAGTAAACTCTACCCCCAGTGTGGGGCTCCAACTTACAAACCTGAGATCAGGAGTCACATGCTGTACTGACACATGCACTTTAAAAATGCAGTTTATTGTACAACAATTATACCTAAGTAAATCTATTCTGAAAATTTTAATTAGCTCTAACCAAATTGCCCTCTTTGTACATTATATCAGCTCACACTCCCATCACTAGCATGAGAGAGGCTGTTACTCTGTCCCTCTTTAACCCAGTGTATCATTCAAATGTTTGATCTTTGCAAATCGGACAGGTGAGAAATGTATTAGTGGTATTTTAATTTTCATTTCTTTTTGAATGAAGATGACTGTGTTTTCATATTCATAAGAGCTCTAGATATCTTCTTTTCTATGTGTTATCTATTACTTTTTTTACCTTTGTTATTGTGATGTTAGTCATTTTCTTTTTTTTTAAGATTTTATTTATTTGACTGAGAGAGAGAGAGCACAAGCAGGGAGAGTGGCAGGGAGAGGGAGAGGGAGAAGCAGGCTTCCCCGCATGTAGGGAGCCTGATGTGGGGCTCAATCCCAGGACCTGGATCATGACCTGAGCCGAAGGCAGTCACTTAACCAACTGAGCTTCCCAGGCACCCCTTGTCATTTTCTTATTTATTTCAGGAAAAGTACATATTAGGGAAATTATCCATTTGTAATTTGAGTTGCACAGATTTGTGTCCCAGTTTACCACTTGTATTTTAATGCTGTTCATCATCTTTTTGTCATGCAATTTCTTAATGCAGTCAAATTTTTTGATCTTTGGGTTTCTTGTTTTTGTTTTATACTGTTTTGTTTTGTTTATCATGCTTAGAAATACCTTTCCTATTCAGAGACTATGCTTCCTAAAAGTTTCCTCTTATTTATTTTTTTAAAATAGTTTTATGGTTTCTTGTTTATATTTAATTTTTCAACCAATTAGAATCTATCCTGGTATAAGATAGGAAGCATGGAACTAACTTTATTCTTTTCCGGATAGCTACACACCTTTCCCCAACACCATTTATTGGATAGTTCTTTTTCCTCCCATTGACTTAAAATGTCATCTTTATCATCTACTAAATTCCCACGTGATTTAGGATCTATTGCTGGACCACCGATTCTGTTCCATTGATGTGTCTAATTCTTGTAATTTTATAAAATGCTTTAATATCTAACAGGTCTATTCTATCACTATTGCTTTTTTTCAGTTTACTTATCTAATTAAGAGAAATTTAACCAGAAAATATTGTTTTTAAATGTTATTTTCAAATATGTGTCTTGTCATATGTTCTTCAGTATAATTATTTAAATGTATACTGGAAATGACTGAGTTGGAAAAGGACTACTCTTTTTTTAAAATAGCTGATTTAAAAATAAATAAATACACAAATAAAATAAAATAGCTGATTTACATTGGTAAAATTATAGGCTAATTACTTTTTTTAAAGATTTTACTTTAAGTCATTTATATTCCCAACGTGGGGCTCAGATTTACAACTCCGAGATCAAGAGTCACATACTCTATGCATTGAGCCAGCCAGGTGCTGCCAGGCTAATTATTTCCAAAATATCTCAAAGACTTGTAATTCATATAAAACTGGATTTTATTTACTTGAAACTTTTTAAGAAAGACTTTACATTAAAATAATAGTAGTAACATAGCATCCTTAATTCCTTTTTGTTTTACATGTTGTTCCAAGTCTTTGTAAATATACATTCATGTAGTTCCTTTATTATTTTTTAAAGATTTTATTTATTATTTATTTGACAGAGGGAGAGAGAACACAAGCAGGGGGAGGGGCAGGCAGAGGGAAAGGGAGAAGCAGGCTGCCCACTGAGCAAGGAGCCCAATGCGGGACTCGATCCCAGGACACTGGGATCATGACCTGAGCCGAAAGCAGATGCTTAAGTGACTGAGCCGCCCAGGTATACCTCATATAGTTACTTTAAAGCTTTTGAAATTTTTTGTCAGTTGTCTCATTTCCTCAATATTGCTGTAAAGTAGAACAAAAGACTAGAATAATTTATTTCAAATTATCAGCTTATTTTAGGGCTAATTTACACACTATGATACGGCTAATTATAAAATCTTGGACAAGACACTTCTATGGTCCTGAGTTTCCTCTTGTATAAAATGAGGGGTATTGAAAGTTTCAACATGTTAAGAACAAAGAGAAACTAAGATCTTTGATGTATTTATTATTGCTATTGTCTCCAAATCTCAGATTTGTATCTATATAACAAGGACATTGTATTTAAATTATCTTGAATATCTTCTCTTTTCAATGTTCTAGGATAAGCAATTGCTTGTCTACTCAGAAGTCAACTCTAAGAAGTATGTTTGATTGTTCATTTTATTTTATGTTTTCCCTTACCTTGGACAGCCTCTTTCAGCATTCTTTGAATGGAATGAAGAACTGCAACAAGCACATTTGACTAACAGGAAGTTTAGATCATCTCAACTGCAAGATTCTGAAGATTCTGAAGATATTGGTTCCCAACTCTCAGAAAAACCTTTAACACTCAGTTTTGAATGTAGAGATGTGGAAAAGCCATTGGGTTTAAGTCGGATGGATTCATTTAAACAACCACTATGTAGAGATGCCCCTTTCCCAAAACTGGTTGGTTGCAGCATTTCTGCTGCTCCTGGTTCAGCCCATTTGGAAGATGAGCACTTAGATGGTTCTAGTTTCCTCCATCCTCCCCACTTACATTCTAAGAAGTTTGCTAGGAGTCTCAAACAGTTTGGTCCATTTAAGAATGACCAAGACCTTCAAGCTGACTATTTGGGTGACATTACCCCTGCGTCATGTACCCCTTTCAGACTGCCTTCCCCATGTTTTGGATCCTTTGCTATTCCTCCTCTTGCAGGTGCCTCATTTATCTCCAGAGAGGTTAATCTACCTGTAACTTATCAAGGCCGTAAGACCGACAATTCTGCGAGCATTTTCCCTGATTTGGACTCTCCCCTGCAGCCGAATATTCTTTTGCCTCCTCATAGAGTTAATTCTGCTGGTCCATCCAGAGGGTTTGACGTTCATTCCCTTTCTCGTTCTCCCTATTTACAAAACTCTCCAGTTCATTTCAGCACCAATTACAAGCCACCAACAGATCTGTTTGCTAACACTGAATTGGAGGGTTCTTTCTGTACAGATCTTTCTGCCGGAATTTCATTATCAGCTTCAAATGGTGGAAGTTTTTCTGAAACAGAAAGTAATGAAACACCAGGATTTATGGCAAGTTATTTTTTTCAAAAAGTGGCAAAATCTGATATAAGAGGAAGTGACTTTACTGCAAGCTTTCAGGCAAAAAGAGATGAACAGAGCTGGATGTATTTTGTGCCTTGGACTGAACTCTTCAGTCTACAAACTGAGGTATTAGTCTTATTTATCCTTAAGTCTATGGTTAATTAGCTTCATAGTTCAGAACAGAGCTGGTCATTGCAATGTTTACCAGTGCGTTACTGAGGTAAGTGACTGGTGGAAGAATGTAAATCAACACACTGCTTCCTTCATTGAGAAAATCTTTTCTTTTTATTATTATTTTATGTTAGTCACCATACAGTACATCATTATCATTGAGAAAATCTTGCTTTAAAAGTCATTGAACAATACAGTGTGCTTGATGATGGTATTTATCTATCTATTTTTAATTGGTAGGCCAGAATATCAAGCAAGATGAATGTTAATATTCCTCAGTTGAAAATTAGCATTCCTGAATGGGTCATATGGTAACACCTTGATTTCCTAGGTTCTAGAATAGATAGATGAATTACAATCATGTAAATTTCCCGTTGTGAAGTAAAGAACAAGTGTTGTAAGTATACTCTAATTGTTTTCACATATGATCTTGGGAATATTACTCAACATGTAAGACTGTGTTAGAGCTTATCATTCCATTTGTGAAGCTAATGGACACTCAATAAATATAGTTCCTGCACTGCTACCCAGTCTCACGCATGTAATTATGTGTTCTGATGTAAAGTAGTTTAGTGAAGTGGAAAAGCAACTTGATTTAGTGTGAGACAAAATTTGAGCTCAGTCCTACTTCTTTGTGATTTAAGGCAAGTCAGATAACCTTTCTGAGTCTTAGTTTCTTCACGCATAGGCTGGGGATAATAATAGTGTCTGCCTCCTAGAGTGGTTTTGAGGTTTAAACGAGATAATAACAGCTGCCCAATTTTTTTTTTTTAACCTGAAAGAAGGTACATGAAAGCAGTGTTGGAAGCAGTATAGTAGATACTGCTATCTATGGGCCCTGGAGACAGACTGTTGGGGCTTAAATTGTGCCTCTGCTGCTTGTTAGCTGGGTGACTTTGAACAACTTGCTTAATTCTCTGTGCCTCAGTATTCTCATCTGAAAAGGGGTTCTCATTTGCAAAAGGTATAGTAATAGCCTCTCCACAAGAAGTGGCTAAAAAGATTAAAAAAAAAAAAACAACACCCAGCACCTAGAACTTGTTCAACACTAGTTAGCATATATCACTGCTGTTATTTTTCAAATTATTGCCGTAGAGTCTGTGCATCTGCCTATGATCTCATCCTCCTTTCTGCTACCTGTATTAGTTCCCCTGAGACCTGGAGTTGATCTACTTCAAGTGTCCAAGATCCCCATGTTCAGGTTTACAACTATCTCATATGTAAGAAACATCAGCCTTAAAAGTTAGCTAAGGTGGGCAGGGGACAGTGAGATAAATAAGGTAGTTTAAAGAGCATATTCACCATAACAATGTTATAGTTAGTAAAAAAAAAGTCATTTTCATATTTCAGACATCATAAAGGCATATTTTTAATGTTGATCAAAAGGAATGCTACTTAAAAGTTTAAGAAACATCAGTTCAAAGCATTACTAGAAGAAAAAAATACATAATACCATTTTTAAAAATCCTTACACATGAGCCTCTTTCCAGACCTTTTATAAGTGCCACCTGATACATAACATCCATAGTATTTTTGAGATTCCCAACAACAGTGTCACTAGTATATGAAGAACTTCGATTTTAAGAATAATAAAAGTAATAATAATAATTTTTGATAATAAAAATTTTAGAAATGTCTTAAACTGAGTTGACATAATTGGAAACATATTATTTATTAAGTTCTTTATGTGAATAAATTTCAATAATGTGGGTTAAATTTGTTTTTTATTTCATAGGATGGCTTCTGGAAACTTACGCCAGAACTGGGATTTATATTAAACCTTAATACAAATATTTTAAGCAGCTTTCTTGAACAAAAAGGCATTCAATCTCTGGGTAAGTCACCATTTTTCTATTAGTTAAATGGCATGCTCTTAATTGTAAATTTTGTTGTAAACTAGTGTACTAATATGATAATTATGTAAGTTACATAAGAGTGGAATTATATTTGTTAACCATCAAAGGAAACAGAGGACTAGTTTCTAGTCATATCTTTACCACTTATTAGGGTATTGCCTGTGCAAATTAATTAGCAAAAGTAGCAATAATTTCTATTTTAAAAATCCAAAATTTCAGTAACCTAACATAAAGATTATTTTTCTTGCCCATATCACAAATAGTGGTCAGTAGGAAATTCCACTCCAGGTTGTCATTTAGAGACCCCGCTCCTTCCATATTGTGGCTCCACCATTATCAAAAGTGTCTTTAAAATTACTCTGGTGAAAAGAAAAGAAGAAAATTGCTCTGGCATCACCTACCTGGTAGATAGGAGGAGAAAGAGAAAATGTGGCAGGATCTAGCCACAGAACTCCACCCAGACACAAGAAAGCTGGGAAATGTACTTTAGCTTTGTGTTAAGGAAGAGAAAACAGCATTTATGAGCATCTAGCCAGTCTCTGCCAGAGCAATTTCAACCTCTGTGGACCTTTTTCTTGTCATGATAATGAAGGGAATGGGTGAGCAAGTGGTTTAAAGGTCAAATGCTAGCCCTAGGTTAAGAGATTTTTTTTTTTAATAAAATAAACATTAAACAACTAGTCAGTATTCGTTGACAAGTCTAACTACCCTGCCATCTCTCAAAATGTCAGGGTTTTCATACTCCAGGCTTATTCCAGAGTTAGCAGATCTTTGTTTGACTTGCACTACACTAGAAAGAAATTTTAGCGAGAAGCCTGCTTCTCCATCTCTGTCTGCCTGCTGGTCCACCTGCTTGTGCTCTCTCTCTCTCAAATAAATAAATAAATAAATAAATAAATAAATAAATAAAATCTTTAAAAAAAAAAAAGAAAGAATGGAAGCTAAAAGATAATGGAATATCTTTTTTTTTTATTTTTTTTATTATGTTAGTCACCATACAGTACATCCCCGGTTTCCGATATAAAGTTCGATGATTCATTAGTTGCGTATAACACCCAGTGCACCATGCAATACGTGCCCTCCTTACTACCCATCACTGGTCTATCCCATTCCCCCGCCCACCCCTCCCCTCTGAGGCCCTCAGGAATAATATCTTTAAAGTGCTGAAAGAAAAAAGCCCTATAAACTAAAAACTCTATATCCAGCAGAAAAGATCCTTCAAAAATAAAGGAGAGGGACACCTGGGTAGCTCAGTCAGTTAAGCATCTGCCTTCGGCTTGGTCATGGACCGAGTCCCACATGGTGCTCCTTGCTCAGCGGGGAGCCTGTATCTCCCTCTGCTTGCTTATCCCTCTGCCTGCTGCTCCCCGTGCTTATACACTTGTGCTCTCTCGCTCTCTCTGGCAAATAAATAAATAAAATCTTTAAAAAAATACATAAAAATAAAAATAAAGGAGACGTTTTTCCATAATCATAAATACGGAAAACAAACTGGCAGTTGTCAGAGGTAACAGGGTTCGAGGAGATGAGCAAATACGTGAAGAGTATTAAGAGGTACAAACTTCCAGTAATGGGGATGAAAAGTACAGCATTGGGAATATAGTCAATAATATTGTAATAACATTGTATGATGACAGATGGTAATTATATCTGTATGATTGTGAGCATAGTATAATGTATAGAATTATTAAATCACTGTGTTATACACCTGTAACTAATATAACACTGTATGTCCACTATACTTCAGTTAAAAAAAAAAAACAACACTAAGCACAAGGAACTAAAATGTATCTATATGTATTTATTCAGATTAACTAACAAATAAAAAACCTGAAAAAAAAATGAAGGACATTAACAAAAGACAGACAAACAAAAGCTGACACAAGGATATATCAAAGGATGTAAAGTCAAAACACAAAAATCAATTTTAATTTCATGTACCAGCCACAAATAATTGGAAAATACAATTTTAAAATACCATTTATAATGGTATTAAAAATATCAAATGCCCCAAAATAAGTTTTTTTAAAAGATATGCAAGATTTCTAAAATGGAAACTACAAAACTTTATTTAGAGAATTCTTTTTTAAAAAATATTTTATTTATTTATTTGAGAGAGAGTGAGAGTGAGAGAGCACAAAGCAGGGGGAATGGCAGAAGGAGCAGCAGAAGGAGGGGCAGAGGGAGAAGGAGAATCAGACTCCCTGCTAAGCTAGGAGCCTGATTGTGGGGCTTGATCCCAGGACCCTGGAATCATGACCTGAGCCAAAGTCAGACACTTAACCAGCTGAGCCACCCAGGCGCCCCAATTGAAAGAATTCTTAAAAGATCAAAATAAATGGAGAAAAATTTTAAGGTAATGGGATAAGAAAACTAAAAATGTGAAGATGTCAGTTCCTCCAATTGATCTATAGATTCAATGTTATGAACAACCAGGCCCACAAATTTGATAATCTAGATAAACTGGACTGATTCCTTGAAAGACCGTATCTGCCAAAACTCATACAAGAAGAAATGGAAAATATGAATAGACCTGTATTTATTAAAGAAATTGAATCAATAATTAATAACCTTCCAAAACATAAAGGACCAGGCCCAGATGAGTTCACTGGTGAATTCTACCAAAAAGTTAAGAAAGAAATTATACAAGTCTCTCTAATCTCTTTCAGAGTAGAGAAGCAGAGGGAATAATTCCTAACTCATTCTATAATGACAGCATTACCCTAATACCAAAACTAGACAAAGACATTACAAGAGAAGAAAACTACAAACCAGTATCTCTCAGTAACATAGATGCAAAAATCCTTAACAAAATATTAGGAAGTTGAATCCAAAAAAGTATAAAAAGAACAATACACCATGACCAAGTAGGATTTATCATAGGTATACAAGTCTAGTTCAACATTAGGAAATCAATTAATGTGACCCATTACATCAACAAACTAAAAATGAAAAATCACATGATCATATCAATAGATTCAGAAAAAGCATTTGAGAAGATACAACACTCATTCATGCTAAAAAGTCTCAGTAAACAATGAGTAGAGAAGAATCTCTTCAACTTAGTAAAGACTATTAAAAACAAAAAAAACTATAGCTAATATTATACTCACTAGTGAGAAACTAGAAGCTTTTCCATGAAGATCAGGTACAAGGCAAAGATTGCTCCTCTCTCTACTCCTTTTTAATATTGTACTGGAAGTCCTTACTAATGCAATAAGGCAAGAAAAGGAAGTAAAAGATACATAGACCAGGATGGAAGAAATTAAATTTTTCTTTGTTCAGAGATGATATAATTGTCTATTTATTTATTTTTTTAAAGATTTTATTTATTTATTTGACAGAGATAGAGACAGCCAGCAAGAGAGGGAACACAAGCAGGGGTTGTGGGAGAGGAAGAAGCAAGCTCCCAGAGGAGGAGCTTGATGTGGGGCTCAATCCCAGAACGCCGTGATCACACCCTGAGCCGAAGGCAGACGCTTAATGACTGAGCCACCCAGCCGCCCCATATATAATTGTCTATTTAAAAATTCAAAAGAATCAACAAAAAAACCTTGAAACTTAACTGAAATTAAAATAAAAACTTAAAAAAGGTTTTAATCAGATTTGCAGATGATGTAAAAAAATTGTTGAAACTAGTGAACAATTATACCAAGATTGCAGGATTCAGGTTAATATACAAAAGCCAATTGCTTTCCTATATTCCAACAAAGAACAAATGGAATTTGAAATTAAAAACACAATATCATTTATATTAACACCCTCAAAAATGAAACACTTAGGTATAGATGTAATAAAATATGTATAAGAGACATATGAAGAAAATTAAAAATCTGATCGAAGAAGAGCTAAATAAATGGATTGATGTTCCATGTTCATAGATAGGAAAACAGTATTGTCAAGATTGATCTGCAGATTCAATTGAATACCAATCAAAATCCCAGAAAGTTATTTTATGGATATGAACAAACTGATTCTAAAGTTTATATGGAGAGGCAAAGAAGAAAGTTGGAAGACTGATGCTGTGCAACTTCAAGACTTACTATAAGGCTAAGTAATAAAGACAGTATGGTATTGATGACAGTAAAGGCAAATAGATCAATGGAACAGAAGAAAGATCCCAGAAAGAGATTCACTGCAATTCCAGGGGACATTTTTATACATACTGACAAGCTGATTTTAAAATTTACATGAAAGTGCAAAAAACTTTGAAATAATCAAGATAATCTTGTAGAAGAAGACAGTAGGAATGCACAACTTAAGGGCTACAAGCCAGTATAGTATTGACATAAAAATACACTAATGCACTAATACACTAAATAGACTAATGGAACACAATGGAAAGTCCAGATAGAGACCTGCATATTTAGTCTGTTGGTTTTCTTCGAAGACATCAATAAAATTAATGGGAAAGGAAAACTTTTTGAAACTGATATTAGAAAAATTGGGTTTTCAAATGGAAAAAAAAAAGAACCTCAACCCTTACTTCATGCCATACTCAATGAGGGGTACCTGGGTAGCTTAGTCAGTTAGCATCTGCCTTCAGCTCAGGTCATGATCCCAGGGTCCCGGGATCAAGCCCCGCATTGGGCTCCCTGCTCAGCAAGGAGACTGCTTCTCCTTCTCCGTCTGCCTGCTGCTCCCCCGATTGCTCTTTCTCTCTCTCTCTCTCAAATAAATAAAATATTGAAAAAAATAAATTTCAGATGGAACATAGACCAAAATGTAGAACAATAATACTTCTAGAGAATACAAGAAAACTGGAAAATTCACAAATATGTGGCAGTTAAACAACATGTTACTGAACAACCCATGGATCAAAGAAGAAATCAGAAGAGAAATTTAAAAATACCTTGGGCTAAATGAAAATGGAAATACAATATACCAAAACATGGGATGTGGCAGAAGCAACTCTAAGAGTGAAGTTTATAGCAATAAACAAAAGATCTCAATTAAACAACCTAACTTTACACTAGGAAAAGACAAACTAAACCCAAAGTTAGTAGAAGGAAGAAAATAACAAAGTTCAGAGTGGAAATAAATGAGATAGAGACTAAAAAGACAATAGAAATGATCAATGAAACAGGAACTATTTTTAAAAGATAAAATAGAAAAACCTTTAGCTAGATTCACCAAGAAAAAATAGAGAAGACTCAAATAAAATCAGAAATGAAAGAGACATAGCTGTTGATACCCAGAAATCTCAAGGGTCATAAGAGACTACTATGAACAATTATATGCAAACATATTAGACAAAATAGAAGAAATAGATAAATTCCTAGAAACATACAACCTACCAAGACTGAATCATGAAGAAACATAAAATTTGAACAGACTCATTACTAGTAAGGAGATTTAATTAGTAAACAAAAACCTCCCAACAAACAAAAGTTTGGGACCAGATGGCTTCACTATGAATTCTACCAAACATTTAAAGAATTAGCACCAATCCTTTTCAAATTCTTCCAAAATGTAGAAGAGGAAGGAACACTTCCAAACTCATTTTATGAGGCCACCATTCATGTGACACCAAAACCAGACAAAGACTCTACAAGAAAAGAAAATTACAGGCCAATATCCTGATGATTACAGATGCAAAAATCTCAACAAAATATTAGAAACTCAAATTCAACAATACATTAAAAGTATCATGATCAAGTAGGATTTATTCCAGGGATGCAAGGATGGTTCAACATCTACAAATTAGTCAATATACCACATTAACAAAATGAAGGATAAAAAAATCATATGATCATTTCAGTGGATGCAGAAAAAACATGACAATTTTTTAATCATTTATGTTAAAAAAAGAAAGAATGAAAAAACTTCTCAACAAAATGGGTATGAAGGGAATTTACCCCAACGTAATAAAGGCCATACCTGACAAGCCCACAGCTAACATAATATTCAATAGTGAAAAACAGAAAGCTTTTCCTCTAAGATCAGAAGCAAGACAAGGATGCCCACTATCCCTATTTTTATTAAACATAGTATTGGAGGTCCTAGTAGGAAAGGGGTTTTAGGCAAGAAAAAGAAATAAAAGGCATCAAATCAGAAAGGAAGAAGTACAACTGTTGCTATTTGCAAATGACATGGTAGTATATATAGAAAACCCTAAAGAACGCCACCAAAAAACTGTTAAAATTAAGAAACATATTCAAGAAAATTGCAGGATACAAAATCAATACACAAAAATCCGTTATGTTTCTATGCCCTGATAGCTATCAGAAAAAAGATTTTAAGAAGATAATCCCATTTACAATTGTATCAGAAAGTATAAAATACCTAGGAATAAATATAACCACGGAAGTGAAAGACCTGTACATGAAAACTATAAGATATTGATGGGAAAAATTGACAAAAATAAATAGATATTCCATGCTCTTGGATTGGAATATTGCTTAAATGTTCATATACGCCAAGCAAACTACAGAGTCAATGCAAAATTCCAATGGCATTCTTCACAGAAATAGAACAAACAATCCTAAAATTTGTACAGAACCACACACACACACACACACACACACACACACACACAAGATAAGCAAAAAAAAATAGTTGGGTTTTTAAAAGATTAATAAAAATCACAAATTGCATGAGTGAACAAAAAAGGAGAGATAGAAAGAAGGCATTATAAACAATACTCAGAGTAAAAGAGAGTATTTCACAAAAGGTGGTAAACATAAACAAGAACTTATGAACACCCTTATGCCAATAAGTCTTAAAACTTAGATGAACTTTTAGAAAAAATAAATTTGCCACACACAACTAAAGAAAAAATAGAAAGCCTGAATAATTCTGTAGTGATTAAAGAAATTAGTTTAGAACCTTCCAACACAGAAAAAAACACTAGAGGGAGAAAAAATATAGCGGAGGAGTAAGGGACGTTTTTTCAGCTGGTCCCCTGAATTGAGCTGGATATCTACCAAATCATCCTGAACACCCATGAAATCAGCCCGAGAGGTAGGTAGATACATCTGCATCTCTACAAACAAACATCTCCAGCACTGAGTATTGAGGTACAAAGCAGGGAGCCGTGAATTCGCGCAGAGATATCAGAAGATAATCGGAAAGGGGAGGGAGCCACCGCACTCGGGGGCCGGGAAGCAGTAGCCTCCTGCACTGGGGAGCGGGCCAGACTCACGGACTGGCACCTGGGAGAAAGCAGACTGAGACCGGGAGCTCGGGAGAAAGCAGACTGAGACCGGGAGCTTGGGAACGTGCTTGCGGCCAGAATGAAAACCAGAGCTCTGGAGTGCTCATTCGAACTAGACTGAAACCAGGAGCTCGGGAGCTTGGGAGTGCATGCAGAAACTGGGGGCAGCTGGCCTGTTAGAAGCACAAAGGACAGAGACATCGGCCCTGGAAGTGAAGACTGGGAGAGTGGCTGTGGGGCGCACAACCCAGGAGGCTGCAGGGTTTTTAGCAGCACCAACAGAAACAGAGTTAAAGTGGCCAGGAAAGCTCAGTGGAGAGCAATTGCGATCTCTCTATTCTGAGACAGAGGCCACTGCTGCTCTCTCAGAAAAGTCACAGAAAACTCTCAGGGAAAGCCACCAGAGAACAAAAGCCTGGAAATACCGGTTCGCATTGTGCCCATCCCCACCCTCTCTCACAGGGGACAGGGCAACTCTACCCAAACAGGGTTGCCTAAGTATCAGCGCGGCAGGCCCCTCCCCCAGAAGGCAGGCTGAAAAATCAAGAAGCCCACATCCCTAAGGTCCCTATAAAACAAGTGTACATTGCTTGGGTCCAATAATCTGGACTCTGTACGTCCCCACAACCACTTCTCATCAGAATGACATGGAGGAGGAACCACCAACAAAGGAAAGAAACACACACTGTGGCCTCTGCCACAGAACTAATGGATGGATATAACCAAATTGTCAGAAATGGAGTCCAGAGTAACAATGGTTAAGATGATGTGTAGGCTTGAAAAAAATATTGACGAAAATATTAAAGAGAATATAGAATCTCTAAGGGTGGAAATGTGAGCGAATCTGGCAGAAATTAAAAATGCTATGAATCAAATGCAGTCTAAACTGGATGCTCTGATGGCCAGGGTAAATGAGGCAGAGGAACAAATTAGTGAGTTGGAAGATAGGATGATTTAGAAAAGAAGGAAAAAATGGAAACTTGGCTCAAAAAAAAATCCAATCTCAAGAATGCAGGCTACGGGAGATTACTGACTCAATGAAACGTTCCACTATCAGAATCATCGGCATCCCTGAGAGCGTGGAGAACGAGAGAGGTCTAGAGCAGATATTTGAACAAATTGTACCTGAGAACTTTCCTTATCTGGCAAAGGAAGCAAGCATTCATGTCCAAGAGGCAGAAAGGACCCCTCCCAAGATCAGTGAGAACAGACCAACACCATGTCACATAATAGTACAATTCCCAAATCTTAGATCCAAGGATAAAATCGTGAAGACGGACAGGGGGAAGAGAATCCTCACCTACAAAGGGAGAAACATCAGAGTAATGTCAGACCTGTCTACAGAGACCTGGCAAGCCAGAAAAATCTGGCAAGACATATTCAGAGCACTAAGTGAGAGTAACACGCAGCCAAGGATCCTTTATCCAGCAAGGCTGTCATTCAGAATGGATGGAGAGACAAGGACCTTCCAAAACCGGCAGAAACTGAAAGAATATGTGACCACCAAGCCAACCCTACAAGAAATATTAAGGGGGGTTCTATAAAAGTAAAAAGACCCCAAGAGTGATACAGAACAGAAATTTACAATCTATAGAAACAAAGACTTCACAGGCAACATGACATCATTAAAATCATATTTCTCAATAATCATTCTCAATCTGAATGACATAAATGCTCCCATAAAATACCACATGGTTGCAGATCAGATAAAAGACATGACCCATCCATATGCTGTCTACAAGACACTCATTTTGAACCTAAGATACATCCAGACTGAAAGTGAAGGGATGGAGAACCATTTTTCATGCCAACGGACCTCAAAAGAAAGCTGGGGTAGCAATTCTTATATCAGACAGATTAGATTTTAAACTAAAGACTGTAGTTAGAGATACGGAAGGACACTATATTATTCTTAAAGGATGTATCCAAGAAGTGGATATGACAATTATAAATATCTATGCCCCCAAGAGGGGAACAGCTAGAAACACAAGCCAACTCTTAACCAGAATAAATAGACATATAGATAATAATACATTAATAGTAGGGGACCCTCAACATTCCACTCTCAGCAATACACAGATCACCTAAGCAGAAAATCAACAAAGAAACAAGAGCTTTGAATGACATGCTGGACCAGATGGACCTCATAGATATATACAGAACACTACCCCAGAACAACAGAATACTCGACTTTTCGAATGCACATGGAACTTTCTCCAGAGTAGACCATATACTGGGTCACAAAATAGGTCTCAATCGATACCAAAAGACTGAGATTATTCCCTGCATATTCTCAGACCACAATGCTTTGAAACTGGAACTCAATCACAAGGAAAAATTTGGAAGAAACTCAAACATTTGGAAACTAAGAACCATCCTGCTCAAGAATGATTGGGTAGGGGCGCCTGGGTGGCACAGCGGTTAAGCGTCTGCCTTCGGCTCAGGGCGTGATCCCGGCGTTATGGGATCGAGCCCCACATCAGGTTCTTCTGCTATGAGCCTGCTTCTTCCTCTCCCACTCCCCCTGCTTGTGTTCCCTCTCTCGCTGGCTGTCTCTATCTCTGTCAAGTAAATAAATAAAATCTTAAAAAAAAAAAAAGAATGGGTAATTAAAGAAGAGCTTAAGAAATTTATGGAAACTAATGAGAATCAAAACACATCAGTCCAAAACCTATGAGAGAATGCAAAGGCAGTCCCAAGGGGAAAATGCACAGCCATCCCAGCCTCACTCGAAAGAATAGAAAAATCTAAAATTTTTATGTTCTCACCTCAAGAAGCTGGAGCTGGAACAGAACAGGTCTAACCCATGCACGAGAAGGCAGTTGATCAAGATTAGAGCAGAGATCAATGAATTAGAAACCAGGAGCACAGTAGAGCAGATCTACAGAACTAGAAGCTGATTCTTTGAAAGAATAAATAAGATCGATAAGCCACTGGCCAGACTTATTCAAAAGAATAGAGAAAGTACCCAAATTAATAAAATTATGAATGAAAGGGGAGAGATCACAACCAACACCAATGAAATAGGAAGGAGCATTAGAAACTATTATCAACAACTATACGCCAATAAATTAAACAACCTGAAAGAAATGGATGCCTTCCTGGAAATCTATAAACTACCAAGACTGAAACAGGAAGAAATTGATTATCTAAAGGAACAATTAAGTATGAAGACATTGAAGCAGTGATCAAAAACCTCCCCAAAAACAAGAGTCCAGGACCTGACGGATTCCCCCAGGAATTCTACCAAACATTCAAAGAAGAAATAGTACCTATTCTCCTGAAACTGTTTCAAAAAATAGAAACAGGAGGAAAACTACCAAACTCATTCTATGAGGCCAGTATTACCTTGATCCCCAAACCAGGCAAAGACCCCATCAAAAAGCAGAATTATAGATCAATATCCCTGATGAATGTGGACGTCAAAATTCTCAACAAGATCCTAGCTAATAGGATCCAACAGTACATTAAAAAGGATTATCCATCAAGACCAAGTGGGATTCATCCCTGGAATGCAAGAGTGGCTCAACATTCACAAATCGATCAGTGTGATAGATGACATCAACAAGAAAAGAGTCAAGAAACATATGATCCTCTCAAATGATACAGAAAAAGCTTTGGACAAAATACAGCATCCTTTCCTGATTAAAACCCTTCAGAGAGTAGGGATAGAGGGCACATTCCTCAATTTCATAAAAACCATCTATGAAAAGCCTACAGTGAATATCATTCTCAATGGGGAAAAGCTGAAAGCCTTTCCCTTAAGATCAGGAACACGACAAGGATGCTCACTCTCGTCATTATTGTTCAACATAGTACTAGAAGTCCTTGCAAGAGTAATCAGACAACAAAAAGTGATAAAAGGTATTCAAATTGGCAAAGAAGAAGTCAAGCTCTCTCTTCGAAGATGACATGATACTTCATATGGAAAACCCAAAAGATTCCACCACCAAATTACTAGAACTCATACAACAATTCAGTAATTTGGCAGAACACAAAATCAATGGTCAGAAATCAGTTGCATTTCTATACATGAACAATGAGACTGAAGCAAGAGAAATTAGGGAATTGATTCCATTTACAATAGCACCAAAAATCATACGATATCTCAGAATTAACTTAACCAGAGACATAAAGGATCTATATTTTAGAAACTACAGATCACTCTTGAAAGACATTGAAGAAGACACAAAAAGAAAAACATTCCATGCTCATGGATCAGAAGAATAAACATACTTAAAATGTCTATGCTACCCAGAGCAATCTACACTTTCAACACCATCTGGATCAAAATACCAATGACATTTTTCAAAGAGCTGGAACAAACAGCCCTTAAATTTGTGTGGAACCAGAAAAGGCCCCGAATCGCCAAGGAAATGTTGAAAAGAAAAAACAAAGCTGGGGGCATCACGTTGCCTGATTTCAAGCTATACTACAAAGCTGTGATCACAAAGACAGCATGGTACTGGCACAAAAACAGACACATAGACCAATGGAACAGAGTAGAGACTCCACAAATGGACCCTCAGCTCTATGGGCAACTAATCTTTGACAAAGCAGGAAAAAACATCCAGTGGAAAAAGGACCATCTCTTCAATAAATGGTGCTGGGAAAATTGGACAGCTATATACAGAAGAATGAAACTTGACTACTCTCTCACACCATCACAAAGATAAACTCCAAATGGATGAACTACCTCAATGTGAGACAGAAATCTATCAAAATCATAGAGGAGAACATAGGCTGTAACCTCTTCGACATTGGCCACAACAACTTCTTTCATGACACGTCTCCAAGGGCAAGGGAAACAAAAGAAAAAATGAACTTTTGGGACTTCATCAAGATAAAAAGCTTCTGCACAGCAAAGGAAGCAGTCATCAAAACAAAGAGGCAACCCACAGAATGGGAGAAAATATTTGCAAATGAAACTACAGATAAAAGGCTGTATCCAAGATCTATAAAGAACTTCTCAAACTCAATACAAGAAACAAATAATCAAATAAAAACATGAGCAGAAGATATGACCACTTTTTCAATGAGGACATAAAAATGGCTAACGGAAACATGAAAAAATTTTCAACATCATTAGCCATCAGGGAAATTCAAATCAAAACCACATCGAGATACCACCTTCTGCCAGTTAGAATGGCCAAAATTGATAAGGCAAGAAACAACAAATGTTGGAGAGGATGTGGAGGAAGGGGAACCCTCTTACACTGTTGGTGGGAGTGCAAGTTGGTATAGCCACTATGGAAAACAGTGTGGAGGTCCCTCAAAAAGTTAAAAATAGAGCTACCCTATGACCCAGCAATTGCACTGCTGGGTATTTACCCCAAAGAAACAGACGTAGTGAAGAGAAGGGCCATATGCACCCCAATGTTCCTAGCAGCATTGTCCACAATAGCTGAACTCTGGAAGGAGCCAAGATGCCCTGCAACAGATGAATGGATAAGGAAGATGTTGTCCATATATACAATGGAATATTATATAGTTATTAGAAAGAACGATTACCCAACATTTGCAGCAACATGGGCGGAACTGGAGGAGATAATGCTAAGTGAAATAAGTCAAGCAGAGAAAGACAATTATCATATGGTTTCAATTATTTATGGAGCATAGGAAATAGCAGGGAGATCAGTAAGAGAAGGAAGGGAAGAATGAAGAGGGGGTAAACAGAAGGGGGAATGAACCACGAGAGACCATGGACTCTGGGAAACAAACTGAGGGTTTCAGAGGGGAGGGGAGTTGGGGGATTGGGATAGGTCAGTGATGGGTATTAAGGAAGGCACATATAGCATGGAGCACTGGGTGTTATATGCAAACAACGAATCATGGAACACTACATAAAAAACTAAGGATGTACTGTATGGTGACTAACATAACATAATAAAAATTTTTCTGAAAAAAAGATAAGAAAACAACACTAGGTTGAGATGGTTTTACCCCCATCTTCTACCAAATATTCAAAGTATAGATAATTGTAACCCAACAAAATATTTCAGAGCTTAGGAAAAATACGAGCATACCTTTCTGCTTATTTTACTTGCATAATTTAATAACAGATATGACAAGGATTGCCATAGCATCAAAAAGTATGAAATACTTAGGAATAAACTGAACAAAAGATATGCAAGACTTGTACACTGGAAACTATAAGACATTAATGAAAAATGTTTTAAAAGATCTAAATAAATGGAAAAACATCACATGTTCATGGATTGGAAGCCTTGATATTAAGATGACAGTACTCCCCCAAATGATCTACAGATTCAGTCCACTCCCTATCAAAATCTCAGATTACTTTCTTGCAGAAATTGACAAGCTGATCTTAAAATTCATATGGAAACGTAAAGACGTGGAATGACCAATACAATCTTGAAAAAAAATAGGAGTATTTATACTTCTTGATTTCAAAACTTACAGAAAAGCTGCAGTAATCAAGACAATGTGGTAATGGCATAAAGATAAATGGAATAAAATCAATGGAATAGAATTGATAATCCAGAAATAAGCCTCTATATTTATGGTCAATTTTTGTTTGACAAGGATGTCAAGACAATTCAATGGTGAAAGAACCATATTTTCAACAAACAGCTTGTGCTGGTACAACTGGATATCTGTATGCAAAAGTGTGAAATTGGATCTCTTCCTTACAAATATAAGAGTTAAAACTATGCAGCTCTTAGAAGAAAACAGAAGTAAATCTTCATGACCTTTGATTAGGCAATGGTCTCTTGACACCAAAAGCACAGAAGGAAAATAGACAAACTAAACTTGATCAAATTTAAAATTGTATGTTATATGTCAATTATGCCTCAATACAGAATTTTTTAAATGTGTGGAATTGAAAAATGAAAAGACAGCACAAAGAATAGGAGAAAATATTTGCAAATCAGATATCTGATAAGGGACTGGTATCCAGAATATATAAAGAACATTTATAACTCAGTAATAAAAAGACAAACGATGCAATTAAAAAATAGTCAAAGGATTTGAATAAATATTTTTCTGAAGAAGATATTCAAATGACTAATATGGACATGAAAAGATGCTCAGGCTCATTAGTCATCAGGGAAATTAAAATCTATAGCGATGTAATACTTCATACCCACTAGGGTGGTTATAATTTAGAAAAAAAAATCAATGGTGAAAAGATGGACTTTTCAATCAGTGGTAATAGGGACAACCAGACAATAAGGAAAAAGGTAGAGTTTGACCCTTTACCTCATACCATACTCAAAAATTGCAAATAGACTGAAGACTTAAGTATGAATGACAAACAATAAAACTTTTGGAAGAAAATACTGGAAAAAATCTTTATGATTTTAGGACAGGAAAGGTGGGGTTTTTTTTTCACTTTTTATTTTGAAATAATTTTAACCTTGCAGAAAAGTTGCAAATACAGTACAAAGAATTCTCAGATACCTTCACCTGAATTCCCCAGAATGTTAACATTTTGAAGTATTTGATTTATCATTCAGAGAGGAATTTCTTAATGTAAAAAAGGCACAAGTCATAAAGGAAAAGATTAATAGACTACATTAACATCAGCAATGCTTCTTCATTAAAAATAAATAAAATATAAAATGTGAAAAAGATGTACTACAAACTAGGATTAAGACATATAAACAAGGTACAAACCTGTGGTAGAACTGAGTGATCAACACAAACATCGGTATGGTGGTAGTTTCTGAAAGGGAGCAGAAGAGAATACAATTGGGACACAGCTCACAGACACTTTCAAGGTAATGATTATATTCTGTTTCTTAAGATGGGTAGTTGGATACCACCTCACACCCATTAGGATGACTCCTATAAAAAACAAAAACAAAAATAAAACAAAGCAAAACAAAAAAACCCAGAAAAGAACAAGTATTGGTGAGGATGTGGAGGAATTGGAGCCCTGTTCACTGCTGGTGCAGTGTAAAATAGTAGCTGCTATGGAAAACAATAGAGTCAAAAAATTAAAAATAGAATTACCATATGACTCAGCAATTCCATTTCTGGGTATATGCCCAAAAGAATTAAAAGCAGGGACTCGGAGATATTTGTACACACGTGTTCATAGCAGGATTATTCAAAAAGTAGTCAAAAAGTGGAGGCAACCCAAATGTTCATTACTGGATGAATGAATAAAGAAAATGTGATATAGGGCTCCTGGGTGGCTCAGTTGGTTAAGCATCTGCCTTCAGCTCAGGCCATGATTCCAACATCCGGGGACTGAGTCCCACATCGGGCTCCCTGCTCAGCAGGGAGTCTGCTTCTCCCTTTCCCTCTGCCCCTTCCCTGGCTTGTTTGCTCTCTTAGTCACTTTCTCTCTCTCAAGTAAATAAATAAATAAAATCTTTTTTTTTAATGTGATCTGTACATACAATGGATATTATTCAGCCTTAAAAATGAAGGAATTCTGATTCATGCCACAGCATAGGTGAGCCTCAAAAACATGATGCTAAGTGAAATCAGCCAGTCACAAAAAGACAAATACCATATGATTCCACTTTTATGAGATACCAAGAACAGTCAATTTCGTAGACAGAAAGTAGAGTGGTGGTTGCCTGGGTCTGCGAGGAGTAGGGAATGGGGGAGTTATTATTTAATGGAGACAGAGTTTCTGTTAAACAAAATGAAAAGAGTTCCAGAGATAGATGGTGATGACAATAGCACAACAATGTGAATGTACTTAATAGCACTGAGCTGTACACTTTAAATTGATTAAAATGGTAAATTTTATGTTATGTGTATTTTACTATAATTTTTAAAACAAAAATAATACATTAGTAGGTAGTTCATACTTGGGTGTTTGTTATATTATTTATACCATACAGATATACTGTTTGTTGCATCTACTCAATATTTAATTTTTTAAAAATTTAAGTGTATACTTGGGAAGATTTGAGATTCATTCTTAAGAAACATCAGGCTTTAGTGATAATTAGATGTGGACAGTTGAAGGAGAAGGAGAGTTTTCAGGATTGAGCATGGGAAGGGAAAACTACTGTAGACTGAGCCTTTAAACATACTAATTGTGTTATGTTTTGGACATTTAAAGTTTGAGATTCCTAGCCAATATTAGAAAGAGATATCTAGTTGGTTCTATGAGCCTAGAGCTCAGAAAAAGGTCGGAATTGAAAGACTTTGGGAGAACTATCATTTTTTAAAGCCATGGATGATGGGCATGTATGACATCACCTAAAGAGAGAGTTTAGCTAGAACAGAGAAGAGGGCTTACGGCCATCCTTGGGAATGCCAATATTTAGTGGTCAGACAGAACAGGAGCCAGCAAAGACATTGAGGAAGAATGGCCAGAGAAATAAGAGGAAAGCTAGGGAGTGTGGCAACACAGGTGCCAATGAGTGAGCTTTCTTTATGGATATGCCTTTCCCATAGATTTTCTCTGTACTATTCTGTATATCTCCATGTTATCCATGTTATTTTTCTGTATGTGTTTTTCTGCCATCTTTCCTCTACATGTAGTTGCAAGATGTCTGATTTTTTCCCTGATTTTTTATATCTCTCTACCCAATTTTCTGTTTTATCTTTTTCTTCACTTCCCTTTTATCTTTCCTTCCATTTCTCAATTTATTTTTAAGTGACTCTGATACACTATTTAGGTATTTTATAATTTTATTGTGAATGATTTTTTAACAGAATTATGTGTTGCTTATTAATATCATTTAAAAATTACTCTAAGATTTTATATGTAATACAAAAGAAGAAGAAGAAAAGAAGAAGAAGAAGAAGAAGAAGAAGAAGAAGAAGAAGAAGAAGAAGAAGAAGAGCCCACTAAAATAAATAGTCCCCATATTTTCTTTTGTCTCTGTTGATTTTCTTTGTGGGATAATGGATTGGTTTTGTTGTTTTAAAAATTTATTTAATTCTTTTTTCCTTTATAAAGAAAATTATGTCATTTTTTTTTTCTTTCTTTTGAGAGAGAGCGTGCAGGGGTGGAGGGGGTGGAAGGGGCGGAGGGAGAGGGCAAGAGAATCTTAAGCAGGCTCCACACCCAGCATGGAGCCCAATGCAGGATTTGATCTCATGACCTTAAGATCATGACCTGAACTGAAATCAAGAGTTGGATGTTTAACTGACTGAGCCACCCAGGTGCCCCTAAAATTATGTCATTTTTTTAAGTACTTTTGGCTATCTCAGTGATCTAAAAGTAATGCCTTATGTGCAGATATATACATATTATGCACAGGTTCTTTTGTATTTATAGAACAAAATTGTGTATTATTACAAGACAAGGTTTTGCTTTGTTTTTTTCCAAAACCATTGTCTCCCAGAAAAAGAGGTGTATTTGAGTCTTTACAAATATTTTTGTTCTCTAAATTACTTTATTTTTAAGAAGAATTGAGGAGAGCACTCAGCTTGAAATAGACTTAGTGTTTATTTCGAATAGAGAAATTATCTGACAGAAATCCTTAAAAGGGGAAAAAAAAAGAAATGTTAACACAGGTTTATTAAGTATTTCTTGGAATATGAATTGAAAATTATAAGCACTGAATGTTGTTTAATGAGCCTACTGAAGATCACTTTCAGAAGCAACATACATGAATGGATAAAGAAGATGTGATATATATAAACACAATGGAATATTATTCAGCCATAAAAAAGAATGAAATCTTGCTATTTACAATGACTTGGATGTGACTAGAAAGATTAATGCTAAGCAAAGTAAATCAGAGGAAGACAAATACCATATGATTTCACTCACATGTGGAATTCAAGAAACAAAACAAACAGCAAAGGGCAAAAAAAAAAAAAAATGAGAGAGAGATAAACCAAGAAATAGACTCTTAATTATGGAGAACAAACTGATGGTTACCAGAGGGGATGGTTACCAGATAGGGGAAATAGGTGATGGGGATTAAGAAGTACACATGTGAGGAGCACCAGGTGTTATATGTAAGTGTTGAATCACTATATTGTACACTTGAAACTAATATAACATTGTATGTTAACTAATTGGAATTAAAATAAAAACTTCTTTAAAAATGTAGACAGAGGAAGGGATAAAATATGCATATGTAAGGTATATACAAAAGAGGAAGAATACATTTAATTGATTAAGCAAAGGAGAATACATGATATGTAGAAACTAACTTTGGAAAAGAGTGAGACATGGTTTACAAAATAACAACAACAAAAGCAAAGTACATCATGAGAATGTAAATTGCAAGATTCAAATAGTGTTTACCTTTGAAAAGCTGGGGAGTGGGAGGTGGGGAATTGGAGGACATATACAAGATGGCTTCAACATTACAATATATTGTTTCCTCTGAAGAAGAGAGGAATTTTAATCACTCAATCAATCAATAAAAAAGAATTTGAAGCAGTTGTGGGGAAATGTTAAAAGGTGACCAGCTATCATATTGTTTTCTTTTCTGTGTGCTTAAAATAGTTTATAGTAAAAAAAAAAAAAAAAAAACCAACACACACACACACAAAACAAAACAACAACAAAAACACTGAATTGCTGTGTTGTAGTGATGCTAACAGTGCTATCTATCAAGCATCTAAGATGGAAATCAAGATAATTTACCTGGGAAACTAGCAGACAACTCACTATGGCTCCATGGTGAAGATTGCAGGGGAGGAAAATAATTTTACTTCTCCCTTCTAGTTTCTTGACAGAGACACCCTGTAATAAAAGGGAGATTAACAAGAGAAAAACAAACCATTTTTATTATGTACACACATATATACCTGTACAGTAGGGAGCTCCACAAAGATATGAGACTTAAAGGGCAACCAGGCAACTGAGCTAAGGAAAGGGAGAGAGGTGTGGGGCTTCAAGTGGAGGAGGGGCAGGGGTGATTCACAGGAAGATGAGTGGAGGAAATGCTTAGTAAATGGATGTTGCTTTCCAATGCAGGTACATTCCTCAGATGAAAAAGTTCTCTCTGGTAATAGCTCTCTTCCTGATATAAGCCCCCTTTCTAATTTCTTTTAGACAGCTACAGGGGAGGTAAAAAGATTTCTAAGTCCTCTGGGTCCTGATTGCCTTCAGCTCAAAATAAAAGTGGCATGTCCTGGGTGGCTTGTTCTTAATCCACTCAAGATAGATGTTAAAAGGGGTGACTGGGTGGCTCAGTCGGTTAAGCAGTTGCCTTTGGCTCAGGTCATGATTGCATTAGGCTCCCTGCTCAGTGGGAAGCCTGATTCTCCCGCTCCCTCTGCCTGGTGCTCCCCCTGCTTGTGCTTGCTCTCTCTGCCAAATAAATAAATAAATATAATCTTTTAAAAAAAAGGTGTTAAAAGTTTTGTTTCATGAATGTGAGATTGAAAAATAACAATACTTGAAATCTAATTTTTTATATGAAGTGATTTCAAATACATAACTTGCATTTAAGAAAATTGAAATGGGTTAATTTCTGTCTCAATATATATAAACATTCATTTTCAATTTTAGTATTTTATAATGTAGTAAAATATCTTGGTTTAGGTGTATAACACTGGTTACCTGTAGGTACTGTTAAAATAATAAGAGGACAATTCATTTGATCTAAAAAATGTTTATTTTACACTTCCTGAAGCTGGCAGTCTCTACCCTCAAGAGTCCAGAGAATTGCAAAGTAAGGGGACAGGGCTGCAAGCTCGTACAGAAAGAGGCAAGCAGGAAACAAGAAGTATGGTTTATGCTGATTGGTTGGGGTTGCATATCAGACCATATTTAGAAAGGTCAAGGAACAGGGAAGTGAGTATAGTGCCCAGAGTTGGCTTGGTGTTGGGGGATTGGCCAACTGGATATATTGTGCTTCTGATCAGGTGGAGTATTTATAGGGACATAAAAGTTATCTAGGTTTTGGTTCGCTGACATGGCACTCTGGGCAGTAGCAGCTCCACTTTGGGCCTAGAAATTTATTTCAATGGTACAAATCACTAGAAATGATTTGCTACGCTGACCTACCCAGGGGTATCAATTGTTTATCTGTTGTGTATTTAGGTTTACTCCTCTAAGCTATTTGTAGCAGGAGCCTAGAAACTAAATTTCTTTCACAAACTTCATGCATCTCTGTTTACGAAATATGGCAAAAGAGCGAGCTATGGATGTAATTGCTTCCTAACAATTGTCAGGGTGCTATGGCACTTGCTCCATTCATCCTTATTTTTTATTTCAATAACAGCCTAGTTAAGGATCTTGAAGAGAATTATAGAGTTTTATGATCTGCTAATGTATTATGGTTTAATAGTATTGTTTCTTTAATAGAACTTTTATAAATGGGCACAGTTTGAGATGCAGAATTTCCAACAGATATAAAAGAGTTTTCTACTTTTAGGTATAAAAGGAAGAGAGCGTCTCCTGGACCTGATCGCCACATTTCTGGTACTACAGTTTCTTCGTACCAAGTTGGAACAAAAGGGAATAGTCTTCAAATCACTGATGAAATTGGATGATGCTTCCATTTCCAGGTGGCTTTAATTATAGTATGAAGCAACTTGCTTATATTTCTGACCATTTCTTTCTTTTTTTTTTAATGATTTTTTATTATATTGTGTTAATCACCATACAGTACATCCCCGGATTCCAATGTAAAGTTCGATGCTTCATTAGTAGTGTATAACACCCAGTGCACCATGCAATACGTGCCCTCCTTACTACCCATCACCGGTCTATCCCAATCCCCCACCCCCCTCCCCTCTGAGGCCCTCAGTTTGTTTCTCATAATCCATAGTCTCTCATGTTTCATTCCCCCTTCTATTACCCCCCCTTTCTTTATCCCTTTCTTCCCCTACCGATCATCCTTGTTCTTATATTCCATAGATGAGAGAAATTATATGATAATTGTCTTTCTCTGCTTGACTTATTTCACTTAGCATTATCTCCTCCAGTGCCGTCCATGTTGCAGCAAATGTTGAGAATTCGTTCTTTCTGATAGCTGAGTAATATTCCATTGTATATATGGACCACAGCTTCTTAATCCATTCATCTGTTGAAGGGCATCTTGGCTCCTTCCACGATTTAGCTATTGTGGACATTGCTGCTATGAACATTGGGGTGCATATGGCCCTTCTCTTCACTACGTCTGTATCTTTCGGGTAAACACCCAGTAGTGCAATGGCTAGATCATAGGGTAGCTCAATTTTTACCTTTTTAAGGGACCTCCACACTGTTTTCCAGAGTGGCTGTACTAACTTGCATTCCCACCAACAATGTAGGAGGGATCCCCTTTCTCCACATCCTCTCCAACAATTGTTTCTTGCCTTGTCAATTTTTGCCATTCTAACTGGCGTAAGGTGGTATCTCAGTGTGGTTTTGATTTGAATTTCTCTGATGGCTAATGATTTTGAAGATTTTTTCATGTGTCTGTTAGCCATTTGTTGTCTTCATTGGAAAAGTGTCTGTTCATATCTTCTGCCCATTTTTTGATTTGTTTATTTGTTTCTCATGTATTGAGTTTGAGAAGTTCTTTGTAGATCTTGGATACCAGTCCTTTATCTGTAGTGTCCTTTGCAAATATATTCTCCCATTCCGTGGGCTGCCTTGTAGTTTTTTTTATTGTTTCCTTGGCTGTGCAGAAGCTTTTTATCTTGATGAAGTCCCATAAGTTCATTTTATCTTTTGTTTCTCTCGCCTTTGGAGATGTGTCATGAAAAAGGTTGTTTTGGCCGATGTTGTAGAGGTTGCTGCCTATGTTCTCCTCTAGAATTTTGATGGATTCCTGTCTCACATCGAGGTCTTTCATCCATTTGGAGTTTATTTTTGTGTATGGTGTGAGAGATTGGTCAAGTTTCATTCTTTTGCATGTAGCTGTCCAGTTTTCCCAACACCATTTATTGAAGAGACTGTCTTTTTCCCACCGGATGTTTTTTCCTGCTTTATCAAAGATTAGTTGCCCAAAGAGCCGAGGTTCCATTTCTGGGTTCTCTCTTCTGTTCCATTGGTCTATGTGTCTGTTTTTGTGTCAGTACCATGCTGTCTTTGAGATCACAGCTTTGTAGTACAGCTCGAAATCCAGTATTGTGATGCCCCCAGCGTTGTTTTTCCTTTTCAACAGTTCCTTGGAAATTCAGGGCTTTTTCTGGTTCCATACAAATTTAAGGACTATCTGTTCCAGTTCTTTGAAAAATGTCCTCGGTATTTTGATCGGGATAGCATTGAAAGTGTAGATTGCTCTGGGTAGCATGGACATTTTAAACTATGATAATTCTACCAATCCATGAGCATGGAATATCTTTCCATCTTTTTATGTCTTCCTCAACGTCTTTCAAGAGTGATTTATAGTTTCTAGAACATAGGTCCTTTACGTCTCTGGTTAATTCCAAGGTAACGTATGCTTTTTGGTGCTATTGTAAATGGGATGGATTCCCTAATTTCTCTTTCTTCGGTCTCGTTATTTGTGTATAGAAATGCAACTGATTTCTGAGCATTGATTTTGTATCCCGCCACATTACTGAATTGCTCTATAACTTCTAATAGTTTGGGAGTGGCTTCTTTTGGGTTTTCCATATAGAGTATCATGTCATCTGCGAAGAGAGACATTTTGACTTCTTCTTTGCCAATTTGGATACCTTTGATCCCTTTTTGTCGTCTGATTGCTGTTGCGAGAACTTCTAGTACTATGTTGAATAATAGTGGCGAGAGTGGGCATCCTTGTCGTGTTCCTGATCTTAAGGGAAAGGCTTCCAGCTTTTCCCCATTGAGAATAATATTTGCAGTAGGCTTTTCATAGATGGCTTTTATGAGATTGAGAAATGTACCCTCTATTCCTACACTCTGAAGGGTTTTAATCAGGAAAGGATGCTGTATTTTGTCAAATGCTTTTTCGGCATCGATTGAGAGGATCATATGGTTCCTGAGTCTTTTCTTGTTGATATGATGTATCACTCTGATTGATTTGCGAATATTGAATCACGCTCGCATCCCAGGTATGAATCCCACTTGATCACGATGGATAATCCTTTTAATGTACTGTTGGATTCTATTAGCAAGTATCTTGTTGAGGATTTTGGCGTCCATATTCATTAGGGAAATCGGTCTGTAATTCTCCTTTTTGAGGGGGTCTTTGCCTGGTTTGGGGATCAAGGTAATATTGGCCTCATAGAATGAGTTTGGTAGTTTTCCTTCTGTTTCTATTTTTTGAAATAGCTTTAGGAGAATAGGTATTATTTCTTCTTTGAATGTTTGGTAGAATTCCCCCAGGAAAACCGTCCGGGCCTGGAGTTTTGTTATTTGGAAGGTTGTTTATCACTGACTCAATCTATTCATAATTAGTTGGCCTGTTTAAGAAATCAATTTCTTCCTGTTTCAATCTTGGTAGTTTATAGGTTTCCAGGAAGGATTCCATCTCTTCCAGATTGCTTAGTTTATTGGCATAAAGCTGTTGATAAAAGTTTCTAATAATCCTTCCAATTTCAATGGTGTTGGTCGTGACCTCTCCTTTTTCATTCATAATTTTAATAATTTGGGTCCTTTCTCTTTTCTTTTGGATAAGTCTTGCCAGTGGTCTGTCAATTTTATTGATTCTCTCAAAGAACCAGCTTCTAGTCCTGTTGATCTGCTCTACTGTACTTCTGGTTTCTGCTTGATTGATTTCAGCTCTAATTTTGGTCAACTGCTTCCTCGTGCGTGGATTAGGCCTGTCCCTCTGTTGCTGTTCCAGTTTCTTGAGGTGAGAATATAAAAACTGCATTTTAGATTTTTCTATTCTTTTGAGTGAGGCTTGGATGGCTATGTATTTCCCCCTTAGGACTGCCTTTGCAGTATCCCATAGGTTTTGGACTGTTGTATTTTCATTCTCATTGGTCTCCATAAATTGTTTAATTTGATTTTTGATTTCCTGGTTTATCGAGTCATTCCTGAGCAGGATGGTTCTTAGTCTCCAAGTGTTTGAGTTTCTTCCAAATTTTTCCTTGTGGTTGAGTTCCAATTTCAGAGCGTTGTGGTCTGAGAATATGCAGGGAATAATTTCAGTCTTTTGGTATCGGTAGAGACCTGTTTTGTGTCCCAGAACATGGTCTATTCTTGAGAATATTCCGTGGGCATTAGAATAGAATGTGTATTCTTTGGTTCTGGGGTGTAGTGTTCTATACATATCTATGAGGTCCAACTCGTCGAGTATGGCATTTAAAGCCTTTGATTCTTTGCTTAGTGTTTGCCAGGGTGTTCTATTTCTGATAGTGGAGTGTTGACATCCCCTACTATTAATGTATTTTTATTTATATGTCTCTTTATTCTGGTTAAGAGTTGGCTTGTGTATCTTGCTGCTCCCCTGTTGGGGGCATATATATTTATAATTGTCATATGCACTTGTTGAATACTTCCTTTAAGAATAATACAGTGCCCTTCTGCGTCTCTAACTATAGTCTGTAGTTTAAAATCCAATTTATCTGATATGAGAATTGCTACCCCAGCTTTCTTTTGAGGTCCATTTGCGTGAAAGATGGTACTCCATCCCCTTACTCTCAGTCTGAATGCATCTTTGGGTTCGAAATGAGTCTCTTGTAGACAGCAAATGGATGGGTCATTTCTTTTTATCCAATCTGCAACCCTGTGGCGTATATGGGAGTGTTCAAACCATTTACATTGGCACTAAGAACTGAGAGATAGAATTTTAATGATGCCATGTTGCCAGTAAAGTCTTTGTTTGTATCGGTTGTGACTTTCTGTTCTGTATCACTCTTGGGGCCTTTTTACCTTCATAGAACCCCCTTTAACATCTCCTGTAGGGCTGGTTTCGTGGTTACGAAATTGGTTAGTGACTGGCGATTCTGAAATGTCTTTATTTCTCCATCAATTCTGAATGACAGCCTTGCTGGATAAAGGATCCTTGGCTGCATGTTTTTCTCTGAAAGAGCTTTAAAAATGCCCCCCCAGCCCTTTCTCTCATCCAGGTCTGTGTAGATAGGTCTGATGTAATTCTGATGCCTTTGCCTTGGTACATGAGAAATTTCGTTGCCCTGGCCGCTTTCAATAGTGTATCCTTGGATCTAATATTTGCGAATTGTACTATGACGTGACGTGTCATAGGTTTGTCGTGGTTGAGCTTGGGAGGGGTCCTCTCTGCCTCTTGGACACGAATGTTTGTTTCACTTGCTAGATTAGGGAAGTTTTCAGCTACAATTTGTTCAAATATCTCTTCTAGACCTCTGTTTTTCTCCCCCCCGCCCCCGGCCCCGGGGGATGCCAATGATTCTGACATTGGAACGTTTCATTGAGTCAGTAATCTTCCGTAACCTACATTCGTGGGCTTGGATTTTTTTAAGAGCAGCTTCTATTTTCGTTTTTTCCTCTATTAACCCATCCCTCAATTCACTAATACGTTCCTCTGCTTCTGTGACCCTGGCTGTCAGAGCCTCTAGTTTTGCCTGCATTTGGCTCATAGAATTTTTAATTTCTGTCAGATTCGCTCTCATTTCTGTCCTTAGGGATTCTATATTCTCAGTAACCTTTTCATTAATACTTTTTTCAATTCTACTCATCATTTTGACCATCGTTACTCTGAATTCCATTTTGATAATTTGGTTACATCCATATCCATTATTTCTGTGGCAGAGGCCACAGACTCACTGTCTTTTCTTTGCTGGGGGGGCTTCTCCTTCTTGTCATTCTGATGAGGAGAGGTTGCGGGGTTGTCCAGAGCCCAAAATATTGACTGGGTCCCAGGCCGTGCCCCTTGTTTTATAGGGATCTTAGGGATGTGGGCTTCTTCTTTAAAGATTTTATTTATTTATTTATGTGGCAGAGAGACAACCAGAGAGAGAGGGAACACAAGCAGGGGAGTGGGAGAGGAAGAAGCAGGCTCCCAGCAGAGGAGCCTGATGAGGGACTCCTTTCCAGAATGTCGGGATCACGCCGTAAGCCGGAGACAGGCGCTCAATGACTGCGCCACCAGGCGCCCTGGGTTGTGGGCTTCTTGATTTTTCAGCCTGCCTTCTGCGGGAGGGGCCTGCCACACCGATACTCAGGCAACCCTGTTTGGATAGAGTCTCTGTGTCCCCTGCGAGGGGGGATGGGGATGGGCACACTGTGAGCTGGTGTTTCCAGGCTTTTGTTGTCTGGCAGCTTTCCCTGGCGGTCTGCTGTGCCTTTTCTGAGAGTCAGAGCAGCCTTGGCCGAATTTCAGCCTCTGTCACAGAACAGAGGGATTGCGGACCGTTCTCCACTGATGTTCTGGCCACTTTAACTCTGTTTCTGTTGGTGCTGCTCAACCCTGCAGCGCCCGGGGATGTGCGCCCCACACCCAGCTTCCCAGCCCTCACTTCCAGGGCCGGCGCGTCTCTGCCCTTTGTGTTTCTAACGCTGCCTGCTGCCAGCCGCCAGCCGCTCCCACTCGCTCCGGGAGCTCCCGGTCTCAGTCTGAATCCAGTGAGCCCATCGGGATTCCAGAGTTCCACGAGATGCCTGGTGGCACGCACTCCCGGCTCACCAGTCTCAGTCTGCTCTCTCTCGGGTCCCATGCAGGTGGCCACCGCTTCCTGGCGCCCGAACGCGGCAGCTCCCTCCCCCTTCCGTTTATCTTCTGATATCTGTGCGTGGTTTCACAGCTCCCCGCTTCGTACCTCAATACTCAGCGCTGGAGATGTTCATTTGTAGAGATCCAGATGTATCTTCCTGCGTCTCAGGCTGGTTCCATGGTTGTTTAGGCTGGTCTGGTACCTATCCAGCTCAACTCAGGGGACCGGCTGAAAAAGGGGTCCCCTACTCCTCCGCCATCTTAACTCCTCTGACCATTTCTTAACTAAATTTTATAAGAAGCTACATGGAATTGTAAGAACAAAGAGAATTTATTCACAGGGAATACCTTGCCTGTACTCTTCTGTCATAGGCAGGGCAGACACAATATTTTTGCCTCTTGGGTTCTATGAAAGATCAGGGCTCAGAGTGTTTAAGTGTAGCTTACACTGGAACTCAGATCTTTGGCTCCTGGTTTAGTATTCTTTTCACTATGGCATATTGATTCTGTGTGCTTTTGGAAAATCTACAATATGATTGTTGGGACCAGGCCTGTTCCCAATAAATTGCAGGGCCTGGTACAAGAATATAGATGGAAACCCACATACTATTTGTGTAAGTATTTAAAAGTCATACATCAAACTAACGAATTGTTAAATAAAACACATTTTAAAGTCCTTCCTTGACAAATACAACTTCTTAAAGACCGAGTTCAAATTTAGAATTCTGTGACCACTTGAAGTTTGATACTATAATATGACAAGGTAGAGAGAGCCAGTTCTGGGTCCCTGGCTCCTAGTCCTTGGGCTGACCTCTAGCACTACAAGAGGCCTTGAGGCACATGTGAATACCCTCCTTACTTACAAAAACTCCATCCATACCCCATGCAGATGGTCACCCCTTATGTGTGTGCATATACACACAATATACATATGTATAGCTATACATACATACCTATATAATTAACTTATGATTTTTTCAAAAAGGCAAGGTAAGTGGGAAAACTAGCAAAACTAATAAAAATATTATCTATAGGGGGAGGAAGAGGAGACAAGGTTGGAAGCGAGGTTTCTCCTAATATACTTTGTTTTACATTTTTGACTTTGAAACTAGGTAAATATTTTGCATAATAAAGACCAGATAGCAGAGAGAAGAGATTCAGTATGTTAAATTATACCATGAACTGCCATCAGCAATGTCTGGAATGTGAAGAAATAAATGGCAAGAGGAAAAAGAGGGGAGGGATGGAAGCTATAAATTAAAGGGCACAGGGCCCGAAGGCAATGTTAGGCCTACTTTGGATCCTGCTTTGAACAAAAGCCATTTTATTAAAGAGAGAGAGAGAACAGAGAGATGTAAACATTACCTGGTTATTTTGTGATATTAAAGAATTAATTATAGCTATTTTAATATCATGTTTAAGAAAAAGTTCTTGTCCCTTAATGATACATATTTACAGATGAAATTAAAATAAATAAGCAGACCAATTTTTACCCCCTGACAAAGGCTGATTAAATTCTCAGTTCCCAACACCATCAAACACAAAATAGGTACTCAGAAAATAATAAATTGAGCATTTTACTGTATATAGTTTATACTTTCATTTTTAAGAACAGCAGCACTTTCTCATGAGCTTACCAGAACAACTCTTTGGGAAAGATGGACATTTATTAAGTGAATATCAAGAAAAATACTTCAAAGAACTAGTAGACAGGACTGACAAGTTAATATTTGATTTAATAGTCACAACCAAAGAGGCACTTCTTCTATTTAGATCTTTTTCAACTGAGACAGAGGGAAGAGAGGCTTAGGAGACAAGGTGACCAAAGTAAAGCTATTTTGGTTTTTAGGCTGACCCTTAACCTAAAAGTCAACAGGTCAGAAGATACAACTCATGGGAGACCACAAGACCCTACTCCCTCCAGCAGTAAAGGTCATAAAGATTGGACATTCCTAAAATTGCTCCTGTGGGTAATTTCACAACTCTAAGACAATGGAAAAACTAACTGCCCAATGTAAATGTTAAACCCAAATTTAAAGAGTAAGCCCCTCTTTATATGGTTAGCTAATTGAAAAAAACAAAAACAAAAAAACTTATAAAACCCTTTGTTAGAGGCAAGGTGGGGGGGAGTCCTCTTCCTCCCCTAGGAAGAGAGACCACTACTTTATCTATGAAGTAGCTCCTTTCTTACTTGTATACTTAATAAATCTTTGTCCCTTTCTCTACCTGGCTTGCTCTTAAATTCTTTCTCTTAAGGAGCAAGAACTGTCTTGGCGGGGGGCGTAAGACCTTCCCCCTTGGCCTGTCTGGCATCACAAGTATTATAACCAGTGGAACAAGTATAAATAACTTTGAACCTACTTTTGAATTGCAATATCACAAAGTATTATATCAAGATTTTCAAAAATAATGAGGTATATTCCATTACATTGCTCTTACTATATGACTGTTATTGTAAGAGCAAAAAAGTTTGTTGGCACTTTAATAAGTAAAACTTCTAAGTAATTTTTATTTGCTGTTATTGCATATTTAATTTATAACTTTAATTTCTGTCTTTCTCTGCTTCATGATGCACATAATATTAATACAGTAGCACATTGCATGGAGGTATATGAACAAAACCTTCCTACTAGTGGGATGGTCAGTCAAAAGTTTAAAGTCCAGTTAAAGGAAGACTAGTGGAATTAGTGAAAATATTTAAAACTAGTTTTGTTGCTTTCAGTAGTTCATAACTATAAGTAGACTAATGATTACTGGGAAACAGGTCTTTTAACCACTTTGGATGTGCTCCCCAGTTAGTATGTTTGTGTCATCATGATATTCAGCCAACATTTATTGATTGCCTCCTCTGTGCAAGGGACTGTTAAGCCTGTGAAATCCATGTGTTCTGCTAATCCCCACAACAAACCCCTAGGATCTCATATTATTATCATAATTGAGGACACTTCTAGTGTTGCATAAAAGCTGCAATATTACACAGCCAATATTGTGTGATTTCCGAGTCAGGATTTGAACCCAGCACTTAGCCACCACACTATACTGATGGCCCTTTCCCAGTTCACGGGAAAAAAAATCAGCAAGATGGAGAGAACTTTCCAAATTTTTAGTCCCCTTCCATAGAATTTTTTTTAAACTTTAGTATGTGTTACCACTTGTTTGCTAATAAATTCTCAGGTGACAAGGTAAATGAGGAAGTAGCTGACTAATGTTAATGAAAAATATCAGAATTTTTCTGAGTCTTGAGTAGACTTTTGAATATCTGACAGTCTTGAATGTTTGACACCATTTTATGCACACAAACTTGAAGTTTTTATGTTATGCACAATTTAGTAGTATGTTGTTCCTGATTTGTGTGACAGAACACATGGCAGTTTCATAGGTGAGTCTTAGGTATTTTGCTAACTAATCAAATTGAGAATTCCTGGTACAGTAAAAAGGAAAGAAAAATAGAAACCTGGTTTGGAAAATAATATTGAGTTTCTGCTTGAAGGAATGATGGATTTAGATCAAGAAGAATAGAAAGGGGATGACAAAAAAGCAAATATATAAAGACTAGAGGAAGCTTGAGTTGTCCTGGAGGCAGCAAGGAAGTCTGGGAAGCATTTGGAAGCTGGAAAGTGATGGGTGTAATATATTTAAAAATGTATTGATTTCAAGTTAAAAGCACCATGTCAGTCTGATAGAACTTTCATAAAATGTCAGAGAGAATTGCTTTTATTACATATCTTAATTTTTGACAGAATTATTTTGTCTGATATGATGTGCTAGATTTGATATCTCGTATTTCATATATAATTATATTCTGAAGTTGATGAAACCATTTATTTTTAATCTAGAAATATTCCCTGGGCTTTTGAAGAAATAAAGAAAGCAAGTGAATGGGTAAGAAGAACTGAAGGACAATATCCAACTATCTGCCAACGGCTTGAATTGGGTCAAGATTGGGACTCTGCCACTAAACAGCTATTGGGGATCCAAACCATAAACACCACATCTCCCCTTCACAGAGTTCTTAATTACAGTCAAGGCTGAATCAACTGAAGTTGTATTTTAACTATTATTCATGCTTCCATGTATAAAATAATCAGATAGCAATAGATACCTATAATGAAGTTTAATTATGATTTTATTCAATGTAGCACTCACTTTAAAATGAGAAACAGAATTGATTATTTTAATGAACTAACAAGTATTGTAACAAAATATTACAATACTACAGATTTGTGTTTAAATGTTTTAAGGTGATAAGAGACACATTTGGCTGGTCCTGGAGCCTCATTTCCTCCTCCCTTTTAAGGACTCTAGTAGAGAAGTGGCCCAGCTGGACTTATTAGTAAGCTGGGGAGAAAGAAGGTCTTTGACTGATGTCAGTGTTCCTGGAATGCAAGCCTGTTTCCAGGGCCCTGAGTATCCAGACCTTTGCCCTCAGTATGCATGCTCCCTGGTGTGGTCCTAGTCTGTAGATCCCTTGATACATTTTTTTGTCACTTAGAGAACCTAGGCATCCCAATCAATTCTTTCATGGATCTTGCTTTTGGTGTTGCCTCTAAAATCCTGAAGTCATCTAGATTTCCTCCTGTGTTATCTTATAGAAGTTTTATAAATTTTGCATTTTACATTTTGGTCTCTGATCCATTTTGAGTTATTTTTTATGAAAGCTGTAAGGTCACTGTTTACCATCCTCCACACTACCATTTCCAGGCCATTACCTCTCTACCTTTATGTCAAAACCCTGGTTTCTTTGTTTTTGTTTTTGTTTTTTAAATTCAATTAGCCAACATATAGTACATCATTAGTCTTTGATACAGTGTTCAATGATTCATTAGTTGTGTATAACACCCAGTGCTTATCACATCAGGTTTCTTTGAGATTCAGTCTTTTGGCTATCCCCCAACCTGTCCTAATTTGTTGTGATTTGCCAAATGCCCAGTACCTACCCTCATTCATGTATGATTCAGGATTTCCCCTTCTACCGCCAATCCTGCCTTCATCTTGAGTGACTTCCATTATCCTGATGTGTGACCCCTCCTAAATCCCTGGACTTGAACCACAGCTATAACTGAGTCTTGGCAGAATGTCCTGTGGTACTCAAAGGATGGGAAGCTGTGAGGAGCTACCATGAGGACTTCTCCCATCTGCCTCCCTATCTCCCTGAGAGGCAAACATAAGACTATTTCTCATCACCTCCCAGTTCTGAGGCAATATAAAGCTCAGAATACAGCTGTAGACTAAAAATCCTCCTAGCTGCATCTAGAATTGGCTCTTCAGCAGTGATGTGTCCCACAACTCTCACTGCAATTATCTAGCTCCTCTTGGAGTGTCAGGAAAGGACAAAGGGGAGCTGGTATCTTTGACTACTCTGCCTCTTGCTGTTTATATAAGTAATAAACGATCTAAATCTAAAATGGCTTCTTATGTCTTTACTGGCTAAATCAATCAGGTCTTGCCCTTGGCCTTGTCTACTTGTTTGCTTGACATAATCATAGAAGATAACTCTTTTCTTGTTTTATCAGATTAAGGGATAAAAGATTGATAATACAGAGTAGCAGAGTGTGTGAATGTAAACAGACTTCCTTACGTTGTTACTGGAAACATATACTAGTAAAACAAAGTTTCGCAGTATTTATCCAAATTTAAATCACTACCCTCCTTGACCTATAAATTTCACTAATAGGAATTCCACTTCTAGAAATTCATCTTGCAAAAACATGGACACACACACATGCATATCTTATATATGCATGTGTGTGTGTTTGTGTGTGTGTGTGTGTGTGTGTATTACAGTTGCAGAACAATGTGGAATAGAGCCCATTTAAAAATTACAGAAATTGGTGTTTATCCATGTATGAGATAAAGGTCTGTCATGTCATATTCCAAACTGGAATTCCATTACCTATGAGGAACAGAAATTTTATTTCTATCATATATCTGAATTAGTTAAAAAATTTTACAGTGAACACACACACACACATCAAAAATACGTAATAAAGAAAATAGTGTAATGAACATAAATTCCATCATTTAAAGTATTTTGCCAAGTTTTTATAAATTTAGAACAGTCTTCTCTTCCCTCTTCTTATGCTATTGACTTGTTGAAGAGACAAGGTCAATTGTCCTATAATATGTCCCACATTCTGGATTTGTCCATTTGTTTCCATTTTTTCTTCCCCCATATTTCTTGTAAACTGGAAACTCGATCTAAGGCCCTGAATAGATTAAGGAGCCATATAGTTTGGTTGTTCTGCTTTTAGTAATGCTAACATTGATCAGTGGGTTTTCCAATGTTAAGTTCTGTTTCTCCTACAACCAACAAATAGTCTGAAGAGATACTTTGGCAGCCAGTTCCTCATCAATCTTTCACCTAGCGGTTTTGTTGCCTGAATCATTTTTATGAAATATTGTGATTCTGTTTTCTTCTACACTTGTTAACTGAAATTCTTCTGAAAAAAATAAGCTTTCCCCATCAACAAAATATTATTTGATTATAATATTTTTAAAAACTTACTTTAAAAATATACCTAATTATTAGAATTGTGTGTCTTCCTGTATAGACTAAGAGTCTGTGGAGGGCAGAGAGAATGTTAATAGACAGTGTGCCCAAAATGAAGTTAGGTGTGTCAACCCCCACATCAGCAAACCAAGACTTGATACCCAACCTAACTGCAGTTTCAGGCTCTTCTAGGAATATAATCTCAACCAGTAGTCTGGAATTTCCTGGTAGTACTAGTGAGGTAATCCCCTTGATAGACCCCAGTCTTACCCCAAAGGACAGTGAATTTGCCTGAAATAATCCTTTCTTTTATGACTTTCTTGCCCTACCCCCTTTCTGTCATGAAAAGCCTGTCCTTTCCTGCATTTCTTTGGCGCTCCTTCCTATTTGCTAGATGGGATGCTGCCCCAATCATTGAATAAAGCCAATAAGATCTTCAGATTTAGTCATCTGAATTTTAAGACCATGCTCTATTGCTCTTTGTATTCTTAATGCTTAGTATAGTCATGATACACAGGATGCATTTAGTAAGCTAAATAAATAATAAATCAATGAGTCCATTCAAGATCTGATGAGCCTCTCCATGATGTGGGAAACAAAGACAGAAGAAAAATTATTAAATTTCCTACTACTTACAGCCCATTGACAAGTCCTTGAAACAGGCAGAATGACATTCCTCTAGGGCTCAACTGCCTCGATGTTGATACTTTGCTAAGGACGAAAGGCAATCTTAGCCTGACCTTCCAAAATCCTGTAAGTCTACCTTAACATACAAAAATTCCTTTGGAAACTTCATCTCTACCCCTGCAAGATATATGTTGGCATGCATCCCCCAAGACCCAAGGATATACATCTGAAGGGTCTCATGACTGGGGTTTTCCTAGACAGTAATAAATGACCTTTTCCCAACAATAGCCTGCTCCAGGTCCTGGAACCGTTGCTTCCAAATTCCTTAGAAACTTATACTATTCCTAACTCCCTCCCAACTTAAAGTATATAATGACCCCAGTGCAGCTCTCTGCCCACAGGTCCTATCCCCATGCTTTAATAAAACCACCTTTTTGCACCAAAGATGTCTCAAGAATTCTTTCTTGGCCGTAGGCTTTGAACCCTAACGCCTACATCATCCAAATGGATCTGCTGGATCATAGACGATTCTTTAGTTAACCTCAGAGTTAATTTAAAAGAGTTAATCTTATAAATTAAGTCCACCATTCAAAGAAACAAAAACCTCCTTGGGGTGCCTGGCTGGCTCAGTCAGAAGAGCCTGCAACTTTTGAGCTCCAGGTTGCGAGTTTGCGCCCCAGGCTGGGTGTAGACATTACTTAAATAAAACTTTAAAAGAAATTTCAAAAAATTAAAAGTTCGCTACCACAAAGATTTTATTTGCGATTCAAAGTGAGAAAAATATTTTACTCTTAAGTGGATTATCCTAGCAACTTCGTGACTATCTTTGTCAAATCACGGACAAAATACTTTAATCACGTCCTCCATTTTCAATGGGGAAGTAACTTGGAAAATAATTATTTTTGGCTTATTACTTAAAAGTTTTTCGTCTAACTTTAAACAATACTAAGATATAAGAGCACTATGAGTTATGTTTGATTGTTACCGTTCACAGGCGTTAAACAAATCAAGATCACACGTGCACGAATGGCCCAGGATTGCGTTCTGGCCGGCTCAGGTGTGGGCTGGAGATGGGCTGCTTTCCTAGAAAGCCCCCCCCCCCCCCCCGCCGTGGGCGTCAGGCGCAACTCTTAGGGGGAAGAGGCCCCACACAGCAGTCGGTCCCCTCTGGTGCTTGAGCTTCTCCTCCAGTCGAATTCCCGCGCTCTGGTGTTCCCTGGCCTCCCCTTCCCAGCTCGGGAACCGCCCGAGCGCGCCTTCGCCGCCCGTTCCCCACTCACCGGTGGAGCCCCAAGCTCTCCGAGGAACCCCTCGGCCTCCTTTCTACCCCGCGCCCTGACAAGCCCCTCCCCCCGCCCACGGCTGTTCCCGCCCCTCCCCCCGGGGGCTCCCAAACAGCCCTCCATCTACCCTCCGCAGCACCAGAGCTGACACACCGCTCCTCCCTCCCGGCACCATGCGCCCCGCCCTTCCGCCGGGGCGCCCCTCGGCCCGCCCACTCGCTTCCCGTAGGTTCCGCTGGGCTCCTGCGCGCCCGCCTCGATGTGATTGGTTTCAGTGTGTGTCGCTCCAAGGTCCCGAGCCCGCCATTGGCGGGTTTCCCTCGCAGCGTCACGCTGCCAGAGTGGATGAGGGCCAAGCGCAGAGCGCGAGGAACCGCCGGGGTTTGTGTCGCAGCCGCTCTTCGTCGGCGGTTTGCTGGGCTCCTGTTATGGCGGCGGTGGCGGTGGTTGCCGAGGGAGCGAGCGTGAGTGCAGTTCCTGTTTCAGGTGCCGACAGCAATGATGTGTCTCCTGAAGTCGAAGAAGGTGTTGGAGCAGTGGGCGAAGAGAAGGACGCAGCCACGAAAGGAGCGGAGGCAGTTGGAGACAGCGAGGAGGACGGAGAGGATGTGTTTGAGGTGGAAAAGATCCTGGACATGAAGACCGAGGGGGTATGTGTGCGCCGGGGGAGGCGAGGCTGGGCCTGCAGGGCTTGACGTGGAGAAAGCGGGGAGCGGTGGGACTTCTGTGGAGGGTTGCCGCGCGAAGACGCGAAGCCCTCCCAGAATTCACAAGCTGGAAAAGACCAGCTTGTGCAGACACACGACGTAGGCGGGGGAAAGGAACGTGACAGCCGGAGCCAGCGCAAGCTTGCGAATCCTGGGAGCCCTGCACTGACATTCCTGACCGACTCTCGGGCTGTGACTGTGAGGGCACGTTAAAGAAGTTTGAAAGGGTGTGTGGCCAGGAGAGAGGAAGCAGTTTAGGCTGCGGTGTGTGAGTGTCAGTGATGAAGGATTTGTCATGGTCATCAGTGTTTAGATACCCTATTGGGGCCACCGCTGTGTGCTGCAAAGTAGTGACTGAAATAGTGCTTCTCTGCATAGTCCAGTTGTCCACGCCATCGTTTCAGCGTTTTCCAAAGCTGTGATAAGTTTTCTGGTTTCAGATCTTTTGGAATTCCTCTTCGTCCGCAGAATCTCGCCCAAGAGGGCGGCATTTGAAGGTCTTCAAAACTTGACCGTTATCTTCTCTCTCCTTGTTTACTGTGTGATTGTAACCACACAGTAATCCTTGAAATTCTTCGTCCCACTATACCTCGGCGCTTACTGTTCTCTCCTTCTCAGTCTTTCGGGTCTTACTCTCAAGAGGGTCAGTTTTTGACCCTGATTCCTGCAGAGTGAGGTGCTTCTTCAACTACGCCTTTGTAGCACTTTGTTCAGACCTCTTTTTCAGCACTTAAAAGCATTATTCTTTATATGTTTCTCCTGCTAGGTTGTAGGCTCCTTTAATAAAGAGAATATGATTTTTATTAACTTTTGTATCACTGGTACTCAATTCAATACCTAGTATGTAGTAAGTGCTTTGTGTATATCAGATTATTCAATGAGTGAATGAATCATGGACTGCAGGCTAGGGTAAAGGAGAGTGGGTGGAAGGATGGACAGTAGGGAAACAGTTTCAGGAGGTAAGTGTGAGATGACCAAAGGTCTCACGTGGTAGTCGGGTCTCTCTGTCCGTTATTTTCTGTTTGTCATGTGCTACCTTGTGTTAATTTTTTTGTCTATTTAGCAAACTTTTTTTTTTAATCACATGCTGTGTGCTAGGTGAGTGTTAGGTCCTGAGGATATAGAGTTGCTGACACTGAAGAGTCTGTCTATTGGGAATAAATAATTGAAATCCAATGCCATTAATATTGTTAGTTGCAAAACAGTAAAGATAAGAACTTTATTTGGTGTAATTTCCCCAGATATATTACAAAAGCGCCTTGAGATGAGAGTAGAGCCAATCTTGGACTGTTTTGGATCCCCTGCATTTAACACAGTGCTTGGCACATAGAAAATATTTAGAAAAATATTGTTTAGGGGAGTAATATCTTTAAGTATTAAGGTGATTAACCTATTGGTATACTTTTTTTAACTTATTTTAATTCCAATGTAGTTAAATTCATACAATATTTAATATTCCTGGTCCCAAAGAATTGTAGGTACTGTACCCAAAGTCTATATTCCAGTCAGAAGCAGATGAAACTAAGAAGCTTAAGTGTTTAAGGCAGTAAAGGAGGGTTATTTATATCACTTTAGTGATGTAAAGTTGGGTGAAAATTCTAGTTCTCAGGGCCTTGTATTTTTAGGTGCTCTTGAGAATGACTGATTTATAAGATGAAAATTATTAGCTCAGCAGAACAGGACTACATCGGTTACTTTTTAAGTACTGCTGACTGAGCCAGCCAGTTGAAAAACATAAGGGTCCTGATAATTTGTTTGGCCTCCTTATAGTCTTAAGGTCTATGGTATTTCTGTTGTTCATAAGCCACTAGACTGTGGTATTCTGTTATTGACTAAGACAATCATTATGATGAGTGTTGGCTTGGAGGAATAGCGTTAATTCCAAATTTATATATTAGCCATGTTCTTTCTTTCGGTTTATTGCTAAATGTAATTTTTTTATGTTTTCAGAACAGTTAAATGAAACTGACAGATCTTGGGGTTTTAGCTTCAGTTTTGAATCGAAGTCATTTTTACATAATAAAAAGCTGGCACTTTTTAATATTTATGGGAATTTGATTTCATTTTTTAGTGTACAAATAAATATTTTAATTATACAACTTAGTAAATGATCACAAAGCCAACACCTGTGGTAACATCCGCCCAAGTCAGGAATTATTAGACTGCCAGCCCTAGAAACCTCTTTTGAATCCCCTTTCCCATAAGTATCCTCTTCCATCCCCCAGAATCACTGTACTGAATTATTATTATGGTAATAGCTCTCTTGCTTTTCTTTGTAATTTTTCCACTTAAGGATGCATTCCTTGACACTTGAGTTTAGTTTTACCTGATTTTTTTCTTTTGTTTCAGTGCAATCTCACAATACTTGTTTTGCATGTGTGTGGTTTTTTTCCTCATTAATATCTTTGTGAAATTTTTATTTTATTATTTTTTTTAAGATTTATTTATTTATTATTTTAGAGAGGGAGAGTGAGTCCCGGGGTGTAGGGGAATGGGGGTAGAGGCATAGGGAGAGGGAGAGAGAGAATCTCAAGCAGATGCCACGCTAAGTGGGGAGCTGTGCATATGTAACTATGCAGAGCTTCATCTCACCACCCTGAGATCATGACCTAAGACGAAATCAAGAGTTGGATGCTTAACCAGTTGAGCCTCCCAGGCGCCCCTCTAGTTGCTAAATATTGTGAATGGATGTTGAATTTTATTAAAATTTTTTCTGCATCTACCAAGATGATCCATAATTTTTCTCTTTTATTCCATTAATGTGGTAAATTACATTGATTTCCTAATGTTAAATCAATTTTGTATTCATAAAATAAACCAGAGTTGGTTGTGATGTTACTCTTTTTTAGTGTTTATGTATTTGGTGTTTTTTTTAATCAATTTTTGCTTTTTCTTTATTATTTTCTTTATTAATGTGTCTTTTTCCAACGTCTTGAGGTGGATACATAGTTGTTTTCAGTCTTTCTTTTTTTCACGTTATATGCCTTTTTTTTTAAAAAGTAATCTCCACATTCAACATCGTGCTTGAACTTAAAATCCTGAGATCAAGAGTCTCATGTTCCACCAACTGAGCTAACTAGGCACCCTCAAATTATACACCTCTAATCTTAGTTTAGCTGTAGCTCATAAATTATCTTTATAGCATGTTTTCATTTGGGTAAAAATATTTTCCAATTTCCATTAAGTATGTGCAGATGTATTGCTTAGTTTCCAGACATTTGAGAGTATTTGTAAATATTTCATGTGCTTTAAAAGAATTTATTTTAATTGACATGTATTCATATATTGTTTAACACTGAATATTTGTTTGATTAATTGGGTAATTAAAAACCTGTAATGTAGTTGCCAAGAAGCAAATCAGCCATTACTTAGGAAGTCGAAACTGGAAATATGGGAAACTAATTTGAGAATAACTTGCATGCATGAGCTGTTCTTAATTTCATATTCCTAATATTGATTATTATAACTGACATTTTTTATGATGTGTTCCTTGTTAATTTTATTTATTTTTATTTATTTATTAAATATTTTTATTTACTTCAGAGAGAGAGAGTACAGAGGGAGAGGGAGAAGCAGATTCCCTGCTGAGCAGGGAGCCTGATGTGGGACTCAATCCCAGGACCTTGAGATCATGACCTGAGCCACCCAGGCGTCCCTGTCAATTTTAAAGCAACACTAAATCCTGGGTGGCTCAGTCCGTTAAACATCTGACTCTGGATCTCAGGGTCGTGAGTTCAGGCCCCAAGTTGGGGAAGAGGGAAGATCACTGTCTTTGAGAGAGGAAGTATTTTTAGGAGAATGAGGTCATGTCTCCACCATGACCATGAAGTTTAAAACCTAATTTTGCCTCTCAACTGACAAAGTATAAAATATTTACTATATGACAATTTACCAAAGTCTGCTGACTTTGGCTCTATAACTACTTACAGAATTATTATTAAGCCATTCACACTTTTTCTTTAAAAAATTACCTGTAACGTGCCCACTTTCACCACTGCTATTCAACACTGTATTGTACTGTTAGTTCTAGCCAGAGCAATTAGATAAAAAGATGTAAAAGACATTCAAGTTAGAAAGGAAGAAGTAAAACTATATTCACAGATGACATGATTCTCTATATAGAAAAATCCTGAAGAATCACAAGAAAATGACTAGATGTAATAAATGAATTCAGCAAACTTGAAGGGTACAAGAATAACATAATAAAAGGTTGTGTTTCTATATACATGTAATGCACAATCCAAAAAGGAAATTTTTCCCCTCCAGTTTTAATTTTAATTCCAGTTAGTTAACATACAGTCTGATGTTGTTTCAGGCATACAATATAGTTATTCAGCACTTCCATACACCACACTGTGCTCATTACAAGTGCATTCCTTAATGCCCATCACCTATTTAACCCATCCCCCCACTACTCTCCCCTCTGGTAACCATCAGTTTGTTCTCTGTAATTAATAGTCTGTTTCTTGATTTGTCTCAATCTCTCTTATTTTTTTCCTTTTGCTTATTTGTTTTCTTTGTTAAATTCTGCATATGAGTGAAATCATATGGTATTTGTCTTCTCTGATTTATTTTGCTTAGCATTATTCTCTCTGGGTCCATCTGTGTCATTGCAGATGGCAAGATGTCATTCTCTTTATGGCTGAATAATATGCCATTGCATATATATGCCAGATTTTCTTTATCAGTTCATCAATCAGTGGACACAACAGGCTGCAAACATTGGGGTGCATGCACCCCTTTAAATTAATGTTCTTGTATTCTTTGGGTAAACACCCTGTAGTGTGATTGTTAGATCATAAGATAGTTCTATTTTTTACTTGCCATTAGGTTTATATATAGCCTCTTCTGCATATGGCAGTCTGTATTAAGTTGATGGTTGTTTAAGTTTGAACCCATTCTTTTCTCATCTCCTCTCCACATTTTTAGGTATATGTTAGTATATATTATATCCGTGTGTGTGTGTGTGGTTTTTTTACAGAAGTATTCATTTTTACAGCTTTTGTATTTCATACCTTTATACTGTCACTTTTGGTGTCTCCTTTCTACTCCGAGTCCCCCTTTATATTTCTTGCAGGGCTAGTTTAAGGGTCACAGACTCCTTTGTTTTTTATTTGTCTGGGAAACTATCTCTCCTTCTATTAGGAATGATAGCCTTGCTGGATAGAGTATTCTTGGTTGCAGATTTTTCCCATTCGTCACACTGAATATATCATGCCACTCCTTTCTGGCTTGCCAGGTTTCTGCTGAAAAATATCCTGCTAGCCTTATGGGTTTTCCCTTGTAAAGTTACCAGCTTTTGTTTTGCTGCTTTTATGATTTTTTCTTTATCACTATATTTTGCAAATTTAATTATAATATGTCTTGATGTGCATCTGCTTTGTTGATTTTGATTGGCACAGTTCTCTGTGCCTCCTGGATCTGAATATGGGTTTCCTTCTCCAAATTAGGGAAATTTTCAGATGTTATTTCATTAAATACATTTTCTGCCCCCTTTTCTCTCTCTTCTTCTGGGACTCCTATAATATGAATGTTGATTAACAGAGTCCCTAAGTTTCCTAAGTCTATTCTTGTTCTGTGTAATTGTTTTTCTCTTTTGTTCAGCTTTATTACTTTTCATTACTCTGTTTTCTAGGTCACTAATGTTGACTAGGTTACTAATGTTTCTTTGTTTCTTCCATCCTGCTATTCATTCCATCAAGCATGTTTCTCATTTCATTTATTGAGCTCTTTATCTCTGCTGCGTTATTCCTTACCTCTGTGTTAAGGGTATCACTCATGTTTTCCACTCTTTTCTTAAGTCTAGTGAGTATCCTTATGATCATTCCTTTAAATTCTCTATCAGGCATGTTACTTATATATGTTTTGCTTAGATCTCTGGCTGTGGCCTTGTTCTGTTCTTTCATTTGGGATAAATTTCTTTGTCTTATTTTGTCTGTTTCTCTGTTTCTGTTAAGAAAGTCAACTATGTCTTCTGTTATTGAAAGTAGTAACTTTATCTAGAGGAGGGCCTGGCGTGCCCTGCAGTGCAGTGTCCTCTGTTCACCAGAACCTGGCACTTAGAGCACAGTATCCTATGTGTGTTGCTTATACCTTGCTGTTGTGTCCGAGTCACTTTTCCTTTCACTGTAGTCATTTGCACTGACACTCTGCCTGTTGTGGGCTGTGCTTGCTGTCTGTGAGATTAGTGGGACCCAGGTAGGCCAGCTCTGAAGGGGACTTGGGAGAGGGGTGGTGGTGTTACCAAAATTTGGGTTGGGTCAGTAGTCCTATGCTGGATCCCCTGAAGTGCAGCAGTAGTTTGGGGCTGTGCACTGGGGCTGCCAGGGACACAAGGCTGGGCATGGTGCATGAGAATGGCTGGGTATGGCTGAGTGCAATGCACTGGGTGTCTGGGCAGGGTGTGCATGGCTTTAACAAAATCCCCCTGAGCCCAAGGCTAGCAGGCTTGGAGTGGGCGAGTCCTGAGGAGAACTCATGGGCATAGCATTCTGCTAGCAGGTCAGGTAGCAAGGGTCTCTGCAGCTCCCCCTCCTGCAGGTGGCTGTCTGTTTATGCTGGCAGGTGGGAGAAGAAAATGGCATCCACGATTTCCTTTGTTTTCAAAGAAGTCCTCCAACATGGTCTGAAATCAGTATAAGCAGATCTGTCTGCTGTTTGCCCCTGGTGTTCTTTCTTTCTTTCTTTTTTTTTTTTTTTTTTAGATTTTATTTATTTATCTGAGAGAGAGAGCACGAGCAGGGGGAGTGGCAGAGGGAGAGGGAGAAGCAGGCTCCCTGATGAACAGGGAACCCGACATGGGACTTGATCCCAGGACCCTGGTATCACGACCTGAGTTGAAGGCAGATGCTTAACCAACTGAGCAATCCAGGCACCCCTGCCCCTGGTGTTCTATAAACTGCTGTTATGTTGCCTCTCCTTATGCTCCTGTCTCTTTAACGGCATCAACCCAGCTATCACTCACCCTGGTGGCCAGTGCAGCACTGAAGTCAGGTGACTTTTAAAGCTCCAAGCTCCAACCCCTACTGGTTTTACAAGCTCCTCCAACATTTAGGGGATTAGTCTTCCCCATGTGAGATCCCTGGTGCATGGACTTGTTTCTCTGTCCTGTTCTCACACACTGCTCCATCCCTCCTGCAGGCAGCCTCTCTCCACCTTTCTGACCTTCCAGACCTTTCAGATGCAGCTTCTTCTCTATATTTAGTTGTGGATCTGCCAGTCTTCAGATCACTCTCCAGTTTATTGGCTTGGATGTAGATGATCTCTAGTTGTAAAAATGGGACAGGGTGAATTCAGGGTCCTCCTACTCTGCCATCTTCCTAAGCTTCTCCCAAAAAGGAAATTAAGAAAACAATTCCAGGGGTGCCTGGGTGGCTCAGTCAGCTAAGCGTCCAACTCTTGGTTTTGCTCAGGTCATGACCTCATGGGTCGTAGGATTGAGCCCCCATATTGGCTCAGGACTCAGTGGTGAGTCTGCTTGAAGATTCTCTCCCTCTTCCCCTTCCCCAACATGTATACACTCTCTCTCTCAAATAAATAAATCTTAAAAAAAAAAAAAAAAAGAAAACAGTTCCATTTATAACAGCATCTAAAAGAATAAAATACTTTTTTTTTTGTTAATGATTTTATTTATTCGTTTGAGAGAGAGAGCAAGAGAGATCACAGAGGGTGAGGGAGAAGCAGATTGGCCACTGAGCAGAGAACCTGATGCAGCGCTCGATCCCAGGACCCTGAGATCATGACCCAAGCCAAAAGCAAATGCTCAACTGACTGAGCCACCCAGGCACCCGTAAGAGAATAAAATACTTAGGAATAAATTTAACCAACAAGGTAAAAGAGTTGCAAACTTACTACAAAGCTTCAGTGATCAAAACAGTATACGGTACTGGCATAAGGACAGATACAGAAAATCCAAAAATGAACCCATACATTTATGGCCTATTGATTTTTCATAATGGGTATCAAGTCCAATCAATGGGGAGACAAATTGTGCTGAAACAACTGGATTTCCACGTGCAAAAAAGGAAAGCTGGATCCTACCTCACACCTTATACAAAAATTAACTCAAAATGAATGAAAGACCTAAATTTAAGAGGTAAAACCATAAAATTCTTAGAAGGAAACATAGGGGTAAATCTTCAGGACCTTGGATTTGACAATGCAATCTTGGATATAATTCCAAAAACGCAAACAAAAGAAAAAATAAAAACTTTTTATTTTAAAAACTTTTTGTGCATCAGAGAACAGTATAAACATAGTGAAAAGGCAACCCAGAGAACTGAAGAAAATATTTGCAAATCACATCTGACAAGGGATTGATATCCATAATATATAAACAACCCCTATAATTCAAAAACAACACCAAAAATTAAAAAAACAAAAAACAAGACAGCCTACTTAAAAATGGGCAAAGGATTTGATTAAACATTTCTCTAAAGATGTACAAATGGCCAATAAGTGTATGAAAAGATGCTCAAGATCTTAGTCCTTAGGGAAATGCACATTAAAACCATGAGATACTACCTCACACCAGTTACTAGATGGGTGTAATAAAACAAACAAAAACATGGAAAACAAGTGCTTGTGAGAATGTGGAGAGATTAGATTCTTCTTACACTGGTGGTGGGCATGTAAAATGGTATAGCTCTTGTGGAAAACAGTTTGGCTATTCTTCAAAAAGTTATAAACAGAATTACCTCATGGCCCAGCAATTCCACTCCTTGGTATATACTCAAAAGAACTGAAAACAGTAACTCAAACAGGTATTTGTTCTACCATGTCCAGTAGAGCATTGTTCACAGTAGCCAGTAAATGGAAACAACTCAAGTGTCTATCAACAGGTGAATGGATAAACAAAATGTGGTGTGTATATATATATATATATATATATATATATATATATATATATACACACACACAGTGAAATAGTATTCAGTCTTAAAAAGGAAGGAAATTCTGACACATTCTATAACATGGATGAACCCTGAAAACATTATGGTAGGTGAAATAAGCCGGAAGCAGAAGAACATATATTGTATGATTCTACTTACATGAAGTACTTAGAATAAGTAAATTCACGGAGACAGAAAGTAGAATGATGGATACCAGGAGTTCAGGGGAAGGGGAATTACTGTTTAATAGGGACAGTTTCTATTTCGAAAGATGAAAAAGTTCTAAAGATGGGCAGTTGTGATAACTGCATGTCTGTGTGAATGTACTTAATGCCATTGCTGTCTCTGTGAATTTACCCTTAAAAATGATTAAAATGGCAAATTTTAAGATACATACACCAAAAAACTATATAAAACTACAATAAACAAGATTTTAAAATTACCTATTGTGTCTTTCACTCATTTTCTCATTCATTTATAATATTTTTAATGTTTTATGGCTATCAAATCTTAATATATTCCTAATTTTTGCTTCTCTGAATTTCTAGTTTATTTTTTCTGCTCAATACCCAACTGAGAAGCAAGAATATACGAAGCAGTTTTCCACATGAACTGCAGAGTAGCATTCTAGCTTACACTTAACACCTACCTGATTTTATTCATAAAACCAGTGAGGCAGTAAGCTTTCCAAACCAAAGCCAAGTGCTGCTCCCTCCCCTTTTACCCTTCAGCATGCCTACACCACCTTTCAATCATTCTGTCACCTATAGAAAGACCAACATCAGCACCTAGTAGGATGGGAAACTAAGAAATAATGGAAAAAGAGATGACTTAGATATTTAACTTTTAAAGATAATCCTGAAAATCCTCATGATTTTAAAATAATAACTAAGTGTAAATTGATAGTTTTATGGTTCAGTTACATTTTACATTCATTTGCAAATACATTCTCCCATTCTGTCCACTGTCTTTTGGTTTGTTGACTGTTTCCTTTGCTGTGCAAAAGCTTTTTATCTTGATGAAGTCCCAATAGTTCATTTTGGCCCTTGCTTCCCTTGCCTTTGGCAATGTGTCCAGGAAGAAGATGCTGCAGCCGAGGTCAAAGAGGTTGCTGCCTGTGTTCTCCTCAAGGATTTTGATGGATTCCTGTCTCACATTTAGGTCTTTCATCCATTTTGAGTCTATTTTTGTGTATGGTGTAAGGAAATGGTCCAGTTTCATTCTTCAGTATGTGGCTGTTCAATCTTACCAACACCATTTGAAGAGACTGTTTTTTTCCATTGGATATTCTTTCCTGCTTTGTCAAAGGTTAGTTGACCATAGAAGTTGAGGGTCCATTTCTGGGTTCTCTATTCTGTTCCATTGATCTGTGTGTCTATTTTTGTACCAGTACCAAACTGTCCTGATGATCACAGCTTTGTAATAGAGCTTGAAGTCCGGAATTGTGATTGCCCCAGCTTTGGTTTTATTTTTCAACATTCCCCTGGCGATTCGGGGTCTTTTCTGGTTCCATACAAATTTTGGGGTGGTTTGTTCCAGCTCTGTGAAAAATCTTGATGGTATTTTGATAGGGACTGCATTGAATGTGTAGATTGCTTTGGGTAGCATAGACATTTTCACAATATTTTTCTTCCAATCCATGAGCATGGAATGTTTTTCTATTTCTCTATGTCTTCCTCAGTTTCTTTCATAGTTGTTCTTATTAAAGTTTTCAGAATACAGATCTTTGGTTATGTTTATTCCTAGATATCTTATGGTTTTTGGTGCAGTTGTAAATGGAATCGATTCCTTGATTTCTCTTCCTTCTGTCTCATTGTTAGTGTATCGAAATGCAGCTGACTTCTGTGCATGGATTTTATATCCTGCGACTTTGCTGAATTCCTGTATGAGTTCTAGCAATTTTGAGGTGGAGTGTTTTGGGTTTTAAACATAAAATATCATGTCATCTGAGAAGAGTGAGAGTTTGATTTCTTCTTTGCCAGTTTGGATGCCTTTTATTTCTTTTTGTTGTCTGATTGCTATACTATGTTAAACAACAGTAGTGAGAATGGACATCCCTGTTGTGTTATCAACCTTTGGGGAAAAGATCTCAGTTTTTCCCCATTGAGGATATTCACTTTGGGTTTTTTGTATATGGCTTTTATGATATTTAGGTATGTTCCCTCTATCATTTATGGGTGATTTTTGTTTTTTCCTGCTTTTTATTGATTTTTCAAAGATTACACATTGCTTATGTAATCAGAGAAAGATCTCAATCTTCAGTTTATGAAAACTAGATCAGTAATACTGTTTATTTTAATTCTTAAAAATTGAGGTATAATTGACATATACCATTAGTATTAGTTTTAGGTGTACAACATAATGATTCGATATTTTTATGCACTGCAGAGTCATCACAATAAGTCTAGTTAATATCCATCACCTTACATAGTTACAAAATTTTTTTTCTTGTGATGAAAACTTTTAAGATCTGCTTTCTTAGCAACTTGTAAGTATACAGTACAGTATTGTTAACTGTAGTCACCATGCTGCACATTACATCCCCGTGACTTATTTTATGATGGAAGGGTGTAACTTTTGACCCCCCTTCATCCATTTCTTCTACCCCAAACCCCTGCCTCTGGCAACCTCCAGTCTTTTCTCTTTTTCTATGAGCTTGGGTTTTTGTTTGTTTTGTCTCCTTCCATACATAACTGAGATCATGCAGTATTTGTCTTTCTCTGTCTTGCTTATTTTACTTACTATAATGTCCTTGAGGTCCAAACATGTTGCCAGTGGCAAGATTCCATTCCTTTTTATGGCCAAATAATATTCCTCTGTGTGTGGGGGGGGCATTTTCTTCATTCATCTGTTGAGGATACTTGGGCTATTTCTACTTTTTGTCTGTTGAAGTGATGATGCAGTGAACATGGGGGTACATATATCTTTTTGAGTTAGTGTTTTTGTTTTCTTCAGATAAATACCCAGGAGCGGAATTGCTGGATCATATGGTAGGTTTTTTGTTTTTGCTTTTAATTTTTTGAGGAACCTTTTTACTGTCTTTGCGCGGTGGCTACACCAGTTTACATTCTCACCAGCAGTGCGCAGGGGTATTCCTTTTTTCTAAGTCTTGCTAATACCTGTTATTTCTTTTCTTTTTGATAATAAGAGGTATGAGATGAGATCTCACTGTGGTTTTGATTTGTGTTTCCCTGATGATTAGTGATGTTGAGCATCTTTTCATATATTTGTTGGCCATTTGTGTGTTTTCTTTGGAAAAATGTCTATTCAGATCTGCCCATTTTTTAATCAGATTTTTTGTTGTTGTTACGGAGTTGTATGAGTTCTTTATATACTTTGGATATTATTAACCCATTATCAGATACGTGATTTGGAAATATTTTCCAGTACAGTAGGTTGCTTTTTCATTTTGTTGGTGGTTTCCTCTGTAGTAAAGAAGCTTTTTAGTTTGATATAGTTTCATTTGTTTATTTTTACTTTTGGTGTGACACTTTTTTCTTAAATGCACTTGCTTCAGATGAACATACTTCATAATGATATTACTCTCCATTTCAAGTTCATTCATATATTCTCAGGATTGTATGTTTCTGGAAGTTTAATCTTTTAAACTATCAAATTCAATGTCCTTTATTTGCCTGTTTTTAATTCTGTAACAGGGTAAAATCCTTTACAAAGTTCGATGGAAAGGATACACATCAGATGATGATACCTGGGAGCCTGAGATTCATCTTGAGGACTGTAAAGAAGTTCTTCTCGAATTTAGGAAGAAAGTTGTAGAGAACAAAGCTAAGCCAGTCAAGAAGGATATTCAGGTATCATGTTTTATTTCATAGTTCTTTTTTTTAGTATAATAAACTTACTATAAATTTTACTGACATAAGTAATGTGCAGTAAAGAATTTACAGATGGGGGTTCCTGGGTGGCTTGGTCAGTTAAGTGTCTCCCTTTGGCTCAGGTCATGATCCCAGGGTTCTGGGATCCAGCCCCACGTTGGCTCCCTGCTCACTGAGGAGCCTGTTACTCCCTTCTAACCCCCACTCGTGCTCTCTTGCTCTCTATCTCTTGCCGTCTCAAAGTCTTTTTTAAAAAATTACAAATAATAATAAAATTATATAGTATTCTGTATATTGTAAATTCTGTATAGCCAGTTGATTCTCACAGAATGCTTTAATTGATTTTTGCCAAACTCTTCCTTCTGTAGTCAACCTAATCAAAGTTGACAAACAGGTATAGTTTGGACATATTGATTAATATTTTTCTTCTAGTTAAGAGTAAAGTGAAAGTGGGGAGGTTAAAAACATGTCAAAACTTTATTTGTTCATCCATGATATAAGCATCTTGTTTTTGTGTACTTAGGAACATTTTTTGTCCTATTCATGTTGCTACTATAGATACAGTGTATACTTGTATGTTTTATCTTCATTATCAGCATATTGTGTCTGATTTTTCTGCTAATTAAAATAAATCTTAGATCATTTTATAAGCTATAAGTTTTAATCTATTAGAGATTATCCACAGATCTGATTATCCAGGTCTTTTGTTTTTCTCTTCTGTTCCCACTTTAGTTTTTAGCTACTTTAGTGCTTTTTAGTAAACTCTTCTGATGGTAAAGAAGGATTAAGAGATCAAAGGAGCCAGATAAGTTAAACTTTTTTTGGTAAAGATTTATTTATTTGTCTTAGAAAGAAAGAGAGAGTGAGAGAGTTGGGGGGGGGGGCGGCCAGAAAGAGAGGAAGAGAGAGAATCCCAAGTGGGCTCCTCGTAAAGGATCAGTTGACATAGGGCTTGATCTCTCGACTCTGAGATCGTGACCTGAGCTGAAGTCAAGATTTTGATGCTTAACCTATATGCCCCAGGTAAGTTAAACTTCTATCATCAGCAGTTTGGAAAAAGATTTCATGGTGGGCTAGAGTGGGATATTATTGAAACAGATGAAAAACTTGGAGTAATGGTTTTCTTGTATGGATTTGTCAATTGTTTTATCCTTGGTCCTCTTATTCCACAAATAACTGAATTGGATTTATTTATAAATCTTGTAAGAATTTCCCATTGACTTTTCCAAGTAAATTTCCTTTATAGCTTCTTTTTATAAATTGAACTAGTTCTTACTCAACTTTTTGCTTTTAGTTTTTTTTTTCATCAGAAATTATTGTAATTTTTTTAGATACCGGCAGAGCGTCTTGGACTTAGAGCTATATAGTGAAAATTTTTCTCAAGAAATAGATAATAACTTACTGAAGCCTATATTTTAAGGACTGCATGTTTATCTTCTTTCCCTACAATTTGAGTTTCAACTAAAATGGTATTAGGACCCAATTTTGACTGATTGTAGTGGTTAATAATAATAGCAATAATAAGGCAGCTTGTATTTACTGAGCACTTATATTATGTATGTGCCAAACACTGGGTCACCACTTTATGTAGATTAAGGTGAGAAACTGAGATTTAGGTAAGTTAAGTAACTATAACTCAAGTTAACCAGTTACTAATGATAGAGCCAGGCAGCTGCATTCTTAACCACTGTGGTAGGTTGCCTTTTAGTTTGGGCTATACCTTGAAATCCATTTAAAGTAGTGGACTTACCAGTTTTTTAAAAATTTTTGTTATAGTTGCAAGGTCTTTAATAAATACGGTTTTAAATTACTAAGCAAAGGGCTTATTACTTTTAAATGTTTTGTAAAGAAACCCCTTTACAAAATGAGTTCACATTAGAGACTTTTTTCTTCAAATTCTTTTGTTACACTTAACACTGTACTTTTCTGGAATGGGTGCCTATTCTTTTCTTCCCTACTTCTTTCCTTAAAAACACTCTCACAAACACAAATACACCTATTTTACTAAGTGATAGGTTCTTTTTACTCAAAAAATTTAGACTTTTTGATTGAATGCTTCTTAAAGTGTATTTCTCATTTTCCTGCATTACTAGTAAGATAAGTTGCTGAAACATCTCCCAAGAAGTTTTTTCTTACAGAATACTAGCTTTATTTTGTCTTTTACTTTACCAAGCCTCTAGTTAAACCCTACTTGCAGCTCTTTTTCTTAATTTAAAATTATTGGTAATGGTCTGAATGAGAATGATTCCTGATAGACTGGTGTATTCTTAAACTTATGAATCCTGTCCTAATTTTAGAAAGATATTTCTCCACCTAAGGGGTGCCTAGCTGGCTCAGTCAGTAGAGTATGCAATGCTTGATCCTGAGGTTATGAGTATGAGCCCTATGTTGGGTGTAAAGTTACTTAGAAATAGTGTTTTTTTTAAAAAAAGCAAGATACTTTTCCACTTGTATGTTTTTCTAAGTTCTCCTTACTATTTTATTTTCTTTTTAAAGATTTTATTTATTTATTTGACAGAGAGACACCTAGCGAGAGAGGGAACACAGGCAAGGGCAGTGGGAGAGGAAGAAGCAGGCTCCCAGCGGAGGAGACTGATGTGGGGCTCAATCCCAGGACTCTGGGATCACGCCCTGAGCCGAAGGCAGACGCTTAATGACTGAGCCACCCAGGCGCCCCTCCTTACTATTTTATAAATAATTTAAAATTCTAGGGGCACCTGGGTGGCTCAGTTGGTTAAGGGTCTGCCTTCAGCTCAGGTCATGAACCCAGGGTCCTGGAATTGAGTGCCATGTCAGGCTCCCTGCTCAGTTGGGAGTCTGCTTCTCACTCTACCCTTACCCCCTTGTTTGTGATTTCTCTCTCTCTCTCAAATAAATAAAATCTTTTTTAAAAATTTAAAATTCTAGGGGCGCCTGGGTGGCACAGCGGTTAAGCGTCTGCCTTCGGCTCAGGGTGTGATCCCGGCGTTATGGGATCGAGCCCCACATCAGGCTCTTCCACTATGAGCCTGCTTCTTCCTCTCCCACTCCCCCTGCTTGTGTCCCCTCTCTCGCTGGCTGTCTCTATCTCTGTCGAATAAATAAAATCTTTAAAAAAAAAAAAAAAGAAATTGCTAAAAATTTAAAATTCTAGGCACATTGTGATCTGAAATTCAAAAATTCAAAATTTACATTTTGAAGACTGAAATTTCTATTTTCTATATCAGGTCAGCTTTCTCATGAATTCTCTCATCTGTTAAGTATTCCAGTATATTGCTGTGACTCTTTGAAGTAAGGTCAGTGGATAGGAAAATGGCAAAAATACAACTGGTCACTGATCTTTTTACCCTTTAGCAAAATAGTTTTGCCATTCATACGCTCTTGCGATTCTTTTCACGGTAGATATAGAAATATTCTATAGGAGAAAATTGCTTTGTTCATCTCATCATCCATGTTCATGCAAGCAACAAATACTTGTTGTCTGTAAAAATTATGATATTTCCCAGTCACCAAAATTTTTGTCTTAGGGAGGGGTTTCACCACAGTAGTATTGTAAGAATATTTGATTTGTCACTTTCTACTTAAATCTAGGAGCATTGCTTACTTAGGACATAGTAAGCATCACAGAAATTAGAAATGGTTTCTCAACAAGTGGCAGATCTGGGTAGACTCCCCTTCCCCTCTCCAGGAGGAGTGGCGTGGGAACACCCTGCAGGAATCTGCTGGGTTTGGAGACTCCAAACAGGGCTGTGTGCCAGAGATAGAAATGCTTGGTCACAGGCCAGGTGAGCACAGAGTGCGAATAGAGGCCGGGGAGACCAGACTGATTAACTGCTTTTCTCCCAGGGCTCACTGAGGAGTGGGGCCCCGAGCTCTCATCATCTCCGGGGCCAGAGATTGGGAGGCCGCCATTTTCATTCTCATCCTTTAAAGCTGTGTGGAAAAGCCTTCAGGAAACAAAAGCTACAGAGAGCAAACCAGAGCAGACTACTTAGCCTGACCCCTGGCAAGGATGGTGTAATTCTGCCTGGGGCAAAGACCTTTGAGAATTAATGCAACAAGCCCCTCCCCCAGAAGATCAGCAAGAATATCCAGCCAAAACCAAATTTACCCATCAATGAGAGCTGCAAACTCCAGCATTAGGGGAGTACAGCACTTAGAATTCATGGCTTTTCCCCCATGATTCTTCAGTCTTTCAACTTTAATTTTTTAAATTTTCTTTCTTTTTTCTTTTTTTTTTTAATAATTCTTAACTTTTTCAACCAACTTCTTGTCAATTCCTTTTTAAAAATCTTTTTTAAATTTCATTTTCATTTTAATTTTCGTTTAAGTTTCATTACAGTCATAGTCTATCCCTTTATTGTATTTACCCTTATTTTTTGTATATATAAAAGTTTTTCTTTCTTTAAAATTTTGGGATGCAGTTTCTTCTAACAGACCAAAATACACCCAAAATCTAGTGTGTGGCTCTGTTCTATTCACCTGCCTGAGCACATTCTTTTTTTTTTTTTTTTTTTAATTCTTTTTTCAACCACTTCTTATCAATTCCTTTTTTAAAATCTTTTTTAAATTTTCATTTTTACAGTCATATTCCATCCCTTCAATGTATTTAACCTTATTTTTGTATACATAGAAATTTTTCTTTCTTTAAAATTTTGGGATGGAGTGTCTTCTAACAGACCAAAAAACACCCAAAATCTAGTGTATGACTCTGTTCTATTCACCAGCCTGATCATACTCTTTTTTTTTTTTCTTTTTTTCTTTTTGGGTCTCTTCTGATTTGTTTCGTGTATATTTCTCTGGGGTTGTTACCCTTTTAGCATTTTGCTCTTTTGTTCATCTATTCTTTTCTTGACAAAATGACAGAATGGAAAAACTCACCTCAAAAAAAAAAGATCAAGAGGCAATACTGACTGCCAGGGACCTAATCAATACGGACATTAGTAAGATGTCAGAACTAGAGTTCAGAGTAACAATTATAAAGATACTAGCTGGGTTTGAAAAGAGCATAGAAGACACTTGAGAATCCCTTTCTGGAGAAATAAAATCTAACCAAGTCAAAATCAGAAAGGCTACTAATGAGGTGTAATAAAAAATGGGGGCTCTAACTGCATGATAAGTGACACAGAAGAGCGAATTAGTGAAAAGAAGACCAAATGATGGAGAATAAAGAAGCTGAGAAAAAGAGAAACAACTACTGGATCACGAGGGGAGAATTCGAGAGATAAGTGATAACATAAAGTGAAATAATATTAGAATAATTGGGATCCCAGAAGAAGAAGAAAGAGAGAGAGGGGCAGAAGGTATACTGGAGCAAATTATAGCGGAGAACTTCCCTAATTTGGGGAAGGAAACAGGCATCAAAATCCAGGAGGCTCAGAGAACCCCCCTCAAATTCAATAAAAATAGGTCAGCACCCCGACATCTACTAGTAAAACTTACAAATGTCAGAGACAAAGAGAAAATTCTGAAAGCAGCTCGGGACAAGAGGTCTATAATTTACAACGGTAGAAACATTAGATTGGTAGCAGACCTATCCACAGAGACCTGGCAGGCCAGAAAGGACTGGCATGATACAGTCATGAAAAAAAATATGCAGCCAAGTATACTTTATCCAGCTAGGCTGTCATTCACAATAGAAGGAGAGATAAAAAGCTTCCAGGACAAACAGAAACTAAAAGAATTTGCAATCACCAAACCAGCCCTACAAAAAATATTGAAATGCGTCCTCTAAGCAGAGGGAGAACCCCAAAATAACATAGACCAGAAAGGAACAGAGACAATATACAGTAACACTCACCTTACAGGCAATACGATGGCACTACATTCATATCTTTCAATAGTTACCCTGAATGTAAATGGGCTAAATGCCTCAATCAAAAGACGCAGGGTATCAGATTGGATAAAAAAGCAAAACCCATCGATATGCTGTCTGCAGGGGACTCATTTTAGACCCAAGGACACCTCCAGATTTAAAGCGAGGGGGTGGAAAACCATTTATCATGCTAATAGACATCAAGGAAAGCTGGAGTGGCACTCCTTATATCAGAAGAATTAGATTTTAAACCAAAAACTACAGTAAGAGATGAGGAAGGACACTGTATTGTACTTAAAGGGTCCGTCCCAACAAGAAGATCTAACAATTGTAAATATTTATGCCCCTAACATGAGAGCAGCCAATTATATAAGCCAATTAGTAATAAAATAAAAGAAACACATCGACAATAATACAATAATAGTAGGGGACTTTAACACCCCACTCATTACAATGGACAGATCTTCTAAGCAGATCAATAAAGAAACAAGGGCTTTGAATGACACACTGGACCAGATGGACCTCACAGATGTATTCAGAACATTCCATCCTAAAGCAACAAAATACGCATTCTTCTCAAGTGCACACGGAACATTCTCCAGAATAGATCACATCCTGGGTCACAAATCAGGTCTCAAGCAGTACAGAAAGACTGGGATCATTCCCTGCATATTTTCAGACCACAGTGCTTTGAAACTGGAACTCAATCATAACAGAAAATTTAGAAAGAATTCAAATACATGTGGTGTAAAGAGCATCCTACTAAAGAATGAATGGGTCAACCAGGAAATTAAAGAAGAATTTAAAAAATTCATGGAAACAAATGAAAATGAAAACACAACTTTTCAAAACCTTTGGGATGCAACAATGCGGCCGTAAGAGGGAAGTATACAGCAATACAAGCCTTTTTTAAGAAACAAGAAAGTTCTAGGGGCGCCTGGGTGGCTCAGTCGTTAAGCGTCTGCCTTCAGCTCAGGGCATGATCCCAGAGTCCTGGGATCGAGCCCCATATCGGGCTCCTCCACTGGGAGCCTGCTTCTTCCTCTCCCACTCCCCCTGCTTGTGTTCCCTCTCTCGCTGGCTGTCTCTCTCTCTCTCTCAAATAATAAATAATCTTTAAAAAAAAAAAAGAAATTAAAAAATAATAAAATTAAAAAAAAAAGAAAGTTCTCAAATATACAACTTAATACTACACCTAAAGGAGCTGGAGAAAGAACAGCAAATAAAATGTAAACCCAGCAAGAGAAGAGAAATAACAAAGATTAAAGCAGAAATCAACGAAATAGAAACCAAAAGAGCAGTAAAACAGATCAATGAAACTAGGAGCTAGTTCTTTGAAAGAAATAATAAGATTGATAAACCTCTGGCCAGACTTCTCAAAAAGAAAAAAGGACCCAAATCAATAAAACCATGAATGAAGGAAGAGAGAGCATAAGCAACGCTGAAGAAATACAAACAATTATAAGAGTGTATTATGAGCAACTATATACCAACAAATTAGACAAAACTGAACCGGGAAGAAATAGAAAACCTGAACAGACCCAGAACCAGCAAGGAAATTGAAGCAGTAATCAAAAATCTCCCAACAAACAAGAGCCCAGGGGCAGATGGCTTTCCAGTGGAATTCTACCACACATTTAAAGAAGAATTAATACCTATTCTTCTGAAACTGTTTGCAAAAAATAGAAATGGAAGGAAAACATCCCAACTCATTTTATGAGGCCAGCATTACCTTGATCCCCAAACCAGACAAAGACCCCACCAAAAAGGAGAATTACAGACCAATATCCCTGCTGAACATGGATGCAAAAATTCTCACCAAAATACTAGCCAATAGGATCCAACAGTACATTAAAAGGATTATTCACCACCGCCAAGTGGGAGTTATACCTGGGCTGCAAGGTGGCTCATCATCCACAAATCAATCATTGTGATACACTATGTAAATGAAAGGAAGGACAAGAACCATGTGATCCTCTCAATAGATGCAGAAAAAGCATTTAACAAGGTACAGCATCCTTTCTTGATGAAAACTCTTCACAGTGTAGGAATAGAGGGTACATACCTCAATATCATAAAAGCCATCTGTGAAAAACAGACAGCGAATATCATTCTAAGTGGGGAAGAACTGAGAACTTTTCCCATAAGGTCAGGAAGATGGCAGAGATGTCCACTATCATAACTGCTGTTCAACATAGTACTGGAATTTCTAGCCTCAGCAATCAGACAACGAAAAGAAATAAAAGGCATCCGATCGGCAAAGAAGAAGTCACTCTTTGCAGATGATATAATACTTTATGTGGAAAACTGAAAAGACTCCACCCCAAAATTGCTAGAACTCATACAGGAATTCAGTCAAGTATCAGGATATAAAATCAACGTGCAGAAATCAGTTGCATTTCTATACATCAACAAGGAGACAGAGGAAAGAGAAATTAAAGAATCGATCCCGTTTACAGTTGCACCAAAAACCATAAGATACCTAGGAATAAATCTAACCAAAGAGGCAAAGGATCTCTACTGAGAAAACTATAGAATACTCATGAAAGAAATTGAGGAAGACACAAAGAAATGGAAAAATGTTCATGCTCATGGATTGGAAGAAAAATATTGTGAAAATGTCTGTGCTACCTAGAGCAGTCTACACATTCAAATGCAGTCCCTATCAAAATAACATCAGCTTTTTTCACAGAAATGGAACAAATAATCCTAAAATTTGTATAGAACCAGAAAAGACCCTGAATCGGCAGAGGGAATATTGAAAATAAAACCAAAAAAGCTGGGGGAATCACAATTCCAGACTTCAGGCTCTATTACAAAGCTGTAATCATCAAGACAGTTTGGTACTCGTTCAAAAACAGACACATAGATCAATGGAACAGAATAGAGAACTCAGGAATTGGACTCTCAACTCCTATGGTCAGCTCACCTTTGACAAAGCAGGAAAGAATATCCAATGGAAAAAAGACAGTTTCTTCAACAAATGGTGTTGAGAAGATTGAACAGCCACATACAGAAGAATGAAACTGGACCATTTCCTTACACCATACACAAAAATAGACTCAAAATGGATGAAAGACCTAAATGTGAGACAGGAATCCATCAAAATCCTTGAGGAGAACACAGGCAGCAACCTCTTTGACCTCGGCTGCAGCATCTTCTTCCTGGACACATTGCCAAAGGCAAGGGAAGCAAGGGCCAAAATGAACTATTGGGACTTCATCAAGATAAAAAGCTTTTGCACAGCAAAGGAAACAGTCAACAAACCAAAAGGCAGCGGACAGAATGGGAGAATGTATTTGCAAATGACATATGAGATAAAGGGCTAGTATCCAAAATTTATAAAGAACTTATCAAACTCAACACCAAAGGAACAAATAATCAAATCAAGAAATGGGTAGAAGACATGAAGTGACATTTCTCCAAAGAAGACATACAAATAGCCAGTAGACACATGAAAAAGTGCTCCACATCACTCGGCATCAGGGAAATACAGTCAAAACCACAATGAGATACCAACTCAAACACCAGTCAGAATGGCTAAAATTAGCAAGTCAGGAAACGACAGATGTTGGCAAGGATGCAGAGACAGGGAAACCCTCCTACACTGTTGGTGGGAATGCAAGCTAGTGCAGCCACTCTGGAAAACAATATGGAGGTTCCTCAAAAAAGTTGAAAATAGAACTACCTTACAACCCAGCAATTGCACTACTGGGTATTTATCCCAAAGATACAAATGTAGTGATCCAAAGGGGCATGTGCACCCCAATGTTATAGCAGCAGTGTCCATAATAGCCAAACTATGGAAAGAGAGGAGATGTCCATCAACAGATGAATGGAGAAAGAAGATGTGGTATATATTTACAGTGGAATATTAACCATCAAAAAATGAAATCTTACTATTTGTAACGACATGGTTGGAACTAGAGGGTATTATGCTAAGTGAAATAAGTTGGTCAGAGAAAGACAATTGTGATCTCACTGATATGTGGATTTTAAGAAACAAGGGCAGAGGATCATAGGGGAAGAGAGGAAAAAATGAAAGAAGACAAAACCAGAGATGGAGACAAACCATAAGAGACTCTTAATGTCAGGAAACAAACTGAGGGTTGCTGGAGTGGGGGTGGGGAGGGATGGGGTGGTTGGGTGATGTACTTTGCGGAGGGTATGTGTTGTGATGAGTGCTATGTATTGTGTAAGACTGATGAATCACAGACCTGTACCCCTGAAGCAAATAATATATGCTAATAATAACAACAAACAAAACCAAGATGTACTTACTACTTACTGGGGTATGATTATTTCTAGGCTCTTTAAGTAGACAGAGTTAAAGGTAAAAATATATGTCAGTTTGTTTAAGTCATAAATTGGTATTGGTGTCTGTAATTTCAGTCCATGACCTCAGGGTCTTCTCATTCTACCTGGCCATAGTCTGTTTCCCATTTCCTACTGTCAGAACGCTGGTTCCCACCAACATTATATATACTCATTTACTCAGTCCTATAAAAATGAGGAATTAGTTTCAGATTTACTACACCCATTCTGTTGTGAAACTCCAAATTTATTTGCAGTTCTTTTTGTAAGCATATTCACCGAAGATGTTTAGCATTCAAAAGTTCTTTGGATTGATCTTTTTTCTTTTCGGTTGTTATGTTAACAATTTGATAATCAGGTTCTTTTGGTGGTTAATTAGTACCTATCTTCTTGCTGAGTTCTCTCTCCCTTCATATCTGATTTGAAGTACTGTTCCTTTACTCTTGGTTTAGAACTATAAGGCAATCAGCAAGAATACTATGTGTTGTTTAATATTTTTCTCCCCATTATTGTGATAGCTGCTCTATTATCAAGAGTATTTAGTGACTGTTACATACTATACTCTCTTATTGCCATCATTCAGTCTTAATTCTAAAAGCAAATATCTATTTAATAGTTTCTACCTGCCTTTATTTTGATGTCTGTCCAGTCATTATTGGTTATCTGAAGCTCATTCTTTAGTGGTTCTCAAAGTACGGACTCCAGGCCAGAAGCATCAGTTATCCTCATCTGGGAAGGTGTTAGAAATGTAATCTCTGGGCTTCATAGGGACCAGCTGCCTGTGTTTTTGGAGTTTCTTAGTTGTGGGTTTTGTGGGTTTTTTTAAGATTTTATTTATTTATTTTAGAGATTGAGAGAGAGAGAGTGAGCAGGGGGAGGGAGAGCACAGAGCCCAACACAGGGCTCAGTCTCATGACCTTGAGATCAGGGCCTGAGCCAAAATCAAGAGATGGACATTTAACCGACTGAGCCACGCAGGCACCCCATGCCTGTGTTTTGATAACCCCTCCAGCATTCTGATGCATGCTAGGATTTTAGAACCACCTCTGTAGTAGAAAGACTCAGGGGGAAAATATTCTTAGAGTTCTTGTATTTCATAATAGTTGTTGGCAGTCTTTATATCTGAAAGCCAGTTTGACTGGATGTAAATTCCTTGACTCACATTGCTTTTGTTGAATATCTTGATGTGTTATTCTGTTGTTAACTGGCATAAAACACTACTCTCTAAAGATGAATCTGAATTTCTTTCTCTTCTAAGTGACTTGGTCTTTTTGTGTGATGCCTCAATATTTTTGTTTATTTTCTCTACTGTTTTTTAGGCCTGTCTTTCTGGCCTGCTTTTATTGTTTTAGAGTACTCTATTCCTTGGTCTATTTTTTCTTATAACCACTTAGTAAGATATTTTACCCTAATCATTTTCTGCCGCGTATATTGATATGAAATTACTTTTTCTGATGTTTTGGAAGGCAGAAGAAGAGAACAAGATTTTTTTTTTTTTTTAATGGCTTCTGAGCAGTCTCCTTTATTATTTTTATGAAGGGTTAAAAAATATGGCCTTAGACTTAATGGGATTTTTTTTCCTGGTTTTACTCTGCCTCACTCCCCCCACCCCATATCTGCATCTTCTCTTTTCTTTGTTTCTGTGTTTCCTGTCCTACTTTATTTGGAATCTAATCTCAGCAGTTTCTCCTCATTTGGGGGCTTTGTCATAGAAGTCCTGGAAGAGACCATTGGCAATTACTTTTGAGGGTTCACAGGACCTGGCCCAGGCCAGCCCTTCTCATGTCCACAGACACCTGCAGTCACCCTGTACATGTACAGCTTCTGCCCCTTCCTTCCACTCTTGTCAAATTGACTTGTCAGTATTTGTAGTGATTTTTCCCATGTGCTTTCTCCTGTGTAGGTATTCATAACAGTCTTACAGCTGTTAGTAATTTGTCCCCATACTTATATTTTGGGGTTCACTGGGATACTTTGCTATTTAATTTTGTTGTAGATGTTGTCTGTGGGGGGTTTTGTTTTGCTATCCTACTAACTTTGTCTGTTTATCTATCTATCTATTTTTTTAGTAAACCCTGCACCCAGCATGGGGCTTGAACTTAATGACCTAAGGAACAAGAGTCACATGTTCTACCAGCTGAGCCAACCAGGCACCCCGTAGTTCTGTCTTTTTATGAAGCAATTCAGGGAGATGAAAAAGTTATGCCAGTTCTACCATACTCTCACTATTTTGTTAACCTCAGTGATGTTCATTTCTTAGACACTATAGGAAGAATGCGGGTTTTATTTTTTTATTAAATTTTTTTAAAGATTTTATTTATTTTGTACAGAGAGAACAGCAGAGAGAGAGGGAGAAGCAGAATCCCCACTGAGCAGGGGCCCGATGTGGGACTCGATCCCAGGACCCCGGGATCATGACCTGAGCCAAAGGCCGACGCTTAACCGACACAGCCACCCAGGCGCCTGGGAAAACATTTTTAAAATGTATCTGTCTTTCCTCCCTTTCCACCCCACGTCATTTAGAAGAAAAGACTTTGGGGAAATGGGAACTGAAAATACTTTGCATAGTGTTTTTGTGTCTATTATAAATATTTTTAAGGTGTGGGTTTTTTTGTTTGGTTTTGGTTTGGTTTGGTTGTTGTTAGCAATGAAAAATACATTTTTCATAGTAGATATTTCAGGTTATAAAACAAATCAAATCAATTGGGGAAGTAAGATTTGTGTGTAGTCTTGCTCATTCCATATGTAACTAACTGTGAAATACAACAGCACCTTTAAGGATATCTAGGATCCAATCTTTAAAAACCTTGCATTTGGATTGGTAGCTACTTTTTTGCAGCCAAGAAAGTCTGTACAAATTACTCTCTTGGTGTTTTTGGAAAATTTGAACTTCAAATCATATAAAACACACCATACATAAGGCTTTTGTTCATTTCTGCTTTAGTTTGGGACCATCAGCGACACATTTTTTTGTCACTGTGTTTATCTGCTTTTTTAAAATGAGACTCACTATCATCGCCAAGACCTATTTGCTAAATCAGAGACAGAAATAATATACAACTTCAATTTAGATAAATAATTTTAAGAAGTTGTGAAACTGCTTGAAAATAAAAACATTTCTTTTTTTTTTTTTTTTAAGATTTTATTTATTTATTTGACAGAGAGACAGCCAAGGAGAGAGGGAACACAAGCAGGGGGAGTGGGAGGGGAAGAAGCAGGCTCCCAGTGGAGGAGCCTGATGTGGGGCTCGATCCCAGAACGCCGGGATCACGCCCTGAGCTGAAGGTAGATGCTTAACGACTAAGCCACCCAGGCACCCCAAAAATAAAAACATTTCTACCAGATTTCATTAGTACTACTTTTCCAAAACCTTTAAATTGCTATGTTAATGACTAAAGTGTTTTTTATATTTTATAGAGACTGTCCTTAAATAATGACATATTTGAGGCAAATTCTGATAGTGATCAGCAAAGTGAGACAAAGGAAGATACTTCTCCAAAGAAGAAAAAGAAGAAATTAAGGCACAGAGAAGAGAAAAGCCCAGATGATATGAAAAAGAAAAAAGCAAAGACTGGGAAACTAAAAGATAAATCCAAACCAGAGCTGGAGAGCTCCTCTGAAAGTTTAGTTTTTGATTTAAGGACAAAGAAAAGAATTTCAGAAGCCAAAGAAGAATTAAAGGAATCCAAAAAGCCCAAAAAAGAGGATACAAAAGAAACTAAGGAATTAAAGAAAGTTAAAAAGGGTGAAATAAGAGATTTAAAGAATAAATTAAGAGAAGATTCCAAAGAAAACAGAAAAACAAAAAAAGAGAAATGTGTTGAATCTCAGTTGGAATCTGAATCAAGTATATTTAATGACTCCCCTTTTCAAGAAGATGACAATGAAGATTTACATTCTGACAACAGAGAAGAGAAACAGAAGATTAAAAGCATAAAAGATAAAGCAGGGCAAGATGCAGTTCAAGATGTTTTTGATAAACAGCCAGATGGCTTTGTGAGTGCTGATGAGGATGCAGATGTCAAAGCAAAGAGAAAAAGAAAGAAACTGAGAAAGACTGAGGAACTTAAAGAGAGCAAAACACTAGAAAACAGGAACCTTTTCCTAGAGAAGAAAACTATATATAAGAAGCAAAGGAATCAGGACAAAGGCAAAAGCACCACAGAGTTGGATAAGCTGCCCCCTGCACCTGTCCAGACACAAAAGAGTTCAAGAGCAGGTGTGGAAGAGAGAGGCCTCAGGTCCCCTGACTCAGGTGGGGAGGTAAGTACTCTGGGGATTGGTTGAAGGGCAGTCAGAATCTTACAGAATACAGAAGTGTTCACATCAAGCTGGCACTCTTTTTGAGTGGTCAAGAAATTGCACGAAAACAAAGAGGAAACAGTGAAACTATAAGAATAGTTTTTCTGTGGTTAGGGAGTTACTTAATATGTGACTAGAATAAGCAGTTATAAATGCTGAAGATCATCCAGCTTTTGGACCTCCCAAGCTTATCTCTTAGTCTTAAAACTTGCTTTTTTTTTTAGATTATAACTAGAAAATTGAGGGCTAATGTGTGAATAAAATGATTTTTTTGGGGGTACTCGGATGATATGTAGCATTGTGTAGTAATGCTGAAAACAAACTTCATCAGCTTAGCTTTTCCTTACTTGATATTTTCCCCCTTCTGTCTTAATATACTATTTTTTACTTAAATGATATGCACAAATACTTATAAGCCTTTTAAATCTTTAAAAAAAATGCTTAATAGGATTTTATCCCTTAGTATAAAAATTATTTTTGTATGGTTTGTCAAAATGTAAATATTTTCCACATTATGAAAGTATTCATATATGCAATATTCATCAAAGGCTATAAAAAGATCTTTTTTTTAAATCCATTATTCTTTGTGGATTTATCTTACGGAAATAATTTTAAAGGGGGGACAAGCTAGGTATACAAAGATATTTATGGCAGTGTAGTTTCACTAAAACTAATACCAGTCCAACTAACTGTCTGCCCATGAGGGAAATAACTAAGAAAATGTTGTTGTATCAACTTTGGGACTGTTATCTCTCAATTGAAATACTAATTATGAGGTCAATGTAGCAAAAATAGAAAAGTTTATAAAATGTTAAGCTGAAGAAAATTACACATATGAACTCAGTCGTTACAAATATCTATGCACTATAAATAAAGGAGAATGAATTTGTTTTTCTTTAAGATTTTATTTATTTATTCGACAGAGATAGAGACAGCCAGCGAGAGAGGGAATACAAGCAGGGGGAGTGGGAGAGGAAGAAGCAGGCTCATAGCGGAGGAGCCTGATGTGAGGCTCGATCCCATAACGCCAGGATCACGCCCTGAGCTGAAGGCAGACGCTTAACCACTGTGCCACCCAGGCGCCCCAGGAGAATGAATTTTAAACAAATTGTCTATGTAAATTTAGAAAGATCAGAAGGGAGAATGTGAAGAGATTAAAAATAGTGATGTTTGGTTAGTAGGACTATAGTATTTTTTTTGGAATTTATTTTTAATAATGAAAAAATATTTAGAGTGAGGTGTTAGATTTTGAATTTGATATTTTGGAAATCATCACGGTTGAGGGATAATCCTGATTGAGGAAGCAGTTGATGTGAAAAAAGATTTAATAATTAGTGGTTATGGTATCCAAAATGCAGCCACTGATGCCAGGAACCTGCGTTTTCCAGTTTTCAGATACATAATATCAGTTCTTTCTCTCTTCCTGTTTTGGGTCTTTCATATGTCTTTTTCAGGAGAAAGAGATTAAAAAAAATGAACCCAAAGAAAAAAACCAGAAAAGGCATGATTTGGACAAGGAAGAAAAAGGCCGTAAAGAGCCGAAGGGATTAAAGAGTGAGTGTGAATACTAACATTTTATCATTTACCATTGTTGTCTTTTATACAAAGAATTTAATTTACTGTGAAGACAATCTCTCTTTCCTAACTTGCAATGTCGTAGAACTAGAAAATTTCATTCACTGGAGAATTTAGAACTTTATGCTTCTTTTATTTAAGCAATTACTTTAGTTTATTGTATAACAATTCATATTATTTCTGTAATTAATTTTTTTCTCTTCTGTTCACTTTGTTCATTCTACTTTTGATAGAGTACGCTAGAATTACAGAGACACTGTAAATCAGTTGTGGTAGAAAAGTAAATGTCTCTGTTTATAGTGGATGCTGAATGAGATAAACTATTGTTAATACATGTGTTGTATTTACCTCTGAGTCATTTGTATAAATACCATATTGAATGTAAATTTTGGATCAGAAAGATAGAACATATTGAGAATCCATGACATGTCAATACTAGAATCAAGTACTTTATAAAACAGTCACCATTATAGTATTTGAATAAAACCCCAATGGATATTTTAGTTCATGTACCAAAAGTACTTGGAACACATGTTCTCATGAAGCAGCGATTCTAAGAGATAGATAATTTCCCCTGGTTTTTCTCCCAAAAGCTGTATATAGCTAAGGGTAATATTGAAAGTAGATTTTTGTTTTTGTTTTTTTAAGATTTGATTTATTTATTTGACAGAGAGACAGCCAGCGAGAGAGGGAACACAAGCAGGGGAAGTGGGAGAGGAAGAAGCAGGCTCCCAGTGGAGGAGCCTGATGCGGGGCTCGATCCCATAATGCTGGGATCACGCCCTGAGCCGAAGGCAGACGCTTAACCGCTGTGCCACCCAGGCGTCCCTAGATTTTGGTTTTAAGCCTAAGCTGTGACTTAGCAGTAAGTAGTAGGGTATTAGAAGCTGGGAAGGAGCACTTGTTTTGATGGATTATGCATAAAGTAATTATAACTTAAAGGCTATCTAGTCAGAGTACTATAGTTTTAAACATATATTCTTCAAAAAGAGATTCAAAATACTGTAAAATTGGAGCTGGTTAATTTTTTTCTTCTTCCTAGTATCTTAATTGCCAATTTCAGATACACTTTTACTTTAAATATATAGTCTTAAACTGTTATTCATTCCATTTATAATGGTACCTACCTGGGAGTCCAGTTTTCAACATCCCTGCTAATAAAACCTGTCTGCTGTGTACCCAGAGTTTATAATGGAGTTATTCCTAATTTTGTTCTGTTGTGCCCTTTTTGGAGGTTATTATGTCACAGCTAGTGTTTTGCCACTATTTTTTCCACTTTGATCTTTAGTTTAAAGCTGAGTGGATTTTCACAGACATCAAGTATAATTTTACTAGTGCATAGTCAGTGTGCTGGCACCCTTCTGTTTCCCCTACTCACCACCAGGAATCATTCTTGTGCAAGGTTACCTGAAGGATACAGTTGTATGCAGTTGTTTTACAGCAGAAGGACCGTGGTGGCATGACTAGGAGTATTTTGAGGCTCACCATCTTCAGTAGGCCTTTGTCAAAACTGGGACTAGTTCTGAACACTTAATTAACAGCCATTCACTTTAGAGACCGTTTCGAAATATTAAGCAGCCAATACAAAGGCCAGTTAAAATAACTTCATGGCTTCGAGTAAAAATTTCAAAAATAACTGTTTAACACCCAGATTTTCTTTGGATTACAGTAGAAATTTGTGACTCATATTTATTCTGTCTTATTTTTTCACCAGCATTTAAGGAAATCAGAAATGCATTTGATTTCTTTAAATTAACTCCAGAAGAAAAAAATGATATTCCTGAGAATAATCGGAAAAGAGAAGAAATACCACTAGATTGTAAAATCACAGAAGATCACAAAACCAAGGAAAACAAGCAGTTACTTAAAGAAAGGAGAAATGCAAGAGATGAAACTGATACTTGGGCATATATAGCTGCAGAAGGTGATCGGGAGGTTCTAGACAGTGTGTGCCAAGCAGACGAGAATTCTGGTATGTGCGTAGTCATTTTGCAGTATTGTTTCAGGGTAAATGTACCATATTATCTCACTCTCCTTCTTCTTCGCTCCCAATGTAATTCTGATCAGAAAATAATGGAGTATATTTTAGCAAATCTCCTGACATTTTTTAATACATTTTTATATTGAAGACGTGAGTCATTCTGTGATTTCTAAATTCATTAAACAGATATTTTCTGAGTTCCTATACTGTGCTCAACACATTTAGAAATTATAAAGATTTTGGTTTTCTACATTACCTACTCTTGCCAAGCAGTCTGTTTCTATATCTTACTAGATTTCTTTCAGAAAATTATCAAATACAGACTTATTTGTATTCTGCCCTTTTAACTTTACAGTAAGTAACACTTGATAAATAAGATTATATTATAAATGCTGTCCTGGGGATGTTGGAATTGGCTGCCAAGGAGGGGAGAATCATGTGTAGAATACAGAGTACAATAGCTATAGGGAATAGTAATAAAAAGAGTGGTGTGTGTATAAAACTAGGACAGAATAAACAAAGGAGATTAACCTGATAAAACTTATTTGTGAATCTTAAGAAACAATTGAAGATAATTTTTAAAATACTTCAAAGTATGTGGCAGGCTAGATACTCTGGGTGGCTCTCATACTGCAGAACAACTAGATTCTGAATACAGTGTAAAACATGCTTTTTTATACATTGCTGAGCTTGCAAGAAATTGTGATACTTTCTTGGAGGAGTAGATGGAGGGAGGAAAGAGGTTACCCACAGGGCAAATGCCCAATAGCAGCATTCCTGTTGGGATATAAACAATAAAGAACAGATAGTAGGTATTGGTTTGCAAACTCAGAATTTGCCTGGGTGAAATCTGAAACCAGCCCCAGTATGGGAAGTGCAGGAAATGACCAAAGGAAGAGGCTGGCCATTTCAGATTAATAGGTGGCTGGTTTAATAAGGAAGGGAACTTATATACGAGGCTTGCCTTTGTTGACCACAAGATGAGTAGATAAATCTGCACATGTGCATACACACACCCCTTCCCTGAATCTTAGAAGTTTATATAGAGGCTTTAACTGGGTTCAGTCACATGTTTAGTCTAAATGGTCTCAGCAACACCTTATATTCTCAAGGCTATGTCCTTGAAATAGTTCCTAGTGTGGGAATGGTGGGTAGAATGTACATTATAAGGAGACCCCTCCGATTACTCAGATCCAGCTGTAGGTCAACCCAAAGTCACATCCTCTCGTGACCTCCTCCAGTGGTAAAGAGCATAAATAAAGCCAGAGGTTGGTTCACTGATAAGACTAATAGACAAGCTTCTAGCAACATTGATTATGGAGAAAAAAGGGTGCTTACCCAAACAATATTTCCAATGAAAAAGACATGGTCATAGATTGTATCCAGATTAAAAAGACTATTCTCTGAGCAGTTTTTTTACCAATAAATGTGAAAACAGAATGAAATGGGAAAATTCCTAGAAAAATATAGTTCAGCAAAACTAATCCAAGAAGAAATATAAAAATTAAATAGTTTTATAACTATTAAAGAATGTGAAATAGTAATTTAAAATAACCTTAAAAATTTAACACCAGGTGCAGATAGTTTCATACTCAAGAGCTTACCAAACTTATAAAAAGGTCTTCCTAAAAATAAAGAACGCTAACTCATACTATGGGCTTATTGTAATTTCAGAACCATAATGAGACAAAAACTTTGTTAGAAAGGAAAACGACAGGCCACGCTTATGTAAATATCCCAAGCAAAACATTAGCAAATTGAATCTAGCTGTATATAAAAACATTACCTCTTATGATCAAGTTAGGTGTTCCCTAGGAATTCACTGTGTAAAGGAGAAAACTGATTCAAGAACATTCTTGATTTTTTTAATTATATTATGTTAGTCACCATACAGTACATCCCTGGTTTCTGATGTAAAGTTCAGTGATTCATTAGTTGCGTTTAACACCCAGTGCACCATGCAATACATGCCCTCCTTACTACCCATCACCAGCCTATCCCATTCCCCCATCCCCCTCCCCTCTGAAGCTCTCAGTTTTTTTCCCAGCGTCCATAGTCTCTCATGCTTCATTCCCCCTTCCTTTTTTTTTTTTTTATAATGATTTTTTATTATATTATGTTAGTCACCATACAGTACATCCCCAGTTTTCGATGTAAGGCTCGATGATTCATTAGTTGTGTATAACACCCAGTGCACCATGCAATATGTGCCCTCCTTACTACCCATCACCGGCCTATCCCATTCCCCCACCGCCCTCCCCTCTGTAGCCCTCAGTTTGTTTCTCATAGTCCATAGTCTCTCATGTTTCATTCCCCCTTCTGATTACCCCCCCTTTCTTTATCCCTTTCTTCCCCTACTGATCGTCCTAGTTCTTACGTTCCATAGATGAGAGAAATCATATGATAATTGTCTTTCTCTGCTTGACTTATTTCACTTAGCATTATCTCCTCCAGTGCCGTCCATGTTGTAGCAAATGTTGAGAACTCGTTCTTTCTGATAGCTGAGTAATATTCCATTGTATATATGGACCACAGCTTCTTAATCCAGTCATCTGTTGAAGGGCATCTCAGTTCCTTCCACGATTTAGCTATTGTGGACATTGCTGCTATGAACATTGGGGTGCATATGGCCCTTCTCTTCACTATGTCTGTATCTTTGGGGTAAACACCCAGTAGTGCAATGGCTGGGTCATTAGGGTAGCTCAATTTTTAACTTTTTAAGGGACCTTCACACTGTTTTCCAGAGTGGCTGTACCAACTTGCATTCCCACCAACAATGTAGGAGGAATCCCCATTCTCCACATCCTCTCCAACAATTGTTGTTTCTTGCCTTGTCTATTTTTGCCATTCTAACTGGCGTAAGGTGGTATCTCAGTGTGGTTTTGATTTGAATTTCCCTGATGGCTAATGATTTTCAACATTTTTTCATGTGTCTGTTAGCCATTTGTATGTCTTCATTGGAAAAGTGTCTGTTCATATCTTCTGCCCATTTTATGATTTGTTTATTTGTTTCTCGTGTATTGAGTTTGAGAAGTTCTTTGTAGATCTTGGATACCAGTCTTTTATCTGCAGCGTCATTTGCAAATATCTTCTCCCATTCCGTGGGCTGCCTCTTAGTTTTTCTGACTGTTTCCTTGGCTGTGCAGAAACTTTTAATCTTGATGAAGTCCCATAAATTCATTTTATCTTTTGTTTCTCTTGCCTTTGGGGATGTATCATGAAAAAGGTTGTTTTGGCCGATGTCGTAGAGGTTGCTGCCTATGTTCTCCTCTAGAATTTTGATGGATTCCTGTCTCACATCGAGGTCTTTCATCCATTTGGAGTTTATTTTTGTGTATGGTGTGAGAGAGTGGTCAAGTTTCATTCTTTTGCATGTAGCTGTCCAATTTTCCCAGCACCATTTATTGAAGAGACTGTCTTTTTCCCACCGGATGTTTTTTCCTGCTTTATCAAATATTAGCTGCCCAAAGAGCTGAGGGTCCATTTCTGGGCTCTCTGTTCTGTTCCATTGGTCTATGTGTCTGTTTTTGTGCCAGTACCATGCTGTCTTTGTGATCACAGCTTTGTAGTACAGCTCGAAACCCGGCATTGTGATGCCCCCAGCTTGGTTTTTCCTTTTCAACAGTTCCTTGGAGATTCGGGGCCTTTTCTGGTTCCATACAAATTTAAGGACTATTTGTTCCAGTTCTTTGAAAAATGTCCTCGGTATTTTGATCGGGATAGCATTGAAAGTGTAGATTGCTCTGGGTAGCATGGACATTTTAACTATGTTAATTCTTCCGATCCATGAGCATGGAATATCTTTCCATCTTTTTATGTCTTCCTCAATGTCTTTCAAGAGTGATTTATAGTCTCTAGAATATAGGTCCTTTACGTCTCTGGTTAAGTTAATTCCAAGGTAACGTATGGTTTTTGGTGCTATTGTAAATGGGATGGATTCCCTAATTTCTCTTTCTTCAGTCTCGTTATTCGTGTATAGAAATGCAACTGATTTCTGAGCATTGATTTTGTATCCTGCCACGTTACTGAATTGCTCTGTAACTTCTAATAGTTTGGGAGTGGCTTCTTTTGGGTTTTCCATATAGAGTATCATGTCATCTGCGAAGAGAGACATTTTGACTTCTTCTCTGCCGATTTGGATACTTTTGATCCCTTTTTGTCGTCTGATTGCTGTTGCAAGGACTTCTAGTACAATGTTGAATAATAGTGGCGAGAGTGGGCATCCTTGTCATGTTCCTGATCTTAAGGGAAAGGCTTCCAGCTTTTCCCCATTGAGAATAATATTTGCAGTAGGCTTTTCATAGATGGCTTTTATGAGATTGAGAAATGTACCCTCTATTCCTACACTCTGAAGGGTTTTAATCAGGAAAGGATGCTGTATTTTGTCAAATGCTTTTTGGGCACCAATTGAGAGGATCATATGGTTCCTGAGTCTTTTCTTGTTGATATGATGTATCATGCTGATTGATTTGCGAATATTGAATCACGCTTGCATCCCAGGTATGAATCCCACTTGATCATGATGGATAATCCTTTTAATGTACTGTTGGATTCTATTAGCAAGTATCTTGTTCAGGATTTTGGCGTCTATATTCATTAGGGAAATCGGTCTGTAATTCTCCTTTTTGAGGGGGTCTTTGCCTGGTTTTGGATCAAGGTAATATTGGCCTCATAGAATGAGTTTGGTAGCTTTCCTTCTGTTTCTATTTTTTGAAATAGCTTTAGGAGAATAGGTATTATTTCTTCTTTGAATGTTTGGTAGAATTCCCCAGGAAAACTGTCCGGGCCTGGAGTTTTGTTTTTTGGAAGGTTTTTAATAACTGTTTCAATCTCTTCATAATTAATTGGCCTGTTTAAAAAATCAGTTTCTTCCTGTTTCAGTCTTGGTAGTTTATAGGTTTCCAGGAAGGCCTCCCTCTCTTCCAAATTGCTTAATTTATTGGCATAAAGCTGTTGATAAAATTTCTAATAATCCTTCCAGTTTCATTGGTGTTGGTTGTGACCTCTCCTTTTTCATTCATAATTTTAATAATCTGGGTCCTTTCTCTATTCTCTTGGATAAGTCTTGCCAGTGGTCTGTCAATTTTATTGATTCTCTCAAAGAACCAGCTTCTAGTTCTGTTGATCTGCTCTACTGTACTCCTGGTTTCTAATTCATTGATTTCTGCTCTAAACTTGGTCAACTGCTTCCTCGTGCGTGGATTAGGCCTGTCCCTCTGTTGCTGTCCGGCTTCTTGAGGTAAGAATATAAAAACTGCATTTTAGATTTTTCTGTTCTTTTGAGTGAGGCTTGGATGGCTATGTATTTCCCCCTTAGGACTGCCTTTGCAGTGTCCCATAGGTTTTGGAGCATTGTGTTTTCATTCTTGTTGGTCTCCATAAATTGTTTAAATTGATTTTTGATTTCCTGGTTTATCGAGTCATTCCTGAGCAGGATGGTTCTTAGTCTCCAAGTGTTTGAGTTTCTTCCAAATTTTTCCTTGTGGTTGAGTTCGACTTTCAAAGCGTTGTGGTCTGAGAATATGCAGGGAATAATTTCAGTCTTTTGGTATCGGTTGAGACCTGTTTTGTGATCCAGAATATGGTCTATTCTTGAGAATGTTCCATGGGCATTAGAATAGAATGAGTATTCTTTGGTTCTGGGGTGTAGTGTTCTATATATATCTATGAGGTCCAACTTGTCGAGTATGGCATTCAAAGCCCTTGTTTCTTTGTCGATTTTCTGCATGGGTGCTCTGTCTATTTCTGATAGTGGAGTGTTGAGGTCCCCTACTATCAACGTATTTTTATCTATATGTCTCTTTATTGTGGTTAAGAGTTGGTTTGTGTATCTTGCTGCTCCCCTGTTGGGGGCATTTTTTTATTTTAAAGATTTTATTTATTTATTTGACAGAGATAGAAACAGCCAGCAAGAGAGGGAACACAAGCAGGGGGAGTGGGAGAGGAAGAAGCAGGCTCACAGCGGAGGAGCCTGATGTGGGGCTCGATCCCATAACGCCGGGATCACGCCCTGAGCCGAAGGCAGACACTTAACCGCCGTGCCACCCAGGCGCCCCTGTTGGGGGCATATAAATTTAAAATTGTCATATCTACTTGTTGGATACATCCTTTAAGAATATTATAGTGCCCTTCTGTGTCTCTACCTATAGTCTTTATTTTAAAATCCAATCTGTCTGTTATGAGAATTGCTACCCCAGCTTTCTTTTGAGGTCCATTTGCGTGAAAGATGGTATTCCATCCCTTTACTTTCAGTCTGAATGTATCTTTAGGTTCAAAATGAGTCTCTTGTAGACAGCAAATGGATGGGTCATGTCTTTTTATCCAATCTGCAACCCTGTGGCGTTTTATGGGAGCATTTAGGCCATTTACATTGAGACTGAATATTGATAGATATGATTTTAATGATGCCATGTTGCCAGTACAGTCTTTGTTTCTATCGATTGTAACTTTCTGTTCTGTATCACTCTTGGGGCCTTTTTACCTTTATACAACCCCCCTTAATATCCTGTAGGGGTGGTTTCGTGGATATGAAATTGGTCAATGACTGGCGATTCTGGAAGGTCTTTATTTCTCCATCAATTCTGAATGACAGCCTTGCTGAATAAAGAATCCTTGGCTGCATGTTTTTCTCTGAAAGAGCTTTAAAAATGCCCCCCCAGCCCTTTCTCTCATTCCAGGTCTGTGAAGACAGGTCTGACGTAATTCTGATACCTTTGCCTTGGTATGTGAGAAATTTCTTTGCCCTGGCCGCTTTCAATACTGTATCCTTGGATCTAATATTTGCGACCTGCACTATGACGTGACGTGTCATAGGTTTGTCATGGTTGACCTTGGGAGGGGTCCTGTCTGCCTCTTGGACACGGATGTTTGTTTCCCTTGCTAGATTAGGGAAGTTTTCAGCTACGATTTTTTCAAATATCTCTTCTAGACCTCTGTTTTTCTCCACCCCTCCGGGATGCCGATGATCTGACATTGGAACATTTCATTGAGTCAGTAATCTCCCGTAAGCTACATTCGTTGGCGTGGATTTTTTTAAGTCCAGATTCTATTTTAGTTTTCTCTTCGACTAACCCATCCTCCAATTCACTGATACATTCTTCTGCCTCATTCACCCTGGCGGTCAGAGCCTCTAGTTTTGACTGCATTTGGCTCATAGAATTTTTAATTTCTGCCAGATTCGCTCTCATTTTTGCCCTTAGAGATTCTATGTTCTCATTAACATTTTCGTTAATACTTTTTCAAGTCTATAAATCATCTTGACCATTGTTACTCTGAATTCCATTTCTGATAATTTGGTTATATCCATATCCATTAGTTCTGTGGCAGAGGCCACAGACTCATTGTCTTTTCTTCACTGGGGGGGATTTCTCCTTCTCGTCATTCTGATGAGGAGAGATTGCGGGGTTGTCCAGAGCCCAAATTATTGACCGGACCCAGGCTGTGTGCCCTTGTTTTATAAGGATCTTAGGGATGTGGCCTTCTTGATTTTTCAGCCTGCCCTCTGGGGGAGGGGCCTGCCGTGCCGATACTCAGGCATCCCTGTTTGGGTAGAGTCTCCGTGTGCCCTGCGAGGGGGCCTGGGGGTGGGCACACTGTGAGCCGGTGTTTCCAGGCTTTTGTTCTCTGGTGGCTTTCCCTGGAGGTTTGCTGTGCCTGTTCTGAGAGTCAGAGCAGCAGTGGCCGAATCTCAGCCTCTGTCTCAGAACAGAGGGATCGCAGACCATTCTCCACTGATGTTCTGGCCACCTTAACTCTGTTTCTGTTGGTGCTGCTCAACCCTGCAGCGTCCCGGGATGTGTGCCCCACACCCGGCGTCCCAGCCCTCACTTCCAGGGCCGGCGCGTCTCTGTCCTTTGTGTTTCTTTTTTTTCTTTTTTCTTTTTTTTTTTTAAAGATTTTATTTATTTATTTGACATAGAGACAGCCAGCGAGAGAGGGCACAGAAGCAGGGGGAGTGGGAGAGGAAGAAGCATGCTCTCAGGGAGGAGCCTGATGCGGGGCTCGATCCCAGAATGCTGGAATCACGCCCTGAGCCGAAGGCAGACACTCAACGACTGCGCTACCCAGGCACCCCTGTCCTTTGTGTTTGTAACACCGCCAGCCGCCCGTCGCCCGCCGCCCCCACGCGCTCCAGAGCTCCCGGTCTCATTCTGGGTCCAGTGAGCACACTGGAGCTCCGTTTCAGTCTGGTGGCGTACGTTCCCCGGCTCACAGTCTCAGTCTGCTCTCTCGCAGGTGCCGATCCACGAGTCCGCCCGCTCCCCGGTGCAGGTGGCTAGTGCTTCCCGCCCGAATGCGGCTGCTCCCCCCCCCTTCCATTTATATTCCGATATCTGTGCGCGGTTTCACGGCTCCCTGCTTCGTACATCAATACTCAGCGCTGGAGATGTTCATTGTAGATCCAAATGTATCTTCCTGCGTCTCATGCTGATTCCGTGGATGTTCATGCTGGTCTGATACCTATTCAACTCGACTCAGGGGGCTGGCTGAAAAAGGGGTCCCCTACTCCTCCGCCATCTTAACTCCCAAGCCCTGAACATTGTTGATTTTTTAAAAAACAGAACCTAGCAATCTATGAATAAAAGGAAGCTTTCTCAAATTAATAAAGAACATTAAACCTTTGGCAAACATATGTCACCACTGTTATTCCACATTAGTCTAAGGTCTACCCAGTTGAGTAAGACAGTGAAAAACAAAAGATATAAGCTTTGGGAAGGAAGCCTCCGCCCGCAGAGCTTCTCATTATCAGATGTTATATATATGAAAAATTCAATCCACAAATCTTTAGAAATGTTAAATGTTTAGCAAGGTGACTGGATATAAGACCAATATAGAAAAGTTAACTACAGTTCTCTATTTCTATACAATGTACATTTCTGCATACATTTCTACATAAATAATAAATGTAATCTTAAAAAGTTAATTTTCAGTCAAAAAAATAAAAAGCATTGGCAAGGGTGTGGAGAAAAAGGAAACTTTGTGAACCGCGGGGTAATGTAAATTGGTACAGTCTCTGTTGAAAACATTATGGATGTTCCTCAAAAAATTAAGAAAAGACACCTTATGACTCAGTAATTCTGAAAGAAATTAGAAAAGGGAAGGAAAAGAAAAGGAAAGAAAAGAAAAGGAAAACACTAATTCTAAAAGATATATACACCTCTATGTTTATTGCAACATTATTCATGATAGCTAAGATATAAAAGCAAGCCAAGTGTCCCATCCATGGATGAATGGATAAAAAAGCTGTGGGGTGTGTGTACGTACACACACACACACACACACACACACACACACACACACACACAATGGAATATTACTCGACCATAAAAAAGAATGAGATTTCCAGCAGCATGGATGGACCTACAGGGTATTATACTAACTGAAATAGGTCAGAGAAAGACAAATACCCCCATATGATATCACTTATATGTGGAAACTAGAAAACAAAACAAATGAATAAATAAAAAGCAGAAACAGATCCATAAATAGAACAAACTGGTGGTTGCCAGAGGGGAGGGGATAGGACAAATGGCAAAATGGGTGAAGGGTGGTGGGAGATACAGGCGTCCAGTTATTGGATGAATAAGTCACCAGGATAAAAGGTACAATGTAGGGAATGTAGTCAGTGGTATTGTAATAGTGTTCTGTGGTGACAGATGAAAGCTCCACTTGTGGTGAACATAGCCCAAGGTATAGAGTTGTTGAATCACTATGTTGTACACCTGAAACTAGTGTAACGTGTGTCAACTACACTTCAATTAAAAAAAGGTAGGGGGATGAGAAAATTTTCAGTAGCAACACTTTCAAAAGATTGCTAAGAATATTGTATATGAAGATCTGTAAGACCTGTATGGAGAAAATTATAAAAACTTTTTGGAAGTTATTAAAATTTATACCATTTTATTAATAAGCACAATATTATAAATTTGCCATTTTCTTCAATTTGTCTATAGTGTCACTGTGGTTCCAGTCAACTTCCCATCATAATTTTTCATGGAATTTATAAACAATTCTATAATTTCTTTTGAAGACAAACGAAAAGCCAAAACCAGTTATCCCAGTAGTTATCAAAACCTGCTGTATAAAACCGTAGAACTAGATACAGTATTTACTTGGCATCCGGAAGGTTACATTAGTTAATTGAGTAGAGCCCTCTGACTAGGACTGTTGCAGATGTGGAAACTGGATAGATGGTAAGTGGCAACACACATCTGGGGGGGAAGATAAGCTCTTTATATATAGATGGTGTGAGGATACTTGGTTATCCATGTGGAAGAAACCATACACAAAAACCAAATCCTCATGGATTAAGGCCTTAAATATAAGGGGGATAGTTAGATATTAGGTATTTGGAGGATAAAGGATCATATCTTTAAGACCTTGGAGGTAGGGGAGGATTTCTGAAACAAGACACAAAAACTACCATAAAAGAAAAAACTGATAAAGTTGACTGCAAAACAGTTCCATTCATCAAAGTTCCCATTACAAAAGGTGAAAAAAACAGAGGATTGGTTCTCAAAATATATAAAGAATTTCCTCAGTATGATACTGTATTAGTTAGGATTCTCCAGAGAAACAGAATCAACAAGATGTATATATAAAAGGAGGTTTGTTATGAAGAATTGGCATGCGTGATTATGAAGGTTTAGAATAGTTTCACAACCTGCCATTTGCAATGTAGACCCACGAAAGCTGGTAGTATAATTTCGGTCTGAGTCCAAAGGCCTTAGAACCACAGAGCTGATGGTGTAAGCCCTGGAGCCCAAAGGTCCAAGAACCAGGATTCCTGATGTCTTAAGGCAGAAGATGGAGGTCCCAGCTCAATGCAGAGGATTGGGTGATGCCTGCCCACAGTGATGAGGGCAGATCTTTAGTTCATTCTACTGATTTGAGGCCCTCAAAGACACACCCAGAAATAATGTTTTACCAGCTATCTGGGCATCCCTTAGTCCAGTCAAGTTGACACACAAAATTAGCTATTGTAGATATCAATTTCTTTTTAAAGATTTTATTTATTTGAGAGACAGAGATTGCATGCAGGCATGCGTAGGAGCATGAGCAGGAGGGAGGGGCAGAGGGAGAGGGAGAAGACACCCCGCTGAGCAGGGAGCCTAATAAGGGGTTTGATCCCAGGACCCCGAGATCATGACCGAAGGCCAGATGCTTACCTGACTGAGCCACCCAGGCACACAATACCAATTTTTGTAAAGCTAAGAAACAAACAACTGTAGATTTTTTAGGATATATGTATTTATGGCAAAACCATTTTTAAAAAGAACAAAAGGGAATGACAGATTCAAACTCCAGATCCATGACATTGCTGTGGTGGGGGGTGGCAGAGTGGGGGAGTGTTTAGGCCCCAGAGTGGTTCTGTGCTCAATTAACTGCTGTGTTCACGGATGTTCACCTCCTAACACACTCTTTAGTGTTACTAAAAATAAAGTTTATTAAAGTTAGTAAAGTTTATTAAAAATAGAAAAGGCTATAACTACCAGATGCCGAATCAAGATCCAATACTTGGTAGGAATGAACGTAGGATTTTGAACCAGTTGGCTATGTTAGAGACCAAAATCCAAGCTACAGCATACCTTTTCTTGTTATTTATGTTGTATGTTGTTGTTGTAACAGTCCTGTAAGTTAGGTGGTGGTATCTGAATCGATACAATCCCTCATCTGTCCTGCTTCCCACATCTTTCCATGGTATTGTGGTCCTAAGCTAGAGAGGGAGGCTCAGCTGTAGGCTCAGATACGTCTCAGTGAGAATATGGCTCTTGGCTTACTGATGTGTGTGTCTGCGCAAATCACAGAACCTCTTTGCCTTGTTTTCTTTCTTTTTTCTTTTTTTTAAAGATTTTATTTATTTATTTGACAGAGAGAGAGACAGCCAGCGAGAGAGGGAACACAAGCAGGGGGAGTGGGAGAGGAAGAAGCAGGCTCATAGTGGAGGAGCCTGATGTGGGGCTCGATCCCATAACGCCGGGATCACGCCCTGAGCCGAAGGCAGACGCCCAACCGCTGTGCCACCCAGGCGCCCCTATTTTCTTACCTGTAACATGTATGCTCATATAGGTTATTGTGTGTGGATAAATATGCTAATTTATGTAAATACCTTAACACTTCTCACTGAATGTTAGCTGCTTTTACTATTACCACTACTGTTATTCAGAAAGTAAGGTACAGCAAGTTTACATGACTTACTCAGAGCCATGCAACTGACATCTGGAGCTGGGATACAGAAAATCCAGTATGTGTAGCTCCCAAGGCTGTGATGTTTCTACGATGGAATGCTCTTGGGTAGCAAAGAGAAGTGTTGGTTTGAGTTGAAAGCTTTGGAAGAATTTCCTTCCATTTCTTTGCATGTCTTTTACAAACTTCATTTCTATGGCAAGGTTAACTGCCTAACATTTGTATAGTTTGAGGAATTGGTTTTAGGTGAAAATACCTTAACTCTTACCATAAAATATTTATGCTTTTTGCTTTTTTAAAATAGCACAGTTGAAGGACATCTGGGTGGGTGGCTCAGTTAGTTGGGCGTCCAACTCTTGATTTCAGCTCAGGTCATAATTTTCAGGGCCCTGGGATCAAGCCCCACATCGGGCTCTGTTCTGGGTATGGAGGCTGCTTAAGAGTCTTCCTCTCCCTCTGCCCCTCTCTGCCCCCCCCCAAATAAGTACGTAAATAAAATCTTTAAAAATAGCACAGTTGTTTTGAGTACTCCCAATGAGTTATGCTCAAATCCTATTTGTTGCACTGCCAGTAGTGGATGAACATGGCCTTTCCTAAGGTTAGGAAAGCCCCTGGGTCAGACAGATGAGGGAGTTAACTAGCACTTGCTTTGTGGGTAGAAGGGAGCACAGAGGGCTTCTAGGAGGAGGAGCTGGAGCTGAGTCTGTAAGATCAGTGACTTATTTATGTACAGGTTTGGTTTACACATTTAGAATGGCTTTACTTACATAACTGATTTGGAGACGGTGTATATCCAAGAAGAATGGCCAAAGATAGAAATGTTAAGAGATTCCTCTTACTGAATCCCTGTGATTTTTCTCTCTTCCTTTAAGCTACTCAATCTTGTATTTAAAATTCATAGTTCATTATTTTATAATTAATAGATTACCTACTTTATGCCTTTGAAGCACGAAGACATCTAAATGTGGATCGTTGGTATTACTCGACCAAGAAAAGCAGAAATTTAGTTAAAGACTCAATTACATAATGAAGTATGTTACAAGTGTATATAAAACTTTGGTTAAGACACCACAAACTTAATAAAACAGCATTGTTATGGGGGAAAAATGTGTATTAATAAGGCTCTTCTGTGTTCCAGATGGCAGACAGCAGATTTTGAGTTTGGGCATGGACTTGCAATTGGAATGGATGAAACTAGAAGATTTTCAAAAGCATCTTGATGGGGAAGATGAGAACTTTACCACAGCAGATGCAATTCCAAGTAGTGAGTAGTTAGGAATTTTGGAGGTCCTTTTCATGAATCTAGATAGGTGAAGCCTAATTTATCTTAATTCTTTCATTATAGATTTATTGAGGGATGCTGTAAAAAATGGGGATTATATTGCTGTGAAGGTTGCACTTAATTCAAATGAGGACTATAACCTGGACCAAGAGGTAATATGTCTTAGTAAAATCTCATGAAATAAAGATGGGAAGTAGCTCTTTTAACATAGTACCGTTTTATTTTTCATTTTTTAAAAATTAGAAAAGTAGTGTTCATTTTGTAAACTGAAAACACAGTAGAAATGTATAATGTAGAAAATTATAGACCTTGTGATTTCAGCCCCAAGAGTGACCGTTTGGTTTAGCTGTGGCCTGTCTGGTTTTGTCTGTGGTTGAACCTCTGCTGCTCTGAAGGGCTTAAAATGACTCCTTGTGTCCTTGTCACTGTTGGTCTTTCATTGGTAGGCACCTGTTCACAGCAACTGCCCATGGTTCTGTTGCTGCAGTTTTTCATTCTGATTTATGGGGGGGGGGGGGGGGGTGTTTTTGTTTTTGTTTTAGTGAAAGCATGTTAACCCTTTCTTCCTAGTTTTTAGTTTTTGTTTTTTCAGTCTTTCTTGCTTAGAGGATTTTTATTTTTAGATAGTCACATCTGTTGATCCTTTCCTTTATGTCTTTTGGGTGTCTTGCTTACAAAAGATTTTTATATTTTCTTCTTTAGTATTTTTGCTTTAGTGGTGGATTTTTTTAGGCTTAATACCTAGGGGTTAAAATTCAAAAAAATTATTGGGATTTTGGGTAAAATTGCATGAACTCTGTAGATTAATTTGGCTGAGAATTGACATTTTTACATTTTGAGTCTCCAAATAAGAACATGATAACTCTTCATCCATTCAGCTCTTCATTTATTCCTCAAGCAAAGTTTTATAAGTTTTTTTCCTTTGTATGGTTCTTGCACATTTATTTTAGATGTGTTCCTACGTATTTGATAATTTTTAAATGATCTTAGTATGATCATTAGGATCTTTTTCCTCCCACATTTTGTTTTCTAACTGGTTATTATATTTGTTTGGTGAAGCTGTTGATTCGTGTGTGTACACTTGCATGTGGTCTCCAGTCACTTTGTGAAATTCTCTTACCATAATAATTTTTAAGTCACTTGCCTGGGATTCTCTGGGCAGATAATATGATCATCTGCTAAAAAGTAACTATCTTGTTTCCTTTTATCCCAGTAATATTTATTTTTCTGGTTTTGTGAATTTGGTGACATTTTGAAGAATAGTGTTGGTGAAAGTGATCCTGTTCGGTCTCTGATCTGAGTGGGGATTTGCCCTTAGGTTCTGTGTGGAGTTTCTCTTTCTGTTGTACTGCTGTTGGTTTCTTGTGGACAGTAGCCTTTCTCTTTCTAGACTTCCTTTCTTTGTTTACTTGCTTAAGTTTTTATCAGGGATGGATGTTGGGTTTTATCAGATTTTTGTTTCCTACTTTAATACTAATGTAGCTCGGTCTTTATTAATAAATTAGAAAAAGGTTTTTTCCCTTTAATATTTTTGTAGTAATAAGATACTTCAAAAATGAGAGGAAGTGCACTATCTTACTTCAGTTGATTTTTCTTTTGTATTCCTTTAGGTTGCTCATACAGGTGAATTCTGCTAAGCTTTCAGATTATAGCCAAATTAACTACACTGTTAGAACTTGGTTTTAGCAGATGGTATTTAATAAATGGTTTGGTATTCCTATGTGTTTGTTTCAGTTAATGATCGGAAATATTTTAGCTATTGATGACCTTTTTATTTTTTGTCAACTTTATGTAATTTTTATCTTTTTAAAGTACTTTAATTTCTCAATTTTGTCATAGCCTCTTAGAAACCAGTCATATCAGTGTCCTGTTTCCTGCTTCTGAATTTTCTTCTTTATCCTTTGAGTAGCCAAACTGTCACTTCACAACAGCTATATTCACATAGGCCACCATTTGTGATGACAGCATTCACTGAGCCTGTCATCAATAGAGTGGACTTAGGTCGCGTCTAGTGGTCATTTGTAGCCTTAGGTCTTTTGGCCAATTAAGTCTGTATCATGAATGTGTGAGTTTCACCTGTTTACCTAGAACACGGGGGACTTTTGCACCTGAAATGTGCAATAAATAAATAAATAAATACCTTTGCCATTTTTATAGCATCAAGGTATGAATATTCATCATCATTTGTCATGCAGAATGTTGCTGTGATAGGCCTTTACAGCATGGAAGTTCTAAAATTTTATGGTATTTATATATGAAAGAAATTGTAATATTTCTGATTATTATAAGCATGTTTTTGTGAAAACCTTAAATAACTGCTTAAATCAGTGCACTTAAGTGATTTCACATTGAAACATCATAGATGAAAAGGCTTAGTTCTAAAATTTTTCTGATAGACATTGACATGTTTTTTTCCTCAACAAAACCAATGAAGGATTCAAGCGGGATGACACTGGTGATGCTCGCCGCAGCAGGAGGGCAAGACGACCTGCTGAGGCTCCTCATCAGGAAAGGGGCTAAGGTGAATGGCAGACAGAAGAATGGGACCACCGCCCTCATTCATGCGGCTGAGAAGGTTGGGATCAGTTTCTTAGTCTGTGGGAATTCCTGCCTGTGGACCAGAACAGAGTCTGTTTCTGTAGTGAAATACAACTCTCATATAGTCACATAACTTTAGAATCTCATATTTCAGTTCATCTAGGACTTGTCATGAATAGATTTTTTTTTTTAATCAAGAGTAGTGCTTTGTAATTGAATTTTCAGAATGTGATTTATCTAGTGGGAAGTGATTCATATTGAGAAAGGACCCCGGGGGCACCTGGTTGGCTTAGTCTGTAGAGCGAGCGACTCTTGATCTCAGGGTAGTGAATTCAAGCTCCATGCTAGGCATAGAGATCACTTTAAAAAAAGAGAAAGGCCTTCCGAATAATGTACTAATGCTGGTTTCAATCTTAAATCTTTTAAGAATCTTTTCCAGTTGGAGTTAAGTGTTCCTTTTGATTAAGAATTTCATTAAAATGTTCCCACATATTATCTTTTTAAAGGATTGATATACAGTTTCTTATGTTGAAACTAGTAAACTTCAAGTTGAAGTTGCTGTCAAATTATGTATGCCTGTGCATGGGCCTTGAACGGTGGAGCACAGTGAAGAACCACGTTCACTAACCTGGTTGGGATAGAATCTGAGTATTTTTCCTGATGGCTAAAAATTTCGTCATCAAAAACTATCTTACTTTTAAAGAATTTTGGGAATTAAATTTGCTCTTTTTTTTTTTTAATAGAACTTTTTAACTACAGTGGCTATTCTTTTGGAAGCAGGAGCTTTTGTAAATGTCCAGCAGAGCAATGGTGAGACTGCTCTAATGAAGGTAAATACATCACTTCGGTCTTGAGGGATGTTCCTGTTGGGACCTCTGATTGCCAGGCACTCTGCCAGGGGCTGGGAATATGATGGGGAATAGGACACAGATGTGTAGGAGAAACAGGTCAGCAGATTTAAAGCTGGTGTGAGCAATAATGTGATAGGAATAAACCGAGAGAGCCATGGGATTACATAAAAGTTGATACCAGGCTCAGCAATGTGGATTGACAGTGGGACAGGGTGGGGTACCTGGCTGGCTCAGTCGATAGAGGATATGACTCTTAATCTTGGGGTCATAAGTTCGAGCCCCATTGTTGGGTGTAGAGATTACTTTAAAAAAAAAAAATGAGATGGTGGATGTGATAGGTGGCGGAGCTGCATCCTACGAATGATATACAAGCTGGCAGGGATGAATTGTGTAAGCGGGAACTGGAATAGGATATGCACAGAGAGCTGGGAGTGGAAAAGAACATGATGTACTTCCATTATTTGCTGGGTTCATCTCCTTAGCCTCCGATTTCTTCATGTGTGTTTGGAATTACGGTTTGCTGACCATTTTGAGTGGAAGGTTGTTAAAGCCTCCCCCATGACTCCCCCTTTAATTACCTCTCCCTGTTTAATAGTTTTGTATTTGCCTCTCCTGGGGCCCAGCCTGGTCTAGCATGTTCCTGTGGCAGTTCTAGGTTCCTGGCTTAAGATGCCATTAGGACATAGCAGGTCCTGACACCAAGCCATGCATTAGGTCCCGGGATGGAGGCTCTCTTTTACTGCCCCCTTCCTAGATACAGTTTTGGGCAAGGAAATGACCCAAGTAGGTGTTTGTCTGCAGTACCTGTTTTCAGCTGTCTTTCCTGAGTCAGTAAGAGCACAGGTGTAGGCCCTAGTTAGCACTGGGCCTGGTTCTGAGTGTGATCTTGAATCTCTGTTATTCTCAAGACTGGGATCACCTCTCCCCTCAACCTTCTTCCACACTCAGGATGTGGACCTTGCTCACTGCTTGTGTTGCTGTTTCATTTTTTTTTTTTTTAAGATTTTATTTATTCGACAGAGATAGAGACAGCCAGCGAGAGAGGGAACACAAGCAGGGGGAGTGGGAGAGGAAGAAGCAGGCTCACAGCAGAGGAGCCTGATGTGGGGCTTGATCCCAGAACGCCGGGATCACACCCTGAGCCGAAGGCAGACGCTTAACCGCTGTGCCACCCAGGCGCCCCTGCTGTTTCATTTTTGGTTCAGGAGCTCTACTTTTGAATTTTAATTTTCCTTTTTGTGCTTCTGTTGCCATATGCTTAGAGCAGAGGTGACATCTCAAATACGAATTAAAACTTTGTCTTATTGAAAAATCACCAGGTACATTCAAAACAGCAAATACTTAAGTAGTCTGGTGCGGAAAGATGTACACATAGGGCAGTGAGCATGGACATGGTCCACATCCGGGCTGAGGAATTAGGACAACTTGATCCTAAGAGCAGTTGGGAGCCACTAAAAGGTTTAAGCTAGAGAAGGACATAATCAGAATAAAGGTGGTTGTTTTTAATGTCCCTTAGTTCAGTAGAGAGAACAAATTGGTTAAAAGGACAAGCAGTTTGCAGACTTATAGGGATGTTTTTAAAATTAGGTGAAATAATAGTCTGTACCTGGGTAGTGACAGTGGAGACAGAAGTAGGTAGACTGACCAGAGTGGTTTAAGAAGGTAGAATTCACAGGACTTGGTAATTGAAGGTGATGCTTGGTAATCCTATTTCCTAATTTAGGGAACTCAGGCAGTATACAATGGGAGTGGGGTTTCATTTGAGCTGGAAGTGCTCAGAGGGTGTTGCACCTGTGGACCTTTAGCTCAGGAGGGAGGGGTCAGCTATAGATTCAGATTCCGGTTCATCAGAGTAGCACAATGACAGCCCTAGGCTGAGAGTAGAAGGGAAAGAAAGCCAGAGATGGGAGGCAGCCACATAGGAAAGACCAGACAAGGAGGAGGAAGATAGGAGAGAGAAGTATCCTGAGCATTTCAAGGAGGAGCTGGCCTGCACCAGCTGCTGAGGCAGTGTTGCCTAAGGAGGCCGAGAAGTGCCGTGGGAAGCAGCACTGGAGAGCGTGTGGGTGCCGTCCTTTGTTGGGTGTGAGGGGTGTGGGATTGCAGGGGTGAGGAGGTGGATGCTGGATGGAGCAGGCACTTACGAGTTGATCTGAGGAGGAGGAAGGCAGTGTCCAGAGAGGAAGGGGTCAAGGGACTGTTTGTTGCTTCTGCCTAGAGAAGAGCTTAAAGCATATTTAACTACTGTCTAAATAAGACTGCCTATAACCATATTTAAATTTCGTTTCTGGTTTTTTGTTTTGTTTTGGTCTGGTTTTTGTTTGTGTTGGGTTGGGGGTTTTATTGGTACTGGTTCCTTAAGCTTTAAGAATTTAGTATATTAAATTGGTTTTTAGAATTGGAAGAAATAAACACGGGGAGAGATTTTCAGAAATTTTTGAAACAATTTAAAAAACGTTTCATCTCAGAAATCATATATAAAATTTTCATTACCAGAGTGTGAGGGTGTGGAGAAAGCACATTCTTCTCACCCACCGATGTGGGACATATAATTGGTTCTAGCAGGGCTTCTCAACCTTCCCGCTCCTGACATTGTGGACCAGATCATTTGTAGGATATGTAACAGCATCCCTAACCTCTGCATCAGATGTCATTAGTACCCACCCTGTAACCACCAGTAATATCTCCGTACATTGCCTGGATTCCCCTGGGGGGGCAAAACCACCCCAGTGAGAACCACTGGATTACATCCTTTTGAAGGGCATTTGTCAGATCCCCCGTGAGATGCATGCCCTTTGACCTTGCTCTTGCACAGCTTAGAAACCTACTCTGTAGAAACACTGTCTGGAGTGGTAGCACATCGGATGGCCTTGTTCTTGGAGGAAAGCGTACTGGCTTGCCCTGGTCCTTTACAATATATTATTTAATTTCAGCCTCAGTGTTCTGAGGCAGAAGTACTGTGACCCCCTTTTGACAAATAGAAACAGTGAGACTCAGAATTAGGGACTTACTTGAAGTCCCATAGCTTTGTAAATAACAGACAGGAGAGAACATGGATGTAGGTCTTTTTACTCTAGAAAGGTCTTTGAACTGTGTCCAGGTCCATCTTAAATTTGCCAAATTCAAATTTGTATTTATGCTTAATTAGTCTCCTTTAAAGCAGCTTCTAGGGAAATTTTGAAATTATTCTGTGATGCTAAGAGACTTGAAAAATGGAGCACGCTAGAGCTTAGAAAGGCCTGGTTGATCAATGATGGAACCTGTCCTGAAGCTGACTACCTGAAGAAAGGCCTGGTATTTGTTCTGTCTTGGGACAGAAGTATCTTTTTCGGAGTTGCCCATCTCCCCAGGAGTCAGGGGTAAAGTTGAATGTAGCAGATTTCAGTACTGCTCACAGAGTAAAAGGAGTGTACCACTGTTGGTTTACATAACAGTTTGTAACCCTTGGTGAGACCTGATGCCAGGTTTTCTTCCCCCTGTCCAACATTCTTGTCCTTCTCTTCACAAAGAACTCCCAGGCTCACATGTGGAGAAAGGGGCAAACACAGATTGGTAGTTAACTTATTTTACAGCTAAGTAATTACTACTCCTTTTCCCCCCCACCGTAGGCCTGTAAAAGAGGAAATTCTGATATTGTACGACTTGTAATTGAGTGTGGAGCTGACTGCAATATTTTGTCAAAGCACCAAAACAGTGCACTGCATTTTGCAAAGCAGTCTAACAACGTGTTGGTGTATGACTTGCTGAAGAATCATTTAGAGACGTAAGTGTGAGCGAATGTGCCCTGGTTAAGTCAGAGTCTGTTTGGACACATCATAATTAAAATGGCCTGTGTATAATTGCTCAGACAAAGATTATTAAGTGGAAGTCCTGACAGGTTTCTATTCTCAAAAGATCGTAAGTTTAGTAAGTGGCATATGAATTATTTTTCTGACTGTTACTGAGGTCTCAAACTTTCAAACTTAACAGTGTCCTATCTGGGAGTATCTCATTAAAATCTTAATTATGCTCGTAATTTGCCTCATGCTTTCTTAAAACTGTTTAATCCGTAGTTCTTTTTTTTTTTAATAGACATAATTTTTTCAAGCAGTTTTAGGTTCACAGTGAAATTGAGCCAAAAGTCCAGAGAGTTCCTATATATCCTCTACTTCCATACATGCACAACCTCCCCTACTGACATCTGTCACCAGAGTGGTGCATTTGCTAAAACCAGTGAGCCTGCATTGACAGTTACCACCCAAAGTCCATGGTTTACATTCGGGTTCACCTTGGTGTTGTGTGTTCTGGGGTTTTGACAAATGTATGACATGTACCCACCATTAGTGTCATACAGAATAGCACTGCCCTAAAAATCCTCTGTGCTCTGCCTGTTCATCCCTTCCTGCCCCGGACCTGTGGCAGCTCCTGACCTTCTTGCTGTCTCTGTTGTTTTGCTTTTTCCAGAATGCCATGCAGTTGCCCTTTTCAGATTGGCTTCTTTCACTTAGTAATATGCATTGAAGACTCCTCCATGTCTTTTTTTTTTTTTGCTTTAATTCCAGTTAGTTAACATAGCATTATATTTCAGGTGTACAATATAGTGATTCAGCAGCTTTGTGCATTACTCAGTGCTCATCGCTCTTAATCCCCTTCGCTGATTTCCCCCATCCCCCACCCACCTCCCCTGTGGGAACTATCAGTTTGTTCTCCATAGTTGTCTGCTTTTTGGTTTGGATCTTTATTTTTCCTTTGTTCATTTGTTCTGTTTCTTAAATTCCACATATGAGTGAAATCATATGGTATTTGTCTTTCTCTGACTTACTTCACTTAGCATTCTATCTACTCTCTCGAGCCGTCCATGTTGCAAATGACAAGATTTCACTTTTTATGGCTGACTAATATACATACCACCTCTTCTTTATCCATTCATCATCTATCGATGGACACTTGGCTGCTTCCATAATTTGGCTGTTGTAAATAATGCTGTGTAAACATAGCGGTCCTCCATATCTTCATGGCTTGATACCTTATTTCTTTTTAATGCTGAACAGTATTCCATTGTCTGGATGTACCGCAGTTTATCCGTTCAACTTCATGCTTTTTCAAAAGAATTCTAAATCATTTTATTTCAGTCGAAAGTTCATACAGGTAATTTGGAAGCTTTTTTCTAAAGAATTATTTCGGCTTACTCAGCCATCAAAAAGAATGAAATCTTGTCATTTACAACCATGTGGTTGGAACTAGAGGGTATTATGCTAAGCAAAATAAGTCAGAGAAAGACAAGTACATGATTTCATTCATGTGGAATTTAAGAAACAAAACAGATGAACATAGGGGAAAGAAAGGAAAAATAAAATAAAATGAAAATTAAGAACCACCATAAGGACCATTAGGCAAACCATAAGAGATGCTGAACTCTAGGAAACTAAGGGTTGCGGGAGGGAAGGTGGGGGTGGGTAGGGATAATTGGCTGATGGGCATTAAGGAGGGCACTTGATGTAATGAGCCCTGGGTGTTATATGCAACTGATGAATCACTAAATTCTGCCTCTGAAACTAATAAAGAAAAAGAATTATTTTGGCAACACATAACAAACTTCACAAACAGTAAATACAAGTAAGGTGTTTATTGTTCAAAATAACAGGGAGTCCATGGGTAGGCAGCTGTGGGCAGGAAAAAGCCACTCTTCCCCTCTTCCCCTCCACCACCCTTAGGGTGTGACTTGGATCTTCATGCCTGCATGATGCTTATTCCAATTCCAGGATATATTCTAAGCAGAAAGTAAGGTAAATTTCAGACGAGAGACAAAAAAAAACAAACCAAAAGGACATGTATGTGGTGAGTCTGCCCATCAGCAGCCTTTGCTGGGAGCCTTACCCAAATGGTAATTTCTCTGTGTGTCCGTGAGCCAACACAGTGGATTGCCACTCCTAAAACTGGGATATCCTGGGCAAACCAAATGAGTTGGTTACCTTCCCAGCAAGATTGTTTAAAAATATTTCCTGAGTTAGCACTGATCATTTTATTTAACTGCCTTCTAAACTAAGTACTATAAAGATGTGTATGGCAGTTCTCAAATTTATTAATAGAATTTTCATTTTCATTAGAAAGATAAGTCTGTCTGTATACCAGGAACTATTCAGAAGGCTGGGAAGATGGAGACAGCAGCAGGGGGAGAAGACTTGCCCTCTTAGAGCCTAAATTCCCTGTGACAACATAGACAGTAAGACAGATAGTGTGTCAGATGCTAAGTGCTAAAGAAAAATAGAGTGGGGAAGCAGGATGAGTAGGAAGTTACATTTATTTTAAAGGTTGATATGGGAAGGCCTCACTGGTATTCAGCAGTTTGATAATATGACTCCTGGTTATTTTCTACATTAATAATAACAACTCTTACTGTATTTTTTGACTAGACTTTCAAGAGTAGCAGAAGAAACAATAAGGGACTACTTTGAAGCACGTCTTGCTCTATTAGAACCAATTTTCCCAATAGCATGTCATCGTCTCTGTGAGGGGCCAGATTTTTCAACTGATTTCACTTACAAACCCCCACAGAACATACCAGAAGGTAAGCCTATGTTTTTCTGTTTGAAAAGTGACACTGTAAATATCAGCTGGTTTTTAATCAGACGAGATCGGGCGCATTCAGGGTGGTATGGCTGTAGACTATGAGCTGATTTTTAAACAGAACTCTGTGAATATAATCTTAACAGAATCCCATTATGTATAATAATTATGTAAAATAGTTAACAGCAGAGCTACTCTGGCAGAAAAAAGAGACCCAGCTGATACCTACCATCCCAGGTGACTTTGAGGGATCCACAGAGCACTGTGTTACCACTTGTTAAAAAGCATAGGGGTGCCTGGGTGGCTCAGTCGGTTAAGTGTCTGACTCCTGATTTTGGGTCAAGTCACACATGATCTCAGAGTCGTGAGATCAGACCCTGAGTTGGGCTCTTTGCACAGCAGGGAGTCTGCTTGAGATTTTCTCTCTCGCTCTGTCCCTCCATCGGGACCAATAAAGCCCTCAAATAAAGAAATAAATATTTAAAAAATTTTTAAAAATGAGAAGCATGGAAGTTGGGGCTGTTCTTTCTGCCCATGGGTCCTGTCCCCCGTGCTTTAATGAAACCACCTTTTTTGCACCGGGGGGTGGGGGGGGGTGGGGAGGGGAACGTATGGAAGTTGGATCTTAATAATTGTACTGCCTTTTGTTAAAATTGAGTTTTATTAAAATTTAGCTAGCTTCAAGATGATAAGCCCAGAATCAGTATTTTTCCTGAATTTTATTAAAAGAAAAAGTCACTGTTTTGGCTCATAGGAAAGTTGAGTAGCAGAGATGGAAACTTCAGTTCTGCTTCCTAGCCTCTGCTTAACAGCTGCTCTGTAAGCAATACCATGACATGGCGTGGCCCTTCTTTAGGACATGGACGCAGCATGTTTAAGTGGAGAGAACACTGCCTCTGCCTTCATGAAAGTACATATTTAAAAAAATATGTATTGGACGCCTGGGTGGCTCAGTCAGTTAAATGTCTGCCTTTGGCTCAGGTCATGATCTCAGGGTCCAGGGAACAAGTCCTGCCATCAGGCTCTGTGCTCAGTGGGGAGTCTGCTTCTCCCTCTCCCTCTGGCCGCCCACCCTTGTTCATATTCCCTCTCTCAAATAAATAAATAAATATTTAAAAAATATTTATGTATTCATTAATGAAAATTTAAAATACAACCATACCATGAAAATTTAATTAAAGACAGCCATTCATAACACCTGTGTTTAGTGAACTTGACATTGAAGAATCATTTGTGGTTTCAACCGTCCAAATGGATTGCTTCCATTGCTGGGTAGTGAGCACGAGTTTGGGGAACAGGGTATAGCAGTGGCTGAGCTGATCCGGGCCAGTCTCCCAGCATCCACAACTTACGGGCTTCAGTGTACCTGGACCGCCTTAGGGTTACTCAGTTTTTTTTTCTGCACATGCACAATGTCTATGGCCACCAGAAATCTTCTGTCTGAAATCTAACCAAAGATGCCTCGTCATCCTCAGATACAAGATCCTGAGAGGTTTTCCCAACCCTTGGTAGTCAGTGTGGTCTCAGCCTGCCCTGGGAGCTTGTTAGAGATGCAGATTCTCAGGCCCCGCCCAGGCCTGCCTCTCAGTTGACACCCTGGTGAGATCTCAGGTGATTTATCAACACACTCAAGTGTGAGAGGCACTGACCTTGGTGGTTCCTTGAGGGGATTTTGATTGTGTTTAACAACGAGTTTGGATGGAGAAAACATTTATACTGATTCCATGAAACAACTGCTAGCAAACTGATAGCATTCCTCGGGTCATTTTATATCTGTGCAATTGAAGATTTGTCGGACTAGATCTAACTCATTTTGGTTAGAATAAACAGCACCTGAACGAAGGATTTTCAAATAGGATTTTCTCTGTAAACCACTAGTCCCCATTCAGGCCATTTTGAAGTGTTACCACTACTCTCCAATAACAAATACTCTAGTCAACCTCTGTCCCAGATTAGATGCTCATTCATAGTGGAGCTGAGGGGAAAAAGACAAGGAATGGTCCCTATATTGTCTGTAGGCCTTTTCTTCCTTTGAACCTTAGCACTCTGCGGGTGCGGGTGGGTACTGATTGCATTTCAAAGCTGGAGAGCAAAATCAGTATGACAAACCTTAAATATCTTGAAAGGAGAGGAGAGCGAGCCAGGGGCTCGGCATGTCCTCCTTTCCCTGGGACCTAGAACAAGTAAAGCCAATGGTTCCTTAGGGTGTCTTTTATGAAGTCTCCTCTTGTTTATAATTGGGCTGGGTCACTGTTTTTTCATCTTAAAAATGGCTTACCAGAAAGGTCAGAGTTCATGTATCTATTTTCTTTTCTTTCTTTTTTTTTTTTTTTTTACTTTTTGAGACATTTAGTTTTGGGTTTTTTTTTAATGATTTTTTATTATATTATGTTAGTCACCATACAGTACATCCCCGGTTTCCGATGTAAGGCTCGATGATTCATTAGTTGCGTATAACACCCAGTGCACCATGCAATATGTGCCCTCCTTACTACCCATCACCAGTCTATCCCATTCCCCCACCCCCCTCCCCTCTGAGGCCCTCAGTTTCTATCTCATAGTACATAGTCTCTCATGTTTCATTCCCCCTTCTGATTACCCCCCCTTTCTTTATCCCCTTTCTTCCCCTACTGATCATTCTAGTTCTTATGTTCCATAGATGAGAGAAATCATATGATAGTTGTCTTTCTCTGCTTGACTTATTTCACTTCGCATTATCTCCTCCAGTGCCGTCCATGTTGTAGCAAATGTTGAGAACTCATTCTTTCTGATAGCTGAGTAATATTCCATTGTATATATGGACCACAACTTCTTAATCCAGTCATCTGTTGAAGGGCATCTCGGCTCCTTCCACGATTTAGCTATTGTGGACATTGCTGCTATGAACATTGGGGTGCATATGGCCCTTCTCTTTACTACGTCTGTATCTTTGGGGTAAACACCCAGTAGTGCAATGGCTGGATCATAGGGTAGCTCAATTTTTAACTTTTTAAGGGACCTCCACACTGTTTTCCAGAGTGGCTGTACCAACTTGCATTCCCACCAACAATGCAGGAGGGATCCCCTTTCTCCACATCCTCTCCAACAATTGTTGTTTCTTGCCTTGTCTATTTTTGCCATTCTAACTGGCGTAAGGTGGTATCTCAGTGTGGTTTTGATTTGAATTTCCTTGATGGCAAATGATTTTGAACATTTTTTCATGTGTCTGTTAGCCATTTGTATGTCTTCATTGGAAAAGTGTCTGTTCATATCTTCTGCCCATTTTATGATTTGTTTATTTGTTTCTCGTGTACTGAGTTTGAGAAGTTCTTTGTAGATCTTGGATACCAGTCCTTTATCTGTAGTGTTATTTGCAAATATATTCTCCCATTCCGTGGGCTGCCTCTTAGTTTTTCTGACTGTTTCCTTGGCTGTGCAGAAACTTTTAATCTTGATGAAGTCCCATAAATTCATTTTATCTTTTATTTCTCTTGCCTTTGGGGATGTATCATGAAAAAGGTTGCTTTGGCCGATGTCGTAGAGGTTGCTGCCTATGTTCTCCTCTAGAATTTTGATGGATTCCTGTCTCACATCAAGGTCTTTCATCCATTTGGAGTTTATTTTTGTGTATGGTGCTGGATAGTGGTCAAGTTTCATTCTTTTGCATGTAGCTGTCCAATTTTCCCAGCACCATTTATTGAAGAGACTGTCTTTTTCCCACCGGATGTTTTTTCCTGCTTTATCAAATATTAGTTGCCCAAAGAGCTGAGGGTCCATTTCTGGGCTCTCTATTCTGTTCCATTGGTCTATGTGTCTGTTTTTGTGCCAGTACCATGCTGTCTTTGTGATCACAGCTTTGTAGTACAGCTCGAAACCCGGCATTGTGATGCCCCCAGCTTGGTTTTTCCTTTTCAACAGTTCCTTGGAGATTCGGGGCCTTTTCTGTTTCCATACAAATTTAAGGACTATTTGTTCCAGTTCTTTGAAAAATGTCCTCGGTATTTTGATCGGGATAGCATTGAAAGTGTGGATTGCTCTGGGTAGCATGGACATTTTAACTATGTTAATTCTTCCAATCCATGAACATGGAATATCTTTCCATCTTTTTATGTCTTCCTCAATGTCTTTCAAGAGTGATTTATAGTCTCTAGAATATAGGTCCTTTACGTCTCTGGTTAAGTTAATTCCAAGGTAACGTATGGTTTTTGGTGCTATTGTAAATGGGATGGATTCCCTAATTTTTCTTTCTTCAGTCTCGTTATTCGTGTATAGAAATGCAACTGATTTCTGAGCATTGATTTTGTATCCCGCCACGTTACTGAATTGCTCTATAACTTCTAATAGTTTGGGAGTGGCTTTTTTTGGGTTTTCCATATAGAGTATCATGTCATCTGCGAAGAGAGACATTTTGACTTCTTCTTTGCCGATTTGAATACCTTTGATCCCTTTTTGTTGTCTGATTGCTGTTGTAAGGACTTCTAGTACTATGTTGAATAATAGTGGCGAGAGTGGGCATCCTTGTCGTGTTCCTGATCTTAAGGGAAAGGCTTCCAGCTTTTCCCCATTGAGAATAATATTTGCAGTAGGCTTTTCATAGATGGCTTTTATGAGATTGAGAAATGTACCCTCTATTCCTACACTCTGAAGGGTTTTAATCAGGAAAGGATGCTGTATTTGTTAAATGCTTTTTCGGCATCGATTGAGACGATCATATGGTTCCTGAGTCTTTTCTTGTTGATATGATGTATCACGCTGATTGGTTTGCGAATATTGAACCACGCTTGCATCCCAGGTATGAATCCCACTTGATCGTGATGGATAATCCTTTTAATGTACTGTTGGATTCTATTAGCAAGTATCTTGTTGAGGATTTTGGCATCCATATTCATTAGGGAAATCGGTCTGTAATTCTCCTTTTTGATGGGGTCTTTGCCTGGTTTGGGGATCAAGGTAATATTGGCTTCATAGAATGAGTTTGGTAGCTTTCCTTCTGTTTCTATTTTTTGAAATAGCTTTAGGAGAATAGGTATTATTTCTTCTTTGAATGTTTGGTAGAATTCCCCAGGAAAACCATCCGGGCCTGGAGTTTTGTTATTTGGAAGGTTGTTTATCACTGACTCAATCTATTCATAATTAATTGGCCTGTTTAAGAAATCAATTTCTTCCTGTTTCAGTCTTGGTAGTTTATATAAGGTTTCCAGGAAGGATTCCATCTCTTCCAGATTGCTTAGTTTATTGGCATAAAGCTGTTGATAAAAATTTCTAATTATCCTTCCAATTTCAATGGTGTTCGTCATGACCTCTCCTTTTTCATTCATAATTTTAATAATCTGGGTCCTTTCTCTTTTCTTTTGGATAAGTCTTGCCAGTGGTCTGTCAATTTTATTGATTCTCTCCAAGAACCAGCTTCTAGTCCTGTTGATCTGCTCTACTGTACTTCTGGTTTCTGCTTGATTGATTTCAGCTCTAATCTTGGTCAGCTGCTTCCTCGTGCGTGGATTAGGCCTGTCCCTCTGTTGCTGTTCCAGTTTCTTGAGGTGAGAATATAAAAACTGCATTTTAGATTTTTCTATTCTTTTGAGTGAGGCTTGGATGGCTATGTATTTCCCCCTTAGGACTGCCTTTGCAGTATCCCATAGGTTTTGGACTGTTGTATTTTCATTCTCATTGGTCTCCATAAATTGTTTAATTTGATTTTTGATTTCCTGGTTTATCGAGTCATTCCTGAGCAGGATGGTTCTTAGTCTCCAAGTGTTTGAGTTTCTTCCAAATTTTTCCTTGTGGTTGAGTTCCAATTTCAGAGCGTTGTGGTCTGAGAATATGCAGGGAATAATTTCAATCTTTTGGTATCGGCTGAGACCTGTTTTGTGTCCCAGAACATGGTCTATTCTTGAGAATGTTCCATGGGCATTAGAATAGAATGAGTATTCTTTGGTTCTGGGGTGTAGTGTTCTATATATATCTATGAGGTCCAACTCGTCGAGTATGGCATTCAAAGCCTTTGATTCCTTGCTTAGTGTTTGCCAGGGTGTTCTGTCTATTTCTGATAGTGGAGTGTTGACGTCCCCTACTATTAGTGTATTTTTATTTATATGTCTCTTTATTTCTGGTTAAGAGTTGGCTTGTGTATCTTGCTGCTGTGCTCCCCTGTTGGGGGCATATATATTTATAATTGTCATATGCACTTGTTGAATACTTCCTTTAAGAATAATATATGCCCTTCTGCGTCTCTAACTATAGTCTGTAGTTTAAAATCCAATTTATCTGATATGAGAATTGCTACCCCAGCTTTCTTTTGAGGTCCATTTGCGTGAAAGATGGTACTCCATCCCCTTACTCTCAGTCTGAATGCATCTTTGGGTTCGAAATGAGTCTCTTGTAGACAGCAAATGGATGGGTCATTTCTTTTTATCCAATCTGCAACCCTGTGGCGTATATGGGAGTGTTCAAACCATTTACATTGGCACTAAGAACTGAGAGATAGAATTTTAATGATGCCATGTTGCCAGTAAAGTCTTTGTTTGTATTGGCTGTGACTTTCTGTTCTGTATCACTCTTGGGGCCTTTTTACTTCTATAGAACCCCCTTTAATATCTCCTGTAGGGCTGGTTTCGTGGTTACGAAATTGGTTAGTGACTGGCGATTCTGAAATGTCTTTATTTCTCCATCAATTCTGAATGACAGCCTTGCTGGATAAAGGATCCTTGGCTGCATGTTTTTCTCTGAAAGAGCTTTAAATATGCTCCCCCAACCCTTTCTCTCATTCCAGGTCTGTGTAGACAGGTCTGACGTAATTCTGATGCCTTTGCCTTGGTACGTGAGAAATTTCTTTGCCCTGGCCGCTTTCAGTACTGTATCCTTGGATCTAATATTTGCGAATTGTACTATGACGTGACGTGTCATAGGTTTGTTGTGGTTGAGCTTGGGAGGGGTCCTCTCTGCCTCTTGGACACAAATGTTTGTTTCCCGTGCTAGATTAGGGAAGTTTTCAGCTACAATTTGTTCAAATATCTCTTCTAGACCTCTGTTTTTCTCCACCCCCTCGGGGATGCTGATGATTCTAACATTGGATCACATTGGATCGTTTCATTGAGTCAGTAATCTCCCGTAACCTACATTCATGGGCTTGGATTTTTTTAAAGCATCTTCTATTTTGGTTTTTTCCTCTATTAACCCATCGTCCAGTTCACTCACCCGTTCCTCTGCTTCTGTGACCCTGGCTGTCAGAGTCTCTAGTTTTGCCTGCATTTGGCTCATAGAATTTTTAATTTCTGTCAGATTCGCTCTCATTTCTGTCCTTAGGGATTCTATATTCTCAGTAACCTTTTCGTTAATACTTTTTTCAGTTCTACTCATCATTTTGACCATCGTTACTCTGAATTCCATTTCTGATACTTTGGTTACATCCATATCCATTATTTCTGTGGCAGAGGCCACAGACTCACTGTCTTTTCTTTGCTGGGGGGGGGGGGGGGCTTCTCCTTCTTGTCATTCTGATGAGGAGAGGTTGCGGGGTTGTCCAGAGCCCAAATTATTGACTGGGTCCCAGGCCGTGCCCCTTGTTTTATAGGGATCTTAGGGATGTGGGCTTCTTCTTTAAAGATTTTATTTATTTATTTATCTGAGAGAGAGAGAGACAGACAGCAAGAACGGGAACAGAAGCAGGGGAGTGGGAGAGGAAGAAGCAGGCTCCCAGCGGAGGAGCCCGATGAGGGACTCCTTTCTGGAACGCCGGGATCACGCCCTAAGCCGAAGACAGGCGCTCAGTGACTGCGCCACCCAGGCATACCGAGTTGTGGGCTTCTTGATTTTTCAGCCTGCCTTCTGTGTTCTGGGGGAGGGGCCTGCCGCACCGATACTCAGGCAACCCTGTTTGGGTAGAGTCTCCGTGTCCCCTGCGAGGGGTGATGGGGATGGGCACGCTGTGAGCCGGTATTTCTAGGCTTTTGTTCTCTGGCGGCTTTCCCTGGCGGTTTGCTGTGCCTCTTCTGAGAGAGCAGCAGAGGCTGAATTGTCACAGAACAGAGGGATTGCGGCCCGTTCTCCAGTGATATTCTGGCCACTTTAACTCTGTTACTGTTGGTGCTGCTCAACCCTGCAGCGTCCCGGGATGTGCGCCCCACACCCGGCGTCCCAGCCCTCACTTCCAGGGCCGGCGCGTCTCTGTCCTTTGTGTTTCTAACGCCGCCAGCCGCCCCGCGCGCACTCCGGGAGCTCGGTCTCAGTCTGGATCCCGTGAGCACACCGGGATTCCGGTGTTCTTCAAGATGCCTGGTGGCGCGCGCTCCTGGCTCACCGGTCTCAGTCTGCTCTCTCGCGGGTGCCGTCCGTGAGTCCGCCCGCTCTCCCGTGCAGGTGGCTGCCGCTTCCCGACGCCCGAACACGGCGGCTCCCTCCCCCTTCCGTTTATCTTCCGATATCTGTGCGCGGTTTCACGGCTCCCCTTAGCACTGGAGATGTTCATTTGTAGAGATCCAGATGTATCTTCCTGCGTCTCAGGCTGATTCCGTGGTTATTTAGGCTGGTCTGGTACCTATCCAGCTCGACTCAGGGGACCGGCTGAAAAAGGGGTCCCCTACTCCTCCGCCATCTTAACTCTTCCCCCATGTATCTATTTTCTATTACACCAGAAGTATGACTTTGTTGAGAAAAATGAGTCATGCAGAATATTTTGGATATTCAGTGGAAGCTTCAAATCTCATGGTTCCCCCCCCAAAATAAGTTTTGGTGTTAATCAGAAAATTTGGAAAAGGCAGAATACTATATAGAAGAAAATGACAGTCACTCAAACCCACACCAGAGAGAACCACCATAGAAGTTTGCTTCCATGGACATTTTCACACTCAGCAGCAACTTTTTTAAATTTATTTTTAATTTTTTATTATGTTATGTTAGTCACCATACAGTACATCATCAGTTTTTGATGTACTGTTCCATGATTCGTTGTTTGCATATAACACCCAGTGCTCCATGCAATATGTGCCCTCCTTACTACCCATCACCAGTCTATCCCATTCCCTCATCCCCCCCCCCCCGCCGAAGCCCTCAGTTTGTTTTCCAGAGTCCATAGTCTCTCGTGGTTCATTCCCCCTTCTGTTTATCCCCTTCATTCTTCCCTTCCTTCTCCCTGCTATTCCTTATGTTCCACAAATGAGTGAAACCATATGATATTTCTTTCTCAGCTTGACTTATTTCACTTAGCATAATCTCCTCCAGTCCCATCCATGTTGCTGCAAATGTTGGGTAATTGTTCTTTCTGAAGGCTGAGTAATATTCCATTGTATATATGGACCACATCTTCTTTATCCATTCGTCTGTTGAAGGGCATCTCGGCTCCTTCCAGAGTTTAGCTATTGTGGACAATGCTGCTATGAACATTGGGGTGCATATGGCCCCTCTCTGTATCTTTGGGGTAAATACCCAGTAGTGCAATTGCTGGGTCATAGGGCAGCCCTATTTTTAACTTTTTAAGGGACCTCCACACTGTTTTCCATAGTGGCTGTACCAACTTGCATTGCCACCAACAATGTAGGAGGGATCCCCTTTCTCCACATCCTCTCCAACATTTGTTGTTTCTTGCCTTGTCAATTTTTGCCATTCTAACTGGTGTAAGGCGGTATCTCACTGTGGTTTTGATTTGAATTTCCCTGATGGCTAATGATGTTGAACATTTTTTCATGTCTGTTAGCCATCTGTGTGTCTTCATTGGAAAAGTGTCTGGTCATATCTTCTGCCCATTTTTTGATTTGATTATTTGTTTCTCATGTATTGAGTTTGAGAAGTTCTTTATAGATCTTGGATACCTTTTATCTGTAGTTTCATTTGCAAATATCTTCTCCCATTCTGTGGGCTGCCTTAGTTTTGATGACTGTTTCCTTTGCTGTTCAGCAGCTTTTTATCTTGATGGAGTCCCAAAAGTTCATTTTTTCTTTTGCTTCCCTTGCCTTTGGAAACGTGTCATGAAAATGGTTGCTGTGGCTGATGTCGTAGAGGTTGCTGCCTATGTTCTCCTCTATGATTTTGATGGATTCCTGTCTCACATCGAGGTCTTTCATCCATTTGGAGTTTATCTTTGTGTATGGTGTGAGAGAGTGGTCAAGTTTCATTCTTTTGCATGTAGCTGTCCAATTTTTCCAGCACCATTTATTGAAGAGACTGTCTTTTTCCCACCAGATGTTTTTTCCTGCTTTGTCAAAGATTAGTTGACCATAGAGCTGAGGGTCCATTTCTGGGCTCTCTATTCTGTCCCATTGGTCTATGTGTCTGTTTTTGTGCCAGTACCATGCTGTCTTTGTGAACACAGCTTTGTAGTATAGCTTGAAATCAGGCAACATGATGCCCCTAGCCTTGTTTATCTTTTTCAACATTTCCTTGGCAATTCAGGGTCTTTTCTAGTTCCACACAAATTTTAGGATTGTTTGTTCCAGCTCTTTGAAAAATGGCGTTGTATTTTGATCGGGATGGTGTTGAAAGTGTAGATTGCTCTGGGTAGCATGGACATTTTAAGTATGTTTATTCTTCTGATCCATGAGCATGGAATGTTTTTCTATCTTTTTGTGTCTTCTTCAATGTCTTTCATCAGTGCTCTGTAGTTTCTAGAGTATTGATCCTTTACCTCTCTGGTTAAGTTTATTCCAAGATACGGTTTTTGGTGCTATTGTAAATGGAATCGCTTCCCTAATTTCTCTTTCTTCTCTTTTAAAAATTTGTTCCATGAGTTGTCAGTAGGGATTACTTGGGACAAAAAATAAAAGGGGTCCCTGTGGTTTGAAAAATGCTAGGTAACACCAGGTTTTGAAATTGGACTCATTGGTGTGAGTGGGCACCAGGTGGGTGTGCACCACCAGGCTTACTGAGGGGACTGCTCCCAACTTGTACAGGTGCGCCTTCCTCAGAGTTGAAAGGTGGCCATGGTAGGATTGGTATTAAAATCTATGTTTATATCTCCCTTATTCAGGCTCTGGCATCCTGCTGTTTATTTTCCATGCCAACTTTTTGGGTAAAGAAGTTATTGCTCGGCTCTGTGGACCGTGTAGTGTACAAGCTGTAGTTTTAAATGATAAATTTCAACTTCCAGTTTTTCTGGTAAGATTTTCTGTAGTTCATTAACATTCTTCTAATCCAGAAGCACAGATGACTTTTAGTTGTGTGTTTTAATAAAATATGTTAATTATAATTAAGCCAATTGGAAATGAGGCAATAACCCATAATTCTAAAGTAAAATTATCCAAAATTTTGTCATAAGAATTTGGATTTCTCATGTTTGATATATATGCCTTAAGTTATGTTTACCATAATGTCTTAGTGCATTCTGAATATAAATTCTTAAGGTATAAGCAACATACTGATTTTAAATATTCTGCATTTTCCCACCATTATAATTACAAACATTCACCTAAAGGAAATTTAGGAAATTTTAAAAGTATACCCATTCTGTGCTTCCAGTACCTAGAACATGGGTGTATTTATGCTTAGTTTTAATGTATGTAGCTTTAGTTAACCATCATATTGTAATTTTGATTTATAATAAAATAATGTATTAGTGGGTATATAAATTTTTTTTAACAGAAAGGGTCTTAAAGAATCTTTGTGTATGTTTCCTTTTCTATACTTAGAATTCTTTCCTTAGGCTGAATTAAGCAAAATCAACTGTTTATGAAGATTTTTTAACACTGATGCTGTATATGGCTGCATACATGCTAATCCTACAGATTTATCTGGATGCTGTTTTTGCAGCTAAATTTTACAAGCTTTTTTGTCATTTGTATCTTTTTAATAAATCAAGAGAAAACTAATCACAGCAAACTGATCTATATAAAGTATAAAACTTGTTTTCTGTTTTACATCATTGGAATCTGAAATGTTTCTGTTAAGATACAGTGATGCTCTCAGATGTCGAATTTTGTCTGAGGAAACACTGACTGGTTGGTCTCTCTCCGTAGGATAGTCATTTTGTTTACTCGTTCAGCCCTGCTGCAGGCCTCAATAAACTCTTCATAAGGTTGACGGAAGCGCCTTCTGCCAAGGTGAAAATCCTTTCCTCACATTTAGTGCAGCTACTCCTATTGCTACTCCAGATTCCATCAGCAACAGCAGAAAAAACTTCCGAGAATGCTGTGTTCCTGGTGTGCCTGTCCTGGAGACAAGTGCTCTCTGGATAGCAGCGCACCGGAATCTACAGATGTGTTAGACATAAATTGTGTGTCAAGAAAGGGACTGATGGTAAGGATGCATCTCTCCGGTACTGAGCCGTCGGAGCTGTATTCTGCCTTTGTTATTTAATGTATGACATTTTACGTATGTCTCTAGGCTGTTCACTTAACATTGAAGCCGGGCCAAAAGTCTATGCAAGAAATAGTAGTTATTTACTATAATAATCTAAAAATCAAATCATAAGCACTTGGATTTTTTATTAAAAGTGATAACCTAAGACCCTGATTTGATAACCAATTTGAGAACATTGCCAAATAAGACAGACAAATCTTGGTTGTGTGAGTTTTCCCTCTTCTAAGAAAGGGGAACTCTGCAGAGGTATCTGTACTGATACTTGTGCCTATTTTCTTTCAACAGGTTAAGCTGCTAATAGGTGCATACAGAGTACAGCTGCAGTGACGGAACGGAGAGTTGGGATGGAGTTATTTCCAGACCTGTTTTGGGACTCTGGCACAGCTGACACCTCCAGATTTGACATTTCATCTGTAACTCTTTTGCAGTTTCAGGCCTGTTATCTGTTACAGGCTCTAAGACAGGACATGGTGGTTCTAATATATTATAAAATATAGATGTAAGTATTTGTGCCAGTGTTCTGAAATCTCGATGTTGTCTCCAGACTGCATAATTCAGGTTTTCCACAATGTGGAATGGTATACAGGAGGAATATTTAAGAAAATTAAAAGTCTTTTTTCTAACTTGAAATTTTCTACTAGCCCTGGTGAATTTCTGTGTTAAAAACAATTAAGTGTGTATGTGATACTCAAGTTACCAAAGCACTAAATAAGGTGTGAATTTGCTGCCCCTGAAGGATGACTTTCTAACTTGGTAGGCAGATTTGAGGGAGGAGGTCTGAGCTGTTTGTAATATGCAGTTGCCACAGATCCTGAATTGGAGGTGACAACTTCGTGTATTTGAAGTTATCCTTATTCTTCGAAAAGATAAATCGGAATCTAAAATACAGCAAAAAAAATATAAGCCAGGACAGTAGGGGGCCTAAAAGAAGATATTACTTGTGGACTTTTATACTTGTTCTTGGAATCCATCAAGTAATTTTCAAAAGCCAGATCCTGTGCCCTTACTATGAACAGTGGGAAGCCAGCCGAGGTTTATCTGCCACACTGTGCCTCGTGTGAAGAGTTACTGCTTCTAGAGACTCCCCACAGGTCTCTCATAGTCTCTTAAGAAATATTTGGCAAACTAAGAAGTCAAACTCAGTCTGGACTATGGAGATGTGTAAAATTATTTAGTTCCGGATTGGTTTTATAATTTATAATTTTAATGAAATTTTTCAGAATGTCATATATGGTAGACCACATACATTGTACAGACATTTCAGAGAGCCATTTTTACTTTACATATTGCCTTTTCCTACATTGTTCTCAATAAAACACCAAATGTTGGTCTATTTTTTTTTTTTTTTTTTTGGTATCTCAAGTCTCAGGACTTCAAAACAAGGGGGATACTAATGTGTAATTTTTTAGCTAAATGATGGCTGGGATTGGAATTTTTTCATCTATACTGAATCATGTATGACTGGTACTGTATCTAACTTCATAGCTTTCTAGGAGAAAAGTTAATGCGTTTTGCGTGAGCAGTGGTGGTGGGTCGGGAACAGTCAGGGAGATAGTACGTTCAAATAATGCATAAGAGAAATGGGTTTTTAAAGAAAATTTCTGTTCTCAAAATCATGCTTAAGATAGTATCAGCTTTACAAGCACGCATTAAAAGGCGATGTGCTGTTTATCCAAGAGGGAAGGCCAGGCTAGAAATCCAGTAGAAAATCTGATGAATAATTCCTTTAGAAGTTAAGGAATACACACTGGGAAGTCAGCAAGGATTAAAAAAAAAAAACTTGTGACAGATTAAGAAACTATTAATCATGGGGAAATTGAGCGAGTTATTGTCACAGAAAGCAGGGTCAAGGAAGAAAGATAAAAGTGTGAGATTATTTGGGGTAACACAACCTTTGAGTTGTCCATCTCGACTTCTACCAGTTTTATGCCAGATGTGGTAGTAAATTATGTAAACAGTTGTGTCTACTAGGAAGAGAAAGTAGAGCCACACAATTTAATACCTTTTGTTCTAAACTATAGCTTCTCTATAGCCAGATGTAAAGCACACCTGTCTACTCTGAAAGTTCTGGTTTCCTAAGGATGGAGAAGACTTGAATCGTCTAGAGACTCGCACTTCATTGCTTTCTTGCTGGTTCTCTGATGAGGCAGCTAATTCCATCAGATACTGATAATGCTGCCACTTTGACATTTAAATAAAATGTGTACAAAGCTTGAGCCATGGTTTCTCTGGAAAACAAAGCAACTCTCAAGCAGCACCTTAGAAGGTTTACAGATTTCTTTAGTACTATAGGTCAAAACCAAAGCAGTCTTAGAAAGTATATACAATATAGAATACATAACTGAGCTTTATATCTAGGCCATAGGCAATCTTATCATTAAGCAGATCACCAAAAATGGGATGCATCATTGTTCAGCCAGACTGAGAAAAGCAAATAGTACACATCTTTATTTCAATTTTTTCTTAACTTAAAAAAAAAATTAAGGGGCACCTGGGTGGCTCAGTTGGTTAATATCTGCCTTGGCTCAGGTCGTGACCTTGGGGTCCTGAGTTCGAGCCTCACGTAGGGCTCCCTGCTCAGCGGGAGTCTGCTTGTCCCTCTCCCTCTACCCCTCACCACCCTTAGGCCAGTCGCGTGCTCTCTTTCTCTAACAATTTAAAAAAAAAAAAAAAATCACACTCCTTTCCGGTGCATATGGCAGTAAGGACAACATAATTGGGTTATTCAATTAATTTCTCTATATTCAGATCTGGTCCACTCTAATGAGTAGGGCTGTAGTAGAAAGCACATTATACATGCTTTTTTACCTGCAACAGTATACCAAAAAGCAGCATCCAGTACCCAAACTACTCAAATGTTGAACAGCTACAGTTAGGGAGTTTGGTTTCGCTCTGAGAACAGGTTATTTGCATACACTGTCTTCCTAAGTCATTCCCATCTTATTCAGTGAAATGTCAGGAGTTTGCAATTTGAAGCTCAGGTGCTTTTAGAACTGACAAGTGTTGTTATACTGGTAGCTTTCAAAATAATGTATTACTGCTGGAAAAAGTCTTAGCATCCAGAATGTGAACAGTGAAAGGACCTGATAAAGCATTTACCATGCAAGTGTAGTGTCTCAAGGAGGATGATTAGTCAAGACCAGGAAAAAGAAGGAAACATACACCAGAATTATCAAAAAGTGGTTTATGAAAAAGAATTTGGACAATTTTAATATTTTATGCAGTTAATGTTTAATAGCCTAAAACTATATAAACCCCTAAAATTGTTTTAAATTTTTAAAGCTTTATTGGCCCAAGCGTTGGCTAGGTAAATGCAGAGAACCACTGATGGAACCCACAGTGTTCCTCCATCCTGTGCTGACTTGCAGATAATGCTTTCAGGCAAATCTGGGATTTCTAAGCCTTACATCTCCCTCCAAGTACAGAAGAGCATTACTAGTAAGGTAGAAAATTGTAATTACAATGAGTCACAAATAAGGACCAAATTAAAGTCGGGAAATAGTCCCCTGCCAACATCCGAAGCTCCCAAGGACCTCAGCTGGAATCTTAACCCTAATACTGGGCATCAGTTTAACTTGGAAGAAAGTAATTTTCCATTACAACACACGCTGCCTTGCTCATATCCATTTTTTGCTTTTTTTGAGCTAAAAAATACATATGGCTTTAGTAAAACATAATCTTTCTCACAACGATGCCAAATTCCACGAGTAGCTCCTTATCTTGGGGACTGACCCAAAATTGCAGGCCAGGTGGGGTGGTAAAAAAAAAATCCCTCCCTCTAATGGTTCCAACTTACAGGGAGTTGAAAGGGAAGTTTGTTGGTTATTCTGTGTTTTTGGGTGACTACACCATACTACTTCCATGGCAAGACTGCACCAAGGGGTAGGTAGACATCTTGATCAACAACAACACACCTGAATGAAAAGGGAAGTTCGCCGTATTCCAGATATTATTTTAACCAAAGAAAACTCCATGAAGCATAATGTGAAATGTTAGGATTACTCATACATCCATAAGTTGTTTATATGAAGAAATAAATTCACAAATGAAATGAGATTTGTTTTCTGTCTTGTTTCCCCTTTGTCTTTAAAAGCATTTCTCTCACAAAAGTGACCTGAAAAAAAGATAAATTCTTTGTTAGCAAACAAATTAGTATTTATTGTATATTTTCTATTGGAAATAGAAGCTTCAGTTACAAAGGAAATAATGTGCGGGGCTAGAGTCACTGAGCAACAGACCTAAAAAATATTCAAGAACTGAATTACTATGTGGAACCTATAAAATTTTCTTCAGTAATCCACCTCTGGAATTAGTATTTTGTTGTGAGCTCCTCTAGAGTTTAAGTGCCAGAAGAGTTAAATACGTTAGTTTAAAAAGCAGTAGTTCTGAAAATGCAGTCCCCACACCAGAGCAACACCAGCTGTTAGAAATGAGGACTCTCAGGCCTTCTAAATCACAAATGGTGGGTCTGCAGTCTGTGTTCTAACAAACCTCCCGAGAAAACATGAGAACCACTGTTTCAAAGGATAACCTAAAGATACCCAATTTTTAATAAGAACTTCTGCATTTTATTAACTTCTGTAAACTTAATAAAAGTATCTTCCTGAAATGTTTTCTGCTGACCAGAAAATCTGTAATGAAAAGCAGTTATTTTAAATAAACACTATTCATCTCTTACCAAAATTCAAAATCCTAAAGTTCCAATAACAGATCCACTTGACAAGATTATAAGATCTCTGATACCACATAATGCCACAGCTTTGATCTGTGGCGCAGTTAGCCTCTCCACATTAAAGTTTTTCCCCCTACCCACATATTTTGAGATTAAATCTTCAAATTTTATTTAAGGGGTTTACAAATAAAGCAATTCGAAAATTTAATACCAACAAAAGGTCTACAGAGTATTTACAAAGTAATTTTCTAATTTCAAAAGGCGATTCTAATTTTTTAGTAATTTCCCTTGGTTGGTGGTTCTCCAATAGAAAACAGTTCACCTGGATGGCTTTTATTTTCTCATCTTTTTTTTTTTTTAAATAGGCCAATGCAGGGCTCCAATTCACGACCATGAGATCAAGACCTGAGATGAGATCAAGTGTCACTCAACCGACTGAGCCACCCACCATGATCCCCCCTTATTTTTAAAAAGTAATACAGCTTGAACTCTGGACCCAGAAAGAGTCACATGCTCTACTGACTGGGCCAGCCAGGCGCCCCTACCTGGAGGGTTTTTAAAAATAAAATACTGCATTGCTGGATCCCACCCCCAAGTTTCTGTTCAGTAGCTGGACCTGAGAATGTGCATTCTTAAGCTCCCAGATGGTCTAGGGACCAGCTCTGAGAATTACTCTCCAAAGTTAATTTTCTAGAGCTGGTTAACAGAATGCAAAACACAGCTCTCACATTTTTGTGCTGCACCGGCATCAGGTACTTTAAAAGGGTGAAATTTCTCAAAGTGTCCGTATATGTCAGTGCTTCTCACACAATGTGCACTCACCCATTCAAATCCCCTGGGATCGTGTTAAAATGGGCAGATTGATTTGATCAGGTGTGTGTTCTGAGGTTCTGCACTGCCAATCAGCATAAGGCTGATTCTCCTGGTCCCTGGGACCACACTTGTAGTAGCAAGAACAGAAGACATGGTTTATCATCAGATAACGTAGGAAAGAAATACCCTTAAAATAATACTTTCTGGATCTATTAGTATACCATCACCCGAATTCTGTCATGAAGATCACAATGTAAATGTTTCTATAAAATTTTGTATCTAACTTAACAAAATAGGAAAATTGTTACCTTTACAAAAGGTAAAAAGCAGCAAGGAAAATACGGAGCTAGTATCCTTAGTATGGATCTGAATTTGATATTAAACCATTTTTAAGATTACACCCTTTCCAAGGAACTTAAAGGCTTCTAGACTTGATCACTAAAAACCAAGAGGGAATTTCTTTTCTTAGTGAAGACCTGTTTAGTATGTCATTTCTACTCTCAGTTCATTTTTACCTGAGGACAAATACTAACCATGAGGAAAGATGAGGGCAATCTAGAACTAAAAATAGCCTCCAACTTTGCTCAGAAAGAAGGGCAGTGACCCTGGGGATCCCTTAATACAGGCAGAGAAGCAGAGGTTTCAGCTTCTGCTATAACTATTCACTAACATTCCACTAATTCAACGCATGGGGACCATTACATATACGTTCATGAAGTCAGCAGAGTGAGGATCAGAAGTATGACCAAGATAACAAGGAACAATGTTTTAACAGACACTGACTGACCTGAAAGGAGATACAGACACCAGCATTTCCTAGTCTCTGAACTGGATTCATGCCAGAAGCCAAAATTCAGGAAGTTTCATCCATGTTTTCTTTCACCCTCCTAGGAATACAAAAAAATCAAATTTAGCCAGTTTCAATGATCAGTAAAATGGCAGAAGTGTTAAATCATGAAGTTCTTAACAGTAATCAGTTTCCATTCAGTAAAGATTTTCCTGTGAATTCATTTTCTTGGAGAACATCAACAGACTTAAAATTCAGTTCAATTTTATGTTTTGGCTTAAACACCGCTAAATCCTAGAAGTGGTGTCTCCAAGTCTGCTAACAATTTTAAAATATTAAGAGCCTATTTTGCTAAATCCTTCGTTTTTATTTCCATAGGCAGGCCCTCTTTTCTGCATTGTTGATCCCTCGGCACACTACTGCTTACAATCCTACAATCCAAAATTCTACCTGATCCCTACACTCTAATCTGCAACATTTTATTCTACTTGTACCAGGGCAGGGCACATAAATATGTCTGCTGTGCTCCATCAGAAAAAGACCTACCCTAGTAACTCCTTGGACCAAAGTTCTCCAGAGAGAGAGCACTAATGCAGATTTTTCATTGGAATACGGTTTTAGGTGTATTACACCTCATCTTGAAGTATATTTCTTAACATACCTGAAAGGTTAGTACAAGAGTATACAATTACAGTTTAGAAATAAGTATACAAATTGTGCTCAATTTTTTTAAACTATTAGGGTACATGACCCCCAAATACTGGAAATAACTACCCTAAATTAGTATTGTTTTCAAAACCCATTTGGATCTCAAATACACCTGAGAATTGGATGGAGTATGAACAGTGTCCCCCCCCCCCAAAATTTGCATGTAAAAAAATATGAACACAAAATTCTGCATGTAATTTAAGGTTATTCCAAATGATCCAACAAGACCCATGGTCCCAGTTATAAAACCTTAAATATTTTTCAAACAAGGCACGCCAAAAATCAACAAAAAATTATCTTTATATATTTCCACCTACAAGTAGCATTCTACTACACAGGATCCTTATTAGGGATCTGTCAGTAAGTAAAGTCATTAAGGCATTCTTAAATTGGTTTGGTATATGTTTGTATTTCGTAATTCTATTGCCCTTAGTAAAGTTAAGGCAGACAAGGAGAATGCATAAACCACACAACCGGACTATTAAAAATACTATCTTCTCAACTTTTCAAAAATGTGAACCTGCAATTTACAAAGCATTCATTACCTTTATTGAAACCTAGAAAGGTAATCTCTAGAATTATCCAAGTTTAGTTGCCAATCTTTAGTCTTTAAAAGGGTAGCCTAATATATGAATTCAGTATTCAAAATCACTAGCATTCTGTTTAAAGTGGTCTTACAAAGAAGTGACCAGGCTTACTGTACATCGGATTACATTAGTAATCACCACTAGTAGAATTACAGTGAGCTACTGCATATGCACACCCATTCCATGATACTCCTAATTTGGAGTTAAAGTCTGTAAAATCCAAGAAAGTTGATACACAAAGACAGTTGATACACTATTTTCTGATGCTGAAGAATAGCTGTCTCTCTCAAAGCGATACTGTCAAATATTGGTGGTGGGGGACACCAGCCAATAATTACATTAAAAGAAAAGGTCTCCCTTAGTTGAAATCTTAAAGCATAACTGTAACAAGACTATATGATACCACTTTGGATGAAACTGGTCCATTTTTTATTTTAAGATAAAACAGAGTCAATAAAAACTGCATAGAAGTTCATGGTTGATTTTACCCTCCCATGCCAAAACATAAGAATTGTTAAGAGTGAAAAACAGCTCCTCTAACCACACCCTAATTAGTCAGAAACAAAATAGTCTGACTTTTCTTAAAGAATAAAACATTAAAGATATGGAAGGCCCATTCTTAACAATTATGTAACAATGAACCTAACATTCTCCCCTCTTTGAGTTAGCAAAGGTATCCTTTTCCATTGAGTAGACAATCCTTATATCACATATAATTTGTATTATGTAATATATAAATTACAATAGAAGTGCATTCTAAGAAAGAAATGTATAAAATACAGATTATACTTCAGCAAGCATGGAGGCTGAGCAATACTCTGCAAAGCTGTTCAAATTACAACAAATTGTAAATACCCAAGAAACAGGATTTTAGCAAAGGCTCATGTTGAAAACTCCTTGCCAGAAATCAACGTGAAAGGTGATGATTTCCTCTGAAGTAGATTCCCATGGTATCAAACCACAGAGGAGCTACATTCTTTACTGGCATGCTCTGCAGCGGGGTTTCCCTTCTGAGGAGCATATATTCTGAAGTTTGAGGTATGGAGGTGGGAGGATATCCATGTTATCAAACATTACCATCAGAGAGCATATATACACTAGAGCTCACAAGCTAATATGATTCTTTGCTTTCATGACAAAGACACAGACCACACTACTGGCCGCTAAAACAATAAATGCTATTATTACAGGCAACTCACAACAGTGAAAATATCTAACATACTCCTTACTGAAGTAATTTTATTTCAATGTTAAGAGATTCTCTTTAAGCAACAAAGAATATATCCTGGGGGTGCCTGGGTGGCTCAGTCGGTTAGGGGTCCAACTCTTGATTTCGGCTCAGGTCAGGAAGTGAATAATACATCCAAAACAATTAGACCAAAAATTCAAAAGCCGTCATCTCCCATGGAAATGAGTAAACACCCATGAAAGCAGCAAATCTCTAAAACAATGGACAATATTTCTACAAGTTCATCCTTTTTGATGTAATACAATTTCAAATGATGAACAAATGATATAACAGAATATAGTTCCAGTTAACTGAACAGTTAGTTGGAAGTTAGAAAGACAAAAAATTTCAACATTTTAAATTTTCACGACTCTTTTGGATTGAAAATTGGCAATAAGGGGCACCTGGGTGGCTCAGTCGGTTGGGTGTCTAACTCTTGGTTTTGGCTCAGGTTATGATCTTGGGGTCATGTGATCAAGCCCTGCACTGGGCTCTGTGCTCAGTGTGGAGTCTGCTTCTCCCCCTCCCTCTGCTCCTCCCCCACTTACACTCTCTCAAATAAAACCTTTAAAACAAACTGGCAATAAAACAAATATAGCAAACTGAAGGCTTTGACTTTTTTAATCAAACCCATGTCTCTTCTACTCACATTAGCATGCCAGACATCATAATAAAAGGTTCAATTACATAATAATTTCTATTTTCCAGCTGATATTTTACAGAAAGCAAAGAGTCCATAATACGAACATTCAATTCTGCATTCCCAACATCATCTGGCCTTCCAGAATTCTAATCAAGATACCCATTTTTTTGACATCAGATTATATACAGATCAATGAGTTTTACAACAGATAGCAATGAAACCACACAACCTAGTGAAAATCGTCCCCCCTTACCCTGTTTCGCTTTCTGTAGTTTCAGTTACCTACAATCAACAGTGGTCCAGAAGGAGATGATCCTCTTCTGACGTTTTGTCAGAAGATCAATAACAGACTAAGGCTACTTCACCACGCCTGCACTGTTCATCTCACTTCATCTCATCGTGTAGGCACGTCACATCATCACCAGAAAGGTAACAGTACAGTAAGACATTTTGAGAGACACCACACTCATACAACTTTTATTACTGTATACTGTTAAAATTGTTCTATTATTAGTTATTGCTGTTACTCTCCTCCTGTGCCTAATTTGTAAATTGAACACAGATATGTACATACAGGAAAAAACATAGTTATTTTTAAGGTTTGGTAATATCCACAGCTTGGGCATCCACTGGAGTTCTCCAAATGTCCCCCTTAGGTAAGGTAACAATATTTCACATAAAAATGTATCCAAATGGCCAAAAAGTGTATGAAAAGTTACTAGGGAAATGTGTATTAAAAACCACAATGATTACACCTCTACGCACTCACTATAATGGCTAAACACACATGACTTGACAATACTGAGTGCTGGCAAGGATGCAGAGCAGAACAGAAATCATGTACACTGCTCCTGGGAGTATAAAGTAGGACAGACACTTTGGAAAAATTGTTTGCCAGTTTCTGAAAAACATACTCATCCCCTATACTCAGTAATTCCACTCCCAGATATTTTCCCAAAGAAAAATGAAATGTGTGAATGACTTGCACAAGAATGTTCACAGCAGCTTTATTCATAATAACCCTGGAATCTACCCCAAGAATATATCAATAGGACACTGGATAAAAAAACATGGCAGGGCGCCTGGGTGGCTCAGACGTTAAGCGTCTGCCTTCAGCTCAGGGTGTGATCCCGGCGTTATGGGATCGAGCCCCACATCAGGATCCTCTGCTATGAGCCTGCTTCTTCCTCTCCCACTCCCCCTGCTTGTGTTCCCTCTCTCGCTGGCTGTCTCTCTGTCAAATAAATTAATAAATAAAATCTTAAAAAAAAAAAAACTGGCATATTCACTTGATGGTACACTATGCAGCAATAACAGAACTGCTGACATATGCAACAACACAGATGAATCTCAAAAACACTGTTGAATGAAAGAAGCCAGAGGCAAAGAGTATACATTCTATGATTCCACTTACATTTTTCAGAAAAAGGCAAAACTAATCTGTGGTGATCAAAATAGAACAGTGGTTGCTTTGATGCAGGATGCACTGACAGGAAAGGAGCCCCTAAGATAGGAGGTTTATGAAAAATGAGGCTGTCAAACCAAACAAAACTCACAAATTTAAGTGACAGGCTATTCCAAATTTTTAAAAAGCAGGATTTTAAGGTTTGTTTTTTCCAAGATTATTTAAGCAACCTCTACACTCAACATGGGGTCCAAACTCACGATCCCGAGATCGAGTGTCACACATCCCATGGACTGGGCCAGCCAGGCACCCCGGGATTTTAACTTGTTTTAAATTAAAGAATCAGAAAAAGATCAACTCAAAATTAAGAAATAAGTACATAAAATAAGGTCTTATTTGAGTAAATAGGTAAGAATCATTTATAAATACTATTAAATAACACTGAAATCTAGAAAATATTAAAGAAAAAATAAAGATTTATGTTTTTCAGGAAAAGTTTACTGATATATATGATATATATATATCATATATATATATATATAAATAAATATAAATATATGCATAGTCTTTTTCTCCAAAGGTCACTCATATGAAATCTAATAAAGTACAAATTGATGACTTTTATCAGACATAATTAATGACTTCTAAGAAAGGTTATAACTAACTCAGTTTCAAGGTCCCAGACCTGTATATATTTTGCAAGGCAGCTGTGGTAGGATCAGCAATGGCTTGTGACTGAAAGATAGCACTGAAAAATTTCAAACTTAATTTCGTCCCCAAATTCCTACAAAGGCATTTCAATCAGAAAAAGAATGAATGAATGAATGAATGAATGAATGAATGAATGAATGAAGCAGCATTATCTTCTTGTGATCACTTAAGATTTCTTAAGCACCCCTCCCCCAAAAGCCAAAGAAAACATATCCTTGATCATTGCCTAATCAGGGTTAAGTTCTTTATGTGCTTTATTTCAAGTAAATTATTGTTATTTAATGTATCAACCATGTTCATATATATATAATGAAAAAGCACTGGAAGTGAATTAGCAAATAACATCCAACAGCTTATTTTTCACCATATATGTAAAACCACACAAAATAACAACTACTGTTACCTACTTTGAAGAGAACAAATAAATCAACTTAATAAGAAAAACACTTCCTGCAGAATCCACTGCACGGTGAAAGGGGAACCCTCCTACGCTGCTGCTGGGGAATGCAAGCTGCTGCAGCCTCTCTGGAAAACAGTACGGATTTTCCTTAAAAAGTTGAAAATAGAGTTACCCTATGACCGGGCAATTGCACTAGTGGGTATTTACCCAAAGACACAAATGTAGTGATCTGAAAGGCCACCTGCACCCCAATGTTTATAGCAGCAATGTTCACAATAGCCAAACTATGGAGAGATCCCAGATGTCCATTGACAGATGAATGGAGAAACATGTGGTATATATATATACAGTGGAATATTACTCAGCCATCAAAAAAATGAAATCCTGCCATTTGCAACGACGCGGATGGAACTAGAGGGTATTACGCTACGCGAAATAAGTCAATCAGCGAAAGATAATAATCAAATAATCTCACTGGTAAGTGGAATTTAAGAAACAAGGCAGAGTATCATAGGGGAAGAGATGAAAAATGAAACAAGACGAAACCAGAGAGGGAGACAAACCATAAGTCACTCTTTAATCTTAGGAAACAAACTGAGGGTTACTGGAGCGAAGGGGGTGGGAGGATGGGGTGGCTGGGTGATGGACACCGGGGAAGGTATGTGTTGTGGTGAGCTCTGGGTGTTGTGTAAGACTGATGAATCACAGACCTGTAGCCCTGAAACAAATAATACATTATATATTAATTTTAAAAATTAAAAAAATACATAGAAAAAAAAACTAAAAAAAAATATAATCCACCGCATGTTAATATAATGTTAATTATATAATTATAAAATACCAAATGTTACACTGGGGAGAAATTAAACATCATGCAAGTATAATCTGCACTGTTATCTGTTATCTATTTAAATTTATTTAAATACAGGGTAGAAACAGGTGTTAAACTAAATCAGTGATGAAAATACTTTGTCCTGGACACAAGATGCCAACACACGTTCTAAAAAAGGGATTGATAAGTTTAAAAACAGGCGAGTTAAAAATTTTGGTTGCTGGGGGCGGCTCAGTGGGTTAAGCCTCTGACTCTTGGTTTCAGCTCAGGTCATGATCTCAAAGTCCCGGGATTGAACCCTGTGTCAGGATCAGCGCAGCAGAGTCTGCTGGAGATTCTCTCCCTCTCCCTCTGCCCCTCCCCCAACTCGCACACATTCTAAATAATGAATAAATAAATAAAATCTTTTTAAAAATTTGGTCACATTTTTTAAATGTGCAAAATTTCCTGTTTGATTACTACTGGGTTTGAGAAATTAGGCTGTAGAAACAACAGAAAACACAAAAACAAGGCATTAAAAAAACGTCATAAATTTCACTTCTCAAACATTTTGTGCCTCTGCATCATTTGTAAATGCAACATACTCCAATCAGCAAAAGCTCCAGATGCACTGCACTGAATCTCATCAGAGCAAGAGGACTTCATGCCTTCCCTTGGCAAGGAGTCACCGGATCTGAGTGGTGAACCTCAGAATTCCCTGCAGTCCCTTTTTTAAAAAATTTTTAGAGAGAGAGAGCAGGAGCAGTAGGGAGAGGCAGAGAGAGAGGGAGAAGCAGACTCCCCACCAAACAGGGAGCCGGACGCAGGGTTGGATCACGGGACCCTGAGATCATGACCTGAGCGGAAGACAGATGCTTAACTGACTGAGCGACCCAGGTGCCCCCTGCAGTCCCTTTTTAAAACCGTTTATGCTACTTATGAACTATTACCCATTTTCAGTCACCATCAGGGTTTGTTAAACATTCCCAGTAATTTTGAATTCATTACATTCAATTTTGGAGAAAAAACTGTGTGGTATAAAATCTCCTTTGTGTTCTGCTAATAACTTCCAGTATGATCTTGGAAAAACAGCCTGTTCACTGATTCAACAAACGGCAGTAAGCACCTGTACGAGAATCCTTTTGCCTTAGGGAATTCATAATACTATCCCTCAATAAGTCAGAGGGCCAAGAACTGTCTATTAGGTAAGAATCATTTAATTCTAACAGAAATTTTAACTGAAAATGTTCACATACTAATAACCACCACTATTGTAGCAGAACACAAAAGAATACGCAGGCTTTTAAACAGACTTACCAGTAAAAAGTCTGGAAAGGAAGGTACAAATACAGGGGCATAATCCAACTAAGAAAAAAAAAAAGTTGAGGGGTGCCTGGGTGGCGCAGTCGTTAAGCGTCTGCCTTCGGCTCAGGGCATGATCCCGGCGTTATGGGATCGAGCCCCACATCGGGCTCCTCTGCTATGAGCCTGCTTCTTCCTCTCCCACTCCCCCTGCTTGTGTTCCCTCTCTCGCTGGCTATCCTCTCTGTTAAATAAATAAAATCTTAAAAAAAAAAAAAAAAGTTGAAATAAATATGGAGTTTTGACCATTGTAAATTGTGTGAGATATTCTACTGAAAAACAAGAAATTTCAAATGTAACAAGGTTAAAAATCAAAGTTTCTCATTTCCCAAGGGTCATTTCCTTCCTTCATTTCAGTGGGCTCTACAGGCAACCTCTCTTTGTAACTTGGAGGGTACACTGTTCCCCAAGCTTTCATCAACATATGTAGACATATTTTATGACCATTAATGCTACATTCATTTATTCTCTCTCCCTCTTTTGCTCTCTCTACTCTTCCTTATCTCTTTATATTATCAATAATCTCTGAAGACCAAGCCACCATTACCTTTCACCTCTCCTTACTAGTCTAATTGGCCTGCCTTTTATTCTGGCTCGCTTTCAGTCAAGTCTCCATGAGTAGCTAAAATTCTTTTCTAATACATAAACTAGATGTCACTACCTGGCCCAAGCCTTCATGATGATTTCTCATCAAGAAAAAAATCTCAACTATTTACTATGGCATATACTGCTCTACATCTTGCATCCTCAGTACTGCACTCAAGAGAGAGAAAATTAGTTGAAGGTGGGAGCAGGGGAAAGCAAAAATCTCTTTTAATGTATAAAAGCATAGAAATAACAGATATAGTATACATAAACAGCTAAGTTAAAATTTCATGAAAGGGGTTCAAAAAAATTTGATGGGGGTCACGGGGAGGAGTCAATTAAGAAAAAGAAAGGGTTAAGAAAGACCCTTGGCTTGTTCACTTAATTCCAGCTGCAAAAGACATTTTCCTATTCCAGGCTATAAACGATAAACCCCTCAGCTTGAACTGGTTCACCTTCAACACCTCCAATGTTGCAAGTCCCCTCCTTCCGATTATTCAGGTATCAATTAGCTCAAGTGTCTCCTAGAGAAGCCTCCCCTGACCATCCTAGCTAAAATGGACACATCCGTTTCCCCAGCCCAACTGTACCCCGGTGTTTATTAGAAGAGTCAGTAAGAATAGTCCCTAGTACTGCTACAGTATGTGCTCAATAAATGTTTCCTAAGAAGTCTAATAACTACAGTATGTGGTGGAACAAAACTGTATTTATTCTCCAGTCATACCTTGGAGAGTTGATACTTCACAATCATGAATACTAAAGAATATAGGTGAAATAAATGACTTCTGACGAAGGAGTTTCGGTTCTGCTAACAGCAGACTGCTCATTCAAGTCCTTGGGCAAACAATGTATACATTATTGCTTAAAGTTACTATCTGAAGATATAATTTTTTTAATTAAAAAAATCATATCACTTTGCTAGAGTCTTCAAACTTACATAATAATTCGCTGAATAAAAACCACGATTCCTTGGGAATGCATACAAGTGTCTTTTAATTTTTTTACTAATTCTAAGTAGAGCTAATCTAAAATATAGCTTAGAGCCTCCATCCTTTTTGGTTTGTTAGAATGAAGTATCTACCTCCCTCCAGTACTTCCAAATAATATAAGATTTGAAATTCAAAGTGATAATGTAATATGAACTCCAAAGATGGGAATTCTTCTAGAAAAGTTTATAGTTCTTCCTATTCTTGCTATTTAAGAAATGAAATCCAAGTTAGCTTTTTGGGCACAGCAAAGTTAATGTCCATTCCCATCACTGGAGAACTGTAAAAATTTTTTAAATGAAAAATTTCTGAATTTGAGTCTAATGCCCTCCTTCTCTATCACAAAAAAACTAAGCCATTATTAAATTCAGTGTAATACCTCTCATAAAGCAAACTGTTAATGTTCACCATGTCATTCAAAACATCTAACATACTGGGGCACTTCGGTAGCTCATCCGACTCGGTTCTGGCTCGGGTCATGATCTCAGGGTTGTGAGATTGAGCCCCATATTGGGCTCTATGCTCAGCAAGGTATTGCTTGAGATTCTCTCTCTCCTGCCCCTACTTCCCCACCCCCCGCTCTTTTGCTCTCCCTCTAAAATAAATAAATATTTCTAAAAAATCTAACCTATCGATAACTCTCTCGAAGACAATACAGTTTATTTAATTAAACAGACAACTACTTAATGTAATCTAATATTTAAAGCACAAGACTTTAGGTGTCTAATTCCCAGAATTCTTATTAGCCAGCTTTAGACTTCAAAGCTCTTCCAAGTGCGATGACATAATTTCTATTCTAAAACGTCTATTAACCTGCAACAATCCCATCAGTTTTTCTTAATCTCTGATCTTTATTGACTTCGTGCATTTGGCTGGGGACTGCAGGGAATAAAGTTAAATTCTGATTGTCTTCAGTTAGGATAGGGAACATCTAAAAAAAACCTTTAAAAATATACATACCCAGTGACCAAGCAATCTACCTGGTATAAATTTCATACTATATATACACTCAAACACATGCTTCATAATACATGCCCAAAGACAGTTTAGAGCACATAATGGGGGTGGGGTTGGGGGGGTAGAGGAAACTTCAATTAATCACTGACAAAAAAGATCTGGAACATACCTAACAATGACCTAGCAACAGGTGTAAAAATAAGGTGTCTCTCTCTCTCTCTCTCTCTCTCTCTCTCTCTCATATGCACTTATTTGGAAATAGTGAGGAATATTGTGCGGAAATAAGTAAATGGCAAGTGTGTACAGTATCCTTGCATATGTATTAAGAATGTATACAAATATGTCTGTGAGTGCACAGAAACTTCTAGAAGGATACACAAGAAATTAGTAACAATGAATACACCAGGACAGAGAAGCTGGGTGACTGGTAGACACAGTATGGAAAAATTTACTTTCACTACATAGCACATTTCCATGTTTGCATACCAGATGCATATTAATATTCAAATAATTCAAAAATATACTGAATAGTTTATGTATCAATATACTTGAAGGCTAGTTGATTTTTATTAGGTGTTAATACTTTAAAGTACAATAGTGTGCTAAGGATTATTTCTGGATCTCAAACAAGTATTTGAATGATGGCTATAATATAGGGCTTACTTAGGTAATTCAAACTTAAGTTTGAAGAGTGAGACAATAGGTTTCCACATTTCCCTGTGCTGACCACTGACCAAGTATGAATGAATCGAATCATCTTTAGTAAATGTCCATTTCTTTAACAGGTTTGTTTCTCTAACTAATGCACACAACTGCAGTATTTATGATTTAATTTATTCCACTATGAGACTCAGTTCACCAAGCCCTTCAAAATCTACCTAAACAGCTCTATCTACACATAGATGGTTAGAAGACATCGTAACCCCCTAACCTATATAAATTTTGCACTGGTGAACTATTTGTCTCATACTTTCATTTATCAATTATTGCTGACTTTGTTGACGACAAAATTCTCAAGTCAAGACCTTTTCCTAAGCATCACAACTTTTCATGCTGAAAATACTAGATGTCACAAGAACCTGAAGCCTTCCATCCTGACCTACTGCTCTATTCTTCAGAAGTTGGCAGCACCAAAATCATTGCCATTTGGTTAAAAACTAGTCATCCTTGCTTTCTTCCACATAACGGCCAATTAACCACCAAGCCCTGACCATTTCACAATTAATTAGGGTCTTGACTTATATTCTTTACTACCAATCCAAATACCATATAAAAACTGGTTTCCTTGCCTGCAGTCTGAGTTACTAAAAAAGCACCCTTCCCACAATGTAGTTAACTTTACTAAAATACAAACCTGATCACCATCATTCTCCGGCCAAAAAACTTCCAATGTATCTTACCCATGAAATAAGATTGGACTCGTTTTCTACTCTCATTTTGGATTACTACCAGCTTCATGCACATTTATCAGCTCCCAGTCTTTGTTCATAATGGGTGTTCTTTGATTGCACCTGCTCCCAAAAACAAGCTGTAGCTCATCCTGAAGATGATACTTAGGCACTTCTACCTTCCCAAATCCTCGGACACACTCATTAAGATAAATAATTCTCCCCCTTTCGTTCTGAATGGTCCTTTAAATCTCCCACGCCTAAGCAAGAACATTCTCCTCATCCTTCCCAATTAGTTTTTCTCCTACTCATTTCTCTCCTCCAAACTCTCTGTAACACTTAATTTTGGAAAACAGATCTCATAGGTAGTTAGTGAAGTCACCCAAGTATACCAAGCACCGCCACTGAGCTGAACACACAGCAGGCATTTTTTTTTTTAAACGGGTAATGGAATATGTGATAACCCTACTGCATATGATGCTCCAAGTCAATCACTACAAAATGCATTTTTATTGATAACAAGATTCCAAGACTTATTTTATATTCATGTTGCTTCCTTGAATTTTTCCTTTCTTCTGCCTTAGTCATGTACAAGTCATGTAAATGTAATCTAAGTCTCAAATTATTCAAAGGTGCTGCCCCTACTGATGTTTACCATCCTCTTTTCCCTTAGGTCTTTTCTTCATCACTGTATCATAATTATTGTACTGTATTCCAACCTCTGCCACTAGGGTTGGAATTGCTCAACAACAGGAACACCTTGTATCTACCACGCACTGGCTGCCTTAAGTCTTAAATGTAGCAAATACTTAATGAATGGAACTGATGTTCCATGTCAAGAGTACCTACTATAGAATTAGTGATTCATGACCTATGACCACTTCTATTTTATACTAACCTAGGCTCCTTCCAAATATAACAATGATATAATTCTTAACAATTCATTCATAGGCCTTACCCATTTTTGAAAAACCATTTATTTTATTGACCAAATACATGTTAGCATATATTCAATTATAACAATGCATACATTAAATTAGCATTTTAATACCTATGTTTAATGATGTGATAAAATTCTAGAAAACAAAAAACTCATCGTACTACTAGCACCCATGCTATTGTGTGTGCATATATTCAAGCACTATCCAAAAGAAAATAACTATTAAAGAACAAACAAGAAAGGAATAGTTGCTTGCCAAATTCTCAAGTGTTCATTTAATGATGATCCAGCCAAGAGCACATACAATCCAGAAGAGCATGGAGGCTCTTTCAGGTACAGTTTTGCTGCAGCTGTTCTAGACAGCAACATAGCAACAGCTCAGATTGGAGCAGAAAAAAGTGAGCCTCCAGGAAGAATCCTGGGATGAGGAGGGGAGCTAACGATAGGATGATGTGCATGGGAAATTAATGAAACGGTAAAGACACTGAGTGCTGGGGGAAAAAAATTATGAAAAACTTACACAAATTAGTTCAAACAGCAATTACTGGTCTAAAAACCTATTCTCTTTCCACACTATTGAGTAGAAAGAAAATTTAACTATGGTTCAAGTAAATATTAAAATACACTTAAGGGCACCTGGGTGGCTCAGTCAGTTAAGAATCTGACTCTTGATCTCAGCTCAGGTCCTGATCTCAGGGTTGTGAATTCATGCCTGGGACTGGGCCTCTTTTTAAAAAACAAAAACCAAAAACCATACACACACACTCATATTTCATATAGTACATATTAGCTATACCGAAAAAATTACATTCGAACTTTGGCCAACCTGAGTTGACTCAATTTAATTGTCCTCCTTGTAGATGTTAGATGACATGTACCACTGTAACATGTTGATTATTAACTGAAGTTGTACCATAATGTAAATTGGAAAATTTTTAAATCATTCCCAAATACTGCACTTACACATTTGTCTCCCAACTCTTCAACAGCTCTGAAGTCGAGGAGGAAAGAAATGGTAAAACAGAAAATTGTTTTGTTTAGGTCCCCAGACTCAGTGGCATTCCCTTTCTTCCTAATTTATATTAATTTGCATTTACTATAAAATACATGAAAGATAAAAACCAAAATGCAGTAACTCAGTAATGTCCACTATTTAAGAAAAACGTTAATCTTCTTAGAAATATTCCAAATCATTGTTCTAAAGGCAATTCAGAAAAGCAAATAATGCCTCTTTGATAGATAATTTTTAAAATCCCTATAATCCATCAAAATGAACAGTAATGTGTTAACTCAAAGACCATGATTAAGGAATGGAAGAGAATTGGTAGCCTTTGAGAACCCCTTTAGAGTACTGGAATAATTACCCACTCTTAAACAGAAATTGTTAATGAAAGACCACGTGAGATAAAGTTTCTTCAAACTTATATATTATATGCCTTTTCTCTCCCAATATTTGTACAGAATAGTTTTCCAAGCTTTTTGATACAATACCCGAGTTATGTATCAAAGCCGCTGAGAGGACTAGGTGTTCCCTTCATAACATCCAAGTTTTACTGAATGATTTCTCCTGGAAATCTTAACCACTCCGTCATTTGAAAGTTCAATTATTAGAGAATTACCATAATCAGACCTTCAGTGTCTGTAGAAGTGTATCTGATGGTCATATATAAGGAGTGTATACGGATAATCACAGCAACAATAAGCTGAAGTTGCTGCACTTTAACAGGAGACGCTTCTGAGTATTTCCCGAGGAGTTGCTCTTTGCAGCCAACCTGTCCTACTTTTCCTGCTTCTAATCTTCTCTTCAATGTATACCAATCATTAGAAAAGGTGCAAGAGAAAAACAAGTATGTAAACTTAAAATCAATAGCCTTCATTTTACACTCAATTAGAAAAACAGATGTTCACTTTCCAGAAATAGAAATTGGATTTGGACACTTGAGGAGGCTTTTCATTTTAAGAGGGGGAGAGGGAGAGAGTGAGGGAGAGAATCTTAAGCAGGTTCCATACACAGCGCAGAGCCTGACACAGGCTTGATCTCACAACCCTGACATTATGACCTGAGTGAAAATCAAGAATTGATCAAGAGTTGGACACTTAACTGAGCCACCCAGGTGCCCCTGACACTTCAGGAAGGCTTCTAGATTTCCTTCCAATTCCTCTGGTCTCCTTAATGCTTAGGGTTCCACCAACACCAAAACATCACTATATTTCAGACACCCAATACACAAAACATACACTTGTGAGTTTTTAATTTAAAAAAAATTTAAGAACCCTTGTTGTTCCAACTGTTAAAAATTTGCCGTCCTCTATGCCACCAACCTCATCAACTCTCCAGCCTCTGAGTATGGTGTGACTTCCATCTATCCGCCCATCTATTTCAAATTACTCCCTTCACACTTCCTCTCTCCCTCCCTCACTTGCTCCCAGTACTTTCTTTTTAGATATATTTCTATATAGACATATGTAAGGGCACATAATCTACTAAATTCTATTAAAAACTGGACTATTCCACATTCTCTACTGGCTCTTCTTGCTCTGATGCCCAATACAATGATGAAATTGTCTAAGAATTTATCATTTCTTCCCATGATTTCTCTTGCCACCCACTGGACTTTTTAAGCTTAAACAAGGTGAAGACCAATTTTATTTTCTTCACTATTACATGCAAAAGCTGAGACAAAAATCTTCAATAACTATTTAGGGAATGAATAAGCAATCTGGGATTCTCATACACACACTTTAATTGGTACTGAAAATTGCATTTAAATCTATGCCATTACTCCCTGATTTTCTTCTGGATTTTCCCTCAGACTGGTTCAAGAAATATTGAGTGCCAAATATTGTGCTATGATACAGGAACACTGATAAAAGATGAATAAAATGTAGGCACAACAAGCAAACAAGTAAATATGATATACTGACAAAGTGACAGGAATGAAAATTCTACTGGGGAAAGACTCTTAAGAAACCTACAAAAGTATCTGGGGAGACAGAGGAACAATTTTAGTGGTTAGTGCACAGGGGGTGGAAAGTAGATGAGGTTGGAAAGGTAGACTAAGAACAGATCATATAAAGCCCTGTGACCTAGACATGCCTGGCTGGCTCAGCTGGTAGAGTGTGCAACTCTTGATCTTGGGGCTAGGGGTTTGAACCCCGTGTTGGGTATAGAGATTACTTAAAAAATAAAATAATATCCTAAAAAAAAACCCTGTGGCCTACAATATAGTTTTTGTTTGTTTTAGTATTTTTGAGAGAGCGACCGAGCATGAATGGGGCTCGAGCCCATGACTCTGAAATCACAATCTGAACCGAAAACAAGAGTCTGACGGCACAACCGACTGAGCCACCCAGGTGCCAGGTTTTAGTTCAAATGGAAAGCTACTGCATCTGAAAAAGGAGACCTACAATGATCTAATTCACATTTTTAAAAGGATGCTAGATATTATGTGGAAACTAAATTATAAGAGCAAAAGTAAAAGCAGGACAAGTTAGGAGGGTACTACAGTCATCTTCAGTAACAAATGACAGTGCCTTGAGAACATATTTACCAGTAGAGTTTTAAAAACCCAACAATCCACCATAGGTACTCAAAACCGAAATATTAAAAAATCCAATACCTTCCTCTCCCTCAAGCAGCTACATACCCCACCCCCGATCCTGAACACACTTACCTTCTGTGTTTCAGTTAATGGTTATCACCACCATCACCCCATCATTCAGACTAGAAAACTCCTAGATCACTTTTCATCTCCCCCTTTCCCACCAATACACTAGGTCTGTTAAATTCACTCTACTTCTGAATTACTGTCTGGAATCGACAATCATGGACACTAAAGAGCCTTTCAAATATGGGGGAGGGTGTAGGGGAGTGAACCAATCTATGTGGTCTCTGCTTTCTGATCCATTTAATTCTTGTCCTGACACCCAGCCACCTAAAAGGCAAAGATCAAAACTCCTCAACTTAGATCAATCAGTTTTATCTAAATATTACTTCTTCCCTTCTCTACTCTTACCTCCTCCCCTAGACAGCTCCTTATTAACTGCTCGGGATCTCTGTTCACTTATTAGCCCTTCTGACCACACCATTCCATCATCCCACAATCCTCCCCCTCATCCTCTACCTCCAAAAAACCTACAGCTGGCAAGTACTTACTCACCTTTATGACCTGCTCAAAAGTTATCATCTTAGTTAATTCTTTCCAGTCTTCCCAATGTAAGTGAATACTTGCTTCTAGGTTTTCAGAACATTTCCTATTCCCTTCCTTACTACCAATTGGTCTTACACTTTGCTTCCGTAAAACCATTAAACTCTAAATCCCAAGAGGGCAAAGACCGTATTTTATTCATTGTATACTCTCATGTCAACAACCATGCGTTGCCCTCAGCTGGTGTCATTCATTCACTAAACACACATTTAATGAGGATGTAATATAAAATGAGGATAAATCAGTAAATGATAAGATGCTTACTCTGCTAGGGTTGACATCCCGGATAAAATGAAGTAAAATAAATGAACACAAAAAGTTCACACAAAGATTTTAAGAGAAATCTTCCATGACAATAAAAATTTTTGGACTTAAAATTTTATGGAGTATCAAGTAGATAATAAACACAAAACAAGGTAACAAAAGTGAAAGGAGTAAATGTAAACTTAATATGTACAATTTATTTCCTAAAAACTGGTATTCAAATTTCTTTCTTGTACTTCTGCACACACCAAGCAATTATACTACCAGGAAATCAATCTCACTAACACCTAATGGTGAATATATAAACTCTAAAGTTCAACCTCAAATTACTCATTTTTTAAAAGATAAAAATAAATGAACTGCATAATTACACCATGTAATGAGATTCTGGGATTACATCCATGTAAGAAAAAAAAAATTGACCAAGTTACTTCTGGATAGAAGAAAAATAATGCAATGAAAGAAATTTTAAATTTCTAAGAAGTACATTAAAGAGAAAAAAGCAACAGATGAAATTAGCTAAGTAGTGCATTTTATTTAACCCAATATATTAAAAATGTATCATTTCAACATATAGCCATATTAAAAATTGGGATAGTTTACATTCTTTTCTTCATACCAAATCTTTCCAATTCTGTACTTTACACATCTAATTCAACTGGTAAATGTTTATATTTATTTAGATTTCATTATATTTAAGATGCAAAATGAGACTTGCATACCGAAGTTGTTCCAAATATGCTAAACACTGTACTGATAAATTGAATTTAACTACAATAAAATTACAAATCTTAGCTTCACTAGTCCCATTCCAAAGATTCAACAGACCACATATTCACCACACTGAACAGCACAGCTCCAACAGAAGACTTACGACATCCACTTCATCTATCACAATGTTGTCTTTTATCAGCACAGACTAAAATAAACAATGTTGTCCCTTGTCTCCTGAGACAGGGATTTTCTAGTCCTCTTTTCTAAAATAGAAGCTGTCATTTTCTCTACCCTTATGACCTCATAAATTATTTCTATGCTATTTGTGCTTCTTGGTCTAGAACACTAGTGCCATGGGAGCTGAGGACTGTTCTACAGCTATTATCTGCAGTCCAAACTGCAAGAAACTGTCAATACAGCTACTGTAGAAAACCAGTATTGGAACGTTTTAAATGCTAAATTATTTAACATGTATATCATACTTATGTGATCTATAAAAAAGAATGACTAGAAATTGCTTGTGACAAGTAGTCTTCTTCCATATGGTATAAGTAGCTGCAAAATAACTCAAATTTTGAGATCTATAATTTCAGTCAACCTAGGGAATATTTCATCCGTTCACAGGTCTAAAGGATCATATTATGAACCTAACTATACCTTAGTTTACCTCAGCTCTGACACTGTAGCACAAATACTGGGAAATAAACTAAACTTATTCCTCCTAAAAATATAAGCATATAATATAGCAAGGCAGAAATTAACAATCTGAATACTTTTCTATATTACAGTTCCTACCCCCCTAAATTTGGAGCATGTCATTTTCCAAAACCTTCTGCTCTCCTCTTAATATTTTAAAAGATTTAATGGCTCCAGGTCAAAGTCAATGTACCATAATATAAAGAAGACAAAAAAAATAAGGTTTTCTGAAATGTCCTAATTAATCATCATGTGTATTTCTAATAGTAGCAAGAGACCCAAGTACAAATCTAAAGTTTTTATGCCTGTCTAGTAGGAAAATTGGGGCTGTTAAATATGGGGTCAGTAGTGCAAGGAGTGCAGAGGTCCTCCTTATCTGTGGTTTTGCTTTCCACAGTTTCAGTTACCCACAGTCTGGAAAAAGACGACACTCTTCAGACCTATGGTCAGGTCACTAGTAGCTTAATGCTACATTACAATGTCTATGACATTCACCTCACTTCATCTCATCACAAAGGCATTTTATCATCTCACACCGTCACGGCGTTGAGTACAGTACAACACTCTGAGACAGAGGCCATGTTCACATAACTTTTATTTACAGTATAATGTTATAATTGCTGTATTTTTCATTAGTCATTATTGTTAATCTCCTACTATGTGCCTAATTTATAAATTATCACAGACATGCATGTAATTAGGGAAAAAAGTAGATACAGGGTTTGGTACTATCTGTGCTTTTCCACTGGGGGTCTTGGAAGATTTCCTCCTCAGATAAGGGGACACTATTGTATCTGGAAACCATAATATGAATCAGAAAACTTCAGGATAGTTTCCTTTCTCAAATTTTATCCTTTTTTTCTGCATTTGTGTACCTAAAAATAAAGTTAAGCACTGACTTTTATAGAAATATAATTCACTGTAATGTCCAAGTACTGCCACAGGGGTTAACCGTTTCTTGATTGAAGAAAACTAGTAATAAATAACTGAACAGAAAAAACAAATGTATTCATGTAATTTTTTTTTTAACAGATGAAACGAAGTTTTACTCTCATTAGACTGCATGAGAATTCCTCAGTTGGAAAATAGGTTAATAAGCCACTTAGGGAAGAAACCTAGTTTAAAAAAAAAAAGAGGGAAAGGTAGGTTGGTGCAAAGTGAAAAGACAGAAGGATAGATGAGTTGACTTCCTTCATGACAGATACGTAACCTCGCAGAGTCAAACCCATTTCTAGTTCACAAAAATCACAAAATGCTTGGTCAGTGGGGATTTCCTGGTAAAACTGAGGGGACACTATGCTACAGCAATCTTTGGGAAGCAAAAACGTGAGGCACCCAGGTGACATCTAAATCACAAACAAGTCTCCTTGTTTCCTACACACAGATATTCTTAGCAGACGTACACAGGTTCTAGAAACTACTTGCTGAGATATTTAGAAGGCTATTAACCAGGTGATTGTTTCTTTGCACTAATGTAGTCAAATATTTCTGAAAGGAACTATAATCAATATCACAAACTATGTGCTCTCATTATTGACCAATTTAATTGTTTTGAGGTACTGCATAATTCTGAATAGACATTGAATAATACATATATGTAGCATAAATCTTTGTAAAGTCTCATAAGCCAGGCTATAACTTTTACCATAAAATTACTTAACAATTTCCACTTATTGAACTCGGTGGCATTACCTTCTAAAATGACTAATGAAAATTGAAGCTGCAAACCAAGAGAAAATTACTTTTAATAAATACACTCATTGTCTTAGAAAATGCTTTTATCAAATCTGTAACTTCAATCTAGAAAAGTAAAAGACCAGTTCACAAAAGAGAAAGGTTGAGCCATCATTTTAATCCATCTAAATAGTGTCATTTTATTCATATTTACCAAGATGGTAAGCAAAGACCAAGACAGTTTTATAAAACCTTCACCTGTCAGGCATAAGCATCTTCAAGATTTTTTTTTTTTTTTATTAAATAACCACAACACCCAACATGGGGCTCAAACTCATGACCCCAGCAAGGTCAAGCAACAGTCCTATGGCTGGCCAGGTGCCCCAAGCATCTTCAAATATACTGATACAAAAACATTATTACACTGTTTCATTTCTCATACTGGTATAGGTAGTTGAAAATCAGGTAAGTGAAAAACCTCTACAAAATTTTCAAATTGTATTTTTCTATATTCCTTCTTCACTTGAATTCACTAGGCTTGTGACACAAAAATGAAATCCTAGTTCAAAAATCTTAGGTATAAAATTTAGCACTCAATAGCCTACTTAAAAATAATGGACTTTTTGCAGTACTTGTCAACTGGCAGTAGGTGGAAAAGTTTGGAAGTGTTTTGAATGGTCTCAGTGATTGGTCAGAGATCCTAAATAGCATATAATGTACCAGAAAAATCACCTATGCTACCACCAACACAAATCAACTAACCAAAAAAGTTACTATGATTCTTTTGAGTAATACTTTAGAACAGAGATTCTAAACCCAAACCCAACATTTATCAACAGGGAACTTATTAGAAATGCACATTACTTAGCCCTACCTGAGACCTGCTGAATCAGATATTGTGCAGTAGAGCCCAGAAATGTTTTAATGAGCCCTCTATGTGGCTCTAATGCACACTGACGTGTAAAAATTACCAATTTGGAAGGATATTCACATGGCTGCTGGTCTTTAATGTAGAGCAGGGATTTTGTTTTTCCACTGTTCTATCTCAGCCTTAGGAAAGGGTACAGCAAACAATAGGACCCCTCAAAACATATTGATAAAATAAATACATGGATATAGTGCAATTCTGAATGACATGGCTCCCCCATAAATTCTATGACTGCGAAGGTATCATTTTGTAAACAATTACTCTGATTTTTATGTTCACTTTGCTAAACTGCTGATTCCTAATGCTTAAAATATGCTAACCAGGCCATGAACATGTAAACCAATTCTAACCAATTCTAAGAATTAGCATTATAGACTAAGTAACCATTGAGAAAGTTACTACTGCCTCCAACACTTTTAAAAAGGTCAGAAATTAAAAGAGAATCACTATGTGAGAGATTGTTTACTTTTTCTCATTACATAAAAACACCAAGCAACATTTGTAAATCTGAGCAATGTGTCACATTTGATACTGACTTAACATTATCTAATAATCTGAAAACACCTTGAAGAAAAATTAACTACCATTATTCTGGCAAAATGTACAATATAAATAATTTGCAGAAAATAAACTGTCCAAGCAAGCATAGAAAAATAAAAATGTAAGTAACTCAGAGGCAAACTTGGCAAAGTTAATAGTGATAGGATTTTATTTACATAGTTCTTCTAAATCCCAAAACATACCTAAACTCATTCATATTCACAAAAGTCTAGTAGGTTGACATTTTGCACAAAGATGAAACAAGGAAGAATATGTCTTAAGAGATCCAGTCACAGATATAAAACATAATGGATTACTGCGGCTACTCCTTTAAGTTTTGACACTACCTCATATCCATGTATTTCCTACCTTAAATATCTGAAATGATCATTTCAGAGCTAGAAACAAATTTTAGATATAAACAGCAATTCCAAAGTCTTCAACACTACAAACACCATACTTATATAGAGCATTTAAGAAACTTTAGGTCCATTACATTACTACTCAAGTAAAGTCCACACGTTACTATTGATGCAATGCAGAATCCTTATTTTTAATTAATAAAAACCGTTTCTTATTAATTGACAATTTATTTTTTAAAGATTTCATTCATTTGAGGTAGAGTGAGAGAAAGCGAGCAGGGATGGGGAGGCAGAGGGAGAGAGAGAAGCAGACTCCCCACTGAGCAGAGAGCACGTTGTGGGGCTTGAGCCCAGAAACCTGGGATCATGACCTGAGGTGAAGGCAGATGTTTAACCAACTGAGCCACCCAGGTGCCCCAATTGATACTTAGAAAAAATAAGTTGAAAATTAAAAAATCATGTATTCCTACTAAGTACACTTCTTAATTCTACCTAATCCTACTAATTTAGTCTTTGAGATGGAAGTGCCTTACATGAAATTTGGGTGATTATATTGTATAAAACAGAACTGAAATTTTATGTACACGTATAAGCAGAACACCATCTGTTAAAATCTATTTCTTTAACTCAGAAAGACAACCAGTAATTCTAACTTAAGATTTTTATATAAACACAGTCAACAAAATCTAGTATCTATTGCAGAGGGAAGAATTGGTAAGAGTAACAGTGATTCAAACCATAAAACAACATACCTGAAAAACAATTTTTTTTTAAATGTGTACTACAAACTCTGGCTATTTTATGTTAAGAAATGCAGTGTACTCCATCTAGAAAATATAGGCTTCTCTTATTCAGGAAAACCATACATCATAAAACAAAGTACATTCCACTGATTCCACCAGGTAAATAAAAAAATAATCAAATAGTAAGTTTCAACCAAAAGGAACCCCTGAAGATATTTATAATCCAAACATGGTTTTACAGAAAAAAGCAATATTCCCAAGGTAAGAGCATTCCGGTTGTGCCTTTAGATATTCAGTCTTATAAGAGTCAAAGTTCAACTATTAATACTGTTTATCAGTAATCAAAAAAACAAAATTTCAAGATGTTTTTTCTACTTAGAAGACAGTGCTTCTGACAAATTAAAAAAGGCTAATATAATATAGAATCGATTTTAATCAGATACTATTTAAAATATGTAAGATCAGATATTAAAACAATAATGAAATTCTTCACTACTTCCCCAGAGTGACGTTCTATAAATTACTTGCCCACATTCAACTGGGAAGCTAAGTGTGTTTCATTTTACACAACTGTGGAAAACAATTATGTAAAGTGAGCACACTAAAATTGTTTCCCATTTTTAGAAATTTAGTTCTGAAGGGTGCAGGAAAGGAAATAATGCTCTTGAAAGTATGACACTACTCTTGATTTACTTAATCATCATTTGTTTAGGATGAAATAAACCCACACAGGTCTATTCAACTTAAGTGATGGACTTGCTACTTACTTTGAAGTAGTTCCCACCACTCCCCTCCACCCCGCCACAAATAAGTCCATGTCTACAAATATCTATCGATGAAGTAAGCACAGGAACATATTTACAACTGTTTAATTTAGGAGTTAGATATGTGGGTGTTCACTAACTTTTTTTTGAAAATAGTAAGTCTGACTTTTCAAATCATTAGCACTGTCTTATATTTCAGGAACATATTTTAACATATTATTAGATATTATAACACAACAACACAAAGATTTAAATACCAAAGTACTCCAGAAAATTTCCTCTATTTTTTCAAAATAATGTATCCCTTTTATTTCTGAGAGTCCCATTTGACACTACATTTCAAACCTTTTTTAAACATAAACTTCATTACATTCACAAGACTTTTTTTTTTTCCAATCACACACTTATTTCAATCACACACATGTACCTTTTTCCCATTCAGAATCTAGGTTGTAATTATCAACCAAAACCCCAAATATTAATTAGTGACCATTAATCATTCACACTAATATTTAGTAATTATTATAGACTTTACATATAAACACCAAGTTACTGAAATGTTCAGTATGTTTTTGAATAAAATGTAAAGATGTAATTTCAATTAATATGTGAGAAACAAGATCCAACATTCCATTAATGTCCTTGTTGATAATTTCTATTTCTTATATTCTGGTGAAAACAGGTTATTTTTTCCCTAATATTACTGATACTGTTGGGTTAAAAACAAATATTTAATCTCGTTCACTGAACTCAGTACTCATTATAAAAAGAAAAATCCAAAAATTCAAGGAATAACAAATTGGGTTTTATGAAATATGGGTGAACCAAAAGTTCTTTAAAAACTAGATCTGTCGAAAAACAAAGCAAAAACAAAAAACAAAAACAAAACAAAAAAACTAGATCTGTCAAGAAGAAAACCAATTTATTTATCTTCAAAACAAACAAAAATGGGGAAATTTTGACAAAATAATTAGGAAAATGAGTGTTCCTTTATTTTATGTACATTAATTACATACTAATAGCTAAAATCATGACAGAAAAAGAAATATAGTATTGTGATATTATAATTCTGAGATTGTTTCATATTACCTTTTTATGGAAAGAATTATGGTACCATATGACAAACTCACACTTATTTAAAAAAGCTAATACTATTATTTATTTTTATAGCTACTGCTTTTAAGCAAATGACATTCAAATATCTTCCCCAGTATGTATACTAATTCACAAGAAAAAATATTGACTGAACCAGCCACAAAGTTGTTTATACAAAAACACTAAAAACTGAATAACTGGGAGTTCACAGATGCTCCACTTGGCTGTCACTCAGAAGCTGACTGTTCCCAGGGTAAACTTGATAAGTTCTGGAACAAAGATTTTCTTGATGCAGGGAAAAAGCTGTGTAGAACTCTGTTCTTGGAGCCAGAGTTGAGCCGGACACTAGAATGTTCAGGAGATTAGGACATCTCTTTGCGCACTGGCTTTCAAATGTCCTTGAATCAATGTTACAGAATTTCACAGCCTTGGCCAAAGACAGCTTGGTATTAACATCAAAGGATCAAGTTTTTCCCACTCCTAATTCAGCTCTGAAGCAAAATACAATGCTAGCAATTACCTAGGATTATATGAATAAAAATATAGATGATGGGAAAGGTATATTTAGGTGCAACAGATATCATTTAAAAATTATAGTTAATGTTAAAACTCCCTACACTGCAATTAATTAAAATAAATTCCACTCCCTGCCAACTCATACACGTGGAAAATGTGATGAGAACAGTCTTTTTTGACTATTATTTACAGTCTCCAAATCATGTTTTCAAAGATTTGCCAAAAAACAAAAGCCTATTAATACTACAAATTTTAGAAAATTCCATCCATACAGCTGTATCTAAAAAATGTGAAATAGTACACAAGAAAAATGCTAAAAAGAATGCATCTCAATTTTGCTTTACAACTGCTTTCATGCAAGATTTTAAATTAACCAAGTTTATTTCCTTTACAAAGTATGCCTTCCAGCATAAACATATCCCCCCATGCAAAAATGAGTTAAGTTTTACATACTGTTCATTTCAAAACAGAATATTTTTCATAAAAATGCTAAAAGCATGATACAGTAACACACTGAAATGTTATGTGAGAAATAACTATGCTATGATCAATGGCTGATGCATTAGATTTGTGGTTGAAGGTAAATATATAATTCCTTAAATGTAATTTTAAATTAAACATGGCTAACATACAAAATTTTAAATATAGCAAGGACTTTGTTTTAGAATAACAATTATACTGTGATAAAAATCAGTTTCTTTCTAGTACCAAAAATCAAACTTCGAAATACATATTTGACAGTAGAGGGATCTAATCTGATTCCGGTGACCTCAGCCCTGTCCCAAATTAATTCCTCTTTTTTTTTTTTTTAAATCACCACTTGAACTGCATCCCTTGGAAACAAACACAACTAGCCAGTCAGACAAGTTTACTGGAGAGACTTACCAAACTATAGGAAGATATTTACAACACCGCAAAGTTAATCCATCTTTAGTACTTCTATAAACAACATTCTCAAGAAATGCCAAATTTCTTCTAAATCACACCAAATCCTCACTTAACATCCAACCTAACAGTATTGTTTGATTGTAAAAGAAAATTTAAAGGGTAAGATCTAGATAGTGACACCAAATAATAGATAAGATTAAAAATAGACATTATTTTATAAGCAAAAGAGATTTGCCTCCAAACAGTTTTTTTTTCCAAGATTCAAAAGGTTTATTTGAAAAAAATCAGCACAGGACAAAGATATCCTTAATATTCCTTCTCAGAATATTTGAATATTCAGAATCTATATGAAATGTAGACAGCAACTCTGATTTCACAGAAAGAACATCAATGGTTTATACAAATGTAAACCCATTCCCACATCCCTCCCCAATGTACTATCTATCCACCCCTTACTGACATTAGCTTTCCTTAAGCTTCTACCATCAGTGCTACTTGCAAAAACTAAAAAGCAGAAAATCATTTTCATTTTTAAATGGTTGGGATTAATTAAAGCAACCGAAGTATTACTGTTACAGCAAAGTTCAGTAAAACTATGAGAGAATACTACTAATAACATGTGTAAATTATCCAAGATGATTTCTTTATTGAGGTTAACTACATAGACTTCACAGTTCTATGGCATACTTACAGATAGCTAAAGTCACAAACACATTTTAACATTCACAATGATGAGCATCATCATTACCATTCTAATCTACAAAGCTTATGTATGAATAAAGAAAAATACAAAAACCTCAAGTTTTACAAAAGAAAAACTTTAAGTCTACATACATTAACAATAAAACCATTTCTTCCAGGTAACAAGTAAAAGTGTAAAGGCATACCACTGAGGTTTTTTTCTCTAAATAGCCAGGAATGAAAGAATGTTTAATATCTACGACGCTTATTAGGGCCCTCAAAGTTGCCCCCTTGGCTTCCTCTACCAAAACCACCAGGACCACCACTAACAGGACCTACACCACTCATTGGTGCTTGAGGGGTTTCAGAACCTGTTCTACTCCCCATAGGTGATCCCATCTGAGATGATGGTCCTTGAGGAAATCTATCATTGTGCTATAATACCACATAATAAATATGAAGTCCATTTGGAACACGCCAAATGTAAGTGACAAGAAAAATTGGCAAAATCCCAAGTGGTGGTGTCATGAAGTTCAGCAGAAAGTCCAGCAGAATCAGGATCACACATAAAAGGAAGAAAGGAGCAATTTAATTAGTTACTACGTTAAAAAAAAAAAAAGCATCTGAAGAGTTACAATTGCTAATGCTATGCCCCAATTTCATGAAAAAAAGAACTGATTTTAAGAAGGAAGCAAGTGCCATTTTAAACCTAATCAGTATTACAACACTGTTCTGATCTCTCTTTTTCTTAAAAGTTTATACTGCATATAACTGTGCTGTGTAATAAAAAATATTTTTTTGAAAATCAAAGCGATAAAACTGGGGAGCAGCATCACATTGAAAAAATAAACATTTAAAAAATTTCAACAGCAATGCTTTTAACAAAGAAAGTACTAGTACAAACACAGAGTTATAATTTCAGTATTAAAACTTTTGAGGTGTTCTTCCAGGAAGACTATTTAATAGAAGAATAGATATAGCTTTTAAAAACCGACAATTTACTAATATGTACTACTAAAAGCACAATTAAATAAATATCTGAATCCGATGCTTTGGAAAACTTTACAATAATGTTAATCTCAAAAGTTGACCAGAACTCCCTAAATGTCACTGTGAAAAAGACCAAGGGTGATATTTTTAAAAAGGTTACAATTTCAGAGGGCTGGGTGGAAAAACGGGCCAGTTAATATTACTTTAAGTTACTACAGATGATTATATGCTACAGTAAAACTTAACCAAAGTAGTCAAAGTTTTTACTTAGCTTTCAGACATTTTACTATAAAATAAATCCTCCAGAGAAGGAAACAAGTACACTAATTATATCATGCGCCATCTGACCATTGTAGATACTATGGCACTGCCTTTTTATCTTTGTACACAAACACTCATTAAAAAAAAAAAAAAACTGTTAGCATGTCCAATTTTTCCAAATTTTTAAAAGACTGCATTTATTAAAGTAAATAAATTTTAAAATGATGAAACACTGTATCCATCAATTCTAAGACACACATTCACTTTTTAACATCTCTGAAATCAGTATGGATTTACAGTAGATGGCAAGTCTGAATTTAATTGGCAGTGCTTTTTCTTTCTTAGCAGCAATGGCGCCTTAACATTTGTTGTGGTAGTTCCAAAACTAAACTGCCTTTTAAATATACAATCAACCAATTTTCCTTTTCTAAATGTTATTTAGAACAACCATTAACAAAAACCAAATGAGAAAATGTTCTGCCAAGAGCCTCATTTAAATAGTGATAGACTTTAAGGAAAATGAGAAAAGTTATCAGTCTTGCTACTGATATTCAAGTAAAATAAAAACTACTGGAAAATTTTGCTTTTAAAATTATTTAACCCACACAAAGATATCTTCACACTGTCAAACCAAGACACAAACTGTATGCTTTTAAATTTTGTAACAAATATAATAATGAATAGTTCTATAAGACTGCAAAATGTAAATTTAAAATACACTTTAAAACTTTAATGTACATTATTTTATAGTTAAATAAGTTCCCTGAAATTAATCGTAAGTGATCTTTTTATTAAAAACATTGACTGAAAACTGTGTTTTCACATATACTGGAGTTTCATTCCCCACCAAAGGCAAGGAGTCCATACAGGAAAGAACACAATCTTAAAATACTTGACCTTTACAGTGAATACTGGTAAGAGGTGGATACACAATAAAAGCAATATAAAAATAACTGTAATTAACATGTATCTGCCATATACTTGAGTACAAAAGCATGCCATGAATGGTGAATGTTAACTCTTGTGATATGTAAAAATTGCCTCTCAAAGTCAACATATAACTTCACAAAATTACGTTTCCTTCACTGCATATTGACCCTTACCACCAAAATAAATGATGCCAAATTATGTTAAGTGTGAAGTTACCTTTGGGGCAGAAAAGTATATATTACTGAATACAAACAAAATGTTTATGATACATTACCACTGCTCCATTATCTGGCATCATTGGAGTTCCCATATTTGCAGCTCCTTCTGGTCCCATGGCAGGACCAGGACCCATTGGTGGGCCAGGTATAGTTCCTCTGTTGTTCATATTCATACCCATCATTGGAGGAGGACCTTGGTTACCAGCAGGTGCTGGGCTAAATGCATCTACGCAAAACAATCTATACTTAGAGCTGTCCTATCTTAGTTTAGTAAACATTAAAAATTTAACAATACTTACGCAAACTATATAACAACACTATTATCAATATCACTCTCCTTCTTTGAGAATGGGACACTTAATTATCTACTCTGTAATAGAGTATTACCTACACTACAGAATCTTCATCCCAAAATCAAATGTACATAAACAAATGAGACAACTATCAACTATTTTAGGATATCTGAGACTGTCAAAGCTTGAAAGGTTTTTAAAAAATGAGTACTACTTGCTGTAGTCTGCTTTTTAACAAACTACTCTCTTACAATGGTAACTATACTCTACTAGCTTAAATTAACAGCAAAGGATAAGCACTTGGAAACTACAAATATGTATACAAAGTTCACTAAAACTAACCTCTTGACTTTAATGTAAGTTACTGAACATATCCCAAAATTATAGGAGGTACTATTTTTTAACTTTGAACTTTACAGAAATAGGCAATCTAAACAAAACAACTGAAAAGGGTCATCATGACAAAGCTTATTTTTTAAAAGCAAATATAGATAAAATTTTAATAGAGCTATTTTTATTTTTTCGACATGCTAAAAATTCTGGAAATGGGGACAATCAGATACACTTCAAATTTTTTCATCAAAAAGATATCCACCAGGCCTCATGTTAATTGCAATAGTGTTTGAGCTGAAATATCATATTTATAATGGCCTCAAATACAACATTTTTAGGTTATCTTCTTTGAATTTTTTTATTTTTAAAGTACTCATACTCTTTTCCATTAAAAATTCATAACAAAGACTAACTCCAACTTAAGAGTTTTCTTCTAGTATTTCATTCTATAGGTCAATTTTATGACACTCAGAACTCAATTTCTCAAAAACACACTGTAACAGGAGATGACATTTTCATTCAAACCCAAAACTCTACACAGTATCTAATGCAGCTGACCTCTACATAGGACTGAGCCCAGGGAGCAGCTGGGAGGATAAAATCTTCCTCCCTACCAGTTCCTGGCAATATATATACCACTACTCTTTCTCAACCCAATCCCCAGAAACCTAGCCACTTCATGGGAAGAAATTACTTCCTTAATCCTAAAATGTTCTTGCCGATAATTCGAACACTGCTAATCCAAGAAAATTTCTATTCCCTTAGCATAGCTGTAAATAAAAATGTTTACTAGAATTCCATGACATGTCCCACATGGAAATGAGGAAGAATGGAGACACTATCTTTAAGGAATATTAACTTTCCCTAAAAAGAACAGATCAAGGGATTAGGTTTTTCTTCTCTTTTTAATAAAACATAACTGTTACAACATTTAACTTGCAAGATTCAAATATAACTACACAACTATGGGTATAATAAAATAAATCAAAAATAACACTTCCAACTATCAGTAATTAGAGTCTTATTTCTAGCAATTAAGCTTTCTATCATACAGCTATAATTAAACTAAATTTAAAGATCAAAGAAATGTTAGAATTATCTGGTCCCCTGAAAAGCAGTTTTATAATCTATGTTTCACTTGGGAGATACACTGGTGATACAACAGAAAATCTGCCACCACATTCTATCAATGTAACTTGATAGGATATGACAATTTACTAATTCAACAGTGGCATTCAACTGCATGATAATGATTCATAACTCCAGTAAGCCATTAGGACAAAGTCTGACTGAATAAAATGTATATAGGAGAAAATTAAATGGACTGGACTTAAGGGGAGCTGAGAAAGTGCTCGACTATAATACAGTTCTCTGATGAAATAAAATGCCATAAAAAATTTTAGTTCTCCTAAATTTCTAAGTAAGGAATCTAAAGGTATACTCTCATTATTCTTCTGATAAAGTTGCTAACTAAAACAGAATGTTTTCAAGGTCTCGGCAATATCAGAAACACTTCATTTGCTTCTAATGTTAATGACAATCTAGTAATCATAATGGCATTTTAAGGTACCTACAATCCATAACTTCATACTTACAACCCTTAAAACTACCTGGATTGTATTATATACCATTCCACAATTTACTTTGAAAAGACATAAAATTGAACTAGTTATACGTTACTATATATTCAACTGTGTCTCTAGAACTTATGTACTAGAACTGTGCCTACAGAACTTATTCTTTGTTCACCAATTAATTCATGTATCCATCGTAACTAACTTCACAATTAAGATCTTTATAGGTAAGGGCCATGTATCACGCTTCCTTTGTATACCAGAGATGTTCAGTAACTTCTTACTGGTAGGTAAGAAAAATGACCAAATAAATAGCAATAAACAATTTTAGATGATCTGATTGGAAGTAGCAAATAAACTGCATGAGAAATAAGAGGGAAAAAGGTTGGTCACAGAAAATGTTCATTCCACATATTAGAAGCTTTAAGATTTTTTATTCCATACACTATATATCCTAAATACTACATGCTAATGGTAATGTAATCTTTACAACAATATGTACATTTTGAGTTATGTGAAGATTTTAATTTTGTGACAGTTTCTGTGGGACAATATAAAATGAATATATTAAAGATTTATCTAATTTTTAAGTGTATGACATTTAAATTTACTATTTCCCTCAATAGTGGAGAAGCTAATGTAGGCACTTTCTTCAAACCTTTATATCAGCTCTAAAACTCTGCATAAGCCCAGATGTATGAGACACATCTCATTTCCCAGACATGTCATAGATGCCTCCAAACAGTGCACTTCTGTGCACAATATAGTAGGTTAGGGCAAAATAAGCTAAACATTCAGTAAAATGAATAAAAATAACTCCACTTACACAAAAGGTTACCTTACCAATAAAAATTTATAAAATACTCTCAAGAAGTTTAAAAACACTACAAACTCAGAAACTACCAAATTTCTAAGAAAGGTAAAAAGCCAATTTGAAAGCACGAAATCTGATTTTTAAAAAATGTAACAACATAGCTGCATTACACCATGGAATAACTGAACAGGTTTCACGTTGTATCAAAACCTGGTTACAGGTTTCTTTCATTAAATCTATTAAAACATAATATACCTTTTTAGCCTTTAATGAAACAAAATTCTCCCTTTGCATGTTATTTTTAATATACTTATATTTTTTCCAACTTAATAAATATAAGAGATTTCACCATTACAAATGTTGGTTCCAAATTTTAGTTTGTTACCGATACGTAGACACCACAAACAGTATGTACAATTCCCCAAAGAATTACAAGTTACAGAAGGCTTTTGCTTCAAATCCCTACCTCCCATGTTTATTGCTCCACGGGGACCCATATCACCCATTCTCATTTCCTGTTCTCTCTGTAAGTAAGCATAGTTGTCACAGTCAACCTATCGATCTTATGACTTTACATTTCCCATCTAAAATCAAAAAGAAAAGAATAAATTGGGACATCACCTTCCATTAAAAAAAATTAAAATTTTCCAATATCACTCAATAAGAACACTGAAAAGAAACTTCAGTCTCCCAGGTCTGATATACCACAGTGCTTACAATACTCAGTTTATATCACTAGATTATCAATGTGTCAAATTATAAAATCTACCACAGAATGTTTTTAGTGTTCAACAAAGCAAAGACATATGCCTAGATTCCAAAAAAAGAAAAATCTAGTATTAATAAACACCAGGGCCAATTATTTCTTCCTCCCACAACACTAAAGTCTTAAAAATGACCATTACCCCTTTTATATTCAAATGTATTCAAACATCCAACACAAACCGCTGTGGGGCACTAAGCTAAAAATAAAGTTATATAGATAATTTTCATTGTTAATACACCTTTGCATTTTTATTCAAATACTTGAGCACTGTTTCACCCAAGACCTAAAGATCTGCCATGAAAAGTCTCCACAACACACAATTATTAGAAGTTCAACATAACACTGCTTCCTTTATTTGAACAAGGGTTTTACTTGGAAATCTAAATAAAAGTGTTATTACACAATTGGCAAGTTCTGAAACAAAATGCTCTTGAGGTTAACTGTGATACAAAAGGTCATGCAAATGACAAATTTCTAAATTTCAGTAAAATTCAACTACTTCTAAAAACTCATTTATTAACAGTAGTTATACAGAATTAACTTCAATGAAATCTCTAGGTGAAATTACTCAACATACTGTAATTCAAATTTGTACTATTATTTAATGATCTTTTCCACTATCAGACCAGTGTGTTAAATGTAGCAATCATAAAACACATTTTGAGAAAAAAGTAGTAATGTCTAAATCTTTAAAAAGCACAATTTTTCTTTTAAAAGCAATTCTTTTAAACTGTGCTTAAAATTCCACTTAGTAATACAAAATACCAGTGAAAAACACCTATAAAAGCTAGGGAAAAAAGGAAAAAGCCTATGGTATATGGCAGATAAATGCCACTAAGCAGCAACTAACTGCCCACATCTAACCTAATGACATGCCTCAAAATGTAACCGTTAATGAAGCTGTGATTAAAAAAGAAAAAAATCACACAGCATCATGAAGAAATGTTTGTAACATTATGCAGAAAATGTAAATCCCAAATCTTTCTCAAAACTATTTTTTTTAAACTTTCCTGAAACTAGATTTGTTTCTTCTCATAAAACATTTGGCTGGTGATGGATACTAACTAGCAAAACAGCCAGACTATTTCACAGAACGGATTTGTGATGAAATCATATGGGAAATACTATTTTATGATCACACTTAACACTATCATCAATAAATCAAACCAAGTTGTCATTTTCTCATCACTAGAACCTGATAAAATATTGACTGCTTCAGCATATCCAAAATCTTCCAGGTATTATTTATAGCAATACTTATTACTAAAAAGCTGGTTCCATTTCAACACCACAGTAAAATACTTGGATTTTTTGATGATGACATCTTTGGGGTTTAATTTTTACTTCTGGATGTGCCTTAACTATGAAAGATCAAGAATGCAGTATCTAACCACTAACAGAGGGTAATTATGACAGTCTTACTGTTTGAGACTTAAGTTTTCAAATCCCCCTTAAATATTCTGACATCCTAACTGGATGCCTGTGATTCACTGGTGGGCGCAAAGAGGGAGACAACGTTTTTATTACCTCCTTATAATTTCATCTGTACCTATCATTTTCCAAAATAACAATGTTTAGCTTTATTATTAATAAAGTTCAGTACTTTTAAAAAAACTGTTCTTAAATTATTCTATTATTCCATTTTCTTAATAGAATTCTGAAGAGATTAATATGCTAAGTACATCTATGGATTTTTTAAAAGCTTTTATTTATTAAGTTATCTCTACACCCAGATGGGGCTCTAACTTATGACCACAAGATCAAGAGTCACATGCTCTACTGACTGCGCCAGCCAGGTGCCCCAACACTTACGGTTTTTTAAGTCAATTATTCAACAGTGGCCATAAAATTCCCTTTCTGATGCTCTATTAGAAACTGGTTCCAAGGGCATCTGGCTAGCTCAGTCAGAAGAACATGCGACTCTTGGATCTCAGGGTTGTGGGTTCGAGCCCCATACTGGGTGTAGAAGTCACTTAAAAATAAAAGTCTTAAGAAAAGAAATGGGTTTTCCAGTTCTAAAATATCTTTCTTTAAATGAGATAATCAGAATGTCTTACAATAATCCAAATGTCTTACAATAATCCATGCTAATGTAGCATATCACTGCTAAAATACCTATATACACATAACAGCATTTTTCACTAAATACACATACACTCTATTTATTTAGTACTGCTGAAGTTTCCTTAAAGAAAAAGAGTACTATTTTATACAGCTTCACACATTAAGAAAAAGAGATGGTATAATTAGATGACAGATCATTTTTTAACTATTTTAAAGGAGCAAAAGAAGTTTTCAACTTCTTAGTCATATCTTAAGATTTTTTTCTAAAAATCCACTGCTACATTCTTCTAGTAAAATGCAAGGGTGAGAGATTATATTTAAAGGTAGCGGTTAGCAATGAAAATTAAGACAGTACCTCTCATCATAACTTGATTTATCAAATATCAGTAAGGAGAAACACTTGGAAGTTCACTATTAACTGTGTTCCCACCCAAAAAAGCAATACACAAGACCCTCACTTCTATGAATTCTAACATCTAAAAATAGAACTAGTGCACAACACACATGGTATTTTTGGAATACAAATTTTAACGCTTTATTATTTTACCAAAAATTAAGAGTTACGGTTTAACATGAAAAAACTTATATGTAAACAAAATCTCCAAAGACTGCACTGCAATAAGATAATAAAGCTATGATTAAAACTTGGTTTAATTAATTCAATTAATTCAACTACTCTTCATAGCAACCCTATAAAGTAGGTCTACTGTTATCCTATTTTAGAGATCACAAAACTGAGGCACAGCACTGTTAAATAACTGACTCAAGATTAAACTGACCTAAAAAATTCTGCCAAAATAGAGTTCATTAAATTTTTACCTTCACAAAACATCTTCACTTTTTTTTCAAGGATTCTAACAAAGCCTAACAAAAGGCAAGATTTTTAATTTATTCTTACTATATTCATAGGAAGTTGTGCCTTTCCATTAAAAGAATTATACATATGTATTCCTGAGCTTGTCACTGAAGTATGCTTGATTTCCACAGCAGACCAAAAAAGTAGGCAAAGTATGACTGATTTCCAGAAGCACATACCAAAGCAGCATTCCATTAAAACAATGGATCTCGGAGTGTGGTTGGAGTACTGAGTCTGCAAGACCCTTTCAGGAAGTGCACAAATTCAAAACTGTTTGATGTCTTACTAAACATTAGAACACAATTATGAAACTATCATCTAATTGGGCTTTTCAGTCTATCAACATTTGTAGGGATGGTGCACAAGCAACTGGGGAGGCAAAAGTCTTGGTATTTTAGCACAAATCAAGGTACTTACATTCAACTTTTACTAGTAACTATCATTGTTGCAAGGGAACAGCAGGCAGGACAGCAGAGTTGTCTGCCCTAACAACCAGTTTTAAAATTTCAACTAGAATACGTAGATGAATACATAGATGAAGCAGTTAAAATTATTTTTACTGAATCACTACATATTTTTTTAATAATTTATGCAACGAAACAAGATATATACTTAAAGCACTTATGCTGCATTCTGAAATAGGGTGGTTCTTCAAGAAAAACACTCTTATGATTGGGTTGTAAACTGAACAAGATGGCATCTGACAAACTATGATTACTGACTTGTGTACACAGAGATATCCCTTGTTTTTCAAAAGTGTGCATTACGCCACTTGGCTTTTATGAAAGACCTACATTTGTAGTACCTGTTTTTGCTAACCAAAAAAGGATTTTCGCTTTTATGGAGAAAGGGAAAAAGTGAATATAAAGTTCAGTGTGTTTTGCAGCAAGCAATTTAAGAGGCAGCACAAACCTAGAGCAGCAAAAAGTGCTACCACCACACTACTTTCCTGGGAACTATACTTAGCATCTCAGCATCAAGCTGCCATAGCTTTGAACTACGTGTGAATATCTGTGCTTTATCTAGATTTATTCTGTGCATCAGTTAGCAAGTTGTGTACTAAGGTATCAGAGAAGCCTAAGAGGTTATAATTTAGGTTCAGAAACTCTCCAAGCATTTTTCATAGAAATATTAATGGTAATTGCTTCTTCATTTTATGCCATTTTAGATTACAAAAGGTATCAAGGGAATGTTATACTTTGGGATAGCATTTGGCAGACATTTTCTGACAACATCAGTGGTTGATATTAAGAAATGTGATTTGTTTTTAATTTTGTGTAATAAAATACATTAAAATTTAGAAGATGTGCATAACTCAATGGATTAGTATTTTGCTAATATTTGGTATAGTCAAAATCATGCACAGGTAAAAACAATCCATTCAAAGTTCAAGCAGCCCAACGGATTGCAATGCAATGAAAACTACTGCAGTTTTCTGTAGTATTGAACAAAAATAACCACAATTATCTGAAAAGGTTAAAATATACTCGTCTCCATTTTACTAATTACTTATCTAAGTAAAGCCAGATTTTCTTCATGCACTTTAACCAAAAGAGCATTCTGCAATAGATGGAATGCAAAAGCAAATATGGGAAGCCAGCCATTTTCTATAAAGCCAAACATACATTAAACAAATTTACAAAACAGTAAAACAATACCACTCTTTCCACTACATTAAAGTGGAACATCAAGGAGAGCTGCAAAAATGTAAAATAAGGCCAGTGTTCCCACTATAACTCATTTTCTTTCAACTTTCTCTCTTATTTTCTAATATGGTAAACACTGATATAACAAAACAAAACAAAAGCTCTTAGAGGTCTTAAATAATTTTTAATAGTGTAAGAAAATTTCAAAACCTGAAAGTTTAAGAACCAATGCTTTTAAGTTCCAGTCAGTATTTGCTCATGAAAATAAAAGTAGAAAATCTACGCTAATGTAAAGTAACTAAACCAGTGCAAAACTTGACATCATTTTACGTAGAATAGGATCTTTCCTTCAATACTTAATACTCAAAATAACAACCTGTGAATTTAAAGATACTGTAGTTTATTTTTTTAGATAACCAAATTTTAAGGATTCACATAGTACACAAAGATAAGGCTAAAATAAAGTATGATATGAATTTAGAGGTTTAGAAAACAGTGAACTACATAAATAATGACAACATAATGTCAACCGAAACATTCTGTAATCAATGATAAAGATATATTCATTGACACTGATTAATCTAAATTCCTGTTTGAATGAATGCAGACTTAATGACCACGATCATCGTTCTTTAATCTGTATGTATCTTTCACGTACATTTCTGAAGAAGCCTCTAAGGGACTGTCAAAGGATTACCATGTACCATCTGGGTTCAATGTCTTGGTAAAGAAATGCTAAAATTCCTGATGTAAAAATACTGACACAGAACATTTAAATCTACTAAAGGAAATACAATTCTAGAGAAATGTCTTAAGTTCTGGGAAGTAACAAGATTCAACCTTTTTATAATTAAGGATTTCTAAAAATATATTTAGTACTTGGAAACGTCTTTTCCTTCACTAGAAATGTTTACATGAAAGAATAAAGATTATTAGATAGCTAGTCAAACTTTCAAGAGAGAAATTAAACTACTAGCAGCTGAAATACTATCTAACAAACAGAGCATACGTGGAAGTAAAAAATGGAAGAGAATCAATTACATGAAATATTAAGAAAATAGGTATAAAGAAAAAAATTTCAAAATAAAAGGTAGGCCTCTTTGCCAAAAATTACTCACTCATTTAAAAAGTGTTACAATACTGAAGGGTATGAATCAATAAAGTAATCTTTTCTTAATAAAAATGAAGTAAATTTAAACTAAAAAAGGAAGTAAGACATGTTCCCACTGATATAAATAATAGCATACAAACTTTCAAACATGAACAGAGAATGCTTGGAAGACTTAACATTTTTATTTCAAGTAATTAAAAATAATAATTTCCAAACCATACTACTACTAGACCCAGGGCGGGGGGGAGGGAGTATGTTTTAGGCAACCTAAGACAATCTTTCAATAAATACAATCTATGATGGTTTTTTTACCCTCAATTCGAATACATGCATTCCATGATATCTGCACCCATGAATACTGGGGAAATGTTCCTCAGTTTTATGACTGTTAAAATGAAATTTTACACCATCTATCACTGGGGAATTGCAAATTAAGACAACAATGAGATAACACAACACACCAATTAGAATGGCCAAAATTCTAAACACTAACAATATGTAGCGCTGACAAGGATGTAGAGAAATAGGAATTCTCATTCACCGCTGATAGGGATTATAAATGGCATATTTACTTTGGAAGACAATTTAACAGTTTCTTACAAAACTAAAGATACTCTTACATATATACAATCCAGCAACCATACTCCTTGGTATTTACACAAAGGAGCTGAAAACTTATGACTACACAAAAACCTGCAGATGGATGTTTATAGCAGCTTTTTCATAACTGCCAAAACCTGGAAACAACCAACATGTCCTTCAGTATGTGAATGGATAAACAAACTGTGTTACATCCAGACAATGAGACATTATTTCGCACTAAAAATAAACAAGCTATCAAGCCATGAAAAGACACACAGTAACCTTAAATGCTTATTACCAAAAGTCGATATGAAAAGGCTACATATTATATGATTCCAACTACGTGACATTCTGGAAAAGGCAAAACTATAAAGACAGTAACAGAATCAGTGGTTGCTGAGGATTAGGAAGGAGAAAGGGACGAAAGGCAGAGGACAGAGGATTTTTAAGGCCGTGAACTATTATGCATACCGAAATGATGGGTACACATCATTATACATTTGTCAAAAGTCCACAGAATGTCCACACCCAGAGTAAACCCTAACATAAACTGTGGTCTTTTGGTGATAAGGATGTGTCATTTTGATAGCGAAGGAGTCTGGATGTATGTTGGGGGAAAGAGATATATGGGAAATCTCTATCTTTGGCTCAATTCTGCTATGAATCTAAAACTACTCTAAAAATTAGTCCATTAAAATTTTTATTTATTTCCTTGTCAGAAGGAAAGAAAGAAAGAAAGAAAGAAAGAAAGAAAGAAAGAAAGAAAAGAAGACAGAGAGAGAGAAAGCACAAGCAGGGGGAGCGGCAGGCAGAGGGAGAAGCAGGCTCCCTGCTGAGCACGGAGCCCAATGTGCAACTAGATCCCAGAGTCCTGGGATCACGACCTGAGCTGAAAGCAGATGCTTAACCAACTGAGCCACCCAGGCGTCCCTATTAAAATTGTTTAATGTTTCTTTTTCAATAATCAATTATATATATGAATTTATACACTACAAGTTTTAGTCACGAATAATAAAAATTTGTTACTTGTTAAATTTCAAGTCAGAAATGAGAGGAAACAACAAATATAAGTAGGGGGACTTACAACTTAGCTCACTATATTCATTAACCTCAAGACAAATACCTCTTAATCTAGATTCAATCAATGTATTTTTAAAGCCTGGTTTGGGTACCTTTAAAAGATTATTCTGGTATCACTGTCAAATTCAGGAATTAACTGGAGCTTTTTAAAAACTAGGGTAGTTTTCTAACTGAAGATTAATTAAATCTAATTACATAAAATCAACATGTATCAAGAGACCGAAGGGAATAAGTATTTTAAATTAATTTTTTAAACAAATTCATATTCAACTGAGAATATTTTTAATCATATACCCAAGGGACATTTTCAAAATTACCATTATCATCATCACTTTTCAATTGTCATGGCAAACTCTGAAGAGATGCTCTTAAAAACTGAAATTGATTAAGAATATTTATTCTTCAAATTTAGTTATTTTATCCTAAACTCTTAAAGAAATCAGCCACGATGGTATCAGCTACAGCACAAACACGATATTTTGAATAGTATCCTGGTAACTGGTTTGCATTTCTTCACCCATAACCTCTTAACCAGTACATTTCCTTAACAAAGTCAAAACAACTATCATGACTGGCCAGACCAAGGTATGAGAGAAGAAACAAAAGGACAAATATAAACTGTACAAGAAGAAATGCCAAATCGGCCCTATCAACAGAAGAAAGCAGTAGAAGGAGCAAACAAAAGCACATGCGCTCTAATGTATGAAGAATTAAAGTATGTATTTAACGGGGAATCTTTTTGTTCGTGATACTGGGCATTAAACAAATTGTTTTAGTAGTATGGCAGAAGCTTTGACATTTTAACAAATTATGTATTTTTCCTAAGTAGATAACTTAAAGCAACAGGCACAATTATAGTAATTCTAAAAATATTGAAATGGTAACTAAATAAAATCCAAATGTTTAAAATACACAATTATAAGGGAAACTACCATAATAAACATGTTAATGGTTTAAAAGCAGAATTTTAAAAAGCAGTAATAGGCCAAATGAAGAAGTTACTTTGTGAGAAACATGGTAAATTTACAACCAGGAAACAAAGAATTTGAAACGTGGTGTACAATATAGTGCAGGATATCGTAAGACAAAGTATAGGCAAACTTACCCATATACTTTCAATTACTTGAAATTTTAAACAGAAATAAATGCATTTCATCAGCAGAGCATGCTCACAAACCCAAGTTCCTACCCCCATCACTAACAGATAATAACTACACAGAGATATTAACATTCACATTTATTTAGTCTGATTTGGTATAAAACTCTGACATTTCAGGTGATACTACAGACCTTCATGTCCTCAATACAAAGTAAAGAAGATATTAGATGGAGACTGACCTAAAAAAAAATTTTTTTTTACATAATTACCTTGTAGAACTACTTCTGTTTGAGGGGGGCTCTAAGTAGAACATTAAGAAGTCATAAAAACAGAAGAAGTTAAATTTTTGTGTTTTCCTAGACTCTTTTTAATTATTTAATACCTAAAAATTCTTATTATTTATATCACACATATGTGACATCTCAAAAAGTGTTTACTTTAGGCGAACATTTCTATTTGCCAATCTTGACTTTCCTCTTCTCCAACCCCTCAAGAAAGGTAAACATTAGGTGAAAGATCTTACCATTCCAAATAAAATAGATTAGAAGAACTTACCATTTCAAATGAAAATACATGATGTATACCTACAACACAGTGGATTAACAAACCAATCATACCAGTTAAGAAAAAAAAATCCAAAATAAGTTCCACAACAGTGCTGAGGATACTCAATGCACACTTCATACTCCCTAGCACAGAATCTTTCTCCAAACTCTCAAAATGTTTTAGCTGTACCTCTGTCTACATAGATACTCTATACCTTTAATACTCTACAATCCTCAAAGACCTGACCCTGAGCTTGCTTCACTTCTGTGTCCTCCATGGTACTCAGCACTCTGTTCTGAAACAGTAGAACAGTGACCAAATTTTCTTACTAAATAGAAACCTCTAAATCTTCCTGTAAGTCTAACACTCAGATGGAATATTCAAGTGCGATCCAAATATTGAAAAGTTAGGTGTGCTGAAAACCAAACACAAAAAATTGTTATTTGACTATTTTTAAAAATTTACTCTTCATTATGTGATTCCATTATAAAGTCTACAAAAATATATCAACAGTCTTAATACCACCTATGTTTCAAAACTACAGATGTTTGACATCTGAGACATTAATATTCAATAAATACCAAAGTATGGTGACCCATATAGAACAGTGAAAATCATATGACTGAGCAGCACTAACACTGAAAAACAGGACGCCAAATAACTATTTAATTCTCCCAATTTTTGTCTAAGTAACTACAATATGACAAATACAAGACTCTCAAACTCAAAAAATTCAAAGAGCTAAATTAGTTGGCAACAAAGTCAGAAAAAAAATTAGAATGCAATGTGGTTAAGTACTAAAAAAGAATCATACTGAAAATGATACAGCTGAGGTGCACAGTCAGAGAAGGTTATGCATGCACTGAGTACATTGTCCAGGAGGAGAAAAGAGATACAGAAATTTTCCTGGATTATAAGACTCTCTGAAACACTAATGGAAGGTAAGAAAAAAAAAGATACTAGTCCTCTAATATGACACAGAAATAATTAAGTACAATAAAGTATCTTTGGGTAAAGTGTGTACAGAGTTTAAGGGAGACTCAGTAAGCATTTCCCTTTGGAATCATTTGGAAGTCTTTTAAATATGAATGACAAAACTTATTTATAATCATAACATACGATTGGAACAACCATACACGCTGCTTTGCCTGAGACAGCCTGTTTTCTGCCTGCTGTTTAAAAAAAAAAAAAGTAACTTTAAATAGTACCCACATTCAGTTGTCCCAGTTTGAATGAAAATTGTTGTGTTCTCCTACATATGATTAGTTATTACTAAAACTATTAAAAAATCCTTTGAGAAGTTTCAAAGAGAAGTGAAGTGGTCAAAGATTTCCACAGCTGGTTAAGACTGATACATATGTTCAATCCAAATACTCCCAGCTGTCAAAATCCCTAAAGATCACTTCCAAAGGATATGAAAACTTTACAAATGTAAATAGCTACTGATTTTTGTTTTCACTTGATTACAAAAATCTAATTCCAATTATTCTCCATCCCAAATATCCAGAAAAGTTCCTGGCTCACTGTAAGAAACACATTATTTTAGTAAATAAATAAATGAAAACGTTAATAAAAATCTGGGCACAACTAGAGCAGTATACGGGAAACCACTGCAATATAACTGATATAATCAATTTTGATCTTTATCATCATATCCAAATCACTGGAACTGGGCTGCCATTACACTAAGCTGCCCAGAAAGTCAAACCTAAATCTGACAACAAACCCTACAGCAAATAATTCTTCAGTTATTTACACAGAATAATGAAGATGCTATAAAAATTCTTTGTGAATTATGTCCTTTGTTTGAATGCTTCAGGTGTTCAAACTTCCAAAAAACAATCTTCTTCTGCAATACAATCAAATCACTTGTTAGAGCTAAATAATTTATAGAAAGATAAGTAATGGCCAGGTGGAAACCACAAAATGGCAACTTCTCTCAAAAATTCAAAAATCATTTCAGAAAATGTATTTGTACCTACTCGTTAGTAATTAATGATTAGGGTCATTTCTCTCTGCCAGCACCTATTAATGAAATTTTATTACTGGCTCAAGTTTCTGTTTTGAGTTTTGTACATGGCACATCAGGGAAAGCTGGGTTATAATTAAGTCAGAGAAAAGAAACAATGCCCACTCCAGAAGCAGAAAAAAAGACTAACAAAGAAATGACTGATTAAACAGGCTAAATCTGGCAATACTGATCAAGAAAGGGTAACAATGAAAGAACAATGCTTTATGTCTCTACTAAGAAAACATTTGAAAACTCTAGATAATCAGCTATGCGGCAGTGATGCTTTATCAGTTCTTTCAATAATTTTTGCTCTGATTTATAATCATGACTACCAATAAACCTTCAGGACACTAACTTGGATTCTTCAGGAACCTTGATTCTAGAATATGAGGTGCTCTGTTCAATGAGCCTTCTAAAACCACTGGAAAAAAACATATTAATTAATAAAGTTGCATTTTAATTCACAAACTCTTTGAGTTTGGTTAACATGAGTCACTTTTTATAGATTACTCCTAACTCTCACACTGGACCTAGACCAGGGGTGGGCAAACATTTTTGGTGAAGGGCCAGACAGTGTGTATTTCAGGCTTAGCAGCCCAGAGAGTCTTGATAATCTCACAGAGTTGTGTCATGACTAGTCAATCTACCACTTCTGGACAAAGCAGCCATAATCAAAACATAAGGACAACTGTGTTCCAATAAAACTGTTTCAAAAACAGGCAGTGTTCAGATTTGGCCAGGCTTACCCCAGTCTGTCAACCCCCAGTCTAGATGAAATACTTAAAAAACAGAAAGTTAATGCATCATTTGAGACAATACGTCCTCCACATATAGGCTGAAAGCTTAACTAAAAGTTGTCACACCAAAATCCCACAGAGCACTATTCACATAGAATGTTGTGCTACTTCCATTGTTAAGTGTACGAATCCTATCCTCCATGTTGACGTACTCTGAGCCCTCCCTTCAAACTCCCAGGTTCCGTAAAAAATTTAACTACTACTAATCTTATTTCACTATTTCAACTATGTCTCATTTCAACATATGGCCAAGGTCTTCTATTTTAGCTAATGAAAGTAAACAGACTGAAGAGCTTCTTAAAATGCAGATCCCATGGCTCCAACTCAGACACACTGTATCAAAAATATTTGGTGAATTGAACTCAGACATTTTTCTTTTTTAAGTTACAAAGATGTGCTGCAAAGGCTGAAAACTACTAAATTTAGCCAAAAATGTGATTAATGGAGAATACATCAGATTCTACTGTAATCATGAAACAAATCAGTTTGTAGGTTGGAGACCTAAGGGAAAAACCTTACGTTTTTAAAACTCTCCCTGAATGTTTATTATGCACTATTTGAAAAACACTACCGTGAAAGAGGCATTATACCCTTAGCCTCTGGCTACATCTCCTTAATACTCTTGGCCTCACTATATAATATACTGGGTAGCTACAATGGCCTACTCTGACAAAGAAACATAACTGAATCAAATTCTTGCCTTAGCATATAATACACATTTATTTCCAGGTTTATTATGCACATGTGTTTAAATATCCAGGGCTATTCCCACATACTCAAACAAAAATAAAAATTCTTCAGTATCAATTCATGTATATATTTTGAAACAGATCTGAAGGGCTATTCTTTTATTCACTAAAAACCAAACATTAATATTTACACCAAAAACAAACTTCTAAAAAAACAAACGAAACTCCTGAAGTTTTAAAACAAAATAGCATCCCATATAAACACTGCCCCAATTTACCTAAACAAAGTATTTTATAACTACTTGATACAACTACTAAAGCTTAATGACAATTAGGTGTTTTTATAATATTATCATTTTCCCAAGAAAGCAAAGTTTACTCGAAGAAAACTGAAGTAAAAAATACCCTAATTAAAATCTCCACTTTACTCCAACGCAAACTGAATCCACAGGTAAAGACTGGTATGCTGCAGTACTAAAATGTTTAAACTACTTAGTCGATAGTAAGTGGAGCAACCTAATATAAAAACAATCACAGGAAAATCATAAGAGACAATCTCATAAATTTTTTACACTAACATTATGTAACTTATTGTGATGTGTCCAAAAGCTATAAAATTATGGTAAATAAAAAATTTCAACCTAGTAAGTACTATCAAGAAAATGGTTCAATATTACACTCTACATTATGGTAAAGGTGAAGATAAACCTAAATGTATTTAAGACACAGCATTAAAATACATACATTGTTATGGTTGTCAAAAATACACTATGCTATAGGAGTGAAAATTAACATGTTTAATTTATAATTACCAGAGCTATTATCAAAGAGCCTGACTTCTTCTAAGAATAAGGTATGAAATAAAAATGACAACTTCTAGTTGAAGAAGTGCTGACATATCCTTGAAACTCTTAAAAATATATTCATGTCATAAAATTGTGATAAAGTTGAAGATTAACAAAGAAAAACATGACCAGACATGATGTGTTTTCCCTCATATTTTATTACATTTAAAAAAATTATTTTTCAAGACACAAAATATGGAAATCAGTTTTTATTTTATAGTTCAAAGTCCATACTATTATTTGTGTTGGAATATTTCTAATAGGAATATTAGAAAGAAATGAGAGGTGGCATCCTAAACCAAGTAAATCTGCTTTATACTAATTACTCTTACTACTTGGGCAAGCTGAACACTTACCATTTGATTCCTCCCTTTAAACTGAACAGTGAAAAAAAGAGAAAGCACATAAGAGGGCCTAATTTCAAAGCTTTTAAAAACAAAAACAAACATTAAATTTAACAATTTTTTCCAAAGACAGTTTTCAAAGTAAATGAAAAGTAACTGATACAACAATTACCTCAATGTTTCTTCTATTAACACAAAATATTCAAGACCTTTAGAGCTTTTGTTAATATTTCTTTAGTGCTTGATTAGCTTATATTAAGAAGCATTATGAAGCTAGGAACCAAATAAAACTGATACCAAAATGATGAAAAACTTTTGTCTATCCATAATTTCTAGTATCAAAAAATCTAAAAATCTGGCAAAAGCTGTATTTCCCCTAAATATTTAATTCCATTGTTACATACTACTTTAAATATGGTTCCTCTTCAGAAAATTAAGGTTATAATAACTTTGTGGCCAAACAAGAATATTAATTAAAAACAGAAAGAGAAACAAAAAACAAACAAAAAAACCCAGCACCAACTCTCCAGCCCAGCGTTCAGCAAACTTTTTCTGTACAGGGTCAAAAAGTAAGTATCTTAGGTTTTGTGAGGTATACATATTCTAGTATTCTTTTATTTTCCTTATCCATCAACTCTCTAAAATGTAAACACCACTCTTAGGTCTGTGGTAGAGTGGTATGAAACTCAGCACACTGGTCCCAGACAATAATTTGCTGACTTCTGCTCTAGACAAATTAATTTTATGATGCTTCAAGTATAAAACATATTTTAACTACTTGAAAACAAAGATATCTTAATATTAAAATATATCATCTACATTTTCTAAGAGTATAATCTGGTGAACCAATAAATGATCTATTTTTGAAGTACTTCAAAAAACCCACCATGAATATTTTAAATATGTAATTCATTTATTCTCAAAGTTCACTGGTAATTTATAAAATTTTACCTACCATAAAATTAATTTTAAACATACAAATGTTTTAAAATTAAAATAAGAATTTGCAGTGTTTCAATTTTAAATTGTAGCAACATTTCCAAATAATTTTTGAATAGAAAAGTAAAATTAAAATCTGTCCTTCATTAATTATACCTATATTAAATGCCACTGAACAAATATAAAAAAAACTGGTATGAGTTTAAGAAAATTATGAAATAATTCCAAAGACTAAAGAGTCTGTAAACAAATTTATGATATAGCCAACTTAAATGTAACAGCAGAATACATTTTACTTAATCATTTCCTTCTAGTCCCCTAAATGATTTATGTATATGACATTACAAATAGCTACAAATGTGCTCAACGAATGTGAAGTTTATGCCAAAAAAAAAATTAAGAAAGCTAATTCGACCAACTTTGACATAAGCAAGCACTTTAGGAAAAGAAATATTCAGGTACATAAAAGGACAAGGAATAACTTCCTAATCCTCAATGGAATGAAATAAAGTTTCCCTAGGAAATGTATCATATGTGGTTTACATCTTGATTATATTTGAAAATAAAAACTTAGTCACTAGTTTTCAAAATATGGGCCAAAAAAATTTTAATTCCACATTCTTTCATAACATCATAAAACATCCTCACATTGATAAATCCAACAGATTTATGTTTACATGTAACAACCAAAAGACCTAAGACCACTTTTAAAATAGGTCATAAGCAAACACTATGCATCCAAGAAGGAAAAAGAGAACTGCAAAAACGATGCTAGAAATTAGAAGAAAATTTGCAATGAAAACTCAACTAATTTGGTGATGGAATTTAAAAATCAATTAAATTAAACCATTAGTATAACTTATAAATAATAAACTTCTCTAAATGAATTTAAATGCCACATAATTTTTAGTCAAAGAATATTTACTTGATGCAAGCTAAGATAAAAATTTCTTGTTATTATACAAGTTAGGATGTATTTTACCGTGTGTATTCTTTTTTAGAAACAAAGTTTAAAAATTTTTCTAGGGACAGAAGAATGGGGACAGAGAAGGTCAGCAAAAGAGTCACTGACGTGAATTACTACTTTTAGTCTCAGAAACTTATTAAAAGAATCATAACTTTTGAATAGCTAGGGAAAAAAACACTAGTAAAGTATTTTTCAGAATAATGGCCGTTAAAATAGCATTCATCTAAGGTGAATAATAAGACTCTTCATTAGTTCACATTAAGAACTTGGGGATTTTAACATATTTGAAGTATCCTTGTCTGCCATACCATTTTGCCTGCCCAAAACAAAAACCTGAGTCAGACCAAATCTTTAGAACTAACTCCAGTTTATAAGAAATTCAGAGATAGAGAAACTTGTTAAACATCACTACAAGGATAAGTTCAACAACAAGGGTCTGTTTCTTAAAGAATTAAGGAAAAAATTTAAAAGGTGAAGACAAAACCTAGAGACTAAAAACACTGGATTTATCAAGCCAATTTGAATCAACCATAAACAAAATAAAAACCTTTATAAACCTGGGCAAATGTGGGCTTTTACTAGTTAATATTAAAGAAGTGACAATTTTTAAGATATGACAAAGATATTTTTTAAAAAGAGTCCTTACCTTCTAGGGATACATACAGAAATACTTATTAATGAAATCATATAAAGTCAGGAATTTAATAAAAATAATTCAGGAAAGTAGGTATACCTAAAGGTGATAAGATGCAGCTGTGTGTTGGTAACTGTCATGGTTGGGTGATAAGCACATACTGGTCTACATTTGTATATATCTAAAATCTTCCAATATAAAGAATTTTTATTTCATTTTTTTTTTAAGTTTATTTAAATCATCTCTACACTCAACATGGGGCTTGAACTCACGACCCCAAGATCAAGAGCTGCATGCTCCTCCGACTGAACCAGCCAGAGAATTTATTTTTCTTTCAGGTGAAGAATTTTTAGTATCAATAAGTGTTGAAAACCAACCAAGCAGAGATGATAGATTTATCAAGAGTTCTAATTTAGAACCATATATTAAAAAAAGATATAAATGGAGAAAAATTTAACATCCTTTTCATAAAACATTAATAGTATCTTCAGAAACTACCTTTATTACCTGTAAGAGGTTAAGAAAATCATTAGTTTAACATAAACAAACATGACAAATTCAGAAAGATTAAAAAATGTATTATATAAACCAATATCCAAAGAATTCTAAATATGCATTGTATACCCGACAATATAAAATAATTTTAGTTAACTAGTATTTTACTTACATTTTCCATATAGTTTGGCTTAAAGCCCTCCTGTTGTCGCCTCAGTTCCTCCTGTTCTCTGTGTCGGATCATTTCTTCCTCACGGCGGCGATGCTCTTCCTCATGTCTGAAGTTTTTTAAATAAAAATTTCAGCATGGTTGACATGTAAGCCATAATCAAGTATTTTATTTCAGGTAAAACAAAATCATTTACACGTTACTTTATACAAAATCTATAAATGATGACTGACTTACTAGATTTACTTTCCTTCTTCTAGTTTGCTCTAAGCCTTTAATAAATCAAATAACCCAAAGAAATAAAGTAACTAGGATAAATGAAAAAACAGAGTAATAATATGTAACTAAGATAGCTAATATGCTTATAGTCAAGCAATCAGGAGTCCAAAAGCTTAAACATGTATTCTATTGCTGTATAAAGAGAAAAGCCTGGGATCTATCGCTGGCATAACAGAGTTCTTAAAGGCACTCAGAACCAATCCTGAAATAAGCCACTATGAAGAATAACACTGCCTAGTCAAAAAAATCTATTGTGTGTCAAAGGAACTCTTAACAAACCCTCTCTCCCCCATTTTATCAACCCACTGAGGAAAACCTCTGAACAGGTGTCAGCCTACCATCTGTTTTTGTAAATTAAATTTTATAAGACAATCATTTACTCAAAGCAGTTCTAAGTAGTTGAGACAAAGACCATACAACCTGCAAAGCCTAAAATGTTTACTATTTAGCCCTCTCCCAGAAAAAGTATGCCAACCTCAGCCCTAGAGGTATGTGGGAGAAAAAAATATTGAACTATGTATGTGTGCAGAAATACAAATAAGTCAGTAATTACTTATAATTAAGAGAAAAAACCCACAAAATAATATTGAATAGACTCACATTATATTGGCACTTATGTCAATGCAAATTCAAGTATATATGCCCTCTACTCAAAAACAAAAAATAATTTCAGTCAGAAAAACTAAGAGGCAGCTCACGGAATGGGAGAATATATTTGCAAATGACACTACAGATAAAGGACTGGTATCCAAGATCTACAAAGAACTTCTCAAACTCAGTACACGAGAAACAAATAAACAAATCAAAAAATGGGCAGAAGATATGAACAGACACTTTTCCAATGAAGACATACAAATGGCTAACAGACACATGAAAAAATGTTCAAAATCATTAGCCATCAAGGAAATTCAAATCAAAACCACACTGAGATACCACCTTACGCCAGTTAGAATGGCAAAAATAGATAAGGCAAGAAACAACAATTGTTGGAGAGGATGTGGAGAAAGGGGATCCCTCCTACATTGTTGGTGGGAATGCAAGTTGGTACAGCCACTCTGGAAAACAGTGTGGAGGTCCCTTAAAAAGTTAAAAATTGAGCTACCCTATGATCCAGCCATTGCACTACTGGGTATTTACCCCAAAGATACAGACGTAGTGAAGAGAAGGGCCATATGCACCCCAATGTTCATAGCAGCAATGTCCACAATAGCTATATCGTGGAAGGAGCCGAGATGCCCTTCAACAGATGACTGGATTAAGAAGTTGTGGTCCATATATACAATGGAATATTACTCAGCTATCAGAAAGAACGAGTTCTCAACATTTGCTACAACATGGACAGCACTGGAGGAGATAATGCTAAGTGAAATAAGTCAAGCAGAGAAAGACAACTATCATATGATTTCTCTCATCTATGGAACATAAGAACTAGGATGATCGGTAGGGGAAGAAAGGGATAAAGAAAGGGGGGGTAATCAGAAGGGGGAATGAAACATGAGAGACTATGGACTATGAGAAACAAACTGAGGACTTCAGAGGGGAGGGGGGTGGGGGAATGGGATAGACCGGTGATGGGTAGTAAGGAGGGCACGTATTGCATGGTGCACTGGGTGTTATACACAACTAATGAATCATCGAGCCTTACATCGAAAACCGGGGATGTACTGTATGGTGACTAACATAATATAATAAAAAATCATTAAAAAAAATAATAATAATTTCAATAGTGAAGACTATGTAATACTGATGCCCTCTCATTAAGTCTCATTTTCTAGGTTGCTCTTACAAGTACTTTCCTGTACTAAGTGTAATACTCAAATTTCAAGATAGCCTGTATCCTGTATAATGCTTCCCCTAAACACAAGTCCATGAACTAAAAAAAATGGTGATATTTTCCACAGACAGCAGAAAACCCAGCTATTAGAGGAGTCTGGGTCAGACCACAAAGTAACAATGTTCCTAAGGGATTTTAAGCAAAATCTAGACTATTTTGAGACTTTTGTCTAAGTCCCCAATATACATTTCTATTCAGGTAAATTGAATATTCAAATAAAGTGGTTAATCCACTTCTTGGACATTAACACACTCATAAATTTTACGGTAAAGGAAGTATTTTCATATTCACACAGCTGAAAACGTACATAGGTACAGGTAAAAATCCCGTATTCAAAAACTACACTATTACTTGAAACTGATTTTTCCCGATTTCAAAAAAGGTCCATATACTAATATCACTAACAGGATCTGGGACAGGACCCAGTAATCAACCACACTCGTATTTCTGCAGGAAGATGAACATTCACTTCTGTGAAAATAGTAAAGATCTGACATGAACCCAACATAAATGCAGGTCAGGTTTTATCATCAAATAGTCTCACATCAGATCCTGCCACTAAATGATACATGAAAAAGCTTTTGGTTTTCCAAGTTTTTCTGGTCTTCAGAATTGCAACAAAGGCCTTGTTCAGGGATAACTTACAACATGTAATAGAATTTTAAATGGGCTAGTCCATTTCCAATAAACTAATAGAAATATACAAATGTGCAAGGATATATGTACACAGATATACACTGTGACATTAATTAAAGGCAAAAGGTTGAAGGCACAATCAATTATAAATGGGAAACAAGTATGGCTCATTGATGCCAAGGAACACAAAACTGTTACGAAGGCACATTTGCATTCACTGACACAAAAGAGTATCTAAAATACAGCTGTCAGTAAGAAAGCAAGTAAAAAACAGGATTCCTATTATTCATTTTAAAAATCATTTTTATGAGCACAGAGGGGTGGTAGAAAAAGTTTATGTCATACTGGGAATAATCTGGGAAACAGGACCATTAACTTTTTTGCTTTACATATATAATGTATCATTGAGTTTTGTTTTATATGTGTACTGCTATAACATTTCAAAATAAAAACCAAATAAAATATTTTAAACAAAATTTGTAAGGTACTCCCATTGTTAAAGCAACTTTTTTCTGATAAAATGTGAGAAAAGATTTACAAATCAGGAGTAAAAAGGTAAAATCACTTAAAACAGTTATTTTTTCCTTCCATTACTTTGTCTATAAATTCAAGTATTTCTACTTTGTTTTGAAATAAGTTGATACCACACTGACAATATACATTTCTATTCAATGACAATTCCATAATCTGAACTTATAGACAATATTCAGAAATATTCCCTATTATATATATGTACGCTTTTAATTTTTTCTATTTCACAAGATGCTTTAATGAGTATCTTTATATATATATTTAATGTCTCTTCAGGTAAAGGATAGGTAACTTCCTAGGTAACATTTACAAATGGAACTAAGAAAGTGTGACAAATTTTAACATCCTTCATGTTATAATTAATTGGAAACTGATAAAACCTCAATTTTACAACTTAATTTGAACCACTAATTATTGTCAGATCTCATATATTTTTGTAGGATTTTGAAAAATGAACAAGATCTAGAAACTAATCTATAATATAACTAATGGACAAAAATGTCCTGCTACTCTTTATTCCGTTAGCACTGTGCTCTCCACACCTATTGCTGGGCTCAGTACATAAGACCTTTATGTTTAATGACATAAAAAAGGGAAAGAATGGGTAGATGGATAGATGAGTAAGCAGAAGGGTGGTAAGAGAATGAAGAAATAAACGAACTACTAAGTGGCCAAGTCACAGCTTGAACCAGCTCATCATCCCTTGTCTTCCTTCTTCACTGCCATAGCCTCCGAAAAATTAAGTGACCCATGAGAAAAATAACTTACTTTTAGCACTGAAAGGAAACTGGAAACTTGTATACTACAAATAAATTATTTCCTCAAAATATACTTTCTAAAACCAGTTTTGTCTATCTTCTAAGGTGAAATGAAAAAGCAGAGTCCAAGCTATCTGGTTTGTTAACAATTAAAGCTGTCTTGTATGGTAGTAGACTCAATCAGCTGTATTTCTTCAGTTTAACTGCTGTAGTTTTATTTACAGGATATACCTGACAATTATTAGTGTAAGCTCCTAGACACATTCAGTCTTTCTTGGTCTTTCATGAAATTGACATTTTTTCTTTTCCAGTGGCAGACAGGTCTCACTAACCTGGCCCTGGGGCAGACTGGGATCCTCACCCACAGCAGGGGGTGGAAGTGAGGTTGAAAATAAAATCTCATTTGTGGTAGAATCACAGGTTTTGGATATGCTGAGAGCCAAGGGCCTAGTTAGTTGGTAGCTGCAAAGCCAGACCTTCTGTTGATTGTATCTGCAGGTGCAGCAGAAAAGGCAAAGCCTGACTTCCCTGCCAGCTGCATCTGCAGGAGGAAGCAGCGGGGAGGCAAGGAGTCCAGAAGTTGGATTCGTGGGACACAGGGAGGAAGTCCAGTCTGCTGGTTACCATGTTTCATCTGCTTTTGTAAGTACAAGGCACCATGAGGCTGGAGGACCTCTGTAGGGGTGGACTACAAGTGGCCAGGCACAACCTCATGCAAAATTTTTCTTGAGCTTCAAGAAAAGCTAGTGGCTTCTCTTCCTGTAGGGCAGAAAGTTTCTCCTGCAACTTCAGGATGTGTTCCTTGGTCTCCTCTAGTGACTCTCTCTCCCAACTCCTTTTTCTTCCTTCTCTCCGGCTCTTCCTTCATCTTCTGTTCCATCATCTTGTACACCTCTCCTTCCTCCTGCAGATCATATTCCTAGCTCCATCATGATATGCCAGTGCAATACCCAGGCCATGGCACTGGAAAGCTTGGGGCATTCCGGGAATGCAGGCCTGGTGCTACTGGGGGTACCCAGGCCATTGGAGCCCTGCTCTGTCACTGATTGCCAGAACCTGGACTGGACCTGTAGGACAGCAGGTTCTCAGGGGGTACCATGCCCAGCCGAGGCAGAAGCCTGTCCACCTGCTGCCATAGTCAAGTGTCTAGCACTTGCCACACTGACCTGCCAGCCTGGCAGGAGAGGTCTACTATGTGCACAGAGCCAGGCCACGGTCTCCAGCCTAGGCGCTCAGCACACCTTCCTCCCCACTAGCTTCAGAATGAACTTGACACTCTTTTAAAGAGAACGGATTATTTTGTACAATGTCTTTCAATCTGGGTTCACGTTGTGGTTCCTCATGGACTAGCCTGAGGTTATAATTTTTGGCCAAAAAGTCCACAGAAATGACAATGTATCCCTCTGTCTGGATCATATCAAGCAGTTCCTGATATCAATGTCTTATTACAGGTGATATGCACCTTAATACTTGGTAATGGTGGTGTCTGTCGCTTCTCCACTAAATTTACTATTTTTCCATTTGTACCTAATACAAATAAGTATGCAAATTGTGTTTCTCAAGTTTTGGCAAAACCTTGTACACCCATCAGTAAATCTTGTCTGTAACAATTATTACCACAGTGTTTGTCCCACTGGTGATTTTCTCTCATTCCTTCCATACTGATGAACTGGAATTCTACTATAAGGAACAGTTGTCCATTCACTTTCATTTATTTATTCAATAATTTTACTTCTATCAGTATGGACTCATGGATATGTACACTTTATTCTACAGTTTAAAATGTAATACTATAAACTGTTCCAACATTGGCCATTCAGGAGCACCTTCAGTTTGCCTCCTGTGTACTTTCAATATGCCCCATCTTTTTTTAGTACAGGCTACTTAATTTTATTCAGCTTTACTATACTGTGCACTTCAGATACAGTGGGCTTTTCTGTTTTTTTTTTTTACAAATTGAAGATTTGGGGCAACTCTTCATCAAGCAGGTCTACTGGCCCCATTTTTTCCAAAAGCGTTAGCTCACTTTGTGTGTCTGTGTCACATTTTGGTAGGTAATTATCACAATATTTTATTATTATTACATTTACAAATGTAAATGGTGATGTGTGATCTTTGATGTTGCTTGCTACTGTAATTGTTTTGAGACATCACAAACCACACTCATATAAGACCAAACATTATCAATTAATACTATGTGTGTTCTAACTGCTCCATTAACAAGCCATTCCCCCCATCTTTCTCTTTTCATCTGTCTCCTTCTCCTTGGGCCTCCCTACTCCCTGAGACAGAACAATACTGAAATTAGGCCAATGCGTAGTCCTAGAATGGTCTCTGAAGTGTTCAAGTGAAGAGTTGCATGCCTCTCACTTTAAATCAAAAGCTAGAAATGATTAAGCTTAGTGAGGAAGTCACACCAAAAGCCGAAAAAGGCCAAAAGCTAGGCCTCTTGCACCAAGCAGTTAGCCAAGTTGTGAATGCAAAGGAAAAGTTCTTCAAGGAAACTGAAAGTGCCACTCCAGTGAACATACAAATGGTAAGAAATAACAAAGCAGCCTTGTTGCTGAAATGGAGGACTTTTAAGTAGTCTGCATAGAAGATCAAACCATCCACAACAGTCCCTTAAACCAAAACCTAATCTAGAGCAAGGCCTTAACTCTCTTCGATTCTATAAAGGCTGAGAGAGGTGAGGAAGCTGCAGGAAAAAAGTCTCAACTAGCCAAGGCTGGGTCATCAGGTTTAAGGAAAGAAGCCATCTCTATAACATAAAAATACAAGGTGCAACAGCAAGTGCTGATGCAGAAGCTTAAGTCACCCAAAAGATCTAGCTCAGATGATTAATGAAGGTGGGTACACTAAACAACAGATTTTCAATGTAGATTAAATAACCTTACTGGAAGAAGACGCCATCGAGGACATTCATAGCCATAGAGGAGAAGTCAATACCTGGATTCAAAGGACAGGCTGACTGTCCTGTTAGGGGCTAACGCAGCCTTGGTGACCTGAAGATGAAGCCAATGCTCACCGACCATTCTAAAAATCCCAGGGCCCTTAAGAATTGTGCTCAATCCACTCTGCCTGTGCTCTACGCATAGAACAAAGAAGCCTGGATGATAGCACATCTAATTACAACGTGGTTTACTGAATATTTTAAGCCCACTGCTGAGATCTACTGATCAGAAAGAAAAAAAAGATTGCTTTCAAAATACTGCTCCTCATTGACAATGCACCTGGTCACCCAAGAGGTCTGATGGCGATATAAAACAAGATTAATGTTGTTTTCATGCCTGCTGACACAACATCCATTCTGCAGCCCACACGTCAAGGAGCAATTTCAACTTTCAAGTCTTATTATTTAATAAATACATTTCATAAGGTTATAGCTGCCTTAGATAGTGATTCCTCTGATGGATCTGGGCTAAGTAAAATGAGAAATTTCTAGAAAGGATTCACCATTCTAGATGCCATTAAGAACATTTGTGCTTCATGGGAAGAGGTCTAACTATCAACATTAACAGGAGCTTGGATGAAGCTGATTCCAATCTAACCCTCATGGATGCCTTTCAGCTGAGGGGTTCGAGACATCAGTGGAGGAAGTAACTGCAGATGTGGTGGAAACAGCAAGCAAACTAGAAGTGGGGCCTGAAGATGGGACCACACTGCTGCAATCCTATGATAAAACTTTAACAGATGAGGAGCTGCTTCTATGCATGTGCAAAGAAAGTGGTTTCTTGAGATGGAATCTACTCCTGGTGAAGATGCTGTGAAGATTGTTGAAATGACAACAAACAACTTAGCGTTATTACATAAACGTAGTTGATAACACATCAGCAGGGTTTGAGAGGACTGATCTTCCACCAATTTTGAAAGAAGTTCTACTGTGTGTAAAATGGTATCAAACAGCACCACATGCTAAAGAAAAATCCTTCCTGCAAGGAAGACTGTTCATGCAGCAAATTTCAGTATCATCTTATTTTAAGAAACTGCCACAACCACCCCAACCTTCAGCAACCACCAACCTGATCAGTAAAGTTTTTTTTTTTTAATTAAGGCATGCACGTTTTTAAAAACATAATGCTTATTTCACACTTAATATAGTGTATAAGTGTAAATATAACTTATATGTACTGGGAAACCAAAGAATTCATTTGACACACTTTATTGTGATATTCACTTTACAGCACTGGTCTAGATCTGAATCTGCAGTTATCTCCAAGATAATGTCTATATGAGAGGGTTCGAGAGGATTCCTATTCTGAAAGTTCTGTGGGTAAAATGCTATCAAACAGCATCGTACGCTACAGAGAAATTGTTTGTGAAAGAGAGTCGAAAACTGCCACAGCCTTTCCAACTTCAGCAACCACCACCCTGATCAGTCAGCAGCCATCAACATCAAGGGAAGACCATCCACCAACAAAAAGATTACAACTCACTGGAAGCTCAGATGATGGCTAGCACTTTTTATCAATAAGTATTTTTTTCATTAACGTCTGTACATTTTTTTTAGACATAATGCTCTTGCACACTTGTTACACTATAATATAGTGTAAACATAACTTTTATATGCACTGGGAAGCCAAAAAATTCATTTGATACACCTTACTGCGATATTTGCTTTACTCCAGTGGTCTGGTACCGAACCTACAGGGTATCAGAGGTACAACACCTGTACTTTCTTATTTCTTGGCACAACATTCCAGGCTCATCCTGGACTTTTTAGTCCAGGAATCAACCACGTCTCCACAAAGCCCTGGTTCCTTTTATTAGAGAATGGTGTTTGAAACAAGAATTGGGGCCCTATATATGAGGTCATGGTTACTGAGATATCTCATCACTGCTTCTAGGTAGACAGGAGTTATGAAATTATCTATGTATGTGAACCCACATATATACACACATCTATACTTCTCTAACTTAAATACCACTGAGTTCTACTGATACCCCTAATTCCAATTCAACACCACAGGATTCATTTTAGTTTTAGCCTTTTTTTTCTTTCTCCAACAAGAAACCTGCGTTTCATTATGTATATTTACTAACTTGTTCACTCAAAAAAGTATATACATTCTTTTCATTGAAGACCTGATCAAAGTGGGGAAGAAGTACATACAAAAAGTAGTTTCAGAACTAACCCATATCCCTGTGAGAAACACATTAACTAGATTACAAAATATCTTGCTTTTCTTGTAATTGGCCTATAGTGTCAAGATAGTGTTTTCCAGTTATTTAGGTTCCTTACTTTCTTCCCCATCCCCTTTCAGAGTGTTAATGTTATTCACTTGCAACGCAATTATGTTCATTTGTTTGTTTTTTAAGGACTTTATTTTTAAGTAATCTCTACACTCAATGTGGGGCTCGAACTGACAACCCCAAGATCTAGTTGCATGCTCTACTGACTGAGCTAGCCATTTATTTATATGGGTTTTTTAATGCCATCTTAGGGGTTCTCCCACATTGTTTGCTTAAATTATTTACTTTCGGCAAGTAAAGAGCAGAGTACTAATTCTAAAAGCCTAGCTGTCAAGTATAAATACAAAGGAAATATGGAGTCAGTTTTATATTTGGGAGAGAAGGTTTCCTTTTCTTTGTACAAGTAAAACAGACTTTAACATACTTACATAAAAAGGAAAGAAACAATGACAAAGAAATTGGGAAAAGGTCCCTTGTGTAAGGAGATCATATAGGGAATTTTATGTAATAGTGGTTCTCAAACTTTATGATGCATACCAATCACCTGGAAGATTAAGCTCAGGTGCTGGGCTCCACCCTTACAGTTTGGTTTTTTTTTAAAGATTTTATTTATTTATTCGACAGAGAGAGACAGCCAGCGAGAGAGGGAACACAAGCAGGGGGAGTGGGAGAGGAAGAAGCAGGCTCACAGCGGAGGAGCCTGATGTGGGGCTCGATCCCAGAACGCCGGGATCACGCCCTGAGCGGGGATCACGCCCTGAGCGGGGATCACGCCCTGAGCGGAAGGCAGACGCTTAACGACTGCGCCCCCCAGGCGCCCCTACTTTTATAACACTTTAAAAAACAAAACTCTGAGGAACGCCTGGGTGGCTCAGATGGTTAAGCAGGGCCCCTGGCTCAGCGGGTGTCTGCTTCTCCCTCTCCCTCTCTCCCTGCTCATGCTCTCTCTGTCTCAAATGAATAAATAAAATCTTAAAAAAATTAAAAACAAAACTTTGGGGCACCTGGGTGGAGCAGTTAGTTAAGCATCCAACTCTTGGTTTTAGCTCAGGTCATGACCTCAAGGTCCTGAGATTCAGCCCCATGGCACACTCCACACTCAGCGGGGAGCCTGAGATTCCTTCTCTCCCTATGACCCTCCACCGCACACTTGCTCTTTTTCTCTCTCTAAAATTAATTTTAAGAACTTTAAGTAAAAAAATTTGTTTGCTTTAATCTACCATAGCTTTGTTCATAACATTTCCTAATTATTATGATTTTTAACAACTTGTAACATTTATCTCATTAGATTTCACAATTAAATATTGTTAGTTCAAGAAAAGCCGTTAATTTTTATTTATGTACCTTGAATCAATTACTCCCCAAAGTCCTTATTTAACCTAGAAGATTTTAAGTTGACCATCACAGTTGTCTATTTTATACTGAGATTTTAAATACCTATACCCCCCCTTTATCATGTATTCCACTTCCACAAATCTTTTTTAAGAGAATTATCAGAAGCACAAAAATGTATAAAAGCATTCACAGTAATGTTACACACATGGGAAAATTAAAACTAATAACAGTTCAAATATGTCCATCTCTAGAAAAATGATCCAGTAAATCACAGTGCATTCTTACAAGTTACATGTAATACCTAAGAACCTTATGTAAGTTCTGTGAATGCAAAGTGTCCATAATCAGCTTTAAAAAAAATCATAATACCAAAGAATTATGCTAATCTGTAGAGTAATTCCCAAAGTACAGAAAAAAAAAAAAAAGACAATTTTGTTATTTTCTCCTGTATTTTCCAACTTGTACAACCTGTTTATAATAGGCAGTAGGGAATTTTATTAAAAACACAATGAAAACTATATATATTCACATATATATTACAATGATGTTCTTTTACCTCAGTTGTATTTGCTTCCGTTTTTGTAACTCTTGGTTTCTGAGTTCTTCCAAGCGTCTGAGTTCTTCTTGACGCCTCATGAGATCTATAAAATAGTGATTGCACATTAATATTTTTACCTTCCCTTTCTGTATTTTTTAAATCTATAATCATATAGATTCTCTACTGCTGGCAATATATTTAGTAACTTATTCATACTCGTGCACCTAGCCTCTTTGTCTATTATATCATTTTATAATGAAAGATTATAAGCTGTGTAATTAATCAAATTAGTATCTTTTCTGGACCCGTTTCTTTGTATGTATGAAAAGAATAATAAAATTTATCCTCATGTTAAGAAATTTAAACGGGTAGCAATTGTTTTAATGTAAGGCCTGGAACATATTAAAAACAAAATAAATGATAGCTATATTTTCATATACATTCTTTCAAATTTGAAATTTTTTCAGCCACAAATGTAAAGTCCAAAAATATGCCTTGGGAGACATGAGCAGAGGGCACATAAGAACCAGAACAAACATTAAGAATAATAGGATACTGTTTAACTTCCAAACAATATTCCTCCCAGTACAATTAGCTTAAGATTCCTCCCACACAAAGTCAACTTCTTACAAAAAGGCAAAGAGAGAATTCTTGTAGGGGGGGAAAGGGGTGAATTCTGATACTAACAAGATTATTTTAAACAAGATGAGCATTCCCACAGTCACCAATCCTTGCCCCATCATCAAGAACAGGGGGGTTCCAGAGTAGTGTAAGATTAGAAAAAGTAAATTTGTTTTGCCCATGTACTAAAAATCTTTTTAATATCCTACCAAATTATATGTGCATATAAGCATGGATTAAAAAATACTAAAATACTCTGGATGGCACAATTATTGGTTCTTCTACTTCCCCCTTCTCTCATCACTTTATCTGAAATTTCTAATGTGAATATAAATCACCTCAACTGAATATTTCTTAATAAATCACTATATCAAGAACTTATTAACAAAATACTAACAGTTACAGTTATTCTATGTGCCAATAACCCTAATAATATAACCATAACAAAGCAGGCATCATAACCCTAACAAGGTAAATATTATCTTCCCCATTTTAGTGACTGAAAACAGACTGAATTATGTATTACTTATGTCAAAGAAAAAGATTCAGACAGATAATAAACGTATTATAACCATCCGGCTAGGGTAAGGTAGTGACCAGGGAATTCCAACAAAATGCCTAAAACCACTCAGCTACCTTAAAAACCATCAAAAATTACTACAATGATTTCAAACATGGAGACCATTAGCTGTCAACCTTAACTGCTCATTAGAACACCTAAGTACCTTTTAACCAGATCAATTAAATCAAAATCTCTTGGGATGTAGACATCAGTATTTTTTTTGAAGCACCCTAGTTTACTCCACTATACAAAAATTGAGAACCATAAAACAATCAGATAATTGCTTTAGCTGGAGAAACCTAGTAGACACTAAAAATATACAATCTACTTATATTCCTAAGGGGAAATGCTTCCATAAGCCAAAATGTGGAAAGTGTACTACAATCATTAATTCCCCAAGAAAGTCTATCCAGTATATCCTGTAAAAATTTTGTCATGGTTTTACAGATCAGCTGCTCTTAAATCAGGGACAAATTATCATACATAATAATGTAAAAATATGCATTACATTTTCTTCCACAAAAAAGAAGAAAAAAACACATTTATTTTCTGACAACTAGATTTTCTCCCTTTAAGCTGTGCCAGTTGAGAAAACTCCTTTAACCTCTCAGATAGTACTTCCTTATCTATTAACACTGGCATAATAATTAGCTCAAAGAATCCAACAATAAAGTTATCAGATAAATACATAATCCAATTTAAGTAAGAGCACCATCAACTTAAAGCAAAACTACCATTTTACATTTACTAAATTATTTAAGTTGCTAATATCTGAAGTTCCTGAAATTTCAACAAAGCTTACATATTCGTACACTGCCATAGTAATATCCTTCTGGGGGAATAAATTATAAAAAAAAAAAAAATACACACACACACACATATAACTGGAGTGTTTTCAACCTTTGATCCAGTAAATCACAGTCACTGGGATTTTTCTTTAAAAAATAATCCAAAGGCATCCACCCATGCGTATAAAGGCATCAGCTGCAGCACTACTTATTACTAGACCAAAAAACATTTGAAAATGCTTTCCAAATTTAATGACAAAGAACATAAAATTATATCTATAATTTCAAGATAACAAATATATGTGAATATAAGGGAATAAAGGGGAATACAGACAAATTTAAAGTTTGATCTGGACTGTGTTTTCTCAGTTTAATATCCTTCAAGTCATGAAAACTGAATGTATACTCTCTGATCTAACAGTCTATTTTCCAGAAATAAAAGCACTGAATCTACAGATTTTAAGGGTATATTTAGTCCCAAAGAAAAGCTGAAACACTATACTGTTATAACAAAATGTATCTTAAACACAAGAATGAAAAGATGGAAAAATATAATAATAAAGTACAGTAAAATGTTAGTAACGGAATCTAAGTAGTGAACACCCTAAAATTCCTTCAACATTATGTTTAAAATTTCTCTTAACAAGGGGTGCCTGGGTGGCTCAGTCAGTAAAGCATCTGACTCCTGATCTTGGCTCAAGTCTTGATCTTGGGGTTGTGAGTTCAGGCCCTGTATTGGGCTCCATTCTGGGTGTGGAGCTTACTTAAAAAGAAAAAAATAAATTTTATCTTAACAAACTGTTTGGGGCGGTGGGGGGGGGGGGGGGACGGGGACACACACACACACACACACACACACACACACATCCTGGTTAAGTTACTGGACTTGACTTAAGAAGAAAGAATCCAGATCAAGTCAGGCTTACCTCAGACTTCCCCACAGAAACATTCAATGCTAGAAGACAATGAAACATCTATCAAGTACTTAAGAAGGGAGAAAAAGATGCAAGAATTTCAAGCACCAGTTTAAAATATAAGGATCACAGATAATATTTTAGAAGACACAAGAATGCAAGTAATGTTTTTATGAACCCTTCCTTAAATCATGAGGATAAACATCAATCAAACAAACAGAAAAGTAGTAACTCATCTATTTAAAATAGGGTTAACATTTAAACATGTGAGGATTACCATTAAAGAACATTAATATGAAATGAAAACATAATATTAAATATGTTCACTCCAGGATTCACTCCAGGATTATCCATGCTCATTCCAGGATTATCCACAACAGTGAAGTATGGAAACAACTTAAGTGTCCATCAATGAGTGAATGGATAAAGATGGGGTATGTATACGTACATATATATGTATATGTACAACATACATGTTTATACACACTCATACACATAATATACAGACACACACACACACACACAATAGAATTTTATTCAGCCACAAGAAAATGAAACCCTACATTTCCAAGAACATGGATGAACCCCGAGGGCATTAAAGTTCAGTGAAATATGCCAAGGAAAGACAAATACTACATAGAACTTATATGTGGAGTCTAAAAAACTCAAAACTCAGAAACAAGGAAGTAGAAAGTGACTGTCAGGGGCTGGGAAGTGGGGAAAATAGTGAGAGGTTGGTAAAAGGGTAAAAACTCTCACCTATAATAATACGGCCTAAGGAGTCAACATACAATGTAGTGACTATAGTTGATAACACTGTATTATATAATTGAAAACTACTACTAAGAGAGTAAAACTTCAATGTTCTGCAACACCAGAAAAATAAACAAAACCAGCTTTTATACTAAAAAAGAAAAAAGTTAAGTTAATGTCATAAATGTAGACAAATCAGGTGCAAAATAAAAGTTGAGAGGAAAAGAGAATGAAGGAGGAATAAATTATGCCTATTTCCTTGGGGTTTTTTTGCCCTTCAGTAATCAGGATCAAAAGATATTTAAAGGCAATTTACTTCCACTACTTGATTTATCAGTACGAAGGCATACATAAACAGTGATAATATAATCATAAAATTCCAGTGGTGGAAGAGGAAAGAGTAATAACAAAATGCACGGTAGAGTTAAATCTCACCTATTGAAAGTTTATAACTATAGGAACAAAGATAATACAAAAATAACCATGAACAAAATTCAGGAACTGCCTCCCATGCTGATGATCAAAAACAGAGAGAGAAGGAAAAAAATAACCTGTAACAGCATAATGGAATTTGGATCTAGAAAGGATTAAATAAACATCAGCAAAGTACAAAAGTATAATTATTAAAACATATTGGTGTATCCAGGAAGAATTAAGATTTACAAAATTTTGTTAAGGTATATACATAAACATTCGTTGAAGCATTGCTTTTAATGGGGCGCCTGGGTGGCACAGCGGTTAAGCGTCTGCCTTCAGCTCAGGGCGTGATCCCGGCGTTCGGGGATCGAGCCCCACATCAGGCTCCTCCGCTATAAGCCTGCTTCTTCCTCTCCCACTCCCCCTGCTTGTGTCCCCTCTCTCGCTGGCTGTCTCTATCTCTGTCAAATAAATAAATAAATAAATAAATAAATAAATAAATAAATAAATAATCTAAAAAAAAAAAAGAAGCATTGCTTTTACTAACTGGAAAAAGAACTAGATATCAATCAACAGAGGATGAGCCAAACTAATTACATCAATTTAACAGAGTATCATGCAGCCATTTAAAAACTGAGGCAGACCTTCTGTAGAAAGTAAAATAGAAAAAAATAAATAGGGGACTTTTTGGTTTTAAATAAATACACATACATATCTACTGACATATTCAAGTTTTCTTTTCATTAAGGGATATACAAAAATAACTGTTGTAATACAGAAGAAACTGTGATTCCTACAAGAAAGCAGAAGGTGGGGCAGGGAAGGAGACACTTTTTCTGTACTATAGGAGTTTTCTATTTCCATGATAGGTCAACTAAAGAGCTGCTTCTGTTTCTGCACAGCCCCAGAACAAAGATTACCTAAAGTCCCTCCTCGACCTGAAAAAACCCTTAGAAATGCTGTATGAAATATAAAATTGTAGAACAAAAGAAAATTGTAAATTAAAAAAAAATTTGCACAAACACTAAAACAAATTTATCACCTTCAGACCTTTGCCGAAATAAATACAAGATGTACTTCAGCAGAAGTAAACCCAGAAGGAGTAGGCTACACTAAACAATGTGCCTTTCTAATATTATAAACCAAAATATTGTTAACAGGAGTTATAAACAAACACACAAAAAGCAATGAAAAAAAAAAGCTTATGGGAAATAACTTTGCAAAATTACTCTGCTTCAAAAGTCAAGCTTCAGGGATGAGGCAAAGCTTCTAAGAGCTCAGAAGAGCTTTATGAGGCCAAAAGAAAATGTTGTTCTTTGTCATCACTATATCCTCAAATACCTCAGTGTCTTCTACAACTGACATTAAAAAATATGTGAAGTAATGACTGTTACAATATTGTTTGTCATCATCAGCAACAAATATCTTGTAGTACAAATGCTTCCATATTTAATCAATGTTATGTCCTAACTATGGCATGACTGTAGATAGTGGCAAAGTACCCAGAAGGCTATGAGCGGAAAACAATCCTTATTGGACAGAGGTACTAGAGTAATCATGGGGCCCAGGAAATCAAATTTTTAAAAATTTCCAAGTTGATTCTTATATGCAACCAAATTTTAAGACCACAAAACCACCGGACTAGATAACCTTGAAGATCTCTCTTCCATCTCTAAGCAGCCAATGATTCTGTACCTTATCTTATAAAACAATTTAAAATTTTCTGTTAGATAGGAGACTTAGTTTATCTTTAACATATTTTATGTTTATCTTTAAACATATTATATAATATAAATGAGTTCAATTTTCTTAGAAGAGTGAACTTACAGAACTGCTAAGTTTAGCGTTCAAATGAAACCAGAAATGTCTGACTAGTTTCTACAGTTGCTGAGCTGGATTTTGTTTTTTTAACTTAGTTTCAGCACAGTTATTTAGTGACTTGGTCATAAATGTTCAACAAACATTTACTGAACAGAAAAAAATAAACAAACCAACCCAGACTTTTAGGAACCAAGAATCTATCAAAAGGATTTAAAGATGAATGATGATAATATTTTTCACCTTTTAAAGAAATACTGGCTCTAGTATAAAATATAGTTTAGAGGAGACCAGGATTAAATAACAATCCAGTAAGGCGGCTACTGAAGAAATCTAGGTTAGCATCCTGGTGCCTTGATCTCTGAGGGTAGCCAAGAGAAGGTAGGTAAATGTTTACTGAAACACTAAATTAAAAAAAGAAAAAAAATTAACAGTAAAATAGAAAGCAATCAAATGCTTATTTTAAGAAATACAAAACTATTATGGATAGTTGAAAAAATGAGTGAAAGGAATAACCAGAAGAAATCATTTAGAGAATTAAAGAACAGAAAAGGGAAGAGAGAAACAATAAAGAAAGACAGGCATAAAAAGAAACCCAGCAAGAGGACAGGGGAGAAATGAGCTTCTAGATATATTTAAGCAGCTTCTCATGTTAGGTATTTGACCAGTGATTATGAGAATAAATGATCACCCATTAGGACTGCTCTTAAAAGTTCAGTTAGCTCTGTCTCAAACATTTAAAATATTCTTGCCAACTACAAAGAATTCAATCTTCATGAATCCCCATATCTCTCAGCACACGTGAATCTTTCTCACCCCGCCAAAGAATATCCATCTGTAATCTTTTGACACACAGTACAATCTTAAATAGCCAGCATTTTTCATAATTCTTTTTTCCAATAAACAAAATCTTTTTTTAAAAGTTTTTGTTTTAATTCCAGTTAGTTAACATACAATGTTATATTAGTGTCAGGTACACACCAAAACAAAATTTGGTATGTGACTTTATGCCAAATCTACACACCAAGAATTATCCACTGTGTTTCTCTTTTTGCCAGCAGAATCAAGTATTTGTTACAGGCAAAATTTAACAACCTTAATAACCTTCAACAATACTATGTATGTAGGTAAAACTTTTTTTTTTTTTTAAGATTTTATTTATTTGACAGAGACAGAGAAGGTACAATCAGGGGGTGCAGCAGGCAGAGGGAGGGGGAGAAGCAGTCTCCCTGCTGAGCAGGGAGCCCAATGCAGGACTTGATCCCAGGATCCTGGGATCATTACCTGACCAAAGGCAGATACTTAACCAACTAAGCAGCCCAGGAGCCCTTTTTTGTCTTTTCACTGAGGGGCTTGAACTCACAACCCTGAGATCAAGACCTGAGTTGAGATCAAGAGTCAGACACTTAACCAACTGAGCAACCCAGGTGCCCAAAAACTTATTTTAATAAGGTATTTTTGCTTTTTATTTTTTTTAAGGAAGTTCTCTTGGAAAAGGGAGATTTTTGTTCCTAACACAGTGAGAGTTCCAACTATCTCAAAACTCCTAACTGGCAACTTAAATAATAACAGGTATCACTGGGAAATATAAACTAGCCTGAAGAAAAAAAAAATCATACCATATCTATATGAAAACCCATTTTTACCTTGCCTCATTAACATTAACTGATGTTCGTGCCTAGCTGCTTCCATTTCTGCTTCCAGTTTCTCTTTGGCTTCTCTGATGTTTCTATCAACCTGCTCACGCTGCTGCTTTTCCATTTCGTCAAGGGCCTTCCATCGAGATGCATACTCAAATTCAAATGTCCCAGGTTGAGCAAAACGTGGCGGCTGTTCTCTTTCCCTAAGTTTACATTTGAAAACATACAGAAAGGTATGTTTAAAAGTCAAAACAACAGATAAGAATTATAAGGACTACCATTTACTAAGCAGTTACAATGTTCACGGCACTGTGTCAGGCAAGTAAGTACTCTGCATGATTTACCTCATGGCAATACTGTAATACATGTTTTAACAACCCTAAGTTTAAGAAACTGCCCAAGGATGTCAGTTAGTAAGAACAGAACCACGACTCGAACCTAAGCAATCTGATACTACAAGTGGCACTCCCCTAATTATCACTTTCAGTAAGGCCTTTCTGGTTTTCACTCAACAAACAATTTTACATAAGGCAATCTGCAACACATGAATCAAATATTGTCTAGAATCAAATATTAATTGTCTAAATTAATTGTCTAGAACCAATTTTTTTTCTAAAAGTAGTAACTTTTAGGGATAGAAATAAAAGCAGATAGTTTATTGAGTGCTATGTGCTAAGTTAATTGGCTATGCCAAAAAATAAAAGCCTCACTTATAAATATGTCTGTTAATTACTGTACCTCAAGAACCTAGCACAGTATCTGATACATCATGTACATTTAACATTTATTTCTTAAATGAATAAAAGATCAGCAAACAAATGAACAAAATTTTTTTAAAAAAATAAGGATCTATGAATGTACCTGAAATTCAAAGAATTTTTTTAATTATTCTTGCCTATCATAGTTTCTATTAAAAAATATTAGTAAAAACATAATGCCTACGCCACCAATGAAAGTATAGATGCCTTGCAATCCTAAATTTTAACTTTTATTTTAGGGTGGGGAGGGGAAGATGGATAGGTGAGACAAATCTGGGAGATAAAAGGGGAGGTTGTCACAGAAGAAAAGATGTAGTAACAAGAAACAGCTTTAAAGATTTTCAGAGGCACATAAGGAAAATCAAAGGTAACCATGATCTGGTATTCTGTATCTAAATATCAGACTTGGACTTTTTCTTTTTAAAATATTGACTGGAAAAGAGAAAGGAATTGGGGAGGGGGATCAACCACCTACTAATTTTTCTGAAAGAATTATTAGTCAGTAGTTCCTAAATCAGACTTTGACTATAATCACAAATATTAAAAAATCTTCATTTTCTCCAAGGGAAACACTATTGAAACAAAATGGAGTTGAGGAGTTAGAACTAAATTTGAATCACTTTGCTTAGGCAGCAAAACTAGAAAAATAATGAGATCTTGTAAGGTTTGCTGGGTAATTAAATCATTATATAAATAAATATTCCTAAATGCATATAAATTCTACTTTTTGTAACACCCTTATAATTCCAGTTCTCTAATTCTTGAATCCAAAAGGATGCTCTAGTTCAAATTTGTAATGGTAAACTATAACCAAAGTCAAGTGACTAGGAAATCATAGTTAGTCTTTGAAAAACAGTGTTGTATAAGAAATTAAAATGCTTCTGAATTACAACTGATTATACAACTGATCCTTCTCCCCTAAAATACTTTCTTCCCTTGCTTCCAGGACACACTGTCAGTTGACCCCCCTATAGCAATGACTACTCCTGGCTCTTGTCTTTGCTAACTCCTCCTATGCTTCCCAACTTCTATATACTGGAGTATTCCAGGGCTCAATCCTTTGACATAGTTATCTATCACATGTGGTAACTGTAGCTCAGAAAACTCATCTAAATTCCAGATGCAAATCCAACTATTTACTTGACATCTCCACTTGGGTGCTGGAAACCATCTCAAACCTAACATGTCCAAAACAAGGTTCCTGAACTTCCTCAAAACTGCTCCTCCAAGATTCTCCAAATCAGTCATTAGCAATTTCCACATTTCCAATTACTTCAGCCAAAAACCATGTAATCATGCTTTTAACTCTCTTTCTCCCATATCCATCAGCAAAATCCAAAGTCTATTTTCAAACTATATCCAGAATCTGGCCACTTCTCCCCATCACCACTGTGACCTCCATTTCAGCAGGCTCCTACTTTACTATTCCCCCCACCCCCGTTTCCACCCTTGGTTCTTTACAAATCTCTTCTTAAAACAGTAACCAAAAACGCTACTATTAAATTTAGGATTAAGTCACTACACTCTGGCTCCTTCCTTTCTGCACTCCTCCCAAGGTCCTATCTCTACCTCCTCCCTACTATTTCCCCTCCTTCCTCACTATGCTCCAGCTAAACTGGCCTCTCTATTGTTCTTAGAACTTGCCAGAGTCCTCCCTCAAGGCCTTTATAGTTACTATTTCCTCTGCCGAGATCATTATTCTTTCTATTCCATCCCACTTCTGATCCTAGCTACCTTCTTCCTCCCCACTCCTTCAAGATGTTAATCAAATGTCACCATCTCCAGTAGGCTTCCCCAACCACCTGCACAAAGCAGCACCTACTCTGCTCCACAGCACCCACTCTCCCCTGTCTTTCTGCTGTATTTGTTTTACTAATTTTATTGTTTATCCTCCTTACCACTCCCACATATAGCATGAATTTCTGGCCTATTTTGTTTACTGATATATCTCCTGCACCAGGCATATAACAAAGCATTCATATTTCTCATTTCAATCAACTACAAAAGAAAAACATTCAACTGCACTAAAAGAACAGTAATTAAAATAACATCCATAAAATATCATTTTGAACATCAGCTCTCAAATCTTAAAATCATACATCCATCTTTTCGTCACGATGAAGAAAAACACCTTTATACATACACCAAGGAATGTAAATTGGTATATTTCTGGAAAACCATTTGCCAGTATTAATCAACATTAAACATGCATACACTTTGCTCTAAGTCTTTACACCTTACGTTAGTGAGTTTTTTAAATAGTAATTCTCATAATTTAATATGTTTTACAGTTTTTGGTTCCTTATTTCTTGTATAACTCTACCACCAGAAATTAAAGCACGGGGAAGGCAAAAACAGTTCAAAGTGGAACTGACAGCACGTGGAACAGTGCCTAACACAAAAGCACTCTAGTATTTGTTGAATTCATGCATGCAAATATTTTAGTTTTATTTATTATAATGAACGACTGGATAAAAACAACACAATATATTCTATTCATACAAGCAATTTACGTAAAAATATTTCTAGAACACTGAGCAAAAAGCAACTGGTAAAATAATAATACACATTCTAAAAATAGGCTACTTTTCTTTTTTACCATTAAGAAGAGTGCTTACCCCCTCGGCTTACACTAAATAACTCCCCTGCTTTACCCCCAACAAAATTCTCCTTTTAACTTATAGTACACCTAAAACATAGTAATTAAAGAAATATTCACAGTATCTAGATTAATTGTTTCTCTAACATAATTACTTATAGTCTCCATCTACATACACTGTCCCAGTTATAAAAGCAGACTTTTCTTTTTTCTTTTATCATTTTATTTTTTTGCCAAACTTTTTTTATAATAACTTTTTATTATGTTATATTAGTCACCATACAGTATATCCTTAGTTTTTGACGTAATGTTCCATGATTCATTATTTGCGTATAACACCCAGTGCACCATGCAGTATGTGCCCTCCTTAAAACCCATCACCGGCTTACCCCAAACCTCCCCTCCCCTCTGAAGCCCTCAGTTTGTTTCCCAGAGTCCATAGTCTTCCATGCTTCATTCCCCCTTCTGTTTACCCCACCTTCATTCTTCCCTTCCTTCTCCTACCAATCTTCCTATTTCTTATGTTCCATAAATGAGTGAAACCATATGATAATTGTCTTTCTCTGCTTGACTTATTTCACTTAGCATAATCTCCTCCAGTCCCATCCATGTTGCTGCAAATGTTGGGTAATCGTTCTTTCTGATGGCTGAGTAATATTCCATTGTATATATGGACCACAACTTCTTAATCCAGTCATCTGTTGAAGGGCTTCTCGGCTCCTTCCACGATTTAGCTATTGTGGACAATGCTGCTATGAACATTGGGGTGCATATGGCCCTTCTCCTCACTACGTCTGTATCTTTGGGGTAAATACCCAGTAGTGCAATGGCTGGATCATAGGGTAGCTCAATTTTTAACTTTTTAAGGGACCTCCACACTGTTTTCCACAGTAGCTGTACCAACTTGCATTCCCACCAACAGTGTAAGAGGGATCCCCTTTCTCCACATCCTCTCCAACATTTGTTATTTCCTGCCTTGTCAATTTTTGCCATTCTAACTGGCATAAGGTAGTATCTCAATGTGGTTTTGATCTGAATTTCCCTGATGGCTAATGATGTTGAACATTTTTTCATGTGTCTGTTAGCCATTTGTATGTCTTCCTTGGAAAAGTGTCTGTTCATATCTTCTGCCCATTTTTTGATTTGATTATTTGTTTCCCGTGTACTGAGTTTGAGAAGTTCTTTGTAGATCTTGGATACTAGTCTTTTATCTGTAGTGTCATTTGTCATTTGCAAATATCTTCTCCCATTCCATGGGCTGCCTCTTAGTTTTTTTGACTGTTTCCCTGGCTGTGCAGAAGCTTTTTATCTTGATGAAGTCCCACTAGTTCATTTTTTCTTTTCTTTCTCTTGCCTTTGGAGATGTATCATGAAAAAAGCTGCTGTGGCCGATAACAAGGAGGTTGCAGCCTATATTCTCCTCTAGGATTTTGATGGATTCCTGTCTCACATCGAGGTCTTTCATCCATTTGGAGTTTATCTTTGTGTATGGTGTGAGAGAGTGGTCATTCTTTTGCTTACAGCTGTCCAATTTTCCCAGCACCATTTATTGAAGAGACAGTCTTTTTTCCACTGGATGTTTTTTCCTGCTTTGTCAAAGATTAGTTGCCCAAAGTAAAAGTAAACTTTTCTAAGTTAACACTCTACCCATATACAAAAGAATAATAACATTCCATGTAGACCAGGCCATTCTATTAACCAGGTTATATGACTGAAAAGAACACCTTATAATCCAACAATACTTGATAACAGATGTGATGTAATAAATACCCTTGACAGCACATATCTAAAATGCCTTTATTAATAAAATCTTACTTATGATATTGTTGGGTTTTCTGCATTAGCTTCTCCGGCAAGCCATCTTCATCATCAAACTGCTCCATAGGCTCCACAATGACTGGACGAGGGGTCCTGGGTAGGTAAAAGTGTAAGAATTAATACAGTGTCTGGAATTAACATCCCCCTAGAAATTCTTTATAATTATTCCAAGATATATACGTGGGAAATTTCTCTCTTGAGAAAAACGTCTCAGAAGTTACTACATATACTCTTAAAATGAGTCAATAAACATTTACTGCATCAGATACAAATAAACATCTAAGTCAGACAAAGATGAATGCTTTTTAGAGCATACCCCCTTCAAGATGACAGAGGAGTAAATTAACATCTTTGAATCTGCATAATCACTGTAGTTAACGTTTACAAATTATGACGGAAAAGAATGAGTACCTAATTCATGTTTTATGTGGAATCATCATCCCCATATCCCACCACCTCAAATTCCTACCTCCCAGCCTCCCTGTGTCTAACCAAGTCTTATTCAGAAAAATCTTTCTAAAACCTAAATGAAGGATGCCTGCCTGGGTGGCTCAGGGTGTTAAGCGTCTGCCTTCAGCTCAGGTCATGATCCCAGGGTCCTGGATCAAGAAACACATCAGGCTCCCTGCTCAGTGAGGAGCCTGCTTCTCCCTCTCCCTGCTTGTGTGCACTCTCTGGTAAATAAATAAATAAAATCTTAAAAATAAATAAGAATAAAACCTAAAATAACATCTAAAATATATCAGCAAAGCAGCCAAGCAAAAGCGAAGGAGGGGAGCCAGAAGACACAGACACGTTCAAGGTGGAGGTTGGGGGTGGGGGGCAACAAGAGTGGGTGATAAAAGATATGACTTGTAAACTCTCCTTCTTTACTACTTTCCTAAGTAAAACAAAAGGATGGGAAAGCTCATTGAGGAAGACAAAACAGGAAAATGAAATAGGTATCAGATGATATGCTGATATTAAAATTTCCTCACTATTATTCATTACCTTTGCTTATAAGGCTTTTATAGCCAAGCACAGGATTTTAAAACCACCACCACTGAAAGTACCCAAGTGTGTGGGGTTTTTTTTAAGTTTTTATTTATTTATTGAGGGCAAGAGAGAGAGAGCACACGAGTGGGGTGATGGGCAGAGGGAGAAGCAGACTCTCTGCTGAGCAGGGAGTCCGATGCAGGGCTTGATCCCGGGACTCTGGGATCAGGACCTGAGCCAAAGGCAGACGCTTACCTACTGAGACACTCAGGTGCGCCCCCCCCACCCATGTGTGTTTTTTAACAATATTCTTTCTTGTAGCTTAGATTGGACTCAGTTCCAAAACGATGCAAAAGTATTTTTACCGTTTTTCCAAATCAGCAAATACAAGGACTGGTGTGTTTTTGGTGATAAAAGAATGCACTGGATCCATTTTTGTGAAAGTAGATTTTGTGGCCTGTCCAAGGAATGGATCAGAGATGATCAGCTGGATGAGAAAGAAGCACCCTAAGGATTTATAGATCCTGTCAAACTGCTGGTGATGACATCATCATCACCACAGCTGGTATTGCTGTCATTACTATCAGCACAATCACCTTCATGTCATCTGTAATAATATCCCTGGGGGTCCTAATCCAGTGGGGAAGAGGCTTTGGTTCTTCCTGCTCCTGTCTTCCAACTGTCACACTCAAGAGTATAGCATATCCATTTGACAGGATCAAACCAGCATCTGTACATGAAGATCCATACCAAGTTTTTGTTTTTTTTTTTAAAGATTTTTTATTTATTTATTCGACAGAGACAGAGACAGCCAGTGAGAGAGGGAACACAAGCAGGGGGAGTGGGAGAGGAAGAAGCAGGCTCATAGCAGAAGAGCCTGATGTGGGGCTCGATCCCATAACGCCGGGATCACGCCCTGACCCAAAGGCAGACGCTTAACCGCTGTGCCACCCAGGCGCCCCCATACCAAGCTTTCTTATGGTTAGTGCCTTCTACTGATATCAGAGCGCCTCCTCTGGTAGTTGTGTTTTGTTAATTACGTTTACTTTTTGGAACTATGTAAGCCTAGCCAAAAATAAAAGATCTCTTTGCCTAAGTTAAATTTTTTTTTCCTTGCTATCAGTGTCTCACTATGCAAATAAGAGTAAATCTATTGCAGTAGTAAATCTGTGCATTAACACAAGGGCTAAGAGGTGAAGAGGTTATCTGGATTCCAAAAGCTTACCTTTACAAATAAATGAAGACCCTGAGAACAACAGAGACTTTAAATCCTAAGCTGTTATTAAAAATGATTACTGGGGGGGCACCTGGGTGGCGCAGTCGTTAAGCGTCTGCCTTCGGCTCAGGGCGTGATCCCAGGGTACTGGGATCGAGCCCCACATCAGGCTCCTCCGCTGGGAGCCTGCTTCTTCCTCTCCTACTCCCCCTGCTTGTGTTTCCTCTCTCGCTGGCTGTCTCTCTCTCTGTCAAATAAATAAAATCTTTAAAAAAAAAAATGATTACTGGGGCACCTGGATGGCTCAGTCAGTTAAGCATTGGACTCTTGATTTCAGCTCAGGTCATGACCTCAGGGTCATGGGATTGAACCCCACAAGGGGCTCCAAGCTCAGCGTGGAGTGTGCTTATTCCTCTCTCTGCTCCTCTCCCCTAATTGCCTGCATTCTCTCGCCCTCTCAAATAAAAAAAATCTTTTAAAAAAAGGAGAGAACGAAAAAAAAGTGGTTATTAAAAATGATTCCTGCGGGGGCCCCTGTCTGGCTCAGTTGGCGGAACATGCAATTCTTGATCTCAGGGTTTGAGTTTGTGCCCCACATTGGGTATAGAGGTTACTTAAAAATAAAATCTTTATTTAAAAAAAAAATGACTCCTGGGCTAGTAAAGACATTGTAAGTATTTTTTTAAAAGATTTATTTTATTTATTTGACAGAGAGATACAGCCAGAGAGCACAAGTGGAATGAATAGCATAGGGAGAAGCACGCTCCCCACTGAGAAGGGAGCCTGATGCAGGCCTCAAACCCAGACCCCTGGGATTGTGACCTGAGCCAAAGGCAGATGCTCAACCGACTGAGCCACCCAGGCAGCCGCTAGCAAAGACATTTTTGAGAGAAGAAGCAGGTGTGGAATACCTTGGGGGTGATGGGCACAATGGGATTATAGAAACCTCAGATAAACTGAGTGGAAACCCAAAACAGAAGAGCCTTACAGGCCTCAATTTCAAGGGTGATTACTCATATTCAACATCTAAAAAACTGAAAGTGTGATAAAGAATGAGTAAATACAGCCTCAAAGATCACAAGCAACCCAATTAAGTAGAAGAAAACAGCTGAGAGTTCCCGAGCCCATGGGAGGATGTGGTACTTCTAAGAGGACCCAAAGAAGCCCAAGGACAAATAGAAGATGTACTATACTGACCACTTACCCACGGGAACCCATTGCAGGACCCAAACATCAGAATAATAATAGGGCCAGATAAGAATTACACCTCAGCAGAGGCCAACAAAGACAAACTCAGCTCTCCCCCCACACTCAATACCAGAATGCCACTAGTCCCCAGGAGAAACATCAGAAGAGGAGACTCAAGAAGAAAAACATACTAAGCAAATCATTCACACTCAGAACATGACAGAAATACTAAGAATTGACAAGATTAATTTTATAAAGTCAAGGAAATGGTGAACAAAATTAGAGAATAAAATGACATCTCTACTATACTCTCAAATAATGTTGAGTTTGTAACTATAAATTTTCAGCTTTCAACAACATATGAATATGGGCCACCAGACACACTAATACAGGGGGGTGAATAGAGCCCTCTGAGACAAAACCTGACCAATACAAACAAATGTTATATATTTATACCTTGTTATAGAATTTCATTTCTAAAGAGATACATGAATGAGTGAAGATCAGTTAGTCACAACCACATTCATCATATTATGTAAAACAAAAAGACCATGTGTAGTGTTCAAGAGAAGTCCTTAAGGGACTCTTTCGGGTTTTGTTGTTGTTGTTGTTGGATTATATGCTAAAATGTGAACATTTATGGTTTCACTGTATGCACCACTCCCTGTAAAAATCCCCCTTGTCCATTATCTCACACGTCTTGTTTATTTCACTTTGACCTTCTGGTGTTAAAAAAAAAAGTTTCCTTTTTTTAAAGATTTATTAAAGTGAGAAAAAGAGCGCATGCGAGTGAGGGGAGGGGCAGAGAGAGAGGGAGAGAGAGAATCTCAAGCAGACTCCCCACTGAGCTTGGAGCTGGAGTCCAAATGCAGGGCTCAATCTCCCAAACCATGAGATCATGAACTAAACTGAAATCAAGAACTGGATGCTTAACCAATTGAGCCATCCAGGTGCCCCTAAAAAGTTTTTAAAACCTAACAAATTCTGTGTATAAGTACAATTAATTTACTCCTTTTATAAACATAGGAAAATATTTCATAGAAAAAAAGACTGAGGGGCGCCTGGGTGGCACAGCGGTTAAGCGCCTGCCTTCGGCTCAGGGCGTGATCCCGGCGTTATGGGATCAAGCCCCACATCAGGCTCCTCCGCTGGGAGCCTGCTCTTCCTCTCCCACTCCCCCTGCTTGTGTTCCCTCTCTCGCTGGCTGTCTCTATCTCTGTCAAATAAATAAATAAAATCTTTAAAAAAAAAAAAAAGAAAAAAAGACTGAAAGGAAGCAAATCAAATTGGTCAACCATTAATGTTAAATCTGGAGTTGTTACCTGTAGAGTTTTTCTCCTCCTCACTTTGCCTCCAAATTAACCAATCATTAGTTTGGCTGTAATACTGATACTTGTCCATAGGAAGTTTTATGTAAGTCAGTCAGTCCTGTGAAATCCTATCATTTGGAAGGGACCTCTGATCATGTTTCATAAACATTTCTTCAGATTTTCCTTTCTGCTAGATATACACAATTTTACACAAAATGAGTCACCTATCCATGCTTTCTTCAGACACCCTGTATCACTCAATAAAAAATGGCACCATTTCAGATGTATGCATGCACCATAATTTTTTAACCATACATACTGGTGGGACATTTAAAGTTTCCATGTTTTCTGAAATGGTACATAATGATTAACATATTTGTGACTGACTTTTCCTCATTTGTTCAAGTATCTCTTTAGAGGCAGAATGGTGAGAACAAGGGGTTATATATACAGTACTAAAAACAAAACAGCTTAAAAGATGATGCAACATTTTGTGTGTGGAATTAAAAGCTGATTATGTAATGATAACAATTTCACTACTAAATAATCCTAGTAGATATATACCATTTTGCAGGATTTTTTCAATTTTAGTTTTTAATATAGTTGAGAATTGAAGAATAATGATAAAATAACTCCTAGAATGATGAAATAAGATGTTTTATGATAGAGGAAAAATAAAATGAGTAGGACCTGATATTATCTTAGATTATAAAATGACCCAATCGACCCATATGGTAAATTATAAGGAAAAAAAAAAGTTTAAGTATTCTTTTTGTTCTTTTGAAGACCTCTAAGAAATAATAAAAAATTGATCTTCACAAATAATTAAGACTTCTCAAAAAAGAAAGTATAAAACTAAAACTGGACCCAATTGACACTGACAGTATAATAAGGCTTAAGGGTGCCTTTCTGGAAAGGTAAGGAGCAATTTATACTTCCACCACCAGCACATATGCCTAGATAACTCTTGTGTTTCCTATTTATATAAGCAAAAGCGGTATTACAAAGCTGTTTTTATTAAAGAAATATTTCTTCTGAATCTAAAAGAATCCCATTTAATGGAAAGCTGTGATGAAGCAAATAAAATGATGGAAAAGTAATCCTTTTGAAGTAGAAGTATAAAATAGGAAAGGTATAAAAAAATTATTAATGGAACAATCACTTGTGTGCAGAAAAAGAGTTAACAAAATGGGCCTGAAACGGCTATCCCACCACCCTAAAAGATAAGGCTGATTTTCTGTGCCGAAACTATGCAAACTCTGTGGTTTATGCTGAATATAAACCATCTAAGTTTATTTCCTTCATGGAGTCCTAAATTTTGGTATTTGCTAGGTAGAGGAAACTTATAAAACTGACCTCTACCTCTACCCCACCAACCCTTTACACACACCATTGGGGTCAGTTAAACTTTACTTGGTAGTTAACACTTCATTCTGTTGTCTCAACTAATTGCTGGAGGAATTAAGTCCTGTGTTACTCAACTGGAAAAGGACTCTTGCAAGTAACAAGAATTTTATAACAATTTGTTACACTGTTTTATTTATAGAAAATAAATATACACATTTATTTATATGCTAAATTTATTTATAAATTTTTGAGCAGTTGTTAGCATAGATGCATAGCCAAATGCTCTGCCATAAACAGATGTGGGGTTTGCAACTTTAGTTTGTATTTTTATTGAGATATAACTCACACACCATAAAATTCACCATTTTAAAGTGTAGAGTTCAGTGGGCTTTGTATGTATAACCATCACTATGATCTAATGCCAAAACATTTTCATCACCCCAGAAAGAAACCCCAAACTCATTAGCTATCAATTCCCCATTTCCCTGAACCTCTGGCAACTACTAGTCCACTGCCTCTGTGGTATATATGCCCTTAAGAAAAATTTGTTTAGGACGTATGGCTGGCTCAGTCATTTGAGCATGTGACTCTTGATCTCAGGGTCATGAGTTCAAGCCTCATAAAGATTACTTTAAAAATTATAATAAAGAAATTTTTTTCTTGAGTGTTACATTTCCTGGTGTCATTAGTCTTCATAAAATAACTACATACTAATCCACTATAAATATGATCTACTTAATCAATTCTCTATTAAGAAATTCAGATTTGGCCAATATTTTGTTATTAGAAATGAAGTAATAAACCACATATAAAGTGATACACCAAACCTTTGAGTCAAAATACTTAAAATATACCTCCAACAGTCAAAGAATCTTAAAGTTTTTATAGTCAGTAACCAAATCCCTCCCAGAAAGAGTAACCAATTTCCATCAGCGCCAGGAGTTATAAAATACTCGATGTAACTTAACTTTCACTCACTGGGTATTTTTAAATCTTTGCCAATATATTAAAAAAAAAAAAAAAGATTTAGTATGTCTCTGATTACCAACAAAAGATTTAAGTATCTAGCTGTCAACCCTAAAAAATGTGTCTCTCATGAGTCAAAAGAAAGCACAGAATTATAACTTAAGACTCTGAAGAGAAGGGATAGGAAGCAAAACATTCTTTTTCTCCCAAAAAGAAAAATAAAAGCAACAAATAACTAGCAAATAAAGTAGTGCTACACACAGCAAGGATTTGAGCTACATCATACAACACAGATCAAGAAGTTTCCTTCAAAGTTACTCTTTACAATTAATCTTGCCCTCATGAATCTTTAATTTTCTAATAAAGTTTGGGTTATCAAAGTTCAATTCGTTTAAAAAAGGAACCATTTAAGAGGCGCCTGGCTGGGTCAGTTGGAGTGTGTAACTCTTGGTCTTGGGGCTGTGAGTTCGAGCCACAGGATGGGTACAGAGATCAATTAAATAAATAAAATTAAAATTTAAAAAAAAAGGGAACCATTTATTTAAGTTTTTTCCATGGAAATTCCAGAATACATTTGCCACAAAATCTATACCCAGGAGCAGAGGCTAGCTGGCTCAGTCAATGGAGCATGCAACTCTTGATCTCAGGGTTCTGAGTTCAAGCCCCACACCGGGTGTAGAGATTACTTTAAAAATTTTTTAAACTTAAGAAAAAAAAAATCTATACCCAAGAAACAAAGAGCAACCAAACATTTATGGTCGATAATGTTCACCACAAGCTTAGTTATTACAGCAAAAAAAGGGAAACAACCTTAATGTCTAATAATGGAATGTCCATTGTCCAAAAAAGGAATGATTAAGTGTGGCATAGCTGTAACAAAATACCATGCATTTTTAATAATATCAAAAAGACTCGCAATATAACAGTCAGGAAAACTTTATAAAAAGAAAAGGATGCTTACTAATGAGAGGAAAATCTTGTATTTATTATCATAAATAAATAAATCACAAAGTAGGCTGGTGATGTAAAGGCAAGAGTCTAAAATAAAATGTCTTGCAATCTTCACTCCTACAAAGCTAAGAGTTTAACAGTATAAACCCTCAAAAGCCTACAAGGAAAACAAATCCAAAATGAAGCAATTCTGAAAAATACTTGTCCTGGACTCTTCAAAAATGTCAATATCACAACACTGACATTCTTCTCACTTGGGAAACTTAAGATAAAAAGAAATTACAGCCATAACAACTAAATTCAATGTGTGATCTTTGAATAATAGATTATAAACAGTTATAAAGGACACTATTAAGGAATAGAGAAATTTCAATACAGACTGTATATTAGGTAACATATAGGCATACCTCACTTTATTGTGCTTTGCTTTACTGGGTTTCACAGATACTGCATATTTTACAAACAGAAGGGTTTTGGCAACCCTGCATCGAGCCAAGTCTATTGGCATCATTTGTTTCAATAGCATTTGCTCACTGTGTCTCTGTGTCACATCTTAGTAACTGTCACAGTGTCAAACATTTTCATTATCATATTTGTTAGGGTCATCTGTTATCAGTGATGTTTGATGTCACTATTATAATTGTTTGGGGGGTGACATGAACCACACCCATAAAAGACTGCAAACTTAGTAAATGTTATGTGTGTTCCGACTGCTCCACTGACCAGACGTTCCTCTATTTCTGTATATCACTGGGTATCTTCTTACTCCCTGAGACACAACAATATTGAAATTAGGCCAATAAACTACCCTTCAATGTCCTCCAAGTGTTCAAGTCAAAGGTAAACTTGTATCTCTCTCACTATAAATAAAAACCAGAAATTATTAAACTTAGTGAGGAAGGTATGCCAAAAGCTGAGACAGCCTGAAAGCTAGGGCCTCTTGCCCCAAACATGAGCCAAGTTGTGACTGCAACAGAAAAGTCCTTCACGTGCTAATCTATTGAACACAGGAATAAGAAAACAAAACACTGTAGGGGCGCCTGGGTTGCTCAGTCAGTTAAGCATCCACCCTTGGCTCAGGTCATGAGCCCTGGGTCCTGGGACTAAGCCCCGCATGGGGCTCCCTGCTCAACAGGAAGACTGGCTCTCCCTACCCCCTGCTCATGCTCTACCTCTCTCTCAAATAAATAAATAAAATCTTTTTTAAAAATTACTGATTATTGTTGATATGGAGGATGTTTCAGTGGTCTCAATAGAAGTTCAACCCAGCCACAACATCCCTTAAACCAAAACCTAATCTAGAGCAAGGCCTTAACTCTTTTCGATTCTATAAAGGCTGAGAGAGGTGAGGAAGCTGCAGGAAAAAAGTCTCAACTAGCCAAGGCTGGGTCATCAGGTTTAAGGAAAGAAGCCATCTCTATAACATAAAAATACAAGGTGCAACAGCAAGTGCTGATGCAGAAGCTTAAGTCACCCAAAAGATCTAGCTCAGATGATTAATGAAGGTGGGTACACTAAACAACAGATTTTCAATGTAGATTAAATAACCTTACTGGAAGAAGACGCCATCGAGGACATTCATAGCCATAGAGGAGAAGTCAATACCTGGATTCAAAGGACAGGCTGACTGTCTTGTTAGGGGCTAACGCAGCCTTGGTGACCTGAAGATGAAGCCAATGCTCACCGACCATTCTAAAAATCCCAGGGCCCTTAAGAATTGTGCTCAATCCACTCTGCCTGTGCTCTACGCATAGAACAAAGAAGCCTGGATGATAGCACATCTAATTACAACGTGGTTTACTGAATATTTTAAGCCCACTGCTGAGATCTACTGATCAGAAAGAAAAAAAAGATTGCTTTCAAAATACTGCTCCTCATTGACAATGCACCTGGTCACCCAAGAGGTCTGATGGCGATATAAAACAAGATTAATGTTGTTTTCATGCCTGCTGACACAACATCCATTCTGCAGCCCACACGTCAAGGAGCAATTTCAACTTTCAAGTCTTATTATTTAATAAATACATTTCATAAGGTTATAGCTGCCTTAGATAGTGATTCCTCTGATGGATCTGGGCTAAGTAAAATGAGAAATTTCTAGAAAGGATTCACCATTCTAGATGCCATTAAGAACATTTGTGCTTCATGGGAAGAGGTCTAACTATCAACATTAACAGGAGCTTGGATGAAGCTGATTCCAATCTAACCCTCATGGATGCCTTTCAGCTGAGGGGTTCGAGACATCAGTGGAGGAAGTAACTGCAGATGTGGTGGAAACAGCAAGCAAACTAGAAGTGGGGCCTGAAGATGGGACCACACTGCTGCAATCCTATGATAAAACTTTAACAGATGAGGAGCTGCTTCTATGCATGTGCAAAGAAAGTGGTTTCTTGAGATGGAATCTACTCCTGGTGAAGATGCTGTGAAGATTGTTGAAATGACAACAAACAACTTAGCGTTATTACATAAACGTAGTTGATAACACATCAGCAGGGTTTGAGAGGACTGATCTTCCACCAATTTTGAAAGAAGTTCTACTGTGTGTAAAATGGTATCAAACAGCACCACATGCTAAAGAAAAATCCTTCCTGCAAGGAAGACTGTTCATGCAGCAAATTTCAGTATCATCTTATTTTAAGAAACTGCCACAACCACCCCAACCTTCAGCAACCACCAACCTGATCAGTAAAGTTTTTTTTTTTTAATTAAGGCATGCACGTTTTTAAAAACATAATGCTTATTTCACACTTAATATAGTGTATAGGTATAAATATAACTTATATGTACTGGGAAACCAAAGAATTTATTTGACACACTTTATTGTGATATTCACTTTATAGCACTGGTCTAGATCTGAATCTGCAGTATCTTCAAGGTGTATCTATATTGAATAAATGTTAAATTTCTTCAGTATGACAGTTATACTGTAGCTTTTAAGAGAATATTCTTGGCAGATGTATATCAAGTACTGTATTCAGGGATAAAGTATGACATCTGACTCTCAAATGAATTAGCCAAAAAAACAAAAACAAAACTGTATGTATATAGTGAAATAAAACATATGCCAAATGCTAACAATTAGTGAATGTAGACACCATATATATTAACATTAAAGGGTTGCTTTAAAGCTAAAATGTCTTTTCTAACTAAAACTGAAACATACAGGGCACCTGGTGGCTCAGTTGGTTGAGCATCTGATTTCAGCTCCTGCCATGATCTCGGGGTCCTGGGATTGAAACCCATGTGGGGCTCTGAGCTCAGCAGGGAGTCTGCTTCTCTGCACTGCCCCCCCCCCCCGCTTGTGCACTCTGTCCTTCAAATAAATAAAATCTTTAAAAAAAAAGATTTGAAATACACATTTTTCTGCTTCTAGGGAAACAACCCCAACATCGCTTTTAGGGTATCAGTTAGCAAACGGTAAAAACGTAACACTGTATCTTGATTTAATTAAACCTGCAATGGTCTTTAGAAAAACAACACAAAACAGGGGAACCTGGGTGGCTCAGTCGGTTAAGCGGCTGCCTTCAGCTCAGGTCGTGATCCCAGGGTCCTGAGATCAAGCCCTGTATTGGGCTTCATGCTCAGCGGGGGAGTCTGCTTCTCCCACTGCCTGCTGCTCCCCCTCCTCGTGCTTCCTCCCCCCTGCCCGTGTCAAATAATTTTTTAAAAAATCTTTAATGAAAGAAAAAAAAACACACACGAAAAGCTAGAAAGAGAAATTTAAGTAGTGAGCAGCTAGCAATATGCCTACTCAATTCTTATGTAGTTCTAGGGCCTAAGCATCTCTATGTTCTAAGTGTGATTCTAATGTTTAAAGATGTAACATACCATTATTACCATGGATGAAGATTTTAAATTATCCTTTTCTCTGCCATCTTTCTTCTTTGTAATTTCAAAATAGCATAAATATTTAATTAACACATATTTTTGCATAATATGCACTGATCATTATATACACTGTACAAGACTGTTTACCTAGAACTACATATGGTATACAGCACTTAATGACAATTTAAAAGTATTTTCGGGGCACCCAGGTAGTTCAATCGGTTAGGCATCGACTCTTGGTTTCCGCTCAAGTCATGATGGGGGGGGGAGGTCCTAGGATCAAGCTCTCCATCAGGCTTGCACTCACTCAGTGGAGAGTCTGTTTGTCCCTCTCCCTCCACTCCTCCCCCTGCTCTCTTTCTCTCTCAAAAAAATAAATCTTTAAAGAGAGAGATAAAAGTATTTTCAAGGAAATTTTGATTACACAAGAAGTCTACACTTAGAAACTACATCCCCATGATACCACGCCTATAAATCACTTGTATTATCCTTGATATCTGAGATTCAGTCAGTCTATTAATAAATATTTGATTATCCAAAATGTACCAAGACCATAGTTGGGGCTAGAGAATCAGGGTAAGCAAAACAATCCCTGGAGGGTTCTAAAAGACCAAAACAAACAAATGAAAAAGAATGAGTAAACAAATAATTTTAAGAGCTAAGAAGAAAAAACACAATGCTGTCAGAAAGAATTAACAGAGGGAGCCCACTTTACATAAGGCAGTGAGGAAATTCCTCTACATGCAGTTACATTTCAGCTGATACCAACTATCCAAAGAGGGAAAAGAGCATCCTGAGTTCTGTTAGAAGGTTTAACTAACAACACAGTTCTGAGCAAGGATAGTCTATAAAAAATTCCACCTGTAGCACAAAATGAAAAGCAAGGGATGCGGTGTCAGACTAAAATCCACCATTTATTAGTTGTGTAATCTTACACAATTTACTTAACATCTCTCAGCCAGTTTTCTCATCTGAAAAATGGAACAATACGGCTATGAAAATCCAACATGCTCATGATTATGAAATACGGCAGATAATACAATGTTCAACACCTGGTCCATTCCCTCAAAACTGTTTTTAAATTACTCCAAAAGCTACCTGTAAGAAATAGTTAGATATTGGGGCGCCTGGGTGGCACAGCGGTTAGGCGTCTGCCTTCGGCTCAGGGCGTGATCCCGGCGATCTGGGATCGAGCCCCACATCAGGCTCTTCTGCTATGAGCCTGCTTCTTCCTCTCCCACTCCCCCTGCTTGTGTTCCCTCTCTCACTGGCTGTCTCTATCTCTGTCGAATAAATAAATAAAATCTTAAAAAAAAAATAGTTAAATATTTCCCAATGCCTGGATATAACTTTAAAAAAATACCAATTAATCAAAGCCCGCAGTGGAAAAAATACTAACCACATGCCTTGCCTATTGCTTTAGCTCCTTCCTTTCTTCATTAAATAACTATTATTAGCTTACTTTATGGCCAGGAATTATGAGACTACAGGTGCTAAAAAGAGTATAACGCTAAGCAAAATAAGAGAAAGACAAATACCGTATGACTTCGCTCATATGCAGAATTTAAGAAACAAAGGGCAAAAGAGACAAACCAAAAAAAAAAAAAAAGACTCTACCTACAGGGAACAAAACAGATGGTTGGGGGCTGGGGGTGTGAAAGGGTGAAATAGGTGAAGGGGATTAAGAGCACACTTATTCTGATGAACACTGAGTAAGATATACAATTGCTGAATGACTATACTGTACACACGAAACTAATATAACACTGTATGTGAACTATACTAGAATCAAAGTTAGTGTAAATTTAATTAAAAAAAAAAGAACATAGGTGCTAGGATTATAGTGTTAAACAAGACAAAGCCTCTGCCCTCATAGAACTTACATTCTACTGCACAGAAAGACATACAAATTAAAACAGTAAATGCTATGACAAAAAATAAACTGGGAGAGGAGAGTATCAGTGACACTGCAGAGGGGATGACTATATGAAGATAAAACTACTTCTCTGAGAAGATAACATCTTAGCAAAAGGTGAATAAAATGGAACAAGGCCTGTGATGTGGAGCACACATTCTCTAAGCAAAGGGAACAAGACCAAAAAGTATCTGAGGGAATAAACTGGCAGTGCTGTAAAACAGATATAACATGAATGACAGCTTTAGCATGAATGCTTAACGGTCTAAAACAAACTGAAAATGCTTTACAAATCACCAAACTAAGCTGTGGGGCCAAAAACAGATATTTTATATTGTCTTTGTATCCAGTCCCCCAAATCCTAAAATATTTCAATGATCCCAACCAATAATACAATAAATGGGCACACTTTATTACTAACAGAGATAAAAGGAAAAAATACAATAATCAACTAAGGAACTTTTACAACAAATCCAGTGTAAAGTCTAAGGATGAACATCAAGAACTTTGTCGTGGGCAAACTGAAAGGAAAGGCATGTTAATATGGCAAGAGGTTTAATGACTATTATTATAATTACTTACAAGTATTTTTAAGTAAATGGAGAGATACACCACATTCATGGAATGGAAAAGTCAGTATTGTGAAGATGTCAACATTCCCCAGAATGACCTGTACACGCAAGGCAATTTCAATCAAAAGCCCAGCAGAATTTTTTTTTTTAATTGACAAGCTGATTTCAGAATCAGTAAAAATAATCTGAAATTAATGTAACATTGTACATTAACCATACTCAAACTGGGAAATAAACAGATGAAGTAAGTAAGAATATACAAAACAACAATACCCAGAACAATTTTGAAAAAAGAATAAAGTTAGGTGATACTATCTAATTTCAAACCTTAGCATAAAGTAATTAAGAAAGTACAGTATTGGTGTGGGGCACACCTGGCTGGCTCAGTCAGTAGAGCACGCAACTCTCAATCTCAGGGTTGTAAATTTAAGCCCAATGTTGGATGTAGAGATTACCTAAAAATAAAATCTTTCAGGGGCTCTGGGTGGCTCAGTCAATTAAACATCTGACTTCCAGTTCAGGGGCTTCCTGCCCAGTGGGGAGTCGGCTTCTCCCTCTCCCTTCTGGTGCTCCCCCCACCCTGCTCTCGCAGGCTCACTCTCTCTCTAATAAATAAAATCTAAAATAAAATAAATCTTAAAAAAAAAAGAAGTATTGGTGTAACAGACATACAGATCAATGAAACAAAAGATAGCGCAGACGTTTTTCCCCAAGATTTTTGATAAAGATAGAAGATAAAAAAGGAGAAATCATAATCTTTTCAATTATCGGTGCTGGAACAAATGAATAACTGTATGGAAAAAGAATGAACTGTTACCTCACATCATACTCAAAATGGATCACCGGTATAAATAAAAAAGCTATAAAATGTATCAAGAAAGCACAAGAAAAACTTTGCTACCTTGGGAAAGGCAAAAATTTCATACAAGGATCCAAAAAGCACAAATCATAAAAGAAAAAAAAAATCATAAATTATACTTCACTTCTGCTTTCTATTTAAAACATTAAAAAGCAAGCCACAGACTGGGAGAAATCATCATAAAACAGACCTGTATCCAGATGTTTTAATTCAGTAAGGCAAACCTCCCAATTAAAAAATAAGCAAAAAATTTCAACAGAAACTTAATAAAAGATATAAAAATAGCCAAAAAACACATGAAAAAATACTACTCATTAGTAGTTAGGAAAATAAAATTTAAACTCACCATGAGACGCTCCTATACTCACTAGAATATCCAAAAGACTAAAAATGTCCAGTGTTGGTGAATGTATGGAGCAATTACAAACTAGAACTCTCCCACTCATTGCTGGTAGGAATGTGAAATGGTACCACCATTTTGGAAAACAATTTGGCAGTTTCTTATAAAGGTGAAAATTCAGCCATTTACCCCTAAATATTACCCAAGCCACATGAAAACATAATGTTCGCAAGAAGCTTCTACACAAATGTTCACGGTGGCTTTATTCAAAATGGCCAACAGCTGGAAACAACTTGAACATTCACCCACCCTTAAATCACTGGGCAAACTGTGATTATGTCCATATGATGGAATAAAACTCAGCCATAAAAAGGAACAAAATATTGATACAATGGTATGGATGAAATCTCATAAATATTAGGCCAAGCAAAAGAAATCAAACACAAGTGGCACCTGGGTGGCTCAGTCAGTTAAATGTCTGACTTCAGCTCAGATCGTGATCCCAGAGTCCTGGGATAGAGCCTCGAGTCAGGCTCCCTGCTCAGCTGGGAGTATGCCTGTCCCTCTCCCTCTGCCCTGCTCATGCTCTCTCAGTCTCTCTGTCAAATAAATAAAATCTTAAAAAAAGAAAAAAAAGGAAGAAAGAAAGAAAGAAACCAAACACAAAAGAGTACATACTATTTCATTTATATGAAATAACTAGAAAAGGCAAAAGTAATTTATAGGAGTGCAGAAAGATCAATAGCTGTCTAATACACAGTTAAAGGGTGGAGAATACTGCAGAAGAACACAAAGGAACTTGTTTGGATGATGAAAATGTTCTCTACTTGACTGTGACTATAAGTTACATAAGTATATTCACTTGTTAAAATTCAGTGAGCTTTACATTTAAAATTGGGTGCATTTTAATTCATGAAAGTTATGTACTTATCAATCTCAAGAAGAAGTTGGGCATTTCTTTTAGCTGTATTTCTGCTGAAAGCATAGCATCAAAGCTTAATTCCCTCGAATTTCCAGAAATTCTGTAAACAACCTAATAATACGTAAAAAATCCAGTTCTGCTAAAACTAAAAAAAAAACTATGCATTTAAAAAGTTGATTAAAATGTCATTCATCTATCATTTAAATATAAAATTTTCCTGCACATATAGCATTCAGTCAGCTGAATGAAAATCATAATAGAAAACATTTCTAAGATTCAAGTATGAATCAATAATACTGAAGTCTGAAGTCTGACTCCTGGAGATACACAAAAATTCCTTATTTATATTCAGTGAATATTCACTCAACACCTACTTACCATATGCCAAGACAGTATGATGAACTGTACAAGGAAAGACAGAAGTTCAGAACAGAGAGAAGCCCATTTGCAACTGCACAGAAGGATGATGAGATGTTTAAAACTTACGTTGTTAGCAAGAACGCCCCATCACCACATCTTTCCAGAGCCTTTCGTGCAGGAGGTTTTGCTGCAAATTCTACAAAACCTTTTCCTGTAGCTCTACCACGATCATCCACAACCACAACGGCTTTCTCTACAGGACCAAACTGGGAAAATGCTTGCTCTAGTAGCTCATTGGAAACAACCGGCGAAAGGTTCTTGACAGTTAGGGCTGCTCCATGTGTAGCAAAACGAATTCGGAGAGGTCTGCTCTTCAAAATGGTGCCATCCAGCTCTGCTTTTGCAATTTCAGCCAGTGTTCTGGATTCCTTTTTAGGAGGAAAAATCACTTTTTAAAGATGATAGTAACACAAATAATTTTAAATAGTGGTTTCTAGGGAGAAGAGCTGGGTAGCTTTTGGAAATGGCTAACAGGGTCACTTTGTTTTTGTGTCATTCAATTTTGGTATCACGTGCATTGTATTAATTATTCAACAGTAAGTATGTTTAAATATCCCAATGTCCCAAGTCATCACTAAAAGATTATCTATTCAGAAATTACGAGCTATTAAATATTCGAAGCAGTATCTTTTTTAAATCTCCTACATATATTAAAGAAAATTGTAATTACTTTTTTTGAGACCAAGCACCAGTTACAGGAAGCTATTATTTAAAACAGAGTAATTTCCCATATATTCCATGTTTTTGACATTTACATCTTAATAAAACATCCCACCTCTCCAATGCCAGAAAAATCCCCTTTCCTTTTTATTTCTTTTTTATATCATCTATGAAAACTACCATCAGATGTTGTTAACCATTTCTGAAATACTTTCATGGGCTACACATTTCTCCATTATACTGAGAAAGGCAAACGTGTACATTCATGGGCCATAAGAGTTCTCTTCATTATAGAGAGAATCAAGTGCACGCGCATTTATAAACTAAAAAATACATTCACTGCTGAAACCACCAGGGACGGTCCTTCTTGAAGAATTGTTGGTACAGAATACACACATCTAAACATAATCAACAAACTTATAAGTTTAATATAGGTATGTTCTTTTTCTTTGTGTTGTGAGAACTCTCCAGTGAGAATTGAAAGAAGTTTTATATGCACTTGTTAGTGAGCAAATATACTGTCTTATGAAAAAAGTCTTAAGATCACAATAGATCCTTATTCAATCCCTAAAATATTCATGACAGGTTTAAATGACTACACTTATGCAAAAATCTATCTACAGAACTAATTTTATAAGGACAAATGAATCTAACCTTTTTATAGATTTTCAAAATACCTATTTTTAAAACTTACTCTTGGGGTGCCTAACTGGCTAAGACAGTAGAGCATGTGACTTAATCTCAGAGTTGTTAAATTCAAGCTCCACCTTGGATATAGAGATTACTTAAAAATAAAATCTCAAAAAATAAATAAATAAATAAAAGTTACTCTTAAAAATTTTTTTTAACTTAAGCTATTCTTAAAGGAACCGCAAGCATCCAATAAATGTCTAACAAGCAATAGCTACTTTGTACTTAATATGTCATATAATCCAACAACTGAAAGGCATAGATTTTTAAAATGCTTTTGGGTCTAACTGGGGATGGGAAGAGGCACGAGGAAATTTCATGGGGTGATGATAGTTTTCTGTATCTTGACAGGAGTTTGAATTAAACAAATGTTATTTGTCTAAAATCACCAAACTGTACACTTAAAATTTGTGCATTTCACTGTATGATTTCAAATGCCTCAAAAAATAATACTGGACTCTAGTTAATGATAAGCATGCTAGAGTGTTCAAAGAGTCAAGAACTGATAGGCAGAGAGCGATGAATAGATAAGTGGGAAAAAACTAACAAAACTTAGAGAATCTAGATAGTGGATCTATGGATATTCATTACTATATATCTGAAATTTTTTCATAGTAAAATGTTTATAAGGGTAGGAGGATAAAGAGAACCTGGTGAGGACTTCCTAAAACTTAAGAGTGGTGGGACGCCTGCTGGCTCATTTGATAGAGTGTGTCACTCTGGATCTCGGGGTTGTGAATTCAACCCCCACACTGGGAGTAGAGATTACTTAAAAATAAAATCTTAAGAAAATAATAAATAAATGAAATAAATAAAACTGAAGAGTGCTTCCAGGGGGCATCTCCTGTTCAGATTCAGTCAAGTATATTCACAACATTACATACCCCCCCCCCAGAGAAGCAGGAAATCCCAATTTTTATGCTAAATCAAGTAATTTTTTTACAGTTGGCAGTGAATTCAATTTTTAGTACTTTTGGGCCAAATGTTTATGCTGTCAGGAGTTTTCAATACCATAATCCTTCTTCAAAGTTTATGCTCTTCATGGTTTAAATAATTCTACATCAGGGCTTCTCAACTTTAGCACTCTTGACTTCATGGACAAAATTCTTGTTGTGGGGGGCTGTCCTGTGCATTACAGGAGGTTTAAGTCAGTAGAACCCCCACTTCTGACAATGAAAAATGTCTCCAGACAGTGTCAAATGTCCCCTAGGAAGCAAAACCACCCCACTTAAGAACCACTGCTGTAAATGTGTACTAAAGTTATCTGTAAAATCAATTAAAATAATGTGTTTGAAATGAAACCAAAGATTTCTTTACTTCATGCCACAGAACAACAATAACAAGGTAACTTTTACTAAGTAGGTACTATATACTAGCCATTCATTATTTTATATAAATATACATATATAAATATACATATATATACCTGTATAAATACACACACATACACAAATTAGCTTCCATTATCCTTATCAACAATCTTACAAAGTGGGTTGTTACTATTCCCACTACACATATGGGGAAACAGGCCTAGACAGATGGAAGTAACTCACCCCTGGACCTATACAGAATCCATAATCTCTACCAATACACCATAAATCCCTCCTTCCAGCTAGTGTCCATGCATCACTCTGCATAAAAAGTAAAACTATAGGTTTTTAACTTAAAGGAATACAAAAAATAACAAGAAACTAAGTGACTACCCCAAGATAGAGACTGCTTGAATTAGGATCTCATGATGTCCACTGGACCCTTTCGAAAGGCTCTTTCCAAAGCACATTTTCTTTTCTCATTGTTGGCTAGTGGTTAAAATTCACCACTGCAAGAGTACTAAATTTATAAGTACAAGGAAATCCACTGATGCAAAATAGAAATAGCCTTCAAGTCTATCAACAGAAAGTTGACTGGGTAACTGCATGTAATGACCATATAATATGGTCATTAAAAATCAATCTAATGATATGAGAAAATGTCAAAGAGATATTAAATGAAAATCTCAAATCACAACAGAATGTGTACGATATGTTTTGATATAGAAAAATCACACAAAGTTTAACAGTGATTACGTTTAATGTGTTAGGGGACAATCTTTCACTAGAATTAAAATTGTAATAAGAAAACTTCCCTGAACTAAAAGAGCACTTGAAATTATACGCTGGACAGGCCCACTAAGGAGATTCTATGACTAATCTTCTCTAGTATTTGACATTCGGTAAGAAGCACACAGTATTTCATTATTAAAAACCAAAAACACAAGGGGAGAGTATGTAGTCCTCCCCAATGGCTAAATTAATGCAAATTCAGTTTATTTTTAACTCTTTAATTACAACAGGGTTCTCAAACCTTAGAAAACATAAGAATAACATGGAGGGCTAATTAAAACCCAAGATTGTTGGGCCCCAACCCCACAATTTCTGATTCAGTAGATCTAATCTAAGGTGGGGTCTCAGAATTTGCATTTCTAACAAATTCCCAATTAACAGTTTTTGAGATGGTCTAGGGTCAGCATTGCTAGCATGACTGATAGGGAAAATAATATAAGACTAGGGAGAGATGTAAATCTGTTGGAAAGAAACCACACTTGAGTGAATCACTACCAGAAGTCTGGTTCACTAAAGCTAAAAGTAGGGGAGGGGGAGATAAAAGCAGAAACAAAGTTCAAGTCAAACTAATACCAGTTTTAACTATATTAAACTAGTTTTAAAATACAGCACTGGGACTTCTGGCTGGCTCAGTCTGAGAAGCATGTGGCTCTTAATTTCGGGGTCGTCAGTTCGAGCCCCTCACTGGGTGTAGAGATCACTTAAATAAGTAAACTTTTTAAAAAATACACTACAACTTCTCAGTTAATTTAGCCAATCAGTAACCAGTCAAAACCTAAAAAAGAAGCTTTTAGGTCTAAAATTCCAGGAAATGTATCTAAAATAAACAGTCTATATCAACCCTCATGTACCATGGATTCACAATATGGATTAGGCCTTTAGGAGGAAATGCCACTTCAATTCTTTTTCCTCCCCATTACATACTAGCAACGCTGACCCTACACCATCTCCAAAATCTTGTCTCACCTAATCAATTAACCGGAAACCTACAACCAGCAAGGTAAGAAAATTTATTTAATTTTGAAGATTAACTGCTGAACAAGTAAAACGCATTCCTAAAAATATAAATCAAATAAAATTACACCACTATTATAGAGCCACTACACCACCACTACATACTATAGCCACTACACCATTACTTACATTCAAATCAGGTATACACTACATGATTTTCCTAAGTAGAAAAAGATACATAATAGCTCAGAAATACTGAAGGCTTTTAAATGTACCTGTTAATTATACAGCCCAGATTAAACAGTAAAGTTATCCATAAAGTCAAAATTGTAAGCTAAATTCTAATTTCCCATTGACATATTTTTAACATTCCTACACAAAAAATACAGCATGATAGGTTTGGAGGAGCATATCCCAAAGGAGCAGACAAGAGCTGTCCTCACCTCCCCATTTCATAATCCCATAGACTTTTTTTAGTAAAGAAACTAAAAGCTAATAGCCACTAGCCACATGTGGCTATTTAAATTTAAGAATAAATAAAAATTTAAAGTTTAAATCCTCCCGCACAATTGCTACATTTCAAGTGCCCTAAAGTCACATACGGCTAGTAGCTACTACACTGGACAGCACATTACTCATAGCATTTCCATCACTGCAGAAGTTCTATTGGACAGGGCTAATACACTAAAGGAAAAAAAGGATTATTAGTAGGTTTAAAGATGGAAGAAGATTTTTCCATGTCAAAATGTTTACTACTGGCTTATTTTTTAAGTGTAAGGCTTCCAAAACAAAAGGATGTGCAGTCCTACCATTCTTCCTCCAGAATGTCAACTTTAGAACAGACCACAGGGTGCCAGAGGCTCAAGACTATGAAAATGTTAAATAACTTCTTTTGGAAAAGTTTACTAAAAACTGCCTAAAATACTTCATTGTAGAAACCTAAATTCCTTTAAGATAACTTTTGGAATTATATTAAAAATAATTTTACCAAATGACAGACTGTTTCTCTAACGTCCAAAAGATAACTATTTATAACTTTACGTTCAAAACGCACTGATTACATAACTTCAATTTTAAGAGAATTTCCAGGTCTCATTAATAATACCCTATGAATGGGAGCCTGGGTGGCTAAATCGTTAAGCGTCTGCCTTTGGCTCAGGTCATGATACCCGGGTCTTGGGATTGAGCCCTACATCCGGCTCCCTGCTCAGCAGGAAATCTGCTTCCTCCTCGCCCACTCCCCCTGCCTGTGTTCCCTCTCTTGCTCGCTCTGTCAAATAAATAAAATCTTTAAAAATATATATACATATATATATACCCTATGAAGATTCACCCTCTCTTGAAGCCATTTAGACTTTAAATGTTCTCCCTAAAAAATACGTCATTAAATTACAATCAATTCTATCTACATATTAAAATTTTGCCTTGGCTAATCATGAAGAGAACCCGATTTTGAATGTTAAAACTCCAATTAGCTTCCACAAACTGCCATGCACATAAAATTCGACGGTCAAACTAGAAAGGCAACACAACACAAAAAGCCCTTGTGTAAAAGTGTCTCCAAGAAAAATATTTTGTTGGGAAAAAAATCAAGCATCTAAATACAAAATACAATAAAGCTATATTAATTGACACTGACGGAGTTCACGACAAAGCACTTAGGAAAACCGAGGTAGGTATTTTGTCCCGTAAGAGCAAACCCCCGCTGTTTGAATTTTTTTAAAAAAAATGTGTGAGGCACAATTTTTGCATGTTATTGGAAAACTTTTAAGACTTAGACTAAAAAGTAAAATGTGTACTCTTCTAGCATTAAAATGTGCACGTAAAATATAATATACTCCCCACCCCAAAACGTGGAAACGTCCAGAATGTTTGGAAAGAGAACATCCTACATTAGATACGTAACAATTCGACACCGTCCCAGTATTACAGAGTTTAAGAACTAGGCAGTTAAAGGTGGGCTGCGCTGAGGTGAGAAACAACATGGTTTACCGTTAAACGCATGCAAGTCGGGTTGCAACCAAGGAGATGATTTGGAAAATATTTAAGAAGCGAGTCCGCTGGTTGGTCCTCCATGCCCAATGAAATTTCTGGTAAGACCGAAGCTTCCGTTCCAAATTCATATCTAATTCATTTACCTTACAACAGTTTTTCCTGGAAGAAGTCTCACCCCAAAACGTTTCTGAATCTTGTCGGAACCAGAGAACTAGAACCCATTGGGCCGGGTTAGCCGAAGCCTACGTAGCGCGGGGCAAGCGAAGCCGGACGCGCGCAGAGCAGAAAACGTTGGCGACAGCAATCGCGGAGCGACGGGAAACCGAGCCCGCTAATCGGAAATACCGGGCTAAAACGCCGCTCTGGGTGAGAGGACAATCCAGCACGGCGGGAAAGACAAGGACGGGAGGCGCCGCGGTTTTCACAGGCCACAGCGAAAACCGCAGCTGGGACAAGGGTTTTCTCCAAGGCGGCTGAAGAACGTGGAGGGCCGCCGCGGCGACCCGCTCCTCTAAGGGGCCTCCCTTCACGCCCCCTTCCCCCGACACCGCCACCGGCTAGGCCCGACACTCACCAAACGGATGAAGCCAAAGCCACGGTCTCGATTGATAAAGACCTCGCTGGGCTCCCCGTAGCGCTCGAAGAGCCTCTTGAAGTCCTCCTCCGTGATGTCTGTGGGCAGGTTCCCCACGAACAGTCGGCAGCGTTGCGTGTACGTCTTTTCGCCTGGCTTGAGGAAGCTCTTGATGTCGATGGTGAATCCCATCTCTTCATCGGGGTGGTCCTCTGGGGGCACGGAGGCAGGTGGCGCCGGCTCCCCTGCTAGCGCGAGGGCCATGGCGGCCGCCGGCTCGCTTTCGCCTGCCGCGGACTCAAGAGCTCGAAGGCGGGCCGGGTTTTTCTCAATGCGTACTTGCTTCAGGTTTCCTCTTAACATCATCTTAGTGAGTTAACTTCAGACACCGGATATAATTCTAGAACTATAGCTGTATCTCTGTATATACCTACAGAAATGGAATATAGAAAAAAATAGTCAGAGAAGACTGGTAGGTCTTCTAGCGCGCTGCCCTGCCAGATCCGACTCACGGCCGCGGTAGCCGCACGTTCAAAATGGCGCTGCCACCAGCCGCAGTTACAAGAAGAGACGCCGGCTGTAAGTCCCGCCCCTCCGCAAAGGCCGTCGCCGGAGCCAACGCGCCTGCGCATTATTGGCGCCAACGGCAAGATAACTAGCATGCGCAAGAGCACGCCATTCACTGAGCTGCCTGCCCAAGCCACCTCCTAGGCTTCGCGAAAAGCGGTTTCCCATCTTCCCGAATTAGCCGACGGTGGGGTTGCACTTGTGAGATAATTGTGTTATGTGTGCACACAATGATTTGGGGAATATCCATACTCTTTTAAATATCCAGCTCAATTCTCAATGACTATGGAAAAATGAAAACTTGCAGATTTTATGCATGGCATTGAATAAGAAGATATTTCCCAGTAATTGAAACAAGTAAAAACATTTATTTCTGCCCGTTTAAACAGCAAGGTTTTTATTATATTTACTGATAAGACTATCTATCCCGTTCTATAAAATAATTATGCTGTTGATTATTCACCTCCGAGAAGGACTCCATGAAATTGCTTATGAAATTCTGAATTCTTGTGGACCATACTCCATAACAAGAGTCAACAAATATTTTCTGTAAAGGGCCAGTTTGCAAATATTTTAAGATCTGTGAGCCACACACTGTCTGCCAAACTACTCAGTTCTGCTCAGTACCTCTCCTGGGACATGGGCAGGCAGTCCTCAGTGAGTGTTAGAAAGAAATGAATTCACTCTCTGCAAAACATTTCAGTAGCTTCTCATGAGGTTAAACATATGCTCACTTAGGAAGAGCAATCCCACTCCTGATTAAACAGTGAAGGTCATGGTCACACAAAAAACTACATGCAAATGTTTACAGGGACTTTATTTGTAATCAACAAAAACTGGAAACAATCCAAATGTCCAACTAGTGATAGGTAAAGAGTGTGATGTTCACATAATAAAATATGCTCAGCAATAAAAAGGAACGCACTACAGAACACAGATCCAATCAGAGGTTGCCAGGGGCTGGGGGGTTGGGGTGGTGACTACACAGGGACACAGGGAAATTTTTGGAACGATGAAACTCTATTTTGAATGAGGTGGTGGCAATTGTATGTGTTTGTCAAAACTTGGTAAACTGCACTAAAAGGGTCAGCATTACTGTATGTAAATTATGCCTTAAAAATTTTTAAACGATCCAAAAATTTTAAAATAAAACACCATCAAGACTAATCCCTATTTACCTTAGTGACCATCCAAATTCTAATCACTCAGACTCTAATTCCCGTATGGGTCTGTAAATTGCTGAGTCTGACCGAATTCCCCACACCCCTTTGCCCCAAAGCCTTCTACTGAGTGCTTGGAAACTCACTCTCTGTCATCAGCAAAATCCCCTATCTTTAATTTTTCTCTGAACATCTTCCTGCTTTAACTGGAATATGGTTTTCCTCTGAAGATTGCTTCCTCAACAGCCCTCCCTAGAAGTGGACCTTTTTTCCTACATCCCATGTGTCACGGACTTAAGTATGAGACACAGACATTCTCCATGAACCCTTGTAACTTGGAGAACATCCCTCTCCTTCAGCAAAAATCCCAGCTCCAAAATTCTCATGCCGACATAAACATGAGCTTATGCTCCCTTTTCCGTTCTCCGTCTTCTTTACTCTCCTTTCCCTCCTGTGATAACTTTCTCACCACTCTTTAAATTTATAACCACAAATGTCAGGTAGAACCTCAGCCCCTACTTATTTCTCTCACCTAACAATTTCAGACTATCTTCTCTCTCTCAAACCAACACTCCCCCACCTCATTCATAGCCAATATTGTCAATTTTTATTAACTTCGCTGAAGAAAAAGACACAATCAGAATAAAATTGCCCTACTCAATCAGCATCAAATCAACGAACCTAATTCCATATGTAGCCTTCCCTCCTGTTACAAGAATGAATTGCCAATGATCCCAAGGCCAACCCACTGGATAGCATCTCTTTCCAAACACTTCGCTTCCACAGTTACCTAGTTACCTTTCCAAGTGGTCAATCACTTGATCTGGATTCTACTATATCCAAACTGCTACCCAACTATATCCAAAACAAACTGCTGATAAAACTGTCACCTTAAAAAAAAAAAGGAAAGAAAAAAATCCTTCCTAGATCAATGTTGTCCTTTAGTTATTTCTTTATTAGAAAGAAAGGAAGAAAGAAAGAGAGAAAGCAGAAGAATTTTCTATATTTTCTGTCTCTATTTGTTCATTTGATATCTCCTTAAGCCACATTAATCAGATATCTATCCCCGCATTCCATTCCTCTGAGACCTCTCTTGGCATAATGGGCAACAGCCTCTACTTTACCAGGTGCGACAGTCAAATCTCAAACTTCAGCAGCATTTGACATTGTAGACCCATGGCTGGGTTTCACCATGTGTAATTTGGGAATAATAACTACTTAACAGTTATTGTGCATAGTAAATGGATTGCATTTATATAATATTTGGAAAATATTCTGATACCATAAGTGTTATTATTGGTTACTTTTCTCCTACCTTCTGGAAACACTGTTCTGTCTTCTGTACTATCATATTCTCCTGGTGTTCTTACACCGCACTGGCCTCAGTCATTGTACCTTTCTTAGGAATCTTTAGCATCTTGGAGAGCCACAAGTTTAAGTTCTTCTCTCTTCTTTAGCTACATTCGCTCCCTAGGTAAGACCATCCACATCATGGTGCCTCAGAAGCATTAGAGCATATTTTCTAAACCTCAACACTATTTGCATTTTGGACCAAATAATTATTTGTTATGAGGGGATGTTTAGCAGCATGACTGGCTTCTACCAAATAGGTGCCAGTAGCACCCCACTCCCGGTTGTGACCAAGCAAAACCTGCCAGGCATTATTCTAATTGTGTTACACCTATTAACTCATTAATCTTCATAACAATCTCTTAAGGTAGATATTATTGTCATTTTTTATTTTTTTTATTTTTAAAAGATTTTATTTGTCAGAGAGAAGGTGGAGAGAGAGCACACAAGCAGGGGGAGCAGTAGGCAGGGGGAGAAGCAGACTCCCTACTGAGCAAGGAACCGGATGCGGGACTCCATCCCAGGACCCTGGGATCATGACCTGAGCCTAGTGCAGACCCTTAACCGACTGAGCCCAGGAGTCCCTATTGTTGTCACTTTTTTTTAAATATGGATTTTTTTAAAGATTTTATTTATTCATTTGATAGAGAGAGGACAAGCAGGGGGAGTGGCAGGCAGAGGGAGAGGGAGAAGCAGGACCCTGGGATCGTGACCCGAGCTGAAGGCAGACGTTTAACCAACTGAGCCACCCAGGCACCCCCGTTGTCACTTTCAAACTTTATTTTTTAGAGCAGTTTTAGAATCACAGCAAAATTAAGAAGAAGGTACAGAGAAGAATGATACATCTGTTACAGCTGATGAACCCATACTGTTACATCATGATCACGCAGAGTCCAGTGCGGTTCGCTCAGTGGTGTATATTCTATGGGTCTGGAAAAATTTATGATGACACGTATTCACCATTATAGTATTATACAGAGTGCTTTCTCTTAAGATTTCATTTGTTTGAGGGGATAATAAGAAGGGGGAATGAACCATGAGAGACTATGGACTATGAGAAACAAACTGAGGGCCTCAGAGGGGAGGGGGGTGGGGGAATGGGATAGGCTGGTGATGGGTAGTAAGGAGGGCACGTATTGCATGGTGCACTGGGTGTTATACGCAACTAATGAATCATGGAACTTTACATCAAAAACCAGGGATGTACTGTATGGTGACTAACAATATAATTTTAAAAATTATTTTTAAAAAAAGGTAAAAATAATCCTACATATATCATAAAGTTTTTCCAAAGTTATATTCAACAACGTTGTTAAAAACTCAGTCCAAGACTGACTCATTATATTCTTTACTCAAAGGTAGCTATTATTATTGGTTTGAAATGTGTAATGTAAAATAAAGTGTTCTATTTCTTTTTCACAAAAAAAAGATTTCATTTGTTTGAGAGAGAAACAGAGCACAAGCAAGGGGAGGGGCAGAGGGAGAGGAAGAGGGACAAACAGACTCCTTGTTGAGCAGGGAGCCCACACAGGGCTCAATCCCAGGACCCTGAGATCACAACCTGAGCAAAGTCAGACACTTAACCGACTGAGCCACCCCGGTGCCCCTATATGGAGTACTTTCACTGCTCTAAAACTCCCCTGTGCTCCCCCTATTCATCACTCTCCCCATCCAATCTCTGGAGATCACGGATGTTTTTATTGTCTCCATAGTTTTACCTTTTCTAGAATGTCATATAATTGGAATCATACAGTGTGTAGTCTTTTTAGACTGCCTTCTTTCACTTAGTAATACGCATTTAAGATTCCCCTATGTCTTTTCATGGCTCAGTAGCTCATTTCTTTGTAATATTGAATAATATTCCATTGCCTGGATGTACCACAGTTGATTTATCCATTCACTTACTGAAGGACATCTTGGTTGTTTTGAAGTTTGGCAATTATGAATGAAGCTGCTATAAACATCTGTGTGCAGGTTTTTGTATGGATATAAGTTTTCAACTCCTTTGGGTAAATACCTAGCAGTGAGATAGCTGGATCTTAGAGTAAGAGTATGTTTAGCATTTGAGAAACTGTCAAACTGTCTTCCAAAGTGGCTAGACTACTTTGAATTCCCACCAGCAGTGAATGAGTGTTCCTGTTGCTCCACATCGTTTGCCAGCATTTGGTGTTGTCAGTGTTCTAGATTCCGACCATTCTGTTATGGGTATAGTGGTATCTCACTTTTGTTTTAGTTTGCATTTCGCTGATAATATACCATATGGAGCATCTTATCTTATGCTCATTTGAAATCTATGTATCTTTTCTGAGGTGTCGTTTTTTGGAAGATTTTATGTATCAGAGAGAGAGAGCGAGCACAAGCAAGGGGAGTAGCAGGCACAGGGAGAAGCAGTCTCCCTGCTGAGCAAGGAACCCAATGCGGGACTTGATCTCAGGACCCCAGGATCATGACCTGAGTCAAGGGCAGACAACCAACCAACTGAGCCACCCAGGCATCCCCCTGAGGGGGGATGAGAGACTGGCTGTCTCTCTCTCTGTCAAATAAATAAATAAAATCTTTAAAAAAATAATAAGTAAATAAATAAATAATAAAAAGTCATCACCAAACCAAAAGACATTTAAATTTTCTTCCATTTTTCTTTTTAAAGTTTCGTGTTTTACATTTAGGTCTATGATCCATTTTGAATTAATTTCTGTGAAGATTGTAAGGTTTATGTATAGATTCTCTCTCTCTCTCTCTTTCTTAATATGTGAATGTTCAGTTTTACCAGCACCATTTATTGAAAAGATTGTCTTTGTTCCATTGTATTGCCTTTGTTCTTTGCCAAAGATCAGTTGACCTATATTTATGATGGTCCTTTTCTGCATGCTATATTCTCTTTCATTGATCTGTCTACTCTTTCTCCAATACAATATTGTTTTGATTAGTGTAACTTTACAGTAAGTCTTTTTTTTTTTAAATCTTTTCAGCAGCAGCTTTTTTTCTTTTTTTAAGATTTTATTTATTTATTTGACAGAGATAGACAGCCAGCGAGAGAGGGAACACAAGCAGGGGGAGTGGGAGAGGAAGAAGCAGGCTCCCAGCAGAGGAGCCTGACGTGGGGCTCGATCCCAGAACGCCGGAATCACGCCCTGAGCCGAGGGCAGATGCTTAACAACTGAGCCACCCAGGCGCCCCTACAGTAAGTCTTAAAGTTGGGTAGCATTAGTCCTCCAATTCTGTTCTTTTCCTTCAATATTGTGTTGGCTATTCTGGGTTTTTATCCTCTCTGTATAAACTTAAGAAGTAATTTGTTCATATCAAAAACACAATTTGCTGGAATTTTTATTGGGATTACATTGAATCCATAGATCAAATTGGAAAAAACTGACTTCTTGATAATATTGTCTTACTATCCATGAACATGAAATACCTCTACATATATTTCGTTCTTCTTTGATTTCATTTATCAGAGATTTGTAGTTTGTCTCATATGGATCTTGTAATTTATGCATTTATATCAAAATATTTCATGTTTTGGAGTACTATTGTAAATGGTATTGTATTTTTTAAAAGATATTATTTATTTATCTGAAAGACAGAGCAAGCATGTGAGAGAGAGAGTACGAATGGGGGTAGGGGGAGGACAAAGGCAGAGGGACAAGCAGACTCCTCGCTGAGCAGGGAGCCCACCATGAGGCTTGATCCCTAGACTCTGGGACCATAACATGAGCCAAAGGTAGATAACCAACCACTGAACCACCCAGGCTCCCAGGAATGTATTTTTTATTTCAAATTCCACTTGATCATTCTGGTACATAAAAGTAATTCACTTTTGAAAATTAACATTATATCCTACAACCTTGCCATAATTGCTTTTTAGTTTTTTGTCAATTCATTCAGATTTTCTACATACACAATCATATGATCTGCATGCAAAGACAGTTTTATTTCATCTTCCCAATCTCCATACCTTGCATTTACTTTTCCTATCTTATTGCATTATCTAGAACTTCTAGAAATTGTTGAATGGCAGTGCAGAGAGAGGAGAGCCTTGCCTTTGACATTTACTTTAAAATTTTTTATTATGTTCTGTTAGTCACCCTACAGCACATCATTAGTTTTTGATGTAGTATCCCATGATTCATCATTTGCATATAACACCCAATGCACCATGCAATGTGTGCGCTCCTTAATACCCATCACCGGCCTATCATAATCCCCCGCCCCCTCCCCTCTGAAGCCCTCAGTTTGTTTCCCAGAGTCCATAGTCTCTCGTGGTTCATTCCCCCTTCTGTTTACCCACCTCTTCATTCTTCCCTTCCTTCTCCTACTGATCTTCCTGCTATTTCTTATGTTCCATAAATGAGTGAAACCATATAACTGTCTTTCTCTGCTTGACTTATTTCGCTTAGCATTATCTCCTCCAGTCCCGTCCATGTTGCAGCAAATGTTGAGAAATCATTCTTTCTGATGGCTGAGTAATATTCATTGTATATATGGACCACATCTTCTTAATCCTGTCATCTGTTGAAGGGTATCTCGGCTCCTTCCACGATTTAGCTATTGTGGACAGTGCTGCTATGAACATTGGGGTGCATATGGCCCTTCTCTTCACTACATCTGTATCTTTGGGGTAAATACCCAGTAGTGCAATTGCGGGATCATAGGGTAGCTCTATTTTTAACTTTTTGAGGGAACTCTACACTGTTTTCCAGAGTGGCTGTACAACATGCATTCCCAACAATAGTGTAAGGGGGTTCCCCTTTCTCCACATCCTCTCCAACATTTGTTATTTCTTGCCTTGTCCATTTTTGCCATTCTGACTGGTGTAAGGTGTTATCTTAATGTGGTTTTGATTTTAATTTCCCTGATGGCTAACGATTTTGAACATTTTTTCATGTGTCTGTTAGCCATTTGTATGTCTTCCTTGGAAAAGTGTCTGTTCATATCTTCTGTCCATTTTTTGATTTGATTATTTGTTTCTAATATTAAGTTTGAGAAGCTCTTTATATATCTTGGATACCAGCCTTTTATCTGTAGTGTCATTTGCAATTATCTTCTCCCATTCTGTGGGTTGCCTCTTTGTTTTGATGGCTGTTTCCTTGGCTGTGCAGAAGCTTTTTATCTTTTTTTTTTTTAAAGATTTTATTTATTTATTCGACAGAGATAGAGACAGCCAGCGAGAGAGGGAACACAAGCGGGGAGTGGGAGAGGAAGAAGCAGGCTCATAGCGGAGGAGCCTGATGTGGGGCTCGATCCCATGACGCCAGGCCCATAACGCCGGGATCACGCCCTGAGCCGAAGGCAGACGCTTAACCACTGTGCCACCCAGGCGCCCCAGAAGCTTTTTATCTTGATGAAGCCCCACAAGTTCATTTTTTCTTTTGTTTCTCTTGCCTTTAGACATGTGTCATGAAAGAAGTTGCTGTGGCTAATGTCAAAGAGGTTACAGCCTATGTTCTCCTCTATGATTTTGATGGATTCCTCTCTCACATCAAGGTCTTTCATCCATTTGGAGTTTATCTTTGTGAATGGTGTGAGAGACTAGTCAACTTTCATTCTTTCCATATAGCTGTCGAATTTTCCCAGCACCATTTATTGAAGAGACTGTCTTTTTTCCATTGGATGTTTTTTCCTGCTTTGTCAAAGATTGGTTGACCATAGAGCCAAGGGTCCATTTCTGGGTTCTCTATTCTGTTCCATTGGTCTATGTGTATGTTTTTGTGCCAGTAACATGCTGTCTTGGTGATCACAGCTTTGTAGTATAGCTTGAAATCAGGCAAAATGTTGCCCCCAGCTTTGTTTTTCCTTTTCAACAATTCCTTGGTGATTCGGTCTTTTCTGGTTCCACACAAATTTTAGGATTGTTTGTTCCAGCTCCTTGAAAAATGTCATTGGTATTTTGATCGGGATGGCTTTGGCAGTATAGATAGCTGTAGATAGCATAGACATTTTAACTACGTTTATTCTTCTGATCCATGAGCATGGAATGTTTTTCCATTTTTTCGTGTCTTCTACAATGTCATTCAACGGTGTTCTGTAGTTTCTAGAATATATCCTTTACACTCTGGTTAAGTTAATTCCAAGATAACGTATGGTTTTTGGTGTTATTGTAAATGGAATGGATTCCCTAATTTCTCTTTCTTCAGTCTCGTTGTTTGTGAATAGAAATGTAACTGATTTCTGAGCATTGATTTTGCATCCTGCCACATTACTGAATTGCTCTCTAAGTTCTAGTAGTTTGGGGGTGGAGTCTTTTGAGTTTCCCATATAAAGTATCATGTCATCTGTGAAGAGAGAGAGTTTGACTTCTTCTTTGCCGATTTGGATACCTTTTATCCCTTTTTGTTCTCTAAGTGCTGTTGCAAGGACTTCTAGTACTATGTTGAATAATAATGGCAAGAGTGGGCATCCTTGTCGTGTTCCTGATCTTAAGGGAAAGGCTTCCAGCTTTTCCCCATTGAGAATGATATTCCCTGTAGGCTTTTCATAGATGGTTTTTATGAAATTGAGGAATGTACCCTCTATCCCTACACTCTGAAGGGTTTTAATCAGGAAAGGATGCTGTATTTTGTTTTTTTTTTTTTTAATGATTTTTTATTATATTATGTTAGTCACCATACAGTACATCCCCGGTTTCCGATGTAAGGCTCGATGATTCATTAGTTGTGTATAACACCCAGTACACCACGTAATACGTGCCCTCCTTACTACCCATCACCGGTCTATCCCATTCCCCCACCCCCCTCCCCTCTGAAGTCCTCAGTTTGTTTCTCATAGTCCATAGTCTCTCATGTTTCATTCCCCCTTCTATTTACCCCCCCCTTTCTTTATCCCTTTCTTCCCCTACTGATCATCCTAGTTCTTATGTTCCATAGATGAGAGAAATCATATGATAGTTGTCTTTCTCTGCTTGACTTATTTCACTTAGCATTATCTCCTCCATTGCTGTCCATGTTGTAGCAAATGTTGAGAACTCGTTCTTTCTGATAGCTGAGTAATATTCCATTGTATATATGGACCACAACTTCTTGATCCAGTCATCTGTTGAAGGGCATCTCGGCTCCTTCCACGATTTAGCTATTGTGGACATTGCTGCTATGAACATTGGGGTGCATATGGCCCTTCTCTTCACTACGTCTGTATCTTTGGGGTAAATACCCAGTAGTGCAATGGCTGGATCATAGGGTAGCTCAATTTTTAACTTTTTAAGGGACCTCCACACTGTTTTCCAGAGTGGCTGTACCAACTTGCATTCCCACCAACAATGTAGGAGGGATCCCCTTTCTCCACATCCTCTCCAACAATTGTTGTTTCTTGCCTTGTCTATTTTTGCCATTCTAACTGGCGTAAGGTGGTATCTCAGTGTGGTTTTGATTTGAATTTCCTTGATGGCTAATGATTTTGAACATTTTTTCATGTGTCTGTTAGCCATTTGTATGTCTTCATTGGAAAAGTGTCTGTTCATATCTTCTGCCCATTTTTTGATTTGTTTATTTGTTTCTCGTGTATTGAGTTTGAGAAGTTCTTTGTAGATCTTGGATACCAGTCCTTTATCTGTAGTGTCATTTGCAAATATCTTCTCCCATTCCGTGGGCTGCCTCTTAGTTTTTCTGACTGTTTCCTTGGCTGTGCAGAAACTTTTAATCTTGATGAAGTCCCATAAATTCATTTTATCTTTTGTTTCTCTTGCCTTTGGGGATGTGTCATGAAAAGGTTGCTTTGGCCGATGTCGTAGAGGTTGTTGCCTATGTTCTCCTCTAGAATTTTGATAGATTCCTGTCTCACATTGAGGTCTTTCATCCATTTGGAGTTTATTTTTGTGTATGGTGTGAGATAGTGGTCAAGTTTCATTCTTTTGCATGTAGCTGTCCAATTTTCCCAGCACCATTTATTGAAGAGACTGTCTTTTTCCCACCGGATGTTTTTTCCTGCTTTATCAAATACTAGTTGCCCAAAGAGCCGAGGGTCCATTTCTGGGCTCTCTATTCTGTTCCATTGGTCTATGTGTCTGTTTTTGTGCCAGTACCATGCTGTCTTTGTGATCACAGCTTTGTAGTACAGCTCGAAATCCGGCATTGTGATGCCCCCAGCTTTGTTTTTCCTTTTCAACAGTTCCTTGGAGATTCGGGGCCTTTTCTGTTTCCATACAAATTTAAGGACTGTTTGTTCCAGTTCTTTGAAAAATGTCCTTGGTATTTTGATCGGGATAGCATTGAAAGTGTAGATTGCTCTGGGTAGCATGGACATTTTAACTATGTTAATTCTTCCGATCCATGAGCATGGAATATCTTTCCATCTTTTTATGTCTTCCTCAATGTCTTTCAAGAGTGATTTATAGTTTCTAGAATATAGGTCCTTTACGTCTCTGGTTAAGTTAATTCCAAGGTAACGTATGGTTTTTGGTTCTATTGTAAATGGGATGGATTCCCTAATTTCTCTTTCTTCGGTCTCGTTATTCGTGTATAGAAATGCAACTGATTTCTGAGCATTTATTTTGTATCCTGCCACGTTACTGAATTGCTCTATAACTTCTAATAATTTGGGAGTGGCTTCTTTTGGGTTTTCCATATAGAGTATCATGTCATCTGCAAAGAGAGACATTTTGACTTCTTCTTTGCCAATTTGAATACCTTTGATCCCTTTTTGTCGTCTGATTGCTGTTGCAAGGACTTCTAGTACTATGTTGAATAATAGTGGCGAGAGTGGGCATCCTTGTCGAGTTCCTGATCTTAAGGGAAAGGCTTCCAGCTTTTCTCCATTGAGAATAATATTTGCAGTAGGCTTTTCATAGATGGCTTTTATGAGATTGAGAAATGTACCTTCTATTCCTACACTCTGAAGGGTTTTAATCAGGAAAGGATGCTGTATTTTGTCAAATGCTTTTTCGGCATCGATTGAGAGGATCATATGGTTCCTGAGTCTTTTCTTGTTGATATGATGTATCACGCTGATTGATTTGCGAATATTGAACCACGCTTGCATCCCAGGTATGAATCCCACTTGATCGTGATGGATAATCCTTTTAATGTACTGTTGGATTCTATTAGCAAGTATCTTGTTGAGGATTTTGGCGTCCATATTCATTAGGGAAATCGGTCTGTAATTCTCCTTTTTGAGGGGGTCTTTGCCTGGTTTGGGGATCAAGGTAATATTGGCCTCATAGAATGAGTTTGGTAGCTTTCCTTCTGTTTCTATTTTTTGAAATAGCTTTAGGAGAATAGGTATTATTTCTTCTTTGAATGTTTGGTAGAATTCCCCAGGAAAACCGTCCTGGCCTGGAGTTTTGTTATTTGGAAGGTTGTTTATCACTGACTCAATTTCTTCATAATTAATTGGCCTGTTTAAGGAATCAATTTCTTCCGGTTTCAACCTTGGTAGTTTATAGGTTTCCAGGAAGGATTCCATCTCTTCCAGATTGCTTAGTTTATTGGCATATAGCTGTTGATAAAAATTTCTAATAATCCTTCCAATTTCAATGGTGCTCGTCGTGACCTCTCCTTTTTCATTCATAATTTTAATAATCTGGGTCCTTTCTCTTTTCTTTTGGATAAGTCTTGCCAGTGGTCTGTCAATTTTATTGATTCTCTCAAAGAACCAGCTTCTAGTCCTGTTGATCTGCTCTACTGTACTTCTGGTTTCTGCTTGATTGATTTCAGCTCTAATTTTGGTCAACTGCTTCCTCGTACGTGGATTAGGCCTGTCCCTCTGTTGCTGTTCCAGCTTCTTAAGGTGATAATATAAAAACTGCATTTTAGATTTTTCTATTCTTTTGAGTGAGGCTTGGATGGCTATGTATTTCCCCCTTAGGACTGCCTTTGCAGTATCCCATAGGTTTTGGACTGTTGTATTTTCATTCTCATTGGTCTCCATAAATTGTTTAATTTGATTTTTGATTTCCTGGTTTATCGAGTCATTCCTGAGCAGGATGGTTCTTAGTCTCCAAGTGTTTGAGTTTCTTCCAAATTTTTCCTTGTGGTTGAGTTCCAATTTCAGAGCGTTGTGGTCTGAGAATATGCAGGGGATAATTTCAATCTTTTGGTATCGGTTGAGACCTGTTTTGTGTCCCAGAACATGGTCTATTCTTGAGAATGTTCCATGGGCATTAGAATAGAATGAGTATTCTTTGGTTCTGGGGTGTAGTGTTCTATATATATCTATGAGGTCCAACTCATCGAGTATGACATTCAAAGCCTTTGATTCTTTGCTTAGTTTTTGCCAGGGTGTTCTGTCTATTTCTGATAGTGGAGTGTTGAGGTCCCCTACTATTAATGTATTTTCATTTATATGTCTCTTTATTCTGGATAAGAGTTGGCTTGTGTATCTTGCTGCTCCCCTGTTGGGGGCATATATATTTATAATTGTCATATCCACTTGTTGAATACTTCCCTTAAGAATAATATAGTGCCCTTCTGCATCTCTAACTATAGTCTGTAGTTTAAAATCCAATTTATCTGATATGAGAATTGCTACCCCAGCTTTCTTTTGAGGACCATTTGCGTGAAAGATGGTACTCCATCCCCTTACTCTCAGTCTGAATGCATCTTTGGGTTTGAAATGAGTCTCTTGTAGACAGCAAATGGATGGGTCATTTCTTTTTATCCAATCTGCAACCCTGTGGCGTTTTATGGGATGGTTCAAACCATTTACATTAAGACTGATTACTGATAGATATGATTTTAATGTTGCCATGTTGCCAGTAAAGTCTTTTTTTTGTATTGGCTGTGACTTTCTGTTCTGTATCACTCTTGGGGCCTTTTTACTTTTATAGAACCCCCCGTAATATCTCCTGTAGGGCTGGTTTCGTAGTTACAAAATTGATTAGTGACTGGCGATTCTGAAATGTCTTTATTTCTCCATCAATTCTGAATGACAGCCTTACTGGATAAAGGATCCTTGGCTGCATGTTTTTCTCTGAAAAAGCTTTAAATATGCTCCCCCAACCCTTTCTCTCATTCCAGGTCTGTGTAGACAGGTCTGACGTAATTCTGATGCTTTTGCCTTGGTACGTGAGAAATTTCTTTGCCCTGGCCGCTTTCAATACTGTATCCTTGCATCTAATATTTGCAAAATGCACTATGACGTGACGTGGCGTAGGTTTGTCGTGGTTGAGCTTGGGAGGGGTCCTCTCTGCCTCTTGGACACGAATGTTTGTTTCCCTTGCTAGATTAGGGAAGTTTTCAGCTACAATTTGTTCAAATATCTCTTCTAGACCTCTGTTTTTCTCCACCCCCTCGGGGATGCCGATGATTCTGACATTGGATCGTTTCATTGAGTCAGTAATCTCCCGTAACCTACATTCGTGGGCGTGGATTTTTTTAAGACCATCTTCTATTTTCATTTTTTCCTCTATTAACCCATCCTCCAATTCACTAACCCTTTCTTCTGCTTCTGCGACCCTGGCTGTCAGAGCCTCTAGTTTTGCCTGCATTTGGCTCATAGAATTTTTAATTTCTGTCAGATTCGCTCTCATTTCTGTCCTTAGGGATTCTATATTCTCAGTAACCTTTTCGTTTATACTTTTTTCAATTCTACTCATCATTTTGACCATCGTTACTCTGAATTCCATTTCTGATAATTTGGTTACATCCATATCCATTATTTCTGTGGCAGAGGCCACAGTCTCACTGTCTTTTCTTTGCTGGGGGGGGCTTCTCCTTCTTGTCATTCTGATGAAGAGAGGTTGCGGGGTTTCCAGAGCCCAAATTATTGACTGGGTCCCAAGCCGTGCCCCTTGTTTTATAGGGATCTTAGGGATGTGGGCTTCTTCTTTAAAGATTTTATTTATTTATTTATGTGGCAGCCAACCAGCGAGAGAGGGAACAGAAGCAGGGGAGTGGGAGAGGAAGAAGCAGGCTCCCAGCGGAGGAGCCCGATGAGGGACTCCTTTCCGGAACGCCGGGATCACTCCCTAAGCCGAAGACAGGCGCTCAATGACTGCGCCACCCAGGCGCCCGGGTTGTGGGCTTCTTGATTTTTCAGCCTGCCTTCTGTGTTCTGGGGGAGGGGCCTGCCGCGCTGATACTCAGGCAACCCTGTTTGGGTAGAGTCTCTGTGTCCCCTGCGAGGGGGGATGGGGATGGGCACTCCCTGAGCCGGTATTTCCAGGCTTTTGTTCTCTGGCGGCTTTCCCTGGCGGTTTGCTGTGCCTCTTCTGAGAGTCAGAGCAGCAGCGGCCAAATTTCAGCCTCTGTCACAGAACAGAGGGATTGTGGCCCGTTCTCTACTAATGTTTTGGCCACTTTAACTCTGTTACTGTTGGTGCTGCTCAACCCTGCAGCGTCCCGGGGATGTGTGCCCCACACCTGGCGTCCCAGCCCTCACTTCCAGGGCCGGCGCGTCTCTGTCCTTTGTGTTTCTAATGCCGCCAGCCGCCAGCCGCCCCGCGCGCGCTACCAGATCTCCCGGTCTCAGTCTGGATCCAGTGAGCGCACCGGGATTCCGGGGTTACGCGAGATGCCTGGTGGCGCGCGCACCCGGCTCACGGTCTCAGTCTGCTGTTTTGCGGGTGCCGACCAGGTCTCAGTCTGCTGTTTTGCGGGTGCCGACAGTGAGCCCCGCCTGCTCTCCCGTGCAAGTGGCTACCGCTTCCCGGCGCCCGAACGCGGCGGCTCCCTCCCCCTTCCGTTTATCTTCCGATATCTGTGCACAGTTTCATGGCTCCCCGCTTCGTACCTCAATACTCAGCGCTGGAGATGTTCATTTGTAGAGATCCAGATGCGTCTTCTTGCGTCTCAGGCTGGTTCCGTGGTTGTTTAGGCTGGTCTGGTACCTATCCAGCTCGACTCGGAGGACCGGCTGAAAACGGTGTCTCCTACTCCTCCGCCATCTTAACTCCTCCTCTCGATGCTGTATTTTGTCAAATGCTTTTTATACATCAATTGAGAGGATCATATGATTCTTGATTCCTTTCTGGTTGATATGATTTATCACACTGATTGATTTGCGAATGTTGAACCACTCTTGCATTCCAGAGATGAATCCCACTTCGTCATGATGGTTAATCCTCTTAATGTACTGTTGGATCCTGTTAGCTAGGATCTTGTTGAGAATTTTGGCGTCCATATTCATCAGGGATGTCAGTCTGTAATTCTCCTTTTTGATGGGGTCTTTGCCTGGTTTGGGGATCAAGGTAATACTGGCCTCATAGAATGAGTTTGGTGGTTTTCCTTCTGTTTCTATTTTTGGAAATGGCTTCAGGAGAATAGTTATTATTTCTTCTTTGAATGTTTGGTAGAATTCCCTGAGGAATCTGTCAGGCCCTGGACTCCCGTTTTTTGGGAGGTTTTTGATCACTGCTTCAATCTCTTCATAATTAATCAGTCTGTTTAGATAATCAATTTCTTCCTGTTTCAGTCTTGGTAGTTTATAGGTTTCCAGGAAGGCATCCATTTCTTCCAGGTTGTTTAATTTATTGGCATATAGTTGTCGACAATAGTTTCTAATGATTATTTCTATGTTCTTGGTGTTGGTCGTGATCTCTCCCCTTTGATTCATAATTTTATTAATTTGTGTCCTTTCTCTATTTTTTTGAATAAGTCTGGCCAGTTGCTTATCGATCTTATTTATTCTTTCAAAGAACCAGCTTCTAGTTTTGTTGATCTGCTCTACCGTACTCCTGGTTTCTAATTCATTGATCTCTGCTCTAATCTTGATCACCTGCCTTCTCGTGTGTGGGTTAGGCCTGTTCTTCTATTCCAGCTCCAGCTTCTTAAGGTGAGAATATAAAAATTTCAGATTTTTCTATTCTTTTGAGTGAGGCTTGGGTGGCTATGTATTTTCCCCTTAGGAATGCCTTTGCAGTGTCCCATAGGTTTTGGGCCAATGTGTCTTCATTCTCATTGGTTTCCATAAATTGCTTAAGCTCTTCTTTAATTCCCTGGTTTACCCAATCATTCCTTTTTTTTTTAATAAATATGGACAAACATGGGAGTTTTATTTATTTTTTTAAGATTTTTTAATTTATTTATTTGACAGAGATAGAGACAGCCAGCAAGAGAGGGAACACAAGCAGGGGGAGTGGGAGAGGAAGAAGCAGGCTCATAGCAGAGGAGCCTGATGTGGGGCTTGATCCCAGAACTCCGGGATCACGCCCTGAGCAGAAGGCAGATGTTTAACCGCTGTGCCCCCCAGGAACCCCTACCCAATCATTCTTAAGCAGGATGGTTCTTAGTTTCCAAGTGTTTGAGTTTCTTCCAAATTTTTCCTTGTGATTGAGTTCCAGTTTCAAAGCATTGTGGTCTGAGAATATGCTGGGAATAATCTCAGACTTTTGGTATTGGTTGAGACCTGTTTTGTGACCCAGTGTATGGTCTATTGTGGAGAAAGTTCTGGTGCATTCAAAAAGAATGAGTATTCTGTTGTTCTGGGGTATAGTGTTCTGTATATATCTATGAGGTCCATCTGGTCCAGCATGTCATTCAAAGCTCTTGTTTCTTTGTTGATTTTCTGCTTAGGTGATCTGTGTATTGCTGAGAGTGGAGTGTTGAGGTCCCCTACTACTTTTTTTTAAAGACTTTATTTATTTATTTCACAGAGAGAGAGATAGCCAGCGAGAGAGGGAACACAAGCAGTGGGAGTGGGAGGGGAAGAAGCAGGCTCCCAGTGGAGGAGCCTGATGCAGGGCTCGATCCCAAAATGCTGGGATCACGCCCTGAGCTGAAGGTAGACGCTTAACAACTGAGCCACCCAGGCGCCCCTGAGGTCCCCTACTATTAACGTATTATTATCTATATGTCTCTTTATTCTGGTTAACAGTTGGTTTGTGTATCTAGCTGCTCCCCTGTTGGGGGCATAGATATTTATAATTGTCATATCCAGTTGTTGGATAAATCCTTTAAGAATAATATAGTGTCCTTCTGTATCTCTAACTACAGCCTTTAGTTTAAAATCTAAACTGTCTGATATGAGAATTGCTACCCCAGCTTTCTTTTGAGGTCTGTGGTATGAAAAATGGTTCTCCATCCCTTCACTTTCAGTCTGGATGTATCCTTAGGTTCAAAATGAGTCTCTTGTAGACAGCAAATGGATGGGTCATGTCTTTTTATCCAATCTGCAACTCTGTGACATTTTATGAGAGCATTTAGGCCATTCACATTGAGAGTCATTATTGAGAGATATGATTTTAATGATGTAATGTTGCCTGTGAAGTCTTTGTTTCTATCGATTGTAAATTTCTGTTCTGTATCACTCTTGGGGTCTTTTTACTGTTATAGAACCCCCCTTAATATTTCTTTTAGGGTTGGATTTGTGGTCACATATTCTTTCAGTGTCTGCTGGTTGTGGAAGGTCCTTGTCTCTCCATCAATTCTGAATGATGGCCTTGCTGGATAAAGGATCCTTGGCTTCCTGTTCTTCTCAGTTAGTGCTGTGAATATGTCTTGTCAGCTTTTTCTGGCTTGCCAGGTCTCTGTAGACAGGTCTGATGTTATTCTGGTGTTCCTCCCTCTGTAGGTGAGGATTTTCTTCCCCCTGGCCACTTTCAAGTTTGTATCCTTGGATTTAAGATTAGTGAATTATACTATTATGTGACGTGGTGTTGGTCTGTTCTCATTGATCTTGGGAGGAGTCCTCTCCGCCTCTTGGACACAAATGCTTGTTTCCTTTGCCAGATTAGGGAAATTCTCAGCTATAATTTGTTCAAATATCTCTTCTAGACCTCTCCCTTTCTCCACCCACTCAGGGATGCCGATGATTCTGATAGTGGAATGTTTCATTGAGTCAGTAATCTCCCATAACCTACATTCTTGAGTTTGGATTTTTTTGAGCCAAGTTCCCATTTTTTCCTTCTTTTCTATCATCCCATCTTTGAACTCACTAATTTGTTCTTCTGCCCCATTTACCCTGGACGTCAGAGCATACAGTTTAGACTGCATTTGATTCATAGCATTATTAATTTCTGCCAGATTCATTCTCATTTCCACCCTTAGAGATTCTATATTCTCATTAATATTTTCATTAATATTTTCTTCAAGCCTACACATCATCCTGACCATTGTTACTCTGGACTCCATTTCTGACAATTTGATTATATCCATATCCATTAGTTCTGTGGCAGAGGCCACAGTGTCTGTTTCTTTCCTTTGTTGGGGGTTCCTCCTCCTTGTCATTCTGATGAGAAGTGGTTGCGGGGATGTACTGAGCCCAAGTTATTGACCAGGACCCAAGCAATGTGCACTTGTTTTATAGGGGCCTCAGGGATGTGGGCTTCTTGATTTTTCAGCCTGCCTTCTGGGGGAGGGGCCTGCCACGCTGATACTCAGGCAACCCTCTTTGGATAGTGTCGCCTCGTCCCCTGTGAGGGGGGTTGAGGATGGGCACAATGGGAACCCTATTTCCGGGCTTTTGTTCTCTGGTGGCTTTCCCTGGAGGTTTTCTGTGACTCATCTGAGAGTCAGAGCAGCAGTGGCCGAATCCTAGCCTCTGTCTCAGAAGAGAGAGATCATAGTCTGCTCTCCACTGAGCTCTCCTGGCCACTTTAACTGTTTCTGTTGGTGCTGCTAAAAACCCCGCAGCATCCTGGGTTGTGCGCCCCACAGCCGCTCTCCTAGTCCTTGCTCCCAGGGCCAGCACGTCTCTGTCCCTTCTGCTTCTAACATGCCAGCTGCCCCCAGTTCCCACGCACGCTCCTGAGCTCCCCGTTTCAGTATGGTTCGTGCGCACTCTGGAGCACCGGTTTTCAATCAGGTCGCACGCACGCTCCCAAGCTCCCGGTTTCAGTCTAGTTCGAATGTGCACTCCGGAGCACCGTTTTTTTTGTCTGGTCACGGGCATGCTCCCGAGCTCCTGGTCTCATTCTGCTGTCTCAGCAGCTATGGGTCCTTGAGTCCAGCCCACATTGCAGTGTAGGAGGCCACTACTTCCCGGTGCCTGAGCGCAGTGGCTCCCTCCCCCTCCCGATTATCTTCGGATATCTGTGCGCAGATTCACGGCTCCCCATGTCGTACCTCAATACCCAGCGCCAGGGATGTTTGTTTGTAGAGATCCAGATGTATCTTCCTACGTCTTGGGCTGATTTCGTGGGTGTTCAGGATGATCTGGTAGATAACCAGCTTGAATCAGGGGACCAGCTGAAAAAAGGTCCCCTACTCCTCTGCCATCTTTTTTCCTCAGTGTTACCTTTTTCCTGATCTTATGAGGAAAGCTTTGAGTTTCTTACCATAAAGTATGATGTTAGCTGTAGGTTTCTCATAGATATTCTTTATCAAGTTGGGGAGGTTACCATCAATTACTAGTTTACTCAGAGTTTTTTTGATAAATGAGTGTTGGATTTTGTCAAATAATCTTTTCTGCATCTTTTAATAAGACCATGTGATTTTTCTTCTTTGGACTTTTGATGTGATGAATTATATTAATTGATTTTTGAATGTTGAACCAGCCTTGCATACCTGAGATAAACCCATTTGATTGTGGTGTACCATTGCTTTACATATTGTTAGATTAAATTTGACAATATTTTGTTGAGAACGTTTTCATCTATGTTCCTGTGAATTATTGGTTTGTAGTGGTCTTTTTTTTCTTTGCAATGTCTTTGTTTAGTTTGTGAATTAAGGTTGTGGGTCTCATAGAATGAGGCAGGAAGAATTCCTTCTGCTTCTACTCTCTGAAAGAGATTATAGAGAATTGGTATAACTGACTTCTTAAATATATAGTAGAATTCACCAGTGAACCCAACTGGGACTAGTGCTTTCTGTGTTGGAAGATTATTAACTATTGATTAAATTTCTTTAAAAGATACAGGCCTATTCAGATTGTCTATTAGTGTTTCTGTGATTTCTGGCAGACTGTGTCTTTCCAGAAATTAGTTCATTTCATCTAGGCTATCAAATATGTGGGCATAGAGTGGTTCACAGTATAACTTCATTATCCTTTTAATAGCCATGGGATCTGTAATGATGTCCCGCTTTCATTTCTGATATTAGTAATTTGTGTCCTTTCTTTTTTTTTTCTTAGTTAGCTTGGCCAGAGACTTATTGATTTGATTGATCTTTTCAATGAACTGATTTTTGGTTTTATTGATTTTCTCTAATATCTCCTTTTCAATTTAATTGAATTCTACTCTAATTCTTTTTATTTTTTCTGCTAACCTGGATTTGATTTGCTTTTGTCTTTCTGGTTTTCTAACATGGAAGCTTAGATGATTGATAACAGATTTTTTAAATTTATGCATTCAACAGTATAAATGTTTCTCTAAGCACTGTTTTTGCTGCATCCCAGAAATTTTGGTTTCATTTTCATTTTCCCTTAGTTCAAAATATTTTTAAGTTTCTCTCTTGAGACTTCATCTTTCACCTGTGTTATTTATTTATTTATTTATTTTTATTAAAGATTTTATTTATTTGACAGAGAAAGATACAGTGAGAGAGGTAACACAAACAGGCAGAGTGGGAGAGGGAGAAGCAGGCTTTCCGCTGAGGAGGGAGCCCGATGCAGGACTCAATCCCAGGACCCTGGGATCATGACCTGAGCCAAAGGCAGACACTTAACGACTGAGCCACCCAGGTGCCCTCCCCATGTGTTACTTAGAAGTACCCTATTTAATCTCCATCTATTTTAGGAATTCCCAGTTATCTTCCTGTTATTGATTTCTTGGTTAATTCCACTGTGATCTGAGAGGAGGCATACAATCTTTATTCTTTTAAATTTGTTAAGGTATATTTTATGACCAACAATGTGATCAATCTTAGTAAATGGTCCATGTGATCTTTTTTTTTAGAGAGGTGTAGGTGCAGAGGGAGAGAGAGAAAGAGAATCCCAAATAGGCTCCATCCCTATCATGGAGGCTGATGCATGGCTTGATCTCGCAACCCTGAGATCATGACCTGAGCTAAAATCAAGAGTCAGACATAACCGACTGAGCCATCCAGGCATCCCATGGTCCATGTGATCTTGAGAAAAATGTGTATTCTGCTATTGTTGAATAGAGTAGTCTATTGATGTCAATTATATCCAGTTGAATGATGGTATTGTTAAGTTCAGCTATGTCCTTATTGATTTTCTGCCTGCTGGATCCATCCATTTCTGATAAAAGTGTTGAAATTTCCAACTGTAATTGTGGATTCATTTATTTCTCCATGCAATTCTATCCATTGTGTATTTTGATGCTCTGTTTTTAGGCATATTGAAAGTCAAAGATTGTTATGTCTTCTTGGGGAAATGACCCCTTTATAAATATGGAATTCCCAGAAAAATGGGAGGTGGCAGAGTAGTAAGATTCTGAGCTCACCTCCTCCCATGGACACAACAAGGCTGTGACTATATAGAGAGAAACTCTCTCTGAGAACGACCTGAAGACTAGCAGAACAGTTCTTCCACAGCTGAAGATACAAAGAAAAAGCCACAGCATTGGAGGGGCAAACACAGTCTAATCAGGAATCAAACTCCTGGCATGGCAACCCATAAGCAGGAGGTACGTTACTGGTACAGAGGTACTCCCTGAGGAGTGAGAGTTCAAGCTTCACATTGGGTAATCTCTGCCCTGGGGAATCTGAACCAGGTAGATGAGCTCCCATAATGTCTGGCTATGAAAATGGGTGGGGCTTAACTCCAGGAGAGCCAGAGTGCTAGAGGAAACCAAGACTCCACTCTTAGAGGTCTGGCACACAATCTCACTCCCTCCAAGACACAACACAGAGGCAGCAGTGTGAAAAGGACCTGGGCCAAAAGTGAAGACTTATTGAGTGATTTTAGGGCATGTGCCAGTGGGACAGGGATCTGTAGAAATTTTCTCTGGGAAAAGGAGAACTGATGGGTGCCATTTTTCTTGCCCTCATTCAGCCTAGTTGACTTGATACTGATAGGCACCAGCTCTGACACTCTACATCTAACATGCTAACACTGATCACACCTCAAAAACCAGTTTTTGTTCTGCCGCACCCCGTGGGCAGCCTCAGCAGGGAACACCACCCCTCCAAAGAAATTCCTGCTCTCACAGAAGGAAGCCACCTGGCCCAACAGCACACCCACACCAGTCATGGCCAGGACTTGCAGTCAGTCCTGCCCACCACTGTACCTGCATCAGTTACAGCCCAATCACAATAGTAAGGCACATGCAACTCATACAGGTGATGTCACTGTAGAGCCTGGTTCTGGTAACTTAGAGAAACTGTACCTCTTACATAAGGCCACTACTTTCAAGACCAGGAGATGTAGTTGACCTACTTAATACATAGGGACAAACACAGAGAGTCAGACAAAAAGAGGAGACAGAGAAATATGTTCCAAACAAAAGAACAAGACAAAACCTCAGAAAAGGAACGAAATAAAACAGAGGTAAGCAATCCAGCTGATAAAGAGTTCAAAGTAATTGTCATAAAGATGCTCACTGAACTTGGGAGAAGAGTGGATGAACTCAGTGAGAACTTCAGCAAAGAGATAGAATATATTAAAAAGAACTAATCAGAGCTGAAGAATACAATAAATGAAATGAAAAATACTCTGGAGGAGCTGATAGTAGATTAGAGGATGCAGAAGAATAGATCTGTGATCTAAAAGACAGGATAGTGATCTAAAAGAGAGTTTGCTGTTCATTCAAACTGAACAGCAAAAAGAAAAGGGAATTTTAACAATTAGGGTAGATAAGGGACCTCTGTGACAACATCAAGGGTACTAACATTAGGGGCACCTGGGGGGCTCAGTCAAGTGTCTGCCTTTGGCTCAGGTCATAATTCCAGGATCCTGGAATGGAGCCCCATGTCAGGAAACCTGCTGATCGAGGCATCTGCAACTCACTCTCCCTCTGCCCCTCCCCCCAATCGTGTGCTCTCTCTCTCTAATTTTATAAAAAAAGGGTACTAACATTTGCATTACATGGTCCCAGAAAAAGAAGAAAGAGAAAGGGGCAAAAAACTTAAAGAAACAGTAGCTGAAAAATTCCTTAACCTAAAGAAGGAAACAAACTTCCAGGTCCAGGAGCTACCAAAAGACCCCCAAAAAAATGAACCCCAAAAGATCCATGCCAAAACACATAATAATTAAAATCACAAAAATAAAGATAAAGAGAGACTCTTAAGAGCAACAAGAGAAAAGCAACTAGTTACATACAGTGGAACACCCATAAGGCTGTCAACTGATTTTTCAGCAGAAACTTTGCAGGCCAGAAGAGAGTGACATGATATATTAAAAATGCTAAAAGGAAAAAAAAAAAAGATGAGCATAGGGAAAGGAAAAAAAAAAAAAGAGAGGGAAGCACACCATAAGAGACTCTTAACTATAGAGAACAAACTGAGGGTTGATGGAGGGGAGGTGGGTAGGGGATGGGCAAGATGGGTGAGGGGTATTAAGGAAGGCACTTGTGTTGAGCACTGGGTGTTATATGTAAGTGATGAATCACTAAATTCTACTCCTGAAACCAATATTACACTATATGTTAATTAACTAGAATTTAAATAAAAATTTGAAAAAGAGAAAAAAAAAAAGACTGTAACAAGAGACAAAGAACGGCATTGCAGAATGATAAAGGATTCAATCCAATGAGAGAATACAACAATTGTAACTTTCTATAAACCCAACATAAAAGCACCTAAATATATAAAACAAATATCAACCGACATAAGAGTAGAAATCAACAGTAATATAATAATAGTAGGGGACTTTATCACCCCACCTACATCAATGGATCAGCCAGACAGAAAATCAATAAGGAAACAGTGTCTTTGAATATTAGGCCATACGGACTTAGATATATACAGAACATTCCATCCCAAACCAGCAATATATACCATTCTTTTGACATGCACAAGGAACTTTCTCCAGCATAGACCATATGTTGATCACAAAACTAGTCTCAATAAAATTAAGAAGACTGAAATCATATCAAGCATCTTTTCTTACCAAAATGATATGAAACTAGAAAAAAATGGAAAAAAACCACAAACATTAGGAGGCTAAACAACTTGCTACTAAACGACTAACAGAGTAACAAAGAAATCAAAGAAGTAAAAAATACACGGAGGCAATGGAAAATGGAAACACATTTCAAAATCTATGGGATGCAGCAAAACAAAAAATCTTTGGGATGTAGCAAAAGTAGTTTTAAGAGGAAAGTTTATTGCAATACAGGTCTACCTTAAGATACAAGAGAAACTCAAATAAATAATGTATCCTTACACCTACAGGAACTAGAAAAAGAAGAACAAACAAAGCCCAAAGTAGGCAGAAGGATATTCTGAAGATCACGGTGGAAACAAATCATATAAAGACTAAAAGTAAAAAATAGAAAAGATCAAAGAGATTAAGAGCTGGTTCTTTGAAAAACTAAACAAAACTGATAAATCTTTAGCCAAACTCATCAAGAGAAAAAGATAAAGGGCCCAAATAAATATAATTGGACATGAAAGAGGAGGAGTTACAACCAGTACCACAGAAATACAAAGGATTATAGGAGACAACTACAAAAAGATTATATGCCAACAAATTGGACAATCTAGAAAAAATAGACTAATATCTAAAACATACAATCTTCCAAGACAGAATCAGGAAGAAATACAAAATCTGAACGGACTGATTACTAGTAGTGAAATTGAATCAGTAATAAACAAAAATCCCAGCAAACAAAAGTCCAGGGCCAAATGGCTTCATAGGTGAATTCTATCAAACATCGAAAGAAGAGTTGGTATCTATCCTTCTCAAAGTATTCCAAAACATCGAAGAGGAAGGAATGTCTCTGAATTCACTCTACAAGACAAGCATTACTCTGATACCAAAACCAGACAAAGACACTACAAAAAAGAAAATTACAGGCCAATATCTCTGATGAACACAAATGTAAAAATCCTCAACAAAATGCTAAAATACTAGTAAACCAAATTCAACACTACATGAAAAGGATCATTCCCCATGATCAAGTGGAATTTAATCCAGGGATGAAAAGATGGGTCAATATCAGAAAATCAGTCAATGTTATTCACTAGATAAACAAAATGAAGTATAAAAAATCATATTATCGGGGTGCCCGGGTGGCGCAGTCATTAAGCGTCTGCCTTCAGCTCAGGGTGTGATCCCAGGGTCCTCGGATCGAGCCCCACATCGCTCCTCCGCTAGGAGCCTGCTTCTTCCTTTCCCACTCCCCCTGCTTGTGTTCCCTCTCTCTCTGGCTGTCTCTGTCAAATAAATAAATAAAATCTTTTTAAAAAATCATATGATCATCTTAGTAGGTGCAAGAAAAGCATTTGACAAAATTCAACATCCATTTATGATAAAAATTCTCAACAAAGTGAATATAGAGGGAACACACTTCAACATAATAGAGGCTGTATCTGAGAGGCACCTGGGTGGCTCAGTCAGTTAAGCATCTGCCTTTGGCTCAGGTCATGATCTCAGGGCCCTGAGATTAAGCCCCACATCAGGCTCCTCACTCAGCAGGGAGTCTGCTTCTTCCTCTGTTCCTCCCCCACTCATGTTCTCTGTCTCAAATAAATAAATAGAATCTTAAAAAAAAATGAGGCCATATATGATAAAGCCAAGCTGACCTCATACTCAACAGAGAAAAGGTGAAAGCATTTCCTCTAAGATCAGGAATAAGAGAAGGATGCCCACTCTCATCACTCTTTTTTTTTTTTTTTTTTGAGGTTTTATTTATCCATTTGACAGACAGAGAGCACACAAGCAGGGGGAGCAGCAGGCAGAGGGAGAAGCAGGCTCCCCGCTGAGCAGGGAGCCCAATGTGGGGCTCAATCCCAGGACCCTGGAATCATGACCTGAGCCAAAGGCAGACGCTTAACCGACTGAGCCACCTAGGTAACCCTCAATGGAGATATTTAGAGGAAGAATGCAAACAGATCACATTGGATTATTCAGTTCAAGAAATGCAATATAGGGGCGCCTGGGTGGCGCAGTCGTTAAGCGTCTGCCTTCGGCTCAGAGTGTGATCCCAGAGTCCTGGGATTGAGCCCCACATCAGGCTCCTCCGCTGGGAGCCTGCTTCTTCCTCTCCCACTCCCCCTGCTTGTGTTCCCTCTCTCGCTGGCTGTCTCTCTCTCTGTCAAATAAATAAAATCTTAAAAAAACACAAAAAACACTTCTCCAAATCTCTGAAAACAACAATTGTTTTTCTGAGAAAGCTATAGGAAATATTTGTCTCTAGTAGCAGCAAATTAAGAATGATAACCCACAAGAAACTTATTAGAAAGTTCTGAGATTATAGAGTCAAAGAAAATAATGTTTTTCACTTTAATATTTTGAGCTTTGAGGAAGGAATATCAAAGATACAACCTCACTTACTGTTTAGTAAAGAAAAGATGTTTTTTTGAATGAAAGAGTTCTTCCTACCAGAAAAAAGGTGGAGATACAACAAATTCATCTTTGTTCTAGTATTCCTTTCCCAAATAAACTCAATTTCTCTGCAAGCATGTTTTGTTTTGTTGGTGGTGGTTTTTTTTTTTTTTCCTGACAAACAAAATGTAGACGGTGCTTCTTAACTTCTGTGTTTTCTGTGTTCTTGGCCCTCTGAATATGCACTGTGTTCCACAGACTCTCACAGGCCCACCCACTCTGCAGGAAGTCTGCTGATCACCGCTTCCAAGGCACCTTGACCATTCTTTGGATCAGATGACATAGTGTTTGTCTTTAAACTTCCATATGCCTCCCTCGGCTATTCCTTTCACAGTAGTGGCAGCTTCTTGTATCAGCGTGGTCATTCCAGGGTTCTCTGGGTGAGGAGCACCTACCAGCCTTGCATTAACTGACACTAAATTTGTGAATGGGATGTAAGCGGCACAAAATTCCATTTTCTTTACCACTGGATCCACAACAGAATGTTCTTTGATATATATCAAAGATCCACTAGTTCCTAAAATCTGAAGGTTCAACACTTTTGCAAGAGTGTGCAACCCCCACTCCATCATGAGGAATCAGTGGATATGAAGCCTGTTGACAAATCAGGATTCTGCTTCAACACATCTACTTCCATTATTCAAGTAGTTTCTCATACCAGCTGTACCCTGGGTATCTCCATTGGTCCACCGTGGCCCCATGGGTGGGAAAATGTGCTCTAAGTGCTAGATCTTTATCTTCATGAGCCATGGGCACAGGGTTGATGGGCCACTGGGTGTGATCTCCATTTCTTTTTTATTCTTAAAAATGTCCCCCATTTAGGGGCCCCTGGCTAGCTCAGTTAGTAGAGCATGCAACTCTTGATCTCAGGGTCGTGAGTTCAAGTCTAATGGTGTAGAGCTTAATTAAAAATAAAATCAATAAGGGGCACCTGGGTGGCTCAGCCTGTTAAGTATCCAACTCTTGATTTCAGCTCAGGCTGTGGTCTCGGGGTCATAGGATCGAGCCCCAAGTCAGGCTCTGTGCTCAGCACAGAGTCTGCTGGTCCTTTTCCCTCTGCTCCTCCTCCGATTCACAGTTTCTCTCTCTCAAAGAAATAAAGTCTTTTTTAAAAAATCAAAAATAATAAAATAAATAAATAAATTTTTTAAAGTCCTCCATTTCACTTTTTCTTTTAAGGCACTATATGTTGTATTTATTCATTCTCATGTTCCTTCTATCTTAGTCTTTATTTCTGACATTTTTATTTCTAATTTTTTCTTGACATATGTGCCTTCATTTCTGAGTTTTTCTGATTAAGATTCTGTCGAATTGGGAATCATTTTCTTGACTTTTTTTCCTTTTTGAATCTTGTTTTTAAGTAATATGTTGCAGTTTTGATGTTTTCTGAGCATGTCTTTCTAGCATATTTTCATTACCTCTTTGGATTTCTGTTTCTTATTCTCCTTTTTCTTATAATAATTTTGTTGGGGTTTGGCCTTGATATTTTGTTGCTTTTTTGTAGGTTGAATTTAGTTCTCTGGAATTATTAGGAAGTGTAGTTCAGGTAGCTTTTGTACTTCAGAGAACTTTCATCTGTTGTCTTTGTGTAGTGTTAAAAAACTATGTCAATCTGCATTCTGAGATTACCTGATTCTGTTCTCATTTTACACTTTAATCCAGACCTCTCTTTGCTTGGTCTCTACTGTTCCTGATCTGCTTAATTTTGATTTCTCTGTGTGGGGCCTTGCCCTGAAGGGACCCCTAACTGTTCAGTTTCCGGATCTATAGGGTCTTCCTATGGACTCCTTACACTCATCAGTTATTGAATTAGGAAAACCCCTTCCAGTGTCAGTTCTTGGATTGGCAAGCTGTATCTTTCAGTGAATACTTGTTGGCTTTCTTGCAGTCCTTCTATTTTCAGATCCATTGAATTCCCCTTGCTTTGCTTTTCCTCAGAGGGCTGATACAGTTTGTGAGAACACTCTGTCATTTATTGCAGTAAAAAAAAAAATTTTTTTTTAAATGGGTTTTGGTTTTGCTATTTGCTTTGTTTTTATTGGCGATTAGGGATAATCCAAAAACTATGCTGCCACTGATGCTGCCATCTCTTCGTTCTTAGTTCTGAATGAAGACCAATTTGCCAGTCTGTTTTTAATTTTTTTCCAAAGATTTTATTTATCCATTTGACACAGAGATAGAGCATAAGCAGGGGCAGCAGCAGGCAGAGGGAGAGGGAGAAGCAGGCTCCCTGCTGAGCAGAGAGCCCGATGTGGGGCTCTATCCCAGGATCTTGGGATCATGACCTGAGCCAAAGGCAGATGCTTAACTAACTGAGCCACCCAGGCATCCCTGTTTTTAATTTTTATGCTTACTGCATTTTGAGTCCTATTTAAGAAATTTGTATCTTGGGCACCTGGGTGGCTCAGTTGGTTAAAGGTCTGCCTTTGCCTTAGGTCATGACCCCAGGGGCCTAGGATTGAGTCCCGCATCAGGCTCCTTGCTGTGCAGGGCATCTGCTTCTCCCTCTGCCCCTCCCCTGACGCGCTCTGTCTCTCTCTCTCAAATAAAATCTTTTTTTTTAAAGATTTTATTTATTTATTTAACAGAGATAGAGACAGCCAGTGAGAGAGGGAACACAAGCAGGGGAGTGGGAGAGGAAGAAGCAGGCTCTTAGCAGAGGAGCCCGATGTGGGGCTCGAACCCAGAACGCCGGGATCACGCCCTGAGCCGAAGGCAGACGCTTAACCGCTGTGCCACCCAGGCGCCCCTCAAATAAAATCTTTTAAAAAACTTGTGTCTTCCAAGGTCATGTAAATATTTTCCTGTGTTTTCTTATGGAAGTTTTGTTTTACTTTTCATATTTAAGTCTGTGGTCGATCTCAAATACATTTTTGTGCATGGTGTGGATAGACGAGTCAAGGTTTACTTTTTCATATGGCTATCCAATTTACCTAGCATTATTTATTGACAAAACCATCAATCGTCCTTTCTTCACTGAATTGCAGTAATACCTTTACTGTAAAGGTAAACCAGATGTTTATATGTGTGTAGTTTGATTTCTGGGCTCTCTTTTCTACTCAATGGATCTATTTGCTATCCTTTCCACAAAATCAGACTTCACTAGTTTTATAATATATATTGATAGGGCAGGGTAGGTAGATCCTCCACAAATTTACTGTTTCAGGAATGTTTTGGCTACTTTTTTGAGATTTTATTTGTAAGTAATCTCCACACCCAATGTGGGGCTCGAACTTAACAACCCTTAGATCAAGAGTCACATGCTCTACTGACCAAGCCAGCTGGACACCCCTATTTTGGCTATTATTCTAAGACTTCATATTTCCTATAAACATTAGAATCAATTTCCACCAAACACACACAAGACTGAGATTTTGACTGGGATGGTAATGAATCTAGATCAGCATTGGGAGAACTGACATATTTTATGTTAATATCAAGTCTTCCAATCTAGGAAAGTGGTTATTTATGTTTTCTTCAATGTTTTATAGGCTAATGTGTGGAGGAGTTTATGCATCTATTTTACTATATTATTTCCATGTATTTCATTTTTTGAGGCTATTGTAAACAGCACTTCGCTAATTTTCTAATTGTTTATTGTTAATATATAGGACTATAATTAATTTTTAAAATTTTTAATTTTTTTTCGAGTAAGCTCTGCACACAGTGTGGGGCTTGAACTCACAACCCTGAGATCAAGAGTCACATGCTCCACTCACTGAGCTGGCCAGCACCCCAGAAATACAATTTAAAAAATATCTTGGCATTGCAACTAATTTCCTTATTAAATTCTCATTTTAATTCTAACAGTTTGCCATAGATTCTTTTAGTTTTTCTCCATAGATAGGCATGTCAAATGCAAATGAGTTTTATTCATCCTTTCCAATCTTTACACCTTTATTTACCTTGCCTTATTAAACTGATTAGAACGTCAAGCAACGTTGAATAGAAGTTTTCTGGTGTCAAATCTTAAGGAGAAGAAAGGGATAAAGAAAGGGGGGGTAATCAGAAGCGGGAATGAAACGTGAGAGACTATGGACTCTGAAAAACAAACTGAGGGCTTCAGAAGGGAGGGGGATGGGGGAATGGGATAGGCTGGTGATGGGTAGTAAGGAGGGCACGTATTGCATGGTGCACTGGGTGTTATACGCAACTAATGAATCATGGAACTTTACATCAGAAACCAGAGATGTACTGTATGGTGACTAACATAATTAAAAAAATATATAAAAAAAAAGAAGTGGTAATAGTTTACATTTTTGTCTTGTCCTGAACTCAGAGAGAAAAGTGTTATTTCACTATTATGATGTTAATTGTAGGGTTTTTTTTTTGAGGTTCCCCTTTTCCTAACGTTTCCCTCTATTCTTAGTTTGCTGAATTTTTATTATGAATGGCTGTTGAGTTTTATCAAGTGCTTTTTTCTGTCGAGATGGCTTGTATTGTTTTCCTTTTACTGTGTGGTAAATTGTATCAATTGATTTCAAATGTTAAACTAGCCTTTTATTTCTGAAATAATCTTTGGTTATGATGTATCATCCCTTTTATTACTGGAATCAATTTCTCATATTTTGGTTAGGACTGTAGTATAAAAGAGATGGCCTATAATTTTCTTTTCTTGTATTATTCTTGTCAGGTTTTGTTATCAGGGTATTTCTGGCCTTATAAAACAAGTTGGGAAATACCCTTCCTTTCTATTCTCTGGGACTGTGTATTTTTAAGATCGGTATTATTTCTTCCTTAAGGAAGATTTCACCCGAAAGAGAATCTGAGCCTATAGTTTTCTTTGTGGAAAAGCTTGTAATTTAAGAGTCAATTTCTTTAATAGAGACAGGGCTATTGAGATTTTCTATTTTTTCTTGGGACAGATTTTTTTTTTTTAAAGTAGGCTCCACTTATGGAGCCCAACACAGGGCTTGAACTCATGACCCTGAAATTAAGAAGTCAAGATTAAGAGTTGGACACTCGACTGACTGAACCACCCAGGTGCCCCTCTTGGGGCAGATTTGGTAAATTGTGTTTTTCAAAGGATTTGTGTACTACAACAAATGTGTCAAATTCTTTGACCTACGTTGTTCATAACCTTTTGTTTTTAATGTCCATAGAATCTCTAGTGATTTTTAAAGTAACCTACACATCCAAAATGGGGCTCAAATCACCACCTTGAGATCAAGAGTCACACACCCTACTGACTGAGCCAGGTAGGCACCCCTCCAGCGATTCTTGATATTGGTTATTTTTGCTTTTTTAAATCCCTTGATCAGTTTTACTAGGGGTTTATTAGATTTTTTAAATTAATTTATAAGCATATGACTTATGAAAGTTTTCTCTTCTAAGTCAGCTTAAAACATGGGGCTTGAACTCACAATCCTGAGATCAAGAGTTACATGTTCTATCAACTGCGCCAGCCACGAGCCCCATGAAAGTCTTTTTAAACATGCATATGTGTGAGGTGTTAGTTTTATTTCCCAGGTTTTAGGTTTCTCTTGCTTTATTTATCTGTAGAAGTAAACTGGATTAACTACTCCTCATTCTAGATTTGACTTCCAGAACATTAGTTCATAATCATCTACTCTCTACATTTAAAATCACTGTTGCCTTAAAAAAAATCACAAGCTTCTGAAAACCTCATCCTCAATATTACACAATTTTCCTAAACTAACTTTGTCAAAAACAAAGACTTGGGTCATTGCCTTAGATTTTTCTTTCAGCTGTAGTCAAATTCTCAGATTCCTTATTTTTTTTAAAGATTTTATTTATCTATTCAAGAGAGCAAGCATGAGCAGGGGAGGGGCGGAGGGAAAGGGAGAAGCAGGCCCCCCACTGAGCAGGAAGCCTGCTGTGGGGGCTCGACCCTAGGACCTTGGATCATGACTCAAGCCAAAGGAAGATGTTCACCTGTTGAGCCACCCAGGCACCCCTAAATTCTCAAATTCTTAATTTTATCCAACCATGGTCACACTTTATAATTCACAATTATAGAGCACTATTCACTTCTACAATTTTGTACTTCATGTTGTCTTTGTCTACAACCTCTTTCCCTATTATCTGCACTCGTGATTGCAGCTACTTATTTATGATGTGCCAAGGAGTTGGGAGTTTTAAACTAAAAGCAATGGGGAACTTCAAAGCTTTGAAATAAAGAGTGACATGATCTCAAATGATAAAGCATTATTTTCTACAGAACTTGAGCTCTTTACTTCACTCACTTTTACAACCTATGTAGCAAATTGTACCTTGTACATATAAAAAATTTCTGAAAGAATTTCACTTGTCCTCTGTGAAATGAGAAAACCAATAAATTGACATTTCTTAAGGACCGTTATTCTGAGTTGTCCTTCCTAATGTTTTAAATTAGTGGTAGATGTTTCATAATGCCTTTTCTCAATGAAATTAAAAAGACGAAAACAAACCCTGGTACAGTCCAGATCACTGATGACAAGTCCTTCAGCAGGGTAAGTAGATGATAAACAAGACTTGAACTGTTTTCTTCCTTCCTTCTACAGTAAGAACATAGTAATTTTACAATTTAAAAAAACTTGATAATGGAAAAAAATTATTCCCCATGACTAGAGATTTTCTTTTTTTTAAGATTGTATTTATTTGACAGAGAGAGAGACAGTGAGAGAGGGAACACAAGCGAGGGGAGTGGGAGAGGGAGAAGCAGACTTCCCGCCAAGCAGGGAGCCTGATGTGGGGCTTGATCCCAGGACTCCAGAATCATAAACTGAGCTGAAGGCAGACGCTTAACGACTGAGCCACCCAGGTGCTCCTAGAGATATTTATTCTTATTATGTTCTGAATTTAGTTGATTTTTCCCTCAACATTTCATTATGAAAAATTTCACATGCCAAAAAGTTGAATGAAATTGACGGGGAACATGGATAAACCCACCATCTACATCTTTTGAATTTTTCACATTTAGTTCATTACTACATGAAGAGCTTATGGTGCCTTATAGGTGTGCAGTGTGTTGAAGAAATGAAAGAATTTTGTTTTTTAAAAGATTTTACTTATTTGACAGAGAAAGTGTGTGTGGGCACACAAGCAGGTGGAAAGGCAGGCAGAGGAAGGCAGTGGCAGAGGGAGATGGAGAAGCAGGATCCCAGCTGAGCAGGGAGCCCGATCTGGGGCTCAATCCCAGGACACAGGGATCATGACCCAAGCTGAAGGCAGATGCCCAACCAACTGAGCCACTCAGGTACCCCAGATTTTTTTTTTTTTTAAGATTTTATTAATTTGTCAGAGAGAAAGCATGCACGTGTATAGAAGCAGGGGAGCAGCAGGCAGAGAGAGAAGCAGGTTCCCCACTGAGCAAAGAGCCTGATATGGGGGACTGGATTCCCCAGGACCCTGGGATCATGACCCAAGCTGAAGGCGTAGCCACTGGCTGATTGCATTAGTTTACTCAGATACCACAGATACCAAGCGTCTAATATAATGTCATTCAATTAACTGTTAAGTTTTGGTGAAATAATGGGCCCATTAATCATCTGGAAAGGAACTTCAAAACCTGTGTTATATTCTCTAGAGTATCCTCTTAGGCCTCCAAGAGTAAACTGGATTAAGCTTCATTCAAATCCAACTCTGAAAGACTGAAACAGTCCCGTGCCAAAAACCAAAATGATTATAAATTAATGAGAATGATTTTCCTAGGTATTCTAAAAATAATTTTATGCACTGGCATCACAGACAGAGTCTACAAGTACTCCTAGTGTCATCCCACCAAACAGAATGCACTTTGTTCTGCTCTAGTCATTGCTCATATGTCATTTTGTTCCATAGCTTTGAGACAAAACCCAAGTGTATGTAAGAATTTAATATATGATAAAGGTAGTATCTGAAATCAGATACAAAGGGAGAATAACTAAATATAGAGATGGTAATAGTGATCATTTGAAAAAAGATTCTTAATTTTCATCAGTGTACTTCTCATATTGAAGCATGTAGTCTCCTTCAGAGGAAAAAAAAATTGCCACAATACCTAAAGATTGACTTCATATATTTTTAATATTTCTTAGATTTGTACGAACATAAAAATAGGTATACACTCTTTATTCTTACAGTTCTCACACAGCAATAAAAGTGAAAACATTTATAAATTAAGACCAATAAAATGCAAATTAATCACCTTAATATAACAAATAATGCTGTTTTGCTCAAATAATAAAAAATGTTTTACCCAAAAGAAATAAATCACAGGTATTTGGTTTAATAGCAAAAGCTGCAGTTTCAGATTCCATTCTACTTTCAAACTGTTTCTGAAATGTTTTTACTTTAATAATGATGAGAACAGTCATATAGTATCCCGTTCAAACTAGTATTGATAAATTGAAGCCTTTTTCTCCTTCTTTCAAAGTAATCAAAACAATTAACCAAACACATTAAATGTTAGCCCTCAAATGCCAATTTTAAAAGGTGTGAATTGACAGAATGAAAAATAACAATTGCCTTTATTGAAATCTGCATTAACTACTGAATCCAATTAGCTTTAGAATTTGGAACAGAAACATTTTTTACTATTTATTTGCTATTATACTTATTGCGAACTGTTGAAGTTCTAGGAGCCTCCCAACAAAAATGGTACTGACCATTAGGGTACAGATCTTTTCTGAATAAATTTTAGACCCTGTTATGTCAAGAACCACATCAAGTATATTATGTGTACAACAACAGCACACCATCATTTTTCTCATTCTCATGTAATCCATGTTCTGCAGCTTCCACAGTTTTATTTTTTTTCAAATCAGATTTTAATTTTGAATACTTAACACTATTGTTGATATGCATTTCACTTTCCTCATGTTTGCTAAGAATATGTGATAAATGCTGCCAATCTTTACACCCATTCTCATTCTTCAGTTGATTTTTTCCTTCCCCAAAGAGTTTGCAATATAAACAAAACACAGAATCTTTTGAAGTCGAATAAAGTAACCAGGATCTAGTGGTTTTATCACCATTTGGAAGAATTCGTGTGTAGTAAGTTTCTGAAAATTTCCTTCCTGTATTGTCTTTTGGAAAGTTAAAATTTCTTACTTGAGGTGGATCATTTTCAACAAGAATGTCCCGTTGTTTAGTATTCAAAATTCGGGGCCATGTACCTGGGTCTGTAGAAAGTACAACTGATATAATGCAGTCTTCTGATTTTTTCTCTTCCAGTGGCTCTTGAAATTTATCAGCTATGGTTAACACAGAAGAAGATGAATTCACATCCTGTTTGATCAGTGATGTATCTGTGCTATATTCTGCCAAAACCTGTAGCTCTGAAGTCTTTTCCTTTTTTTCTGGTATTCCCTCTTTTTTTTCTAAAAGAATATTCAGTGGTCCATATAATTTTCTTTCACTTTCTTCTCTAACAGCATTCCTTTTTCTGTTTTCTGATGCTGACAAATTTTTTGATTTTGTTTCCATCATCTGGGGAGAAATAGATTGCAATTTTATCTTAGAATTGTTAAAAAGAGGGGTGTCTGAGTGGCTCAGTCAGTTAAGCGTCTGCCCTCGGCTCAGGTCATGATCTCAGATTGTGAGATCAAGCCCCACATCAGGCTCCGTTCTCAGTGCAGTGTTGGCTTGAATTCTACCTCTCCCTCTGCCCCTCCCCCCTCTAAAATAAATTTTAAAAACAAAACCAAACCAACTAAAAGCTTTGTTTTGATTTAATCCTGAAAGCAACATTGGCAGCACTTAAGTAAAAAAAGCAGGAGCAACATAATCAAATTCATACTTAGAAAGATTGCTCCGATTGTATTATGGATTTCTAACTGTAAGGAAGACTAAGTGTACAGAGACAGAAGCTGCGGTAGTTTAATTCTGTCAAGAAATGATGGTGGTTATATATCTAGGATTGTAGAAGTAGAGATATGATTTAGAGTTGAGAAATATCTGGATTATTGGTAACTGAGTGGCTCTGGAGGCTAAGGAAGAGGAAGGAGGAGTAAAGAATGACGCTAAGTTTCTGCCTGGGCATCTGACTGAATGATGGGATCATTTATTGATAAAGGAAACAGAGTGAAAACAGGTTTGGAGTTTTGGTTTTAGACAAGGAATCTGAAGTATTTGTGGAACATTCAAATGGAGATTACAGATGGATATATTAGTCTAAAATTGAAAAAAGAAATAGCTACACAGAAAAGAAAAAAATTTAAAAAACAAAAAAAAAGGAAAGACCATGTACAGAAATATTTTGGAAATTATCAAATTTTATTAATTAAAACTATGGGATTGGATGCATCTGTATTGAAACAGCATATAAAAAAGCCAAGAGAAGGCCAATGACCACAGTTAGTGTTATTTTTAATATAACCAAACCCAAGCTTGCTCTTGTTTCTCCTTCCTGAGTTTCCTGGTAATGAATAGGTATTCAACTTGCTATAGTCATAATTCTCAATGGATGGCCATGACCCAACTGTATGACCTTGAGCAAGTTACCTGACCACTGAAGCTTCAATTTCTTTGGCAATAAAATGAAGATATCAACTGCACCTAACTAGGGAGACTCTTTAGATGATTAAATGCAAAAATACATGTAAAACTGTATCTGGCACCACAGTAAATTCATGTTAGCTATTATTATTGGCATGAACAGGATACCTGTGATCATCTGACAATTACTGATATGATCTAATACCAAGAACTGATAATAGGAAGACAAAAGTGGCTGAACCAAAGACTTATGGGTTTTCTGCTATTCTATGTTCCAAGATTAAACTGGTTATATCTTTCCCTATCTGTGTCTTCAGGCATCTTTCCGGGGACATTCATGAGACTCTGAAAATGAAATTCAAAAATACTCTAGTGCAGTACTACCTCCTCTCACAACCAACATTTTTACTGATGACCTCGGTGAAAACTGAAGCTAAGTAAAAAGCAGGTGAGGTAGGCACCAATTAACTAAAGTCTAAAAAAAAAAAGGAGGTAAAAAAACAAACAAACAAAAAACACTGCAAAGAAAGGTACCAAGATGAAGAGCACTATATTTATTGACAGAATCTCATTTTTACTTATTTTTTAAAAGATCTTATTTATTTATTTGACAGAGACAGAGGCAGCGAGAGAGGGAACACAAGCAGAGGGAGTGGGAGAGGGAGAAGCAGGCTTCCTGTCAAGCAGGGAGCCCGATACGGGGCTCAGTCCCAGAACGCTGGGATCACGACCTGAGCCAAAGGCAGATGCTTAACGACTGAGCCACCCAGGCATCCCCAGAATCTCATTTTACTCTCAGAAGTGTCATGTTAGGGGCGCCTGGGTGGCACAGCGGTTAAGTGTCTGCCTTCGGCTCAGGGCATGATCCCGGCATTATGGAATCGAGCCCATCAGGCTCCTCCACTATGAGCCTGCTTCTTCCTCTCCCACTCCCCCTGCTTGTGTTCCCTCTCTCGCTGGCTGTCTCTATCTCTGTCAAATTAAAAAAAAAAAAAAAAAAAAAAAAAGAAGTGTCATGTTAGATGGTTAGGTCACCTTATAAGGCTACTTATTCTGAAGATTACTAAACTGAATCAGATATAGATCCTGGCCTCAGGGAACCTACAGCTTATTAAGGGAGATAAGGCACATGTATAATTAAATATTCATGTCAGATGCAATAGAGCAAACTAAAGTTTTAGATGTGAGGTCAAATCTAGCTATGTGACTTTGGGTAAGACACTTTCTCTGAACTTCAGTAACTTTAACATATTGTAAAGGTTTTATTCAATCAAATTGAATATACATTTAATATAAAGCAATAACCAGTTATACCTGGTTAATCAAAACAAATAGCACTCCCCTATCATCTATACCCATGTCTCCTTTCCCAGAAGTCAATCATTTTCAACACTATTAGCCGATTCATTTGGTGTTTATGTCCAAATCTCAAAGTAACATGTCTGTATCACTATTTATTGGCTTTTCCTCCCAGTTTTTGGAATCACAAACCATGCCGTGCATCAACAGCAAACAAAGTAGGTCACTATAGGTGGCTGGACTGAAGGCAATCATGGCTGAGTTACAACAGGAGGGTGCACGCAGCCCACACAAGAGACACCCCTGGAGCATATGGTTCTGGTGACTAAGACAGATTGTGTTATAGGGCTCCATAGGACTTTTTCTACATAAGGCCATCATTTTTAAGACCAGGAGATAAAGCTGACCTTCTTAAAATGGAGAAACAAACACAGAAAATTAGACAAAATGAGACAGAGGAATATGGCCCAAATGAAAGAACAGGACAAAATTACAAAAAAGCTATATGAAATGGAGATAAGCAATATGCCTGATGAAGAATTTAAAGTAATGATCATAAAGATAGTCATTAGACTTAAGTATTAAGAGTGGATGAACTCAGAACTTCAACAAAAAGACAGAAAATACAAAAAAGAACCAACCAGAGCTGAAGAATTCAGTAACTGAAATAGAGGGAATGAACAGCAGATTAGAGGAAGAAGAAGAACAGATCAGAAATCTGGAAGAGTATTGGCAATCATTCAAGCTAAACAGCAAAAAGAAAAAAGAATAAAAAGTGAAAACAGGTTAAGGGAACTCTGCAACATCATTAAGCATAATAACATCTGCAGTGTAAGGATGCCAGAAGGAAAGTTATTTCAATAAATACTAGCTGAAAACATCCCTACTCTAGGAACGAAACAGGTTTAGGAAGCACAGAGAGCCCCTAACAAGATGAACCCAAGAAGGTCCATGCCAAGACACATAATAATGAAAATAGCAAAAAGTAATGATAAATGCAGAATTATTTATTTATTTATTTATTTTTTATTTATTTATTTATTTATTTATTTGACAGAGAGAGACACAGCCAGTGAGAGAGGGAATACAAGCAGGGGTAGTGGGAGAGGAAGAAGCAGGCTCCCAGCGGGGGAACCTGATCCTGATGTGGGGCTCGATCCTATAATACCGGGATCACGCCCTGAGCCAAAGGCAGACACTTAACGACTGAGCCACCCAGGCACCCCTAAATGCAGAATTTTTAAAGAAGCAAGAGAAAATAGTTATAAACAAGGGAAACCTAAGGTTATTAGCTCATTTTCCAGCAGAAACTTTGTAGACCAAAAGAAAGTGGTATGATATATTCAAAGTGATAAAGAAGAAACCTATAACCAAGAATACTTTACCCAGCAAGATTATCATTCAGAATAGGAGAAATAGTTTCCCAGAGAAACAAAAGTTAATGGAGTTCATCACCACTAAACCAGCCTTACAAGAATGTTAAACGGAATTTTTTTTTAAAAGATTTATTTGTTTATCTGAGAGAAAGAGAGCAAGACAGAGAGAGAGAGAGAGCAAGCACATGAGCAGAGAGGAGGAGCAGAGGGAGAGGGAGAAGCAGACTCCCTGCTGAGCAGGGAGGCCCATGTTGGGGCTCGATCCCAGGATCCTGAAATCATGACCTGAGCCAAAGATAGATGCTTAACTGTCTGAGCCATCCAAGCACCCCAGGAATTCTTCCTTTTAAAGATTTACTTACTTATTTTAGAGAGTGTGTGTACACATGCGGGGGCAGAGGGAGAGAAAGAGAGAGGGGAAGCAGACTCTTGGCTGAGCATGGAGCCTGACGCGGAAATTGATCCTAGGACCCTGAGATCACGACCTGAGCAGAAACCAAGAGTCAGATGCTTAACCAACTAAGCCATCCAGGCACCCCACAAGAAATGTTAAAGGGAATTCTTTAACTGGAAAGAAAAGGCCACAAATCACAGACAATTATGAAAAGAAAATATTTCACAGGTAAAAACAAATATATTGTAAAGGTAGTAGATTAATCACTTATAAAGCCAGTATGGAGATTAAAACACAAAAGTAGTAAAATCTATTATATCTACAAAAATTAGTTTAGGAATACACAAAACAAAAGGATGTAAATAAAATATGAAAACATATATATAAAATGTGGAAAGGGTAGTAAAAATGTAGTGCTTTCAGAATGCGTTCGAAATAAAGCAACCATCAACTTAACAGAGACCGCTATACATGTAAAATGTTATGTATGAACCCAGTGGTAACCACAAATCAAAAACCTGTCATACACACACAAAAAGGGGAAAGGAATCCAAACATAACATTAAAGAAATCCATCAAACCACAAGGGAAGAGGTCCTGGGAGTCCAAGATGGCAGAGGAGTAGGAGACCTAAATTTAGTCTGGTCCCAGGAATTCAGCTAGATAGCTATCAAACCTCTGAACACCTATGAACTCAACTGGAGAATGAAGAAAAGAATAGCAGCAACTCTATGAACAGAAAAAGCGACCACTTTCTACAAGGCAGGACATGTGGAGAAGTGAATGTTAGGTGATATATGGGAAGACAGACTGCGGCGAGGCGGGGGGGGGGGGGGGGGGGGGGGGCGGGGGAGGCGGTGAGGGAGCCTCCTTAAGCGGGCTACCGCCAAGTGACAGAGCAAAGGAATACAAAATCAGAACTTTTAGAAGTCTGCTTTGGTGAGGGACATGGCTCCAGTGGTTAAGCAGGGGGTGGAACCCCTGCTGGGACAGTGTGGTATCAGGACCCTCAAGCCTGGGGGTGCCTGAGTGCAGCAGAGCTCCCAGGTATAAGAGCGGGGAAGCCGGCTGCAAAGAGAGAGCCGAGGGGTGGGCTCTCAGCACGGAGTCGCCATAAACCGTGATCGGCAGCACAGTCGGGCCACTGCTCTTGGAGCTGGAGTCCAACAAGCAACAGAACTGGGGAGAATCCCTCCCTTTCCTCCCCTGGGACGAGCGGTACGGGAGTGCACTACAAGAATCTGCTGGGTTTGGAGACTCCAAACAGGGCTGTGCGCCAGAGATAGAAACATTTGGTCACAGGCCCTGCAGGTTAGCACAGAGTGCGGACAGAGACCAGGGAGACAGAAAGGACTGACTGCTTTGAGGGTGCAATGAGGAGTGCGGCCCTGAGCCTTTCGGCTCCTCCAGGGCCAGAGACTGGGAAGCAGCCATTTTCATTCTCATCCTCTAAAGCTATGCATTAAGCCTTCAGGGTACAAAACGTACAGAGAACAACCCGGAGTAGAATACTTAGCCTGGCCCCTAGAAAGGGCAGTGCAATTCTGCCTGGGGAATCAATGCAACAGCCCCTACCCCAGAAGATCAGCAAGAACACCCAGCCAAGACTAAGTTTACCCATCAATGAGAACTGCAAACTCCAGTACTAAGGGAATATAGCACACAGAATTCATGGCTTTTTCCCCATGATTCTTTAGTCTTTCAACTTTAAATTTTTTATTTTTTTAAAAATTATTATTTCCTTTTACAACCAACTTATCCCCTTATAATTCATTTAAAAAATCATTTTTACAGTCATATTCTATCTCTTCATTGTATTTAAGCATATTTTTTGTATATACATTCTGTCTTTCTTTAAAATTCTGGGATGTAGTTTCTTCTACCAGACCAAACTACACCCAAAATCTAGTGTATGGCTCTGTTCTATTCACGAGACTGATCATATTCTTTTTTTTTTTTTCAGGTCTCCTCTGATTTGTTTAGTATGTACTTCTCTGGGGTCATTGGTCCCATTTTAGTATTTTGTTCTCTCGTTCATCTATTCTTGTCTTGACAAAATAACAAAATGGAAAAACCTCAAAAAAGAGAACAAGAGGCAATACTGACTGCCAGGGACCTAATCAATATGGACATTAGTAAGATGTTGGAACTAGAGTTCAGAATAATGATTATAAAGATACTAGCTGGGTTGAAAAAAGGATAGAAGACACTAGAGAATCCTTTTCTGGAGAAATAAAATTGAATCAAGTCAAAATCAAAAAAGGCTATTAATAAGGTGCAATCAAAAATGGAGGCTCTAACTGCAAGACTAAATGAGGCAGAAGAGAGAATTAGTGACACAGAAGACCAAATGATGGAGAATAAAAAGCTGAGAAAGAGAGAGAGAAACAGCTCCTGGATCACGAGGGGAGAATTCAAGAGGTAAGTGATACCACAGAGCAAAACAATATTAGAATAATTGGTTTCCCAGAAGAAGAAAGAGAGAGAGGAGCAGAAGGTATACTGGAGTAAATTATAGCGGAGAACTTCCCTAATTTGGGGAAGGAAACAGGCATCAAAATCCAGGAGGCTCAGAGAACTCCCCTCAACATCAATAAAATAGGTCAACACGCCGACGTCTACTAGTAAAACTTACAAATGTCAGAGACAAAGAGAAAATTCTGAAAGAAGCTTGGGACAAGAAGTCTGTAATCTACAACGGCAGAAACATTAGATTGGCAGCAGACCTATCCACAGAGACCTGGCAGGCCAGAAAGGACTGAGAAGATATAGTCATGAAAAAAAAAATGCAGCCGAGAATACTTTATCCAGCTAGGCTGTCATTCAAAATAGAAGGAGAGATAAAAAGCTTCCAGGACAAACAAACTAAAAGAATTTGCAATCACCAAACCAGCCCTACAAAAAATATTGAAATGGGTCCTCTAAGCAAAGGGAGAGCCCAAAACTAACATGGACCAGAAAGGAACAGAGACAATATACAGTAACAGTCACCTTACAGGCAATACAATGGCACTACATTCATATCATTCAATAGTTACCCCGAATGTAAATGGACTAAATGCCCCAATCAAAAGACACAGGGTATCAGATTGGATAAAAAAGCAAAACCCATCGATATGCTGTCTCCAAGAGACTCATTTTAGACCCAAGGACACCTCCAGATTTAAAGTGAGGGGGTGGAAAACCATTTATCATGCTAATGAACATCAAAGGAAAGCTGGAGTGGCACTCCTCATATCAGACGAATTAGATTTTAAACCAAAAACTGGAGTAAGAGATGAGGAAGGACACTCTATCGTACTTAAAGGGTCTATCCAACAAGAAGATCTAACAATTGTAAATATTTATGCCCCTAATATGAGAGCAGCCAATTATATAAGCCAATTAATAACGAAATCAAAGAAACGCATTGAGAATAATACAATAATAATAGGGGGCTTTAACACCCCGCTCACGAAAATGGACAGATCATCTAAGCAAAAGATCAACAAGGAAATAAGGGCTCTAAATGACACACTGGACCAGATGGACTTCACAGATGTATTCAGAACATTCCACCCTAAAGCAACAGAATACACATTCTTCTCAAGTGCACACGGAACATTCTTCAGAATAGATCACATCCTAAGTCACAAATCAGGTCTCAACCAATACAAAAAGACTGGGATCATTCCCTGCATATTTTCAGACCACAATGCTTTGAAGCTGGAACTCAATCACAACAGAAAATTTAGAAAGAACTCATATACATGTAGTGTAAAGAGCATCCTACTAAAGAATGAATGGGTCAACCAGGAAATTAAAGAAGAATTTAAAAAATTCATGGAAACAAATGAAAATGAAAACACAACTTTTCAAAACCTTTGGGATGCAACAATGCGGCCGTAAGAGGGAAGCATACAGCAATACAAGCCTTTTTCAAGAAACAAGAAAGTTCTCAAATATACAACTTAACCCTACACTTAAAGGAGCTGGAGAAAGAACAGCAAATAAAACGTAAACCCAGCAAGAGAAGAGAAATAACAAAGATTAAAGCAGAAATCAATGAAATAGAAACCAAAAGAGCAGTAAAACAGATCAATGAAACTAGGAGCTAGTTCTTTGAAAGAAATAATAAGATTGATAAACCTCTGGCCAGACTTATCAAAATGAAAGAAGGACCCAAGTCAATAAAACCATGAAAGAAGGAAGAGAGAGCATAAGCAACGCTGAAGAAATACAAACAATTGTAAGAGTGTATTATGAGCAACTATATACCAACAAATTAGGCAAAACTGAACCGGGGAGAAATAGAAAACCTGAACAGACCCAGAACCAGCAAGGAAATTGAAGCAGTAATCAAAAATCTCCCAACAAACATGAACCCCGGGGCAGATGGCTTTCCAGCGGAATTCTACCACACATTTAAAGAAGAATTAATACCTATTCTTCTGAAACTGTTTGCAAAAAATAGAAATGGAAGGAAAACATCCAAACTCATTTTATGAGGCCAGCATTACTTTGATCCCCAAACCAGACAAAGACCCCACCAAAAAGGAGAATTACAGACCAATATCCCTGCTGAACATGGATGCAAAAATTCTCACCAAAATACTAGCCAATAGGATCCAACAGTACATTAAAAGGATTATTCACCACCGCCAAGTGGGAGTTATACCTGGGCTGCAAGGTGGCTCCTCATCTACAAATCAATCACTGTGATACACTACGTAAATGAAAGGAAGGACAAGAACCATGTGATCCTCTCTCGATAGATGCAGAAAAGCATTTAACAAGGTACAGCATCCTTTCTTGATGAAAACTCTTCACAGTGTAGAAATAGAGGGTACATACCTCAATATCACAAAGGCCATCTATGAAAAGCCCACAGTGAGTATCATTCTCAATGGGAAAAAACTGACAGCTTTTCCCCCAAAGTCAGAAACATGGCAGGGATGTCCACTATCATCACTGCTGTTCAACATAGTACTGGAAGTTCTAGCCTCAGCAATCAGACAACAAAAAAAATAAAAGGTATCCAAATCAGCAAGGAAGTAGTCCAACTCTCACTCTTTGCAGATGATATGATACTTTATGTCGAAAATCCAAAAGACTACACCCCAAAATTGCTAGAATTCATACAGGAATTCAGTAAAGTTGCAGGATTTAAAATCAATGCACAGAAATTAGTTGCATGTCTAGACACCAACAATGAGACAGAGGAAAAGGAAATTAAGGAGTCAATCCCATTTACAATTGCACCAAAAACTGTAAGATACTCAGGAATAGATCTAACCAAAGAGGCAAAGATCTGTACTGGAAAACTATAGAATACTCATGAAAGAAACTGAGGAAGACACAAAGAAATGGAAAAACGTTCATGTTCATGGATTGGAAGAACAAATATTGTGAAAATGTCTATGCTACCTAGAGCAATCTATACATTCAATGCAATTCCTACCAAAATTCCATCAACTTTTTTCACAGAGCTTGTAACAAATCATCCTAAAATTTGTATGGAACCAGAAAAGACCCCGAATAGCCAGAGGAATGTTGAAAAAGAGAACCAAAGCTGGTGGGATCACAATTCCAGGCTTCAAGCTCTATTACAAAGCTGTAATCATCAAGACAGTATGGTACTGGCACAAAAACAGACACACAAATCGATGGAACCGAAAAGAGAACTCAGAAATAGACTCTCAACTCTATGGTTAACTAATCTTCAGTTATTTACCCCGAAGATACAAATGTAGTGATCTGAAGGGGCACCTGCACCCCAATGGTTATAGCAGCAATGTCCACAATAGCCAAACTATGGAAAGAGCCTAGATGTCCACTGACAGGTGAATGGATAAAGAAGTAGTATATACATACAGTGGAATATTACTCAGCCATCAAAAAACCGAAATCTTGTCATTTGCAATGACGTGGATAGAACTAGAGGGTATTATGCTAAGTGAAATAAGTCAATCAGAGAAAGATAATTATCAAGTGATCTCACAGATATGAAGAATTTAAGAAACAAGGCAGAGGATCACAGGGGAAGTGAGGAAAAAAATGAAACAAGGCGAAAGCAGAGAGAGAGACAAACCATAAGAGACTCTTAATCTCAGGAAACCAACTGATGGTTGCTGGAGTGGAGGAGGGTGGGAGGGATGGCATGGCTGGGTGATGGACTTTGGGGAGGGTACATGTGGTAGGCACTGTGTATGACTGAAGAATCACAGACCTGTACCCCTGAAACAAATAATACATTTTAATAATAATAAAAGAAATGAAATTATTTCTAACCGAATAAAAATAATATATCATTGTAGAGAAAGAAAAAACTTATTTATATCTATTTTCTGAAGTTTAAAAATGGCATCATCAGAATAATTACTCTTGGTAAATATTAATGTGCTTTAATCAGTTTCATAATATTCTATCTAATATCATGCCACTGGTATTTTTCTGATGACTATATTCTGTTCAATATGGTCTTGTAAGTAATGTTTTTACATATAATTACTCATAATCATCTTAAAGATGGCATTTTAAGGTTAAAATAATAAAATTGTTAAAAAAAAACTCACAAGGGAAGAGAGCAAGAAAGGATATACAATTGTATATATCCATGTACCAAACACAGGAGCACCGAAATACATAAAGCAAATGTTAACAGACATTGAGGAGAAATTGATAGTAATAGAGGGGACATTAACACCTCACTTGCATCAATGGATAAATCATCTAGAGTGCACATCAACAAGAAAACTGTGGCTTTGAATTGACACATTAGACTGGATGGACTAAACAGGTATGTATGTATGTGTATGTATGTATGTATGTGTATATATTCCATCTCAAACCAGCAGAATACATTCTTTTCAAGTGCACAAGGAACACTCACCTGGATAGATTACATGTTAGGCCACAAAATAAGTCTCAATAAATTGAAGACTGAAATCATATCAAGCATCTTTCCTGATAACAACAGTATGAAACTACAAATTTAAGAAAAAAAGCAGGAAAAAAAAGAAACACATGGGGGCGCCTGGTTGGCTCAGTCGTTAAGCGTCTGCCTTTAGCTCAGGGCGTGATCCCGGTGTTCTGGGATCAAGCCCCACATCAGGCTCCTCCGCTGGAAGCCTGCTTCTTCCTCTCCCACTCCCCCTGCTTGTGTTCCCTCTCTCTCTGGCTGTCTCTCTCTCTGTCAAATGAATAAATAAAATCTTAAAAAAAACAAAAAACAAAAACAAAACACATGGAGGCTAAAAAACATTCAACTAAACAATCAATGAAGGGGTCAATGAAGAAATGAAAGAAAATTAAAAAAATACATGGAGACAAATGAAAATGAAAATGTGATGGTCCAAAATCTCTGGGACACAGCAAAAAGCAGTTCTAAGAGGGAAGTTTATAGCAACACAGGCCTACTTTAAAAAGCAAAACAAATCTCAAACAATCTAACTGTACACCTAAAAGAGCTAGAAAAAAGAACAAAGCAAGTCCAAAGCCTGTAGAAAGAAGAAAATAACAGAGAGTAAATACTCAGAGATTAAAAAAACAACAGAAAAGACCATTTGAAAAGATAAAACAGATAATTGATAAAGCATTAGCCACTCATCAAGGAAAGAATACTCAAAATTATAAATGGAGAATAATGACACTACAGAAACACAAAAGATTATAAGAGGATAATACAAAAAATTATATGCCAACATATGGACAACTTAGAAGAAATGGGTAAATTCCTAGAAACATAATCTTACAAAACTGAATCAGTTATCGAAAAACTCTCAACAAACAAAAGTCCAGGACTGGCTTCACAGGTGAATTCTACCAAACATTTTAGAAAAGTTAATATCTATTTTCTCTACAAACTATTCTAAAAAATAGAAGAGGAAGGAAAACTAGCTTAGAATAACCAACTGATTTCAATACTCATTTGAGATGGGACGGCTCAATGACAAATTGACAAAAATGGAACTGAGATTCTAAGATAAATCTGGCTAAAGTAGGCTAACAGGGAGAAGCTATTAAAATGCATTGAAAAGAATTACCTGTTTATATTCATTAACACAACCGTAGCAGCAAAATCTTGTCTGCTGACCTTCAATGATCAGGACATTGTTTCCAGCACTTTTACTGGGCAAGTACTCTCCACACTGTTCACAGCAATTCATTATTAGACCATTGGCCAACCTGTACTTATTAAAGCACTGGTTACTGCACAGTTTATGTATTACATTATTAACGCTGACTTCATGGCGAATCTAAAAGAAAAGACAGAATTTATTAAATAAATGAGTCAGATTAGCACAGTAAGCAATGAGATAGTTTTTTTAAAAAACAAACAAAACAAAAAACCCAAAAAACAAAAAACAAAAAAACAACCTCTAGTAGTTTGTCAGTGGAAGAAATTCAGGGGAAAGACTAAAAAGCACATTTTGTTATTCTTTCATTTTTATCTCTGATTTCTTTGTAAAACCATTCTTTGATTTTACAGAAGAAAAGATGGAACAAAAAAACCTATAAAATCAGTAATAAGTTCTCCAGAGACACTTAAAAACTAGAAAAATGAACTGGTTTAGAAGACTCTGATATAACCATCTTAAAAGAAATGGATTGGGAATTTCTGATATTATAAACTTCACTGCCCTAGAAAATTTATGGGAGGAGCTAAAAGAATAACATTACCATATTCAGGATGGTGTCTGTATATACATAAATACGGTGGTTCATGCTTTGCTCAGTTCTGTGGTAACTGAGATAAAGTTGTGTCCTCAATTTGCAAGGCTCTGGGAAACACCAAATTCAGTCACCAAGGACTGTGTTAAGTGAAGACTGCCTGTATGAACGTTTCTTCTTTCAGCAACTGGAAAGATGGCAATACCATTTAAGAAATGTGAGGGAATCAACACACTTACACTCCACTTGTTCTACATATTCTTGTATCAGGATCGGTTGCATCCTTCACGTTCTGAACCTACACTTTTAGTTAAGAGTGGCTAATAACAAAATTCACCACAGAACTACTGCTTTGTTTAGGAGTATAACCAATTTCATGGAAATAGCTATGTACTTTCCTTAGCATGCAAATGGGTTATCTGTTCCCAAGACAGTTAGTTCTAACGTATCTTCTAACTTCATTGTGTAGATCCAGGACATGTGTATTACGTAGCTGGCAGAGCATATAATAACACTGAAAAGATAAATTAAAATTTTAACTGAAAAGTTAAAATAATAACTGAAATAAGATAAAAAATCCAGACCTCTGTTAGTTTACTACAGATTATACATCTTGATTTATTAACTCTTTTTCTAAGATTCTGGTTGTCTTCACAGGGAGGCAAAGATGTACTACAAAATTCTTGGGAGGATTCTCTTGACTCAACTTGAGGAACAGTAGTAGCCTTTTTTGTAGGTACATCTCTGAAACAAAAGGGACAGACATAATTTAAGAATACTGTATTTTAATAAAAGTCAAATATATGAACAATAAACATTTTTTGTTTTTTCATGATTTAATCCTAGGAATCAACTATATTTTTGGATCTAACCAAATCCACTTTTTTGGTTTCACTGTCAATAGTTCCTAATTAATATGGCAAGAGATGATTTGGTGGTAAAAACATTTTGCAGCAGAAGAACCTTGTCACAGGTTATTATGACTTTTTGAAAGGGTAGCAGCAACTTGGTAGAACTAAGGTAAAAGATGGGGATGGGATGAGGCAAAGACAGTGGCAGGGAGAGGATCAATTTCTGTAGATATTTCTGTATCTATATTCCATTTGCCTGCCAAGAATAAGGACACTACAAATGAATCCATAGCTCTGATACACCCTAGGATAATTCAAGCTCAAAAAACCTTAAGACACCTTTGCAACAACTGTATATCCATGAATCTATGCAGCTCACCAATTACATTTGACACACGTCTATATTGCCAGCATTTCAACTATATGAAGCCATGCTGAAAAGTATAGCTTACTTTTTACTTATTACGTTGCGTTTCTTTGGAGTGCGCTTATGGGAGAAAGAAGAAAGGCAGGTGGTAGAACAAAAGAGGTAAGCTGATCCTTTTCGTTGATAAGCTGTCTGTCCCTTCTGCAAAGGTTTTTTGCAGTGTGCACAAGTGATCTTAGCTGGTTTTGTAAGCTGCTGTTGGACTGAAGACTGGAAAATCTGTTTAGGAAGGGAGGCCACTGGTGATAAAGAATCCATCCCTGGCTGTTTTTGATTACGGGGAAATGATGCTGACTGGGAGATCCACGAATCTTAAAAACAAAACACACAAGAAAACGTCATGGAACAAATCAAAATTCACATCAGAAAAATATATTAAATTTTCATTTTGCATAAGTTTAAGAGAATAATGATGCAGCCCTATAAGCAAGTGGTTAAGCCCTGTTGCACAATTCCAGGGGAATGCTACACTTTGAATTCTTTTTATTTATTTATTTTTTTGGAGAGAGAGAATCTTAAGCAGACTCCAAGCCCAGAGAGGAGCCTGATGCGGGGGAGGGACGGGGGACACTCGATCTATTGACCCTGAGATCATGACCTGAGCCGAAATCAAGAGTTGGATGCTTAACCGATTGAGCCTCCCAAGGGGCCCTTCCACTATGTGTTCACAGTGAAGGATACTCTACTGTGCCAAAAATGTACATGGTGACCCTAGAATCAGGCAAAGCAGTAATCATCAGCAATTAAGTCAGAGACCCCAGGTTCAAAAAGCATCTCCTAGTCTTAATACATCATAAAGCAAATATGCAAATCAAAGATAACTATAGAATCTGGTATATGATCCCCATTTTCATCTTCCTCCCTAATATTTTATTATGAAAAATTTAAAGCATACAGAAGTCAAAGAATTTTACAGCAAACATTCATATGCCCAACAAATAGATTCTATACTATTTTATGATTTTTGCTTTATCACATCTACCTCTTCCCTCTAAACAACAACCCATGTATTTTGTGTATTTCAAGTAATATGTAGAATATCAGGGGATGCCTGAGTGGTCAGTCAGCTAAGCCTCCGACTCTTAATTTCAGCTTAGGTCATGATCTCAGGATTGTGGATCAAGCCCCCAGTCAGGCTCTGTGCTCAACATGGAGTCTACTTGTCCCTCTCCCTCTGTGCCTCCTGCCACTGTGCTCTTTCTAAAACAAATAAATAAAATCTTAAGAAAAAAAAAAAGAACGTCAGTATACTTTCCTCCAAAATACTTCCCCCCCAAGATTTTATTTATTTGACACAGAGAGAGAGAAAGCGTGAACACAAGCAGGGGGAGCAGCAGGCAGAAGGAAAAGCAGACTCCGTGCTGAGCAGGGGGAGCCTGATGCAGTACTCAATCCCAGGACCCTGGGATCATGACCTGAGCTGAAGGCAGACTCTTAACTGACCGACCCACGCAGCCACCTTCAAAATACTTTTTATTTGTTCATTTTAAGTAAACCCCAACATGCGACCTGAACTCATGACCCCAAGACCAAGAGCTGCATGCTCTACCAACTGAGGTAGAGCCAGGCACCCCTCCAAAACACTTTTTTTAAAAACAGATTTTATTTATTTGAGAGATAAAGAGATAGCACAAGCAGGGGGTGGGGGGTGGGGACAGAGGGAGAGGAAGAAGCAGACTCCCCACTGAGCAGTGAGCCTAACATGGGGCTCAATCCCAGGACACTGGGATCATGACCTGAGCCGAAGGCAGACGGTTAACCAACTAAGCCACCCAGACACTCCCCACTTCACTTTTTAAAGCAACACTCTATAATTCCTTCCCAGCCTTCTAAATATTATTTCATAATCTTTAATATAGGTGATGGGTTAATGCGGGAACATTCAGCTTTCCTAACTTCCATCATTTATTCTTCCATCATATATTATTGTTAGCTTCAAAAGGGTACAATATTATGTACAGGTAACAATGTTTCCCAATCTTTAACATGCATGAGATCACTTGGGAATCTTTTAAACAGAGCTTCTAGGGGTGCTTGACTGTCTCAGTTGGCAGAGCATGTGACTCTTGATCTCACACTTGTGAACTCAAGCCCCATGATGGGTGTAGAGATTTCTTAAAAATAAAATCATACACATAATATGCATTTATGTATATTGAATACATCATTCAGAATCAATAGGTCTAGGGAGGCAACGGAGGTTCTACATTTCTAACTCTTGCATTATGGTGAAGCTTTGAGGCCCCAGAGTTCTGAATTATGCTATCATTATCTTCAAACACAGCTTTTGTAGGGGGGGCCTGGGTGGTTCAGTTGGCTGAGCGTCCAACTCTTGGTAGGATCCAGCCCCAGGTCAGCCTCCGTGCTCAGCAGGAAATTTGCTTGAAGGTTCTCACCCTCTTTCCCTCCCCACGGTCAGGCACTCTCTCTCTAAAATAAATAAATAAATCTTAAAAAAAAAAACAACACCTTTTGTCGTTAGTGAGAGGTCTATTGCCCCCTCCACCTATCATAGCCCCAAAGGCCTCTCACACTATTAATACTGCCAACTATATTCCTATTTCTAAATTCCTACCTACTTCTTCTAATTTTCTTTGTCCTATTTCAAGATACCTTTATCTTTTTTTTAAAGATTTTATTTATTTTTGTGAGAGAGAGAGAGCGAGCGAGTGCGTGCACGAGTTGGGGGAGGGGCAGTGGGAGAAGCAGACTGCCCGCTGAGCAGGGAGCCTGATGCAGGACTTGATCTCAGGACACTGGGATCATGACCTGAGCCGAAGCAGCAGATGCTTAACTGACTGAGCCAACCAGGCGCCTAAGATACCTTTATCTTACAAGCAAAAATAAAACAGAACAAAAGCAATTCTTTCATTCCACAGGATGACAAGCTGGCAAATATGGAATATACTCTAGTAAAGTTTTTTATGACTTAGTGCTCAGAAGTTTCATTACTGCTAAATTTTCCTTCTTCTGAACCATTCCAAAGAAAACCAAAATCACATATTCATCTATAGAACAATAACATAGGTTGCATTCTGGGATCACTTTTCTACATGTCATCTATATGCCACACTACATTTAATAAGTAACAGAAACAAAAAATAGCAACAATTAAGATTTGTCATTACCATTAACATGGGAGAAATAAGGGCGCCTGGGTGGCTCAGTCAGTTAAGCATCTGGGCTTTGGCTCAGGTCATGATCCCCGGGTCCTGGGATTGAGTTCCACATCAGGCTCCCTGCTCAGCAGGCAGTCTGCTTCTCCTTCAGACCCCCACCCCTATGCTCTCTCTCTCTCTCAAATAAGTAAATAAAATCCTTAAAAAAAAAAAAAAAAAAAGATTCTCACCCTCTGCCCCTCCCCCCATGTGTACATTCTCTCTCTCTCTCTCTCTCAAAATACATAAATAACACTTTAAAAAAATGGGAGAAATAGGTTGAGCCGGAAGGGAAGATGGCAGAGGAGTAGGGGACCCCTTTTTCAGCCGGTCCCCTGAGTCGAGCTGGATAGGTACCAGACCAGCCTAAATAACCACGGAATCAGCCTGAGACGCAGGAAGATACATCTGGATCTCTACAAATGAACATCTCCAGTGCTGAGTATTGAGGTACGAAGAGGGGAGCTGTGAAACTGCACACAGATATCGGAAGATAAACAGAAGGGGGAGGGAGCCGCCGCGTTCGGGTGCCGGGAAGCGGCAGCCACCTGCAAGGGGGAGCGGGTGGACTCATGGAGGGCACCCGCGAGAGAGCGGACTGAGACCGGTGAGCCGGGAGCGTGCGCCACCAGGCATCTCGCGGAACACTGGAATCCCGGTGTGCTCACGGGATCCAGACTGAGACCGGGAGCTCCTGGAGCGTGCGCGGGGCGACTGGTGGGCCACCTGCAAGGGGGAACGGGCGGACTCGCGGTCGGCACCCGCGAAACAACAGACAGAGACCCTGAACCGGGTGAGCACGCCACCAGGCTTCTCACGGAACTCCGGAATCCCGGTGTGCTCACCGGGCATAGACTGAGACCGGTAGATACGGGAGCGCGCGGTGCGGCTGGCAGCTGGCGGTGTTAGAAACACAAAGGACAGAGACGCGCCGGCCCTGGAAGTGAGGGCTGGGACGCTGGGTGTGGGGCGCACATCCCGGGACGCTGCAGGGTTGAGCAGCACCAACAGTAACAGAGTTAAAGTGGCCAGAACATCAGTGGAGAACGGGCCGCAATCCCTCCGTTCTGTGACAATTCAGCCTCTGCTGCTCTGACTCTCAGAAGAGGCATAGCCGACCGCCAGGGAAAGCCGCCAGAGAACAAAAGCCTGGAAATACCGGCTCACAGCATGCCCATCCCCATCACCCCTCGCAGGGGACACGGAGACTCTACCCAAACAGGGTTGCCTGAGTATCGGCGCGGCAGGCCCCTCCCCCAGAACACAGAAGGCAGGCTGAAAAATCAAGAAGCCCACAACCCAGGGCACCTGGGTGGCGCAGTCATTGAGCGCGTCTCCGGCTTAGGGCGTGATCCCGGCGTTCCGGAAAGGAATCCCTCATCGGGCTCCTCCGCTGGGAGCCTGCTTCTTCCTCTCCCACTCCCCTGCTTCTGTTCCAGTTCTTGCTGTCTGTCTCTCTCTCTCAGATAAATAAATAAATAAAATCTTTAAAGAAGAAGCCCACATCCCTAAGATCCCTATAAAACAAGGGGCACGGCCTGGGACCCAGTCAATAATTTGGGCTCTGGACAACCCCGCAACCTCTCCTCATCAGAATGACAAGAAGGAGAAGCTCCCCCCAGCAAACAAAAGACAGTGAGTCTGTGGCCTCTGCCACAGAAATAATGGATATGGATGTAACCAAATTATCAGAAATGGAATTCAGAGTAACAATGGTCAAAATGATGAGTAGAATTGAAAAAAGTATTAACGAAAAGGTTACTGAGAATATAGAATCCCTAAGGACAGAAATGAGAGCGAATCTGACAGAAATTAAAAATTCTATGAGCCAAATGCAGGCAAAACTAGAGGCTCTGACGGCCAGGGTCACAGAAGCAGAGGAACGGGTTAGTGAATTGGAGGATGGGTTAATAGAGGAAAAAACCAAAATAGAAGCTGCTCTTAAAAAAATCCAAGCCCATGAATGTAGGTTACGGGAGATTACTGACTCAATGAAACGATCCAATGTTAGAATCATCAGCATCCCCGAGGGGGTGGAGAAAAACAGAGGTCTAGAAGAGATATTTGAACAAATTGTAGCTGAAAACTTCCCTAATCTAGCAAGGGAAACAAACATTCGTGTCCAAGAGGCAGAGAGGACCCCTCCCAAGCTCAACCATGACAAACCTATGCCACATCACGTCATAGTGCATTCCGCAAATATTAGATCCAAGGATACAGTACTGAAAGCGGCCAGGGCAAAGAAATTTCTCACGTACCAAGGCAAAGGCATCAGAATTACGTCAGACCTGTCTACACAGACCTGGAATGAGAGAAAGAGTTGGGGGGGCATATTTAAAGCTCTTTCAGAGAAAAACATGCAGCCAAGGATCCTTTATCCAGCAAGGCTGTCATTCAGAATTGATGGAGAAATAAAGACATTTCAGAATCGCCATTCACTAACCAAGTTCGTAACCACGAAACCAGCCCTACAGGAGATATTACGGGGGGTTCCAGAAAAGTAAAAAGGCCCCAAGAGTGATACAGAACAGAAAGTCACAGCCAATACAAACAAAGACTTTACTGGCAACATGGCATCATTAAAATCATATCTCTCAGTACTCAGTCTTAATGTGAATGGTTTGAACCTTCCCATAAAACGCCACAGGGTTGCAGATTGGATAAAAAGAAATGACCCATCATTTGCTGTCTACAAGAGACTCATTTCGAACCCAAAGATGCATTCAGACTGAGAGTAAGGGGATGGAGTACCATCTTTCACGCAAATGGACCTCAAAAGAAAGCTGGGGTAGCAATTCTCATATCAGATAAATTGGATTTTAAACTACAGACTATAATTAGAGACGCAGAAGGGCACTATATTATTCTTAAAGGAAGTATTCAACAAGTGCATATGACAATTATAAATATATATGCCCCCAACAGGGGAGCAGCAAGATACCCAAGCCAACTCTTAACCAGAATAAAGAGACCTATAGATAAAAATACATTAATAGTAGGGGACCTCAACACTCCCTATCAGAAATAGACAGAACACCCTGGCAAACACTAAGCAAAGAATCAAAGGCTTTGAATGCCATACTCGACGAGTTGGACCTCATAGATATATATAGAACACTACACCCCAGAACCAAAGAATACTCATTCTATTCTAATGCCCATGGAACATTCTCAAGAATAGACCATGTTCTGGGACACAAAACAGGTCTCAACCGATACCAAAAGATTGAAATTATCCCCTGCATATTCTCAGACCACAACGCTCTGAAATTGGAACTCAACCACAAGGAAAAATTTGGAAGAAACTCAAACACTTGGAGACTAAGAACCATCCTGCTCAGGAATGACTCGATAAACCAGGAAATCAAAAATCAAATTAAACGATTTATGGAGACCAATGAGAATGAAAATACAACAGTCCAAAACCTATGGGATACTGCAAAGGCAGTCCTAAGGGGGAAATACATAGCCATCCAAGCCTCACTCAAAAGAATAGAAAAATCTAAAATGCAGTTTTTATATTCTCACCTCAAGAAGCTGGAACAGCAACAGAGGGACAGGCCTAATCCACGCACGAGGAAGCAGTTGACCAAAATTAGAGCTGAAATCAATCAAGCAGAAACCAGAAGTACAGTAGAGCAGATCAACAGGACTAGAAGCTGGTTCTTTGAGAGAATCAATAGAATTGACAGACCACTGGCAACACTTATCCAAAAGAAAAGAGAAAGGACCCAGATTATTAAAATTATGAATGAAAAAGGAGAGGTCACGGTGAACACCATTGAAATTGGAAGGATAATTAGAAATTTTTATCAACAGCTTTATGCCAATAAACTAAGCAATCTGGAAGAGATGGAATCCTTCCTGGAAACCTATGAACTACCAAGATTGAAACCGGAAGAAATTGATTTCTTAAACAGGCCAATTAATTATGAAGAAATTGAGTCAGTAATAAACAACCTTCCAACTAACAAGACTCGAGGCCAGGACGGTTTTCCTGGGGAATTCTACCAAACATTCAAAGAAGAAATAATACCTATTCTCCTAAAGCTATTTCAAAAAATAGAAACAGAAGGAAAGCTACCAAACTCATTCTATGAGGCCAATATTACCTTGATCCCCAAACCAGGCAAAGACCCCCTCAAAAAGGAGAATTACAGACCGATTTCCCTAATGAATATGGACGCCAAAATCCTCAACAAGATACTTGCTAATAGAATCCAACAGTACATTAAAAGGATTATCCATCACGATCAAGTGGGATTCATACCTGGGATGCAAGCGTGGTTCAATAGTCGCAAATCAATCAGCGTGATACATCATATCAACAAGAAAAGACTCAGGAACCATATGATCCTCTCAATCCATGCCGAAAAAGCATCTGACAAAATACAGCATCCTTTCCTGATTGAAACCCTTCAGAGTGTAGGAATAGAAGGTACATTTCTCAATCTCATAAAAGCCATCTATGAAAAGCCTACTGCAAATATTATTCTCAATGGGGAAAAGCTGGAAGCCTTTCCCTTAAGATCAGGAACTCGACAAGGATGCCCACTCTCGCCACTATTATTCAACATAGTACTAGAAGTCCTTGCAACAGCAATCAGACGACAAAAAGGGATCAAAGGTATTCAAATCGGCAAAGAAGAAGTCAAACTGTCTCTCTTCGCAGACGACATGATACTCTATATGGAAAACCCAAAAGAAGCCACTCCCAAACTATTCGAAGTTATAGAGCAATTCAGTAACGTGGCAGGATACAAAATAAATGCTCAGAAATCAGTTGCATTTCTGTACACGAATAACGAGACTGAAGAAAGAGAAATTAGGGAATCCATCCCATTTACAATAGCACCAAAAACCATATGTTACCTTGGAATTAACTTAACCAGAGACGTAAAGGACCTATATTCTAGAAACTATAAATCACTCTTGAAAGACATTGAGGAAGACATAAAAAGATGGAAAGATATTCCATGCTCATGGATCGGAAGAATTAACATAGTTAAAATGTCCATGCTACTCAAAGCAATCTACACTTTCAATGCTATCCCGATCAAAAAGCCGAGGACATTTTTCAAAGAACTGGAACAAATAGTCCTTAAATTTGTATGGAAACAGAAAAGGCCCCGAATCTCCAAGGAACTGTTGAAAAGGAAAAACCAAGCTGGGGGCATCACAATGCCGGATTTCGAGCTGTACTACAAAGTGATCACAAAGACAGCATGGTACTGGCACAAAAACAGACACATAGACCAATGAAACAGAATAGAGAGCCCAGAAAGGGACCCTCGGCTCCCTGGGCAACTAATATTTGATAAAGCAGGAAAAAACATCCAGTGGGAGAAAGTCTCTTCAATAAATGGTGCTGGGAAAATTGGACAGCTACATGCAAAAGAATGAAACTTGACCACTCTCTCACACCATACACAAAAATAAACTCCAAATGGATGAAAGACCTCGATGTGAGACAGGAATCCATAAGAATTCTAGAGCAGAACATAGGCAGCAACCTCTACGACATCAGCCAAAGCAACCTTTTTCATGACACATCCCCAAAGGCAAGAGAAACAAAAGATAAAATGAATTTATGGGACTTCATCAAGATTAAAAGTTTCTGCACAGCCAAGGAAACAGTCAGAAAAACTAAGAGGTAGCCCATAGAATGGGAGAATATATTTGCAAATGACACTACAGATAAAGGACTGGTATCCAAGATCTACAAAGAACTTCTCAAACTCAGTACACGAGAAACAAACAAATCAAAAAATGGGCAGAAGATATGAACAGACACTTTTCCAAGGAAGACATACAAATGGCTAACAGACACATGAAAAAATGTTCAAAATCATTAGTCATCTAGGAAATTCAAATCAAAACCACACTGAGATACCACCTTACGCCAGTTAGAATGGCAAAAATAGACAAGGCAAGAAACAACAATTGTTGGAGAGGATGTGGAGAAAGGGGATCCCTCCTACATTGTTGGTGGGAATGCAAGTTGGTACAGCCACTCTGGAAAACAGTGTGGAGGTCCCTTAAAAAGTTAAAAATTGAGCTACCCTATGATCCAGCCATTGCACTACTGGGTGTTTACCCCAAAGATACAGACGTAGTAAAGAGAAGGGCCATATGCACCCCAATGTTCATAGCAGCAATGTCCACAATAGCTAAATCGTGGAAGGAGCCGAGATGCCCTGCAACAGATGACTGGATTAAGAAGTTGTGGTCCATATATACAATGGAATATTACTCAGCAATCAGAAAGAATGAGTTCTCAACATTTGCTACAACATGGACGGCACTGGAGGAGATAATGCTTAGTGAAATAAGTCAAGCAGAGAAAGACAACTATCATATGATTTCTCTCATCTATGGAACATAAGAACTAGAATGATCAGTAGGGGAAGAAAGGGATAAAGAAAGGGGGGGTGATCAGAAGGGGGAATGAAACATGAGAGACTATGGACTATGAGAAACAAACTGAGGGCTACAGAGGGGAGGGGGGTGGGGGAATGGGATAGACCGGTGATGGGTAGTAAGGAGGGCACATATTGCATGGTGCACTGGGTGTTACACACAACTAATGAATCATCGAGCCTTACATCGAAAACCGGGGATGTACTGTATGGTGACTAACATAATATAATAAAAAATCATTATTAATAAAAAAAAAAAAAAAAAAGAAGTTGTGGTCCATATATACAATGGAATATTACTCAGCTATCAGAAAGAACGAGTTCTCAACATTTGCTACAGCATGGATGGCACTGGAGGAGATAATGCTAAGTGAAATAAGTCAAGCAGAGAAAGACAACTATCATATGATTTCTCCCATCTATGGAACATAAGAACTAGGATGATCAGTAGGGAAAGAAAGGGGGGGTAATCAGAAGGGGGAATGAAACATGAGAGACTATGGACTATGAGAAACAAACTGAGGGCCTCAGAGGGGAGGGGGGTGGTGGAATGGGATAGGCCGATGATGGGTAGTAAGGAGGGCACGTATTGCATGGTGCGCTGGGTGTTATACACAACTAATGAATCATCAAGCCTTACATCGGAAACCAGGGATGTACTGTATGGTGACTAACATAATAAAAAATCATTATAAAATAAATAAATAAAAAAAAAAGAACCAAAAAAAAAAAATGGGAGAAATAGAAACAAAAAATACTGGGCTTTTAAACTCTGTGGACTTATCCATAAAAGTATTTATATATAACTTTGGAATTTATATGTATTTATATATAATTATAGAATGTGAGACATCAACTATATATGCTTAAGACAATAATTAGATTCAGAAATTTTTTTTTTTTTTTAAGATTTTATTTTTAAGTATCTATACCTAATATGGGGTTTGAACTCACAACCCTGAGATTAAGAGTGACATGCTCTTCCAACTGAGCCAGCCAGGTGCCCCAAGATTCTGAATTTTTTTTTTCACGTTAGCTTTGGTGCATACATAAATAAAACAAATGTTTCCTTTGTTAATAGCACAACCATTTTATTTCTTCAATTTCAAATTTTCTTCTTTCATCAAATTTTTATTTCATTTTATTTTCGGTATTTGTGTCTCCAGAATAAACTTAACCTTTTAATTGAATTCTTCCATATCCTATCCCAAGAATGTTTTAGGGGAGGAGGGGCCTAGTACGTTATTTAGTCCAAATCCCGATTATATGCAAGGAAAATTAAGACCTAGAAGTTACATGATTTATCCAAAGCTTAATAAATACTAGATACACTACTGACTTTTAGATGTTCTTCAATTGTTCTCGAGTCTAAATTTGCCTGCCTAAAAACTATCTTAGCATTTCTTTAGTGTTGGTCTGCTAGTGAAGTTCTTTTGGTGTCTTATTTTTTTGGGGGTTTGTTAAAGAATAACATGTATGCATAAAGTTTATAAATCTTTAACTGTGGAGCTCAATTAAATTTTTTAAAGTCTTTATTTTTTTATTTTAGAGAGAGGGAGAGAGACTTCAAGAGACAGGAGAAAATGGAGAGAATCTGAAGCAGGCTCCACACCCAGTGCAGAGCCTGATGGTGGGGGACTTGATCTCCTAACGCTGAGATGGTGACCTGAGCCGAAATCAAGAGTTGGATGCTCAACTGACTGAGCCACCCAGGCATGCTGCTCAATTACAATTTTTTTTTATAATGAATATATTTGCATGACCACCACATAAACAAGCAGAAAAAGTCCAATAACCCAGAAGCCTTGTCTTTTCTCACTCAATAATTTCCTTCCTTTCCTGTAAGTCATCCCTATTCTGACTTCAAAGATAAATTTTCTCTTATTTTGAAATTCACATACATAAAATCATACAGTATTGTACAATTTTGTGGCTGATTCCCTTAACTCAACATCTTGTCTGTAAGGTTCATTCACATTACATGCAGTAGTATTCCATTGTGTGGCTAGAACTATTTACCCATCCTACTGTTGGACATTTGGATTATTACAAATGTTGACTATGATTTCCATACATTTTTTTTAAAAGATTTTATTTATTTATTTGACAGAGAGAGACAGCCAGCGAGAGAGGGAACACAGCAGGGGAGCGGGAGAGGAAGAAGCAGGCTCCCAGCGGGGGAGCCCAATGTGGGGCCTGATCCCCGAACGCCGGGATCACACCCTGAGCCGAAGGCAGACGCTTAACGACTGCGCTACACAGGTGCCCCCGTACATGTCTTTTAATAGTTTCTTAAGGTATTTATCCTGCATGGGGTTTGTAAATGTTCTTGAATTTGTAGGTTAATGTTTTTTCTCCATTTTAGAATATCCTCAATTGGACCTCTTCTCATTTCTCTCCTCCTCCCTCTGGGACATTAAATACATGTGCTTTTTGTCAACTGTCATAGGTATATCTTACATTCTTTTCTGGTTTTCCACCCTCGTGACTTTCTCTGATTCAATCTGGATTTTTTCTTATTTCTTCCAGTTCACTTATATTTCAGCTATGCCCAACCTGCAGTTAAAATGTATAGTTCCTTAAAATTTGCATCTGATAATCCTATTATCTGGATCCCTTATAGGCTCACTTCTATTGTCTGTTTTCCTCTTGATTTTCTGATAGGGCCTTGTCTCCTCAAAGGGCCTTGTCTCCTCATGTTCCTGATTGTTTTTTATTGTGTCTACATGAAAAACTGAAAAAAAATTAAGGCTCTGGATTATATCAGCATCCCAAGCCAGAAGAGTTGTGGGTTTTTTTTTGGGGGGGGGGTTGTTTTTTCTACCTGTATCCCTCTTTGTGGACCCCTGTGAATCTGTTGAAAGTTCTTACAGCTTTTCTCTGTGTTTTTTTCTAGAACTGCAGACCCGTAAGAGAAAAGCAGCTTCAAACAACAGATCACTTCTCTGAGGCTCCTTCTCTTAGATCTTAGGACCTTCATTTTTCCCACTATATTTATAGCTCTGTGATGCTTTCAATGCATATTTTATATATTTTGCCCCTCCTCCCCAATTACTTTCTGCAAGAGGGACTGGAATTACCTAGTCTTTTATTATCAGAAACAGAACTCCCTAGAATCAGAATAATAGCCAGAAATGACCATAATGCAAGAAAAATAAAACAAATGGAAGAGCGACTTCTACATAAAGGTGTTTTCTGTGATGAGTTTTCTGCTGTTTTATATAAAGATATGTGATGAGTAGAAAGAACTTTTGCTGAAAAGGTCAACACTAGAAGTTAACAAGAGGATTAAATGACTCAAAGGTCCATTCTAATGGACATAATCCTATTTTTGTAAGATGATATGCAAAGTTTTATGTGTGTTTTATGCAGAGCCATAATTCTGTATGATGAAATTTGAATCTATAAGCCCTATTATTTATTTGTAACTCAACTCCAGAAATCTTCACCTTGTTCTTTTTTCTTTCTTTTTCTTTTTTTTTTTTTCTGTTTTGGAAATCCTTCTATTTATAGAAGTAGAAAGCACATAGAGCTAAAGTAAGACACTCTGACTCTAAGTAACAATAATAATAATATAACTGTTCTTCTGTAATAATATACATGTTCTTCTGTAAGTCCAGTAGAATTTAGTTTTACTAATGTTAACAAGCAAAAACAAAACCTAGAGCCAATACTAAACTTAGACAACTTTTACTATGCTACATTGAAGTTAAAGAGAAAAATAGCAACAATGACAGCCTGTCCTTCTGACAGTTTACTTAACATTTAAGAACGCTTCAAACATATCTTCAACATCACTTTTCACCTGACAACTTGGTAAACATTCTTTTTAGAATTCCATACTAAGTGTTCTTATTTAAAGGATATAGTTCTGTAACTTTTGTCCCCAAAAATAGAATTTTAGAGAACTCAGGAATGCTGTAAATTCATGCATACTTCATAAATAGAAATTTGTTGCCATGTGCTAAACAAGATACTTTAAACGTATGTAGTCAAGAACATCTCCATTTAAATGAATGACTGTCAAGTGAACTATTCTGTGTTTTTGTTACATTTTAAAATCATTGATGCTTCGCATTATGAGAAAATACAGAAATGTAAAATACACTTCTGAATTAATGAGATAAAGAGCTAAAAGGCAAGAATAGTTGAAACTACTTCCAAATAACATTCTCAAGTTTCAATTATGTCCACAATTTGAGTGAATGAGTGGAATGATAGTATAGCATCCAACTACAGCAAGCTTTTTTATGGTATCAGTCTATGCTGTGTGTGTGTGTTTAAAGTAGGCTCCAGCCCAGTGCAGGGCTTGAACTCATGACCCTGAGATTAAGACCTGAGCTGAGATCAAGTCAGATGCCCAAGTGACTGAGCCACCGAGGTGCCCCCTCCATGCTATGCTTTACATTGAAAAGCATCTTTGGGGCGCCTAGGTGGCTCAGTCTGTTAAGCCTCTGCCTTCGGCTCAGGTCATGATCCCAGCGTTCTGAGATTGAGCCCCACGTCAGGTTCTCTGCTCAGTGGGAGCCCGCTTGTCCCCCTCTCCCTCCTGCTTCCCCTGCTTGTACTCCCTCTCTGTCAAATAAATAAATAAAATCTTAAAAAAAAAAAAAAAGGAAGAAAAGAAAAGCATCTTATTTATACACATTTGCCAATAAATACACAACTTCATCAACTATTCCAGAAGGTGAAAAATGGTCAAGGCAAACATTAGAGAAATACATGGCAAGGTTTCGGTTTTTAACTCAAGAGTTTGTGTGTATGTAAGATGGAATTCATGCTTACACAAACAGACATCTAATATTTAATAAAGAATTATAAAACAAAAATAGGTAAAAGAGTAAAAGAAATAAACAGATCCAAAAGGACAATTTTCTTTTCATTCCTTTTTTTTTTTTTTTTTTTAAAGATTTTATTTGCCAGAGAGAGAGAAAGTGAGAGAGCGGCAGGCAGAGGAAGAAGCAGGCTCCTCGCTGAGCAAGGAGACCGATGTGGGACTCGATCCCAGGACCCTGGGATCATGATCCAAGCTGAAGACGGACATTCAAAACCGACTGAGCCACCCAGGTATCCCCAAAAGGACAATTTTCAATGGACTTTATTTCAAGTCTTCAACTGCTTTTAAGTTTAATACATTCTTTGTTACAGAGATCACAAGTTTTCATGAAATGGTTTCTCAGATTTAATTCTTATTCAAAAAACAAAAGATGTACATAATAATAAATGGATGACAAACATGAACAAAAAGTTTGCAAATATGTTTTTAAAAATTCAGTGATGTGTAATAAATTAAATTAAGATGACACCACCTTTCAATGATCAGTTTAGCAAACATTAAATAACACTTCTATCCCCAAACATACAATACAGAAAAATTTATGCTGTAAGGAAAGTAATACAATTTTTTGGTGGGGGCAATTTTGAACTGACCATCAAAAGTTTTAAATATATGTTGACACTTCAGGGTGCCTGGGTGGCTCAGTTGGTTGGGCCCCCCACTCTTGGTTTCGGTTCAGGTCATGATCTTGGGGTTGTGGGATCAAGCCCCAAGTCCAGCTCTGCACTCAGCGCAAAGTCTGCTTGGGATTCTCTCTTCTCCCTTTCCCTCTTCCTTTCTTCCTCCTTACATGTGCCTGCACATGTGTGCTCTAAAATACATACATAAAATCTTAAAAAAAAATATGCTGACACTGTTTTTTTTTTTAACATGTTGCCACTTGGACCTAGCAATTCCACCTACAGAAACTTTTCTCAAGAAAATAAGAAAAGTGTGCCACCGCAAGGGATATTCATGAAAAACCTCTTTACAATCGCAAAGACTAGAAACTTCAAATAACAAACCATTAAATGATTATATAAACATAAAAAAGGTAATTGTATTTGACAACAGCTAATAATGATGAAATGTCAAATGCTCCCCTACCCTTAACTCCAGGTCAAAAACAAGGCAAGCCTTTATATTTATACTCTTACCATTTCTATTTAACAATGTATTAGAAAAAGAAATAAACAGGGATGTGTGAGGCCAAACTATTTCCCTGATAACACTAAGATTATTTGCATTTTTCACTGTATTGGCATTTACAGTAATGGTGCAAAAGCAGTGATGGGTAAAATGGCTGGCAGTAGAACCGAATTTTATTTCTTCACTATCACACACTTGCAGAAAAGAAAAAGTGTCACCTGCACTTATGGTTGTTATACCAACACCAACTGGTGAATACAATTCTGACACTATCTTGGAATTAGCATCAGACCCCACAGGTTTAAAAGGCATAAACCCCAACAAGATTGCCAGTCACTTCAGATGCCACCCATACTTTTGGAAAACGAGCTATAAATCTGGGAGTTGCCTAAAGACCCTCTCAGGTTTAATAATTTGCTATAATGACTCACAGAACTTAGGAGAGCTCTATACTTACACTCACAGTTTTAATATTAAAGATTCAAATCACGACCAACCAAAAGAAGAGACAAAGAAGGGTAAGGTCTAGAAGGCCCCAAATGCAGAGCTTCTGTACCTACTCTCTATGGAATCAGGTAGCGTTACCTCCCTGGCACATTGATGAGTACACCACTGAGGAGGCTGCACTGAGCTTCGGTGTCTACAGAGCTTTTATTGGCGCCTCATTCCATGTGACTGAAATCAATCTCTAGCCTCCCTCTCCTCCCTTAAGATTGGACTGGCTAAAACACCCAACACTCTATAATCACATGGTTGGTCTTTCTCATCACCCTCCTTCAGCCTCAGTCATCTCATCTAAGTCTTAGCCCAAATTCAACTGTGATCCAAAGGGCTCATAAATAGAAAACACAATCCCAATACTCAGGAAAGTCCAAGGATTTAGTCTTCCTCCTAAGAACTAAGGACAAAGGCCAGTAAAATTACATATTATACAATAGATGTCCATTATGAAATAGTAAAAATTATTAATTTTACTAAATTTAAACCTCTGACTGCATCTTAATATTCTGTGTGATGAAGAGAGAAACATGCGTAAGCAGGGAAGCACACATAAACTACCTGTTTCACACCAAAGTACAATGGTTGTCTGAAAGAAAAGTGGAAAAGTGCTTGTAAAATAGTTACATTGCAAGCTGAACTACACTTTTTCATGAAATACCATTTTTACTTGAAAGAATAACTGACAAACTGGTTATTGACATTTTCTGGAAAATAAACCAAGAAAAATTCACTTCAAGAAAAACGACAGTATTTGTTGCTGAGAAAATCTGAGCTTTCAAGTGAAAATTAGCATCTTTGAAAACTGTATCCACTACCACTGTCAGCTTGACAGCTTTCTAAAGTGTCAACATTTAAAATAAAGTGTCAACATTCAGAAGTTCAGTGAATCAATATTTTCCAAATACATGTATTTTTTAATTGACTAAAGCACAATGTTACCAAATCATACAAAGGTAAAAGATTCATTCACAGATCAATGACTCTTAATGTAACAAAGTATGAAAACTACACTAGATGGTTTCATATTCCACGCTGTTAAGACATTTTAAGAAACTGCCACTTGTCAAGTTTTGGTGCTGTGACAAAAAACCCCACAACTATCCACAATTATCTAAAATAGTGCTCTCTTCTACAACCAAATGGCTACGTGAGGGCAGATTTTCGCTTTACACTTAAAACGAGATATTGAGAACAGATTCAATATAGAAATAGATGTGAGAAGATACCATATACCTTGCAGTCTTCTATTACATCAGACTTTAAAGAGATTTGCAGAAATGTAAAACAATGTTCACTAAATTTTGAAAATAATTTTCATTAAAAATGGTATTTTTTCATATAATACATGATAATTGTTAAATACACACTTTAAAAAACTTCTTAAGCTTTAATTTCTAACATGATAATTAATGAATGTAAATAAAAACAACTTTGGGGTTCTCAGTTATTTTTAAGAGTGAAACTGAGGCTAAATGCTTGAGAACTGTCCTACAGAAATAATGAACAATGTAAACAAAGAAATTTAGTGTAGAGTTTCAACAGTAAAAAATGGGAAACCATAGGGGCACCTAGGTGGCTCAGTTGCTTGGGCATCTGCCTTTGGCTCAGGTCAATATCTCAGGGTCCTGGGATTGAGACCCCATCAGGCTCTCTGCTTCAAGAGTCTGCTTCTCCCTCTCCCTCTGCCTTGCTCACGCCCTCTCTGGAATGAATAAAATCTTTAAAAAAAAGGGAAACCATACAAATGCTTAAAAAAAAAAAAAGTAGTAAAGGAATGGGTATCTCAAACAAAAATACCGTATAGACACAGAAACGTCTATTTTTTGAAGATCTATTTTTCTATTTTATGGGTGCCTGGGTGGCTCAGTCCATTAAGCATCTACCTTCAGTTCAGGTCGTGATCCCAGGACCAGATCAAGCCCCGCGTCGGGCTCCATGCTTGGCTGGGAGCCTGCTTCTCCCTCTACTCCTCCCCCCTGCTCATGCTCACTTGCTTGTGCTCTTTCTCTTAGATAAATAAAATCTTAAAAAAAAAAAAGATTTATTTTTCTATTTTAGAGAGAGTGTGCGCATGTGCTAGCATGAGTGGGAGGGACAGAGGGAGAGAGAATCCCAAGCAGACTCTGAGCGGATTGTGGATCCTGAAGCAGGGCCTGATATAACAGCCCTGAAATCATCACCTGAGCTGGCCCTGAGATCATGACCTAAGCAGAAACCAAGAGTCCGATGCCTAATCAACTGTGCCACCCAGGCGTCCCACAGTAACTTCTACTTCTAAAATGACATATTAAAATTTAGATTAAGTAAACCAACAAAACACTATATATAATATGTTCTAAATTATATTTTTTAAAACTACAGAGTCAAGAACTGAATTTAAGCAAACCAATCAAAATTTTAACAGAAGTCCCTGCTAGTTAGTGGGATATAGTGACAAATATTTTCTTGTTTCTAATCATGATTTCTTACAAATGTTCTCTAATAATCAGGCAGTATTCTCGTAACCAGAGAAAAAGATTAATTTAAAAAAAGGAAAGAAAAGATATTCTAGCATTCCATTAAAGCAGTAAATGAGGTTCTTAGCTTTACTTTTCTTTTTTTTTTTTTTTAAGATTTTATTTATTTATTTGACAGAGAGAGCCAGCAAGAGAGTGAACACAAGCAGGGGGAGTGGGAGAGGAAGAAGCAGGCTCCCAGTGGAGGAGCCTGATGTGGGGCTCGATCCCAGAACACCGGGATCACGCCCTGAGCCGAAGGCAGACGCTTAACGACTGAGCCACCCAGGCGCCCCAGCTTTAGTTACTTTTTAGTCCTTTCCCAAAATTCTACGTTGGTCAACAGCTTAAAAAGCACTAAAACGGCCAAAAAACAGTACCAAAACAAATTTTAAAACTCTCAAACCCCCACACTAAATCAAGATAAAGCTACCAAAAACATATGTTAACTTTTAAATAGCTTTCACTGTATTTTAATTTTAGCAGAACAAGACTGTCCGTATAAGTTTTAAAAATATAGGGCTCGGACTTAAAGGCAAGAAAGTTTCCCAACTTTTAAAATAAAGCAATTAATAAAATGCTGATTTAAAAACAAAAATCAGAGATAATTAAGTCCAAAAATAAACACCTCACATACAAAAATTGCAATTTCAAGTTATGTAATTACAAATTAAATAAATTTCAATTATTACATATTACTTTATTTCTTCAATTCACTGTCCACTTTTTTTATGCTATGACTTTTACATTAAAATAAAGATACTAGTTAACAGGGTGGTAGTAGGGACATACGGAGGTCTTCAATTAAAACACTTCAGATGTATATCACACTGGGTAAAATAGATTTAATTTCTGAAAAATCAGGGACCAAGTAGACTGCAAGTAAAATATTCTATCTTAATATGGAAGTCAAGAGAAATAAAGTATTTCATATATAGAAGGTAAATAAAATCACTTACTGCTTACCGGGACTATGATGAGTTGCATATCCTTCATTCTGAAATTCATCTCCTGCCACATTCATTCTACCAGGATTAAAAGGTCCTACTGCAGTCTTGGTCTGTGAAGTTAAAGATGGGGTGTATGTTTGTATATTAACACCAAAATTACTTGACTGAAGTCCTTTAGCGACATCTCCCAAGTTGGTATTCTATAGTGATGTTATATGTGTAATCATTAAGTTCATATCTCGCCCAGCATTGACAGAGCTTATACCTGTTTCTAAGGTTGTAACATTAGTAATAGGAATTTCAGAGTCGATTCTGTAGTGATAACATTACCCATTCCTGCATTTACCTTACTTCTTGAAAGACTGGAAATGGAGAAATCCAAATCTTTGGTTCTATTTTTAGTTCCAGGAAGTCCCCATTCAATAAAATTGGAAGAATTTTTCTTTTCCCCTCCATTTGTTTCTATGTCCTCTTCATCATCGATAACAATTGTCTCACTTACATTTCCCTTCTGAGAAGCCAAATCTCTTGAGGAAGGAAGAATTATGGAAAAATTTCCTTGTTGCCTTTCATTTCTTGATGAAGCAAATATAAAATTTCTTTGATCAGCTATTGCTGGAGTAGAAGTTGAAGGAGGTTGTATAGATTCAATAAATACAACATCATCATCATCTTCCACTGATGAATTTCTACATCTGTTACCTAAAGGACTAGCTGGGTCACCAAATGAATTTCCTGTATCCATGATACTAGCTGCCATGGCTTTATGCTCTAATAAAACAGGAGTCTGTTCAGTCAAGTCTAATCCTCTCACTGAAAATTTATCCATGCCAAAGAACCTGTAGGAGACAGAGAATAGTTAAAAAAAAAAAAAAAAAAAAAAAAAAAAAAAAGTCCTAGTATGATTATTGAGTTTTATTGCAATGAAATAGCACAAATGAAATTTTAAATTCTCTTGATTTTTATATAACTTTTAGGGAAAAAATTATTACTCATTTTATTTTTTCTCTCCCATTCACCATTTAATGCTTACCTCAGAATGTGATGGAAATTAATCATCCAATTTGTGGTAGTCCTTAAAAAATTTACTCATAGTACTCAATTTAACCTACTCAACCTTTACAATGAAAAAAAAAAAAGCCTTCCCTTGAAATAGGAAATAGTAACAAGAATTCTATCAAATACCATTAACCCTGGGTCCAAATATAATTACTATACTATACTTTTATATACTAAAATAACTATGATATCGTCTAATCCTTATTTCGCTAGTGTATTTTGTCACTGATTTTCAAATTCTCTGCTTCTGACATACTGTTATTAAATCTTTCTGAATCTTTCTTGTTTTTGTCCAGGAATTGCCAGATATTATGCTATGGATGTTTTACGTAAAATTCTGAAAACAGCCCCATAACGTAGGCATAATTTGATTCACTTTACACATCAGGAAAGAGAAGCCAACTAAATTGTTCTGGGTAAGACTAAATAGGACTTAAACTCCAAACTCTAATTCTAGGCCCTAAATTCTTAGCATTAGTTATATTCAACAAATACTTTTGTAAACCTACTATGCACTAGGATATGACAAAGGAAAGGATCCAGCAGAGAGACACAGCTGAAGAATCTGGAAAAGTAAATTAATTAGGGCGCCTGGGTGGCTCAGTTAGTTAAGTGTCTGCCTGCCTTTGGCTAGGGTCATGATCCGGATAGAGCTCCATGTAGGCTCTCAGCTCACCTGGGAGCCTTCTCCCTCTCCCTCTCCCTCTGCCTGCCACTCCCCCTCCTTGTCATCTCTCTCTCTGTCAAATTAATAAATAAACTTCTTTTTTTTAAAGATTTTATTTATTTGACAGAGAGAGCAACAGCCAGCTAGAGAGGGAACACAAGCAGGGGGAGTGGGAGAGGAATAAGCAGGCTTCCCAGCAGAGCAGGGAGCCTGATGCGGGGCTCGATCCCAGGACCTTGGGATCACGCCCTGAGCCAAAGGCAGACACTTAACGACTGAGCCACCCAGGCGCCCCATAAATAAAAAAATCTTAAAAAAAAAAAAAAAGTAAGTTAATTGATGAAGCAAGGCTCTTAAAAGTAGATGAGAGAAAATGAGGGTATGTACACAGGTGATAATGAAAGTGATCATGAGTGAAAAATCACCTCTATCTCAAAGGCAAGAGGGGGAAAAGGTAAGTATAAATGGAATGTACGTAAGTATGTAAAAATGATAGATGAAAAGCTGAGGTAAGTTTATATATGCTGGCCTCAATTTTCTTAGAAACCCAAGAGTGAAGAAGGTGGGAACTACATGGGTGTTGAATTATTAAAACTCACTTCATATGGAAGTCATCACTCCATTTTAAACTCATACTGAAATATACTGGTATCATTTCTACTCTAAAATTTTCCCAACTAATTTTAATTGATAATAGTTATACAACAGATAACACATATTCTTAATAGGTGTTATGTCATTTGATATTAATGCAGTTAATGCTTATAAAAGTGAAGTAGAAACTACTTTTTCCCATTTTACCCATTAGGAAACTAAGACTCAGAAGGTAAGTAATCTGCATAGTCTGCTCAAGTGTCCACTGTTGGAAAGGATAGAATCAGAATTCAAATCTAAGAAATCCGTCTCTAGAATTGATTTCATAGCCACTGTATTACTGGCATTTAATGTATAAAACAATTTTTGGAAGTTACTTATCTTTTATTAAGATGAACTTATTAAAATAAAATCAACATTCAATGTCCATTTCAAAGAAAAAAAAATACCATATCTAAGGGACCACTTTAAAAGGGTTATAAAAAAAACACAAAAATTGGGATCATGGTTACCACACATCCAATAAGCTTATTCTGTGGCTGATTTTCAAAGGAAAGAGGCAATAATTTAGCCTAAACGGAGCTATGAAATATAAGAGCTGTTATACATGAACTCTTAGGCCTTTCTATATTTGAATAAACCTACAACAGAAAAGAACAATTTCTGGAAAAGAGCTATAACTGACTCCAGTATCCTCTGGTGGCTGCTAGGACGTTATCTTAACAGTCTCAAAGAAAATAACAGCATTCTTTATGCTCCACTCATTGCAGTCATCTATCTCTGAGAAAAGATTTAAGTATTCACCTATTTTCAAGTCACAGATTATAAAAAAGTTAAACCACTACTGAAAGCCTATAATTTAAATTCTTATAATTTATATTTAATTAAATTTAACCAAACACTTATATTTCAGAAACAGAAGACCACAGAAAAGTTTTGACTACTTCTACAATATTATCCAAAAACAGAGAAGTAGTTATGGTTTAGTGAATTAGTTGTGTGGCACTGAGCAAATTACTTCACCTCATTTTTAGTCTTCTAAACTACAAACTGTAGGGACGCCTGGGTGGCTCAGTCAGTAAAGTGTCTGGTAAAGTGTCTGCCTTTGGCAGGTCATGATCTGGGACAGATCCTGTGTCATGCTCCCTGCTCAGTGGGGAACCTGCTTCTCCCTCAGCCTGCCACTCCCCCTTATTCCTGCTCCCTCCCTCCCTCCCTCTTTCTCTCACAAATAAATAAGTAAATCTTTAAAAAAAAAAAACAACTATAAACTGTAAATGAGGATAATATACCATTCCAAGGTTTTTTATTGAGATAACTGAACATGCAAGTCCCTAGTGTCTGTTTGGACCATATTAAAAAAAGCAAAAGATGGTAAATCCCTCTCCCATGAGAAGGTATTCAGGCAGATACTTTGCCTACATCCTAGGATTTCAATGAGTGTCTTATTAATCTTAAACATTTAGCAAATCTTCTTTGGTATCTTATTCATCTACAAATTATACACAATGCTTGATTAGTTTCATTTGGATACAATGAAAGTTAACATAATCTCAAGTAAGGTGAAATCAAAGGAAAATCTGCACAGAGAAATTTGATAAAACGTTATACTACCATACAAAGCAGAGGCTGAAACCCATGCAAGACTCTTAAATGCAAACTATCTCTACATAGTTGGTAACAACCCTGCAAAGTTATCATGGTATTTAATTAGGAGTAAGGATAAGAGTTATCATTAAAACAAAGACATAAATAAGAGTGTTTTGGGGGTGACTGAGTGGCTCAGTACATTAAGCATCTGATTTTTGGCTTGGATCATGATCTTGGGGTCCTGGGAATGGGCTCCTTATCAGGCTCCACCCTTACTCTGCTTGTCCCTCTCCCTCTGCCCCTCTCCCCTAGACATGCTCTCTCTCTCTCTGATAAATAAAAATCTTTAAATAAATAACTAGTGTTTTGCCTGTTTGTACTTACTTTTAGCAACATCTCAGTTTTTATTTCCTGAAGGCTGATATATTTACTTTTTTAAAAAACTGTCGCAAAATAGGGGTGCCCGAGTACCTCGGTCGGTAAGTGCTTTTTTTTTTTCCCCTGAAGATTTCATTCATCCATTTGAGAGAGAGAGAGAGAGAACAGAGGGAGAGTGAGAGGGAGAAGCAGACTCCCTGCTGAGCAGAGAGCTCGATGTGGGGCTCAATCCCAGGACCCTGAATCACAACCTGAGCCAAAGGCAGACGCTTAACCCACTGAGCCACCCAGGTACCCCAAGTGCTGACTCTTGACTGCAGCTCAGGTCTTGATCTCAGGGTCATGGGTTCAAGCTCCATACTGGGCTCCACGCTGGATGTGGACCCTACTTAAAAAAAAATGTGGCAAAATATATATAACATAAAACTTGCCATTTTAACCATTTTTAAATGTACATTCAGTGTCAGTTTTTTAAATTTTTTAGAAAAGATTTCATTTATTTATTTGAGAGAGCAAGCGGCAGAAGGAGAGGGAGAAGCAGACTTCCCACTGAGCAGGGCTCGATCTCAGGTCCTGGGCCAAAGGCAGATATTTAACCGACTGAGTCACCCAGGCACCCCAGAATGTGCTTTTTAAAAGCTGCAAAAGTTTCTGGCTAAATTCCTAATTTATTAGTTGAATAATTTAATAGCCATTCAATATTCAATTATGTTTACACACACAATTACACAGAATTTACATGGTAAAAAGAATCTGTTAGACTTTTAAAAGATTTATTATTTGAGAGACAGCACGCACATGCCACGTGCACAGAGCCACTGAGGGAAAGAGGGAGAGAGAGAATCTCAAGCAGACTCCTCACAGAGTGCTGAGCCCAAGTTGCAGGGAGGGGGAGCCTGACCTTAAGACACTGAGATCATGACCTGAGCCCAAACCAAGAGTCAGATGCTCAACCAACTGAGCCACCCAGGCACCCCAAGAACCTGTTAAAAAAAAAAAAAAGTAGCTCAAATAGAATGTTGAGATATTAATATGACAAAATTAGCACATGATGAGGAAATTAAACTAACTTGCTTTATGAACCTCCAAAAATTAAAATCACCAGGAAAGTACTTAAAAATATTTAATTATTGAGGTACCTGGCTAGCTCAGTTGTTAGAATATGTGACTTGATCTCAGGTTCTGAGTTTGAGCCCCACGATGGGCACAGATTACTTAAAGATAAAAACTTAAAAAAGAAAAAATCACACCATAAAAAAATTTATTGTTTCAAAGGTTCATTTTTTGGCCACCTGTAAATGTAAGCTCTATAAAAGATAATCAAGAGGTAGGCTACAAAAACCGTTGTTTATCACTAATTAGTCCTAAAACATGTCCTGTTGCATCTCTGCGGACTTATACTGCTACAGACAGGTCTTTCTTACCATAAAAAATATTTATATATTTACATAAAAATAATCTCAACTCAAAAGCCAACTTCATGTTTAGTGAGTATCTGCTACAAGCTTCCCATTTAAAATCAGAAATAGGGGCGCCTGGGTGGCACAGAGGTTAAGCGTCTGCCTACGGCTCAGGGCGTGATCTCAGCATTGTGGGATCGAGCCCCACATCAGGCTCCTCCACTATGAGCCTGCTTCTTCCTCTCCCACTCCCCCTGCTTGTGTTCCCTCTCTCGCTGGCTGTCTCTATCCTGTCGAATAAATAAAATCTTTAAAAAAATAAAATAAAATAAAATAAAATCAGAAATAAAATAAAGGTGTACAATTCCGGAGGTATAACAAACGTAACGAGATAGGAGAAAGACGACTCAATGAACAACTACCACAAATAGCAAGAGAATTACTGAAGTGCCCAGGTATAAAATTACTATCTAGAAATCAATAGCTTGGTAGCGATTATGTTGATAGATCACACAACTAACTTCACTTCCTTCTAAAACAGTCATAAACAAAGGTAAATTTCCTATTCCCAAGGAAAGGAAGAACAAGAAAGGAAGCAACAAAAAGAAACAAAGCAAAAATTTTACAAGCTTAAGAGCAAATGGATAAGTAGTTAACTATCTCACCCGATCTGAGATAAACCAACTCTTAAAACAGTGACAAAAAACTGAGAGAAAAGCGTCTGCCTTTGCCTCAGGTCATGATCCCAGCGTTCTGGGATCAAGCCCGTCCCTGCTCAGCGGGAAGCCCGCTTCTCCCTCAACCACTACCTCTGCTTGTGTTCCCTCTCTCGCCCCTGTCAAATAAATAAAATCTTAAAAAAAAAAAAACAACTGAGAGAAACATCCTGATTCATGCCTCAGAATCTTCAAAAGGCTCAGAAACCAGTAGTTCCAGATATCTCTGGAATAGGGGAGGGGGAGCTAAAATGAAGTTGTGAGATCCCAGATCCATTCTTTCCCTCCAGGTTCAAAATGACAGGTTTTCCCCTACGCTGGCACAAGTTCTAGACTTTTATTATTTGGATAGAACATAAGACTTTTGTCTGGGGTTGACCAAACATGGGTAAATGGTTCAATATCATGCATGTGAAATGCCTCCTCCAACTTGATTCCCATAGAGCTGGCATCCAGATCTCTATCTTCTAGGCATGTGACTCTTCCAAGAAGAAACTTTCTGCTCTGTGGATTAGGAACAAGCAAAAAAGGAAAGACCTAAAGATAATGACTCAAGAGATTACCCATCAGTTGGTGAAAAGAATTACCCTACAGTGAATCTCACAAATTGAAAGCCCCGCACATTTTTCTAATCTGCTTCCTACTTCCAAATTATTAATCACGAGTAGACCAGTCAAGAATTACTAATTATCTGAGGAAAGCTTCTAAAAAAGAATAGTTGAAAAAGAAAAAAAAAGTAGATAACGCAGTAAAAACAAAAATAAAATGAAAAACAGCAAAATTATCAGTACTCTAGACGGGTGATGAGTAAAACATCATAAAAAATGTCTAGGTCAAGAGTAGCATGCTCTACCAACTGAGCCAGCCAGGCACTCCAAGATAGCAGAAATTTGAAAGCTGTTCTGGCTGGCACTAAAACCTAGTGTTTTTTTTGTTTTTGTTTTAAAGATTTTATTTATTTATTTATTTATTTATTTGACAGAGAGAGAGAGAGTCAGCCAGCCAGAGAGGGAACACAAGCAGGGGGAGTGGAAGAGGAATAAGCAGGCTCCCAGCAGAGCAGGGAGCCTGATGCAGGGCTTGATCCTAGGATCCTGGGATCACGCCCTGAGCTGAAGGCAGATGCTTAATGACTGAGCCACCCAGGTGCCCCAAAACCAATGTTTTGTACTACATCATGCTGCAAATACCTCAGAATACTGAGAAAAATGGCTTTTCTAAGTGATAATAACTGAGTCAGTGACTTGTTTCCCTGCCAATCTTGGACCCACTAGTTCCCTTTCACTATGAATGCCCAGCACAGCTCTAGAACCATCCCTTCATCCCATCATCTCTCACAAAACTCCATGGAATGTGAAATATCACTTCAGTGATCCTAAGAAAATAACCTAATCGAAACAATATCCATTCTTAAAAGCTAGACATAGCAATCTACATCATGACATCACAGTGCCCTAGGTCTAACTAAAAAGGTGTACTGTAAAGAATAATAGAGTTAAGTGCAAAGCCAAGTTTGGTAAGGAGCAACAAAGCCAAAGGGAAGGCGGGAATACTACAATGTGAGTTATTCTTATCTCAAGTTTCTTTTCAATGACCAACTGTAAACTGCTGGATCAGTTTTAAAGGACAAAACAGGCAGGATCTAACACTGTGCTGAATCCCAGGTAATAGATGTAGAATCAGTGACTTTTTTTCCCCAAATCACCATCTTCAGATTCCCAATAAAATTATTATTCAGGCAAGGATTGATGTTAAAAAACCATTAACTGAATAGCTGACAGAGAACTGGGCACTTTATTCTACCAAAATGAAACATCACATAGATTACTTTCTGGTATATGGAAAAGATACATTAACTTCATAATGGAGAGATCAGGCTGCCCCTACCAATTCAATGGTCAATCTTAGAACCACATTAGTGCAACAACTACATTATGTATCTCCTGATGTCATGCTATCAGGAGAACTATCAGGGTACTTAATCTTCCTAAAACATTAAGACAAACTAAAAAAAATACTCTGTCAACCTTAACACAACAGAAGATTCAGTACCTTTTTCTTTAATCCAACAGCAAAGAAAAAAATATTTTTATCCATTGGGAAGGAACAAAAAAAGAGTTAAATTCAAAGTATTAAAAATGAAACTAACTTTAAGTCCTATTTTGGAACTCTAGAAAATGCCAGTGGTGTAATTATCAGCATGCATTACCAGTGCTTTCCCAGGGATTACCCTGGTTTGGCTCTGAGGACAGGGTCCACCTAAGCAATTACCTCTTCGCCTTCAAGATAACAAAGATAAATTCCCTAACTGCGGCACTAAGTGTATTAAATTAAAAAACAGGGTGCAGTTACTCACAAAGGGTATGTTCTCTTCCTTAATTTCTGCCAGCGCTTCGCCAGACTGCTCTGAAGGCGATTCCTGATCATAGAACGACAAGAGAGATGAAAAATCATTTAGTTACAGCCAATTTGGGGGCAGCACCAAATCCTAAGCACCAGAGTAAGGAAGTAAAGGGTAAGAAGTCAAGGAGTTTCCGTGCTCTTCCACCGTCCCCCACCCCAGTGAGGTGGGGAAACGAGGTTAAAAAAAAAAAATCCAAAAAACTATAGGGACTTCAACAACTACAAGGCTAAATCTCGTTCTTCAAACTACGGAATGGAAGGAGGAGGGCAACAAGCTTATCTGGGGAAGGGGCAGGTGGGGTGGTTGGAGGGCAAATGTTACCTCCACGACAGCAAGGAAATAGTATTCCCTCCTAACTTTGCCCACCCAGCGTCATCTCCGTCACCAATTCGGAGGTAAGGGGCGGCTCACGTCACCGCCGGACTCCTATCTCCAACATCTGTCCCAAGCAGTTGCTATGATTCCGAGACTTCCCGGCTCCCTGTCCGCCATTAGAAACTCGCCCAAATTAGACACGAAGAGAAGACGCGAAATGCCACGAAAAGGGAAAAGCGACGGAGGGGACCGGCTGGGGGAAGAGGCAGCACCCTCGCCCCGAAAAACTTGGGTACCTCAGGCTACCGCGGAGACGGTGGGAGCGCAGCCCCGAGAGCGGGAGAACGAACTGAGGCGCCCCTCCCCCCACCTTCCCCCCCCCCTCCGCAAGAAAGGAAAAATATCCCCCGACCTCCCACCGCCCCGGCCCGGGCAGCCCCCGCCCCCCGAGCGACCCCCGCCTCTGGCGTCCGCCTCACCCAGCCCTCCCGGCCTCGCCCTCACTCTCGCAGCCCTTCGGGCCGCACGCGAAGACGCCTGTGACATGAACGGAGCCCGGAGCAGCCCCCGAGGCCCCGACGCGGCAGCGGCGACGGCGGCCGCGCCGCGGGGTATTAATCCCGGGTCGGTGGGAGGCTCCGGAGGCTGCCCTCACCCATCTCCGCCTCCCCAGTCGCCTCCGCCTCCGTCTCCTCCTCCCGAGGCTGCGCTGCTCCCAGTCACCCCTACTATCGGCGGACCTGGACTGGAAAGACAGCGGGGATAAGCCTCACCCGGTTCTGGCTGCGGCTTCGCGGAACGAACCTCCCCTCCGCCGCCTCACCCCCCTTCGACAACACGCACAACTCCGCTCGGTCCAGTCCCGGGTTTAGCGCTGGTGAGGAGGAGGAGGCGGAGGAGGCGGCGGCGCGGCCGAGCCCGGGAAGGCCCCGCCCTCCGCGCCCTTATTAGCAGGCGAGGAGGGCGGGTCGGGGCGCCTCGGGAACGTCCATTGGCTACATCTGCCTTCCTTCAGGACCCCCCTCGAGGGGGTGGTCCGGAGGGCTGTCCATCAGGCGCAGGCCACACCCCCGGCGTTGCCATTCCACTCCCCCCTTCGCCGGCGCTCGGCCCTCCGCCGCGTCCCCTCCTTATCTCCGCCTCCCACCTCGCCCCCACCCTCGGGTCCGTCAGGGTCAGGCCGCCCGAATTTCGCTGCCCGCTGCACCCATCGGCGGCTCGGTCTCTGGGGGACAGGGCTGCCCGACAGGGCTGCCCTCCAGGGCCCGGGACAGCCCGAGAGTGAGGCCGTGGCCGCCTGCCCTAGCTCGGGCCTGGGCGCCCAGGCCCCTGGAGCCGCTCCCAACGACCCTAACCGTGGAGAGACGCGGCCTCGATGTCCCCAACGCCCTCCCTGCCCAGTTCCTGAAGCCCCCCGTGAGGGGCGAGCCCGGGCAAGGGCTGGAGCGAGGCAAAGTGGGAGGTCGGGGCAGCGCGTGAAGTGGGTTCCCGAATGTGCTGAGGAGAGTGGGAACACTTCCACCCTCGCCTCACCCCCGTGGGGAATTGTCCCCCCACCTCCCGTCATGGCTGCAGGAGGAGACGACGTCCTCCATTTTGTCGGGACTGCTGTGGGAACTTGGGACCAATTCAAAACCAAACCCCGTGGGGCTGGGAAACTTGGCCCCGCGAAGCCCCAACTGGGCTCCGCCATTCGGCCGAGGGGACAGCCCCTGATTCCAGCGTCTGCGCCTGAGGGGCCCTTGGGGGACGGGCGCCACGGTGGAGAGACCCAGACGCCGCTCCCCGCCTCCATCAACCAAGATGGAGGAAGCTGCGGGCTCCCCTGGAGCTGGGCTCTCCCGCCTGTTGGAGGGGCTGGAGCCTCCCCTCGGTGTGTCCTTCGGCGCTGCCGTCGTTCTCCTCCGCAGCCTCTTTCGCTTGCCCTCCCCCAGCCTCTACCCAGCTTCTCCACTGCCTTCCACCATCTCCTGGTCCTCAACGGTTGAGGGAGACTCCACTCCACAGTTTGCTCAATCGCTTCGCCCAACCAGGGCCGGCCCGATTGCGGGGAGCCGAGCGAAGGTGCGGAGTGTTGCGGCGCGCCCCGGGGCGGGCGTGCCGGGGGAAGCCACATCGACGATGGGGCTTCTCTTTTGTTCGTCGTCTACACCTACGTCTTCGGCGCACGTCATGGTGCTGTGCGATTTCCAAGATTCCACGTAGAGAAGAAAGTGAGGCCTCTTTCGTCTCACCCTAGCGGTTGTTAGTGGGATTACAACTGTTGGTGTAGGGAAAATAAATGGATGGATAAATTAGACTTCTCGATTTCATGATATCTAACACCACTGCCTATTAATAAATAGATGTGTGATGTTACAATTTAAAGTTTTACACGATGATGATGAACATGAGGTTTTTAATGAATTAATCAACTCAGTGAAAACTGATGTTGAACAGTTTTAGATGCCACTTACAGAACGTAATCCAGTAGAAATTGAGATTCATTCTAATTACAAATCCATGACCATCCTCATTTCAACCTCACTATTCTGAAATTAAATAATTTAGGATGTTGTAAGGTCCAAATAAAAAATATTGACACTGATAAATAACAAGACAATATTATTTATTATGAATATTTTGATAATTAAAGACTAACTGCTCAAGGAAAGGCAGATAGACATTTTGACGAAGAGTATGCTTTCTGGAGCCAGGTTGCCTGCCTTTGAATCTTTATCATCAGCAATAAGTTCCTTAAACTCTCTCGCTCTTAATAGCTGCTATGTTGGACAGCATAGATAATAAAATATTTCTATCATTACAGAAAGTTCTATAGGAAATCACAGCATTCATCTTATTCGGAGAGTGGGGAATAAGACTGAAAACCCAATCAGCCATTTAAGCTTTTCCATCTTCCTTCTTTCCTAGTTTCCTTAATTTTATTGCCTAACATATGCTTTTGTTTTGTTGGTAGTGGCTTATTAAGATAAGCATTAATTCCCTCAGTCTCTTTTCTCACCTGTCCTTCACCCCTACGAATGTTTTGATCTGTGAATATGATATACTATGTAATACTTGGATCATGACTTTAGACTACTAAGCCACTTTCCAAAAGTAAATTTTGGTTTCAAGTGTATTTTCTCCAAGCTTCTTCATTTTATGTACTGATTCCAAGCACTATATCTTTTTTATAAAAAACATTTATTTATTTGAGAGAGAAAGGGTTGGGGGGGAAGAGGTGCAGAGGGAGAGGGAGAGTGTTAAGCAGACTCCACCCTGAGCAGGGAGCCCACCTGGCTTATTCTCACGACTCTGAGATCCCCTGAGCCAAAACGAAGAGTTGTTTGTTTAACTGACTGCACCACTCAGGTGCCCCAAATCTTTTCTTCTTGTATTACAGTATTTTTCTTTTTGTATTACAATAATATGCATTAATTTTACATTAAAGATATTTTTATGAAGAATTTTTTTCTTCATGTACCACTGGTTAGGAATTAGTAATATGAATTAATAATAATAAAACCTAAATTTATCAAGTTCTTACTGTGTTATAAGTACAATTCTAACTGTAATCTATGTGATAATTCATTAAATCCTACCAAAATGGTCTAAAGTATTTTTATTAATCCATATTTTATTATTTTATTTTATTTTATTTTATTTTATTTTATTTTATTTTATTTTTACCCACATTTAAAAGATGATGACACTGACACAGAGAGTTTAAGTAACTTGCCTATGATCATACAGCTAGCTGGTGATAAAGTTAAGATCAAACACAGGCAATTTGGTTCTAGAGAATGTACCCTTAGTCACAATGTTTGCCTTTCCATGAGCAGTAAATCAAATCAAAAGATCAATAATTAGGGGCACCTGGGTGGCTTAGTCAGTTAGGCCTCTGACTCATGATTTTGGCTCAGGTCATGATCTCAGGGTTGTGAGATCAATTCCCACAATGGGCTCTGCACCGGGGATAGAGCCTGCCTAATATTCTCTCTCTCCCTCTCCCTGAGCCCCTCCCCAGCCCCCGCAAAAGAAATAAGTAAAACAAAAGTTTAAAAGATCAATAATTAATAACATTAATTGTTGTTCTTATGAAACAGTTATTACACAGACACAAAACCCCAAGTAGTCACACATGATAACAGAATTAATATTATGTAAATTCTGTTTGTTCTTTACAATGACTGTGTTATCATCATATATTTATAATCTATTGCTTATTTTATTTATTTGTCAGAGAGAGCACAAGAAGGGGGAGCAGCAGGCAGATGGAAAAGCAGGCTCCCTGCTGAGCAAGGAGCACGACATAGGACTCAATCCCAGGACCTGGGATCATGACCCGAGTTGAAGGCAGATGCTTAACTGACTGACCCATCCAGGCCTCCTTATAATCTATTGTCTAAATGAAGTAATATGTAGTGCCCCAAGAGTTACAGATATGAATTGCACATAATGCAGGCTCTAATGATTTAGAATTATTATAAACTTACTCTCAAAGATGTATAAATAAGTTTGTGTATTGTGAGGTGTTAATAGTATTGGGAGTTTTCTGAATTAACCTTTATATAAAATACAATGTTTTGTAAATGATAAGCAATAAGTCATGTTAATTTGAAGTTTACAAGTTCATTATTAATAGTCAGCAGTACTTGTAGTAATTATTTTGTACCTAGACCATTGAAAGATAATTTTAAGAAGTATTTTACCACTGACATTATTTAAAATTGCCTGAACATAGTGATAATAAAAAGCAGACCAATCCTTAGATTTTATCGATGTCTTTCACAACTCCCCCTGCTGCCTACCCCACCCACGGCATGACACAGCATATATACATTTATATACATTTGTGTGTATGTATGTATATATTTTTATATGTTTATATACACGTATGTAAAATAATGACGTATTATGATCAGCCAAGTAATAAGGTACAACTGTCATATACATACATGTACCTAATATAGACCACTTATAGTGGGTTGAAGGTTGCCCTCACCATAATATATTTTCATCCACAAAGTGTAACAGTAATCTCATTCAGAAAAAAGGGTCTTTGTACATCTATTTAAGGACTTTGAGATGAGTTCATCTCAGATGGGGGTGGGCCCTAAATACAATGACAATATGGAGAGTTCTATATAACAAAAGAAAACTCACAAAGGAAAAGTGCATGTGAAGACAGACGCAGAGACTAGGGTTATGCTGCCACAATCTAAGGAATGCCTGGAGAAACCAGAAGCTGGAAGAGGCAGGAAATCTATAGTTTTGAATGGAGCAGGGCTCTGATGACAACTTGATTTCAGAATTCTGGCTTCTAGAACTGTGAAAGAATGAAATTATACTGTTTTAAACCACCAAGTTTGTGGTAATTTGTTACGATAGCTCTCAGAAACTAACACACAGCTACAATATAGCTAAAAAGCAAAACAGGGAAATGAAATAAGAATTAGAAAAATCAACAAACAGTTTTATTTGAAGATTTTAACATGCCCACTCTCAGAAACTGATAGATCAAGGAGATTAAAAAATATGATGAAATACAAAAGATCTGAACAAATAATGAGTTAATAAATATATATACAGAAAATTACACAATTAGCAAGTAGAAGGTAGACATTCCTTTTACATTAAAAATATTTACAATAGATCAGATCTGGCCCTAAAGTAATGTATGCTAAAACGAATTCTTAATGAATTCTAAAAATTAGTATCATATAGACCATTTTCTCCAACCATAACCTAATAATATTCACGATTAATAACAAAATTCATAAGGCCCAGATGTTTGAAAACTAAGTAAATGATTACTAAATACCTGATGGGATAAAAGAAAATTATAAAGAAATGAAGATATACTTAAGAATGAAATGGTAGTAAGGCATGCATGGGTGGCTCAGTCAGTTAAGCAACCAACTCTATTTCAGCTCAGGCCGTGATCTCAGGATGGTGAGAAAAAGGGCTGCATCAGGCTCCACACTCAGCAGGAGTCTACTTGGGATTCTTTACCTCTCCCTCTGCCTCTTCCTCTCCCCCTACCACTCCCCCTGCTCATGTGATCTCTGTTTCTCTAAAATAAATAAATAAATCTTTTAAATATATATAAAATAAATAAATAATAAATACATAAAAAGAATGAAATGGTAATAAGAATACAAAATGTCAAAATTTGTGAGAAAGACCCAAAGAGAAATAGAGGGAAGTTGCAACTTAAGACGTATTTATCAGGAAAATTTTCCTCTTCAAAATCTTCCAGACTTCACATACTGCCCAGTTCAAAAGCCACTTCCACATTTCTACGAATTTGTAACAGCATCACCCCCCTCCAGGTGCCAAACTCTTGTTTCATATTTCTCTTTTCTCTAATTTGCTGATTTACTTACTGATCCTTATTAATACCTTCCTTTTTATTTATTTGCATTTGCTCTGTTGATCTTTTCAATTTACTGACTTAAACATTTCACTGAATATTCTTAGGAGAAATCTGGACTTTAAGGACACTGCTAGTAAGGAATAAGAAAGAAGTTAGAAACATGTTATTGTAGAGGCTATAGGGAAAAAGGTATTTTTATATATTTCTACTGGCAGAGCAAACCAATACAACATCAGAGAAGAATTGACAATATGGGCATAATCATATAAAATTTACATTTTAAACCACAAATTCACTTCTAAGACTCTATCTAAAGATGTACTAGCAAAATGCTAAAAATACAATCCTCTCAATAGAGGCAGAAAAAGCATTGAACAAAGTACAGCATCCTTTCTTGATGAAAACTCTTCACAGTGTCAGGTTAAAGGGTACATACCTCAATATCATAAAAGCCATCTATGAAAAATGCACAGCAACTATCATTCTCAGTGGGGAAAAACTGAGAGCTTTTCCCAAGGTTAGGAACATGGCAGGGATGTCCACTATCACCACTGCTGTTCAATGTAGTACTAGAAGTCCTAGCCTCAGCAATCAGACAACAAAAAGAAACAAAAAGCATCTGACTTGGCAAAGAAGAAGTCAAACTCTGCAGATGATTTGATACCTTATGCGGAAAACCCAAAAGACTCCGCCCCAAAATTGCTAGAACTCATACAGGAATTCAGTAAAGTTGCAGGATATAAATCAATGCACAGTAATCAGTTGCATTTCTATACACCAACAACAAGACAGAAGAAAGAGAAATTAAGGAGTCAATCCCATTTACAATTGAACCAAAAACCATAAGATAATTAGAAATAAATCTAACCAAAGAGGCAAAGGATCTGTACTCGAAAACTATAGAACAGTCATGAGAGAAATTGAGGAAGACACAAAGAAATGGAAAAATGTTCCATGCTCATGGATTGGAAGAACAAATGTTGTTATTAAACTGTCTGTGCTACCTAGAGCAATCCACACATTCAGTGCAATCCCTATCAAAATACGATCAACTTTTTTCACAAATCTTGGAACAAATAATCCTAAAATTTGTATGGAACCAGAAAAGACCCCAAGTAGACAAAGGAATGTTGAAAAAGAAAACCAAAGCTGGTGGCATCACAACTCCAGACTTCAAGCTCTATTACAAAACTGTAATCATCAAAACAGTATGTACTGGCACAAAAACAGACACTTAGGTCAATGGAACAGAATAGAGAACTCAGAAATGGACCCTCAACTCTATGGTCAACTAACCTTTGACAAAGCAGGAAAGAACATCCAATGGAATAAAAGATGGTTTCTTCAACAAATGGTGTTGGGAAAATTGGACAGCCACATGCAGAAGAATGAAACTGGACAATTTCCTTACACCATACACAAAAATAGGCTCAAAATGGATGAAAGACCTAAATGTGAGGCAGGAATCCATCAAAATCCTCGAAGAGAACAAAGGCAGAAACCTCTTCAACCTTGGCTGTAGCAACTTCTTCCTAGACACATCACCAAAGGCAAGGGAAACAAAGGCAAAAATGAACTATTGGGACTTCATCAAGATAAAGAACTTTTACACAGCAAAGGAAACAGTCAACAAAACCAAAAGACAACTGACAGAATGGGAGAAGATATTTGCAAATTACGTATCAGAAAAAGGGCTAGTATCCAAAATTTATAAAGAACTTATCAAATTCAATACCCAAGGAACAAATAATCCAATCAAGAAATGGGCAGAAGACATGAACAGACATTTCTGCAAAGAAAACATCTAGATGGCCAACAGACACATGAAAAAGTGTTCCACATCACTCTGCATCAGGGAAATACAAATCAAAACCACAATGAGATACCACCTCACACTAGCAGAATGGCTAAAATGAACAAGTCAGGAAATGACAGATGTTGGTGAGGATGCAAGAAAGGGAAGTCCTCTTACACTGTTGGTGGGAACACAAGCTGGTTCAGCCACTCTGCAAAACAGTTGGACGTTCCTCAAGAAGTTAAAAACAGATCTACCCTATGACCCAGAAATTGCACTGCTGGGTATTTACCCCAAAGATACAAATGTAGTGATCCGAAGGGGCACCTACACCCCAATGTTTATAGCAGCAATGTCCACAATAACCAAACTATGGAAAGAGCCCAGATGTCCACTGACAGATGAATGGATAAAGAAGATGTCGTATACATACACAATGGAATACTACTCAGCCATCCAAAAAATATATATATATATGTATATATATAGAGAGAGATATGTATATAGATACATATATCTATATCTATATCTATATATCTTGCCATTTGCAACGATGTGGATGGAACTAGAGGGTATTATGCTCAGCGAAATAAGTCAATCAGAGAAAGACAATTATATGATCTCACTGATAGGTAGAATTTAAGAAACAAGGCAGAGGATCATAGGGAAAGAAAGGAAAAAATGAAAGAAGACGAAGCCTGAGAGAGAGACAAACCATAAGAGACTCTTAATCTCAGGAAACAAACTGAGGGTTGCTGGAGGGGAAGGGAATGAGAGGATGGGGTGGGTGGGTGATGGACATTGGGGAGGGTATGTGTTGTGGTGAGCGCTGGGTGTTGTGTAAGACTGATGAATCACAGACCTATACCCCTGAAACAAATAATATGTTATATGATAATAAAAAAAAGAAATAACCAACTATCGATCAATAGGGAACAAGTTTTTAAAATTATGCTACATCCATGCACACTTTCCCCTACCCCTTCATTTTTCACTTTTTGCCCTTTTAGAAGATAGACATTAAAGACTAAAATATTAAAAAACAACTGCTTATATGAAAAAATTAGAGAATGACCATGTATGAAAAGACCTTAAGTATACACCTCAGGTGATTCTTGACACACAGAGAGGCTACAAAAATAAAAAACAATAACAATAACAAAACCAGTAAACTCTGACAAAGGGGGAGAATCTGATTTCCAGACTTATCACGTGGTTAGATTGAAATGTCCAGTGTACAATGAAAAATCACAAAGCACGCAAAGAAAGAGAAAAGTATAGACCATTCAAAGGGAAAAAATAAGTCAATATTAACTGTTGACATAATGGCAGCTATAGTAGATGAAACTTTAAAACAATCATGTTAAGAATGATCAAAGAACTGAAGGAAGACATAGAGAAAGTCAACAAAATAATGTGTGAACAATACTATAAAGAGATAGACAATCTAAAAAGAAAGCAAAACAAATTCTGAAGCTAAAAAATATAGTAATGGAATTGAAAATTTCACTAGAGGATTCAAAGGCAGATTTGAGCAGTCTGGTGAAAGAATCAGTGAACTTGAAGATAGGACAATGGAATTCTGCTGAGAAACAGAAGAAAGATTAAAGAAAAGTAAATAGAGCCTAAGAGACCTATAGGACACCATCAAATACTGACCTATGCATTGTGGGAGTTCTAGAAGGAAAAGAAAGAAAGGGGCAGAGAAAGTATTTGAAGAAATAATGGCTGAAAGCTTCTCAAATTTGATGAAAGACATGAATATAAACAAAAGTTCAATGAACTCCAAGTGAAATGAACTCAAAGAGGCCTAAACTGAGGCACATTATAATTAAGCTTTTAAAAGCCAAACACAAAACAAGAATCTTGAAAGCAGCACCTAAGAAGCATATCATCATATATATGGGATCCTTGGAAGTCAGAAAATAGTAGGCTGATATGTTCAAAATGCAAAAACAAAAAACTGCCAACTACGAATCCTATATCAGGGAAACCATTCATTCAAAAGTGAGAAAGAAATCAAGAAAGTCCCAGATAAACAAAAATTGAGAGTTCATGACCACTAGACCAGCCATGGAAGAAATACTCAAGGCAGTCCTTCACTGTGAAATAAGCAGACACTAGGCTGTAACTCACGGCCTAATTGAGAAATAAATCTCTCAAAAAAGGTGAATACATGGATGATTGAATGGCTAGTATTATTGTAGACAAACAATTGTTTTGTTTTCTACATGATTTAAAAGACTAATACATTTGAAGGAAAATAAACAACTATTAGGCAAATGCTAGTATTACTGGAATTTTGGTTTGTAACTTTAAATGTTGTTTTCTAAATAATTTAGAAGACTGTGGAAATACATTCCATGCTCATAGATTGGAAGAACAAATATTTTTAAAATGTCTATACTACCCAAAACAATCTACATATTTAATGAAATCCCTATCAAAATACCCCAACAGCATTTTTTACAGAGCTAGAACAAACAATCTTAAAATTTGTATGGAATCAAAGAAGATCCATGAATAGCCATAGGAATCTTGAAAAAGAAAAGCAAAGCTGGAGGCATCACAATTCCAGACTTTAAGTTACATTACAAAGCTGTAGTAATCAAAATAGTATGGTACTGACACAAAAACAGACAAATCAATAGAACAGAATAGAAAACCCAGAAATGAACCCACAACAATATGGTCAATTAGTCTTTAACAAAGTAGGAAAAAATATCCGATGGTAAAAAACTCTCTTCAACAAACATATTGGGAAAACTCGACAATATGCAAAAGAATGAAACTGGACCACTTTTTTACACCATACACAAACATACATTCAAAATGGATTAAAGACCTAAATATGAGACCTGGAACCACAAAAATCCTAGAGGAGAACACAGGCAGTAACATCTTTGACATTGGCTGTAGCAACTTCTTTCTAGATATATCTGCTAAGGAAACGGAAACAAAAGCAAAAATAAACTACTGGCACAGCGAAGGAAACAACCAACAAAACTAAAAGGCAACCTGTGCAATGTGAGATGATATTTGCAAATGACATGTTAGATAAAGGGTTAATATCAAAAATATATAAAGTACTTACAAAACTCAACACCCAAAAAGTGAATAATCCAATTAAAAGATGGACAGAAGTCATGAACAGACATTTCTCCAAAGAATACATCCAGACGGGCAACAGATGCGTGGAAAGATGCTCTACATCACACATCATTAGGGAAATGCAAATCAAAACTACAATGGAATACTATCTCACACCTGTCAAAATAGCTAAAATCAACAACAAAAGAAACAACAGGTGTTCCCGAGGATGTGGAGAAAGGGGAAACCCTCTTACACTGTTGGTGGGAATGCAAACTGGTGCAGCCGCTGTGGAAAACAGTATGGAGTTTCCTTAAAAAGTTAGAAATAGGACTACCTTACAATCCAGAAGTCACACTACTAGGTATTTACCCAAAGAATACAAAAATACTGATTCAAAGGATACATGCAGCTTGATGTTTATAGCAGCATTATGTCCAATAGCAAATTATGGAAATAACCTGAGTGTCCACTGATTGATGAACGAGAAAAAAGAGGTGGTATATATATACATTGCAGTATTAGTCATAAAAAAATGAAACCTTTTCATGTGCAATGACATGGATGGAGCTAGAGAACATTATACTAAGCAAAATAGTCAGAGAAAGACAAATACCATATGATTTCACTCATATATGAAATTTATAAAACAAAGCAAATGAGCAAAGGGGGAAAAATAAATAGAAAGGCAAACCAAGAAACAGACACTTTTTTAAAGATAATTTTAATATGTACATCACATTTTTTAAAAAAGATTTTATTTATTTATTTGACAGAGAGACAGCCAGGGAGAGAGGGAACACAAGCAGGGGGAGTGGGAGAGGAAGAGCTCCTCCAGTGGAGGAGCCCGATGCGGGGCTCAATACCAGGACTCCAGGATCACACCCTGAGCTGAAGGCAGACGCTTAACAACTGAGCCACCCAGGCGCCCCCTGTACATTGCATTTTTAATAAAGGCTTTATTTATTATTTGTCAGAGAGAGAGAGAGAGAACGCGTACAAGCAGGGGGAGCAGCAGGCAGAGGGAGAAGCAGGCTCCCTGCCAAGCAAGGAACCTGACATGGGGCTCCATCCCAGGACCCTGGGATCATGACCTGAGCCGAAGTCAGATGCTTAACCCGACTGAGCCACCCAGGCATCCCCAGACTCTTTTTTTCCCCCAGAGATTTATTTATTTATTTTAGAGAAAGAGAGATAGAAAGCAAGGGAAGGGACAGAGAGTGAAGGAGAGAGAGAATCCTCAGCAGACTTCCCACTGAGCATGGAGCCAGATGCAGGGCTCCTTCCCAGGACCCTGAGATCATGACCTGAGCTGAAATCAAGAGCTGGACACTTAACACACTGAGCCACACAGCACCCGAAACAGACTCTTAACTATAGAGAAACTGATGGTCACCAGAAGAGAAGTGGGTGGGGGGATGGGTTAAAGAGGTGATGGGGATTAAGGAGTGCACTTGTCCTGAGGAGCACCAGGTAATGTATGGAAGTATGAATCACTATATTGTACACCTGAAACTAATATTACACTATATGTTAAGTAACTGGAATTTATTTTTTTAAAGATTTTATTTATTTATTTATTTATTTATTTATTTATTTGTCAGAGGGCGAGAGAGAGAGCGTGCAAGAGAGCAGCAGGCAGAGGGAGAAGCAGGCTCCCTGCTGAGCAAGGAGCCCGATGTGGGACTCGATCCCAGGACCTTGGGATCATGACCTGAGCTGAAGGTAGGCACTTAACTGACTGAGCCACCCAGGTGTCCTCACAAATGTTCTTAATGGCATTTAGAATGGTGCATCTTTTCCAGAAAGTTTTCAGTTTACTTTATCTAGACCCATCAGAGGAATCTCTATCTTGGCAGCTATGGCCTTACCAAACATACTTCTGAAATAAGACTTGAAAGTCAAAGTTACTCCTTGGTCCATGGACTGCAGAATGGATGTTGAAAGTAAAAATTACTTCTTGACCCATGGGCTGCAGGATGGATGTTGCATCAGCAGGCAAGAAGACAACATTAATCTTATCGTACATCTCCATCAGAGCTCTTAGGTGACCAAGTGCATTGTTAGTGAGAAGTAATATTTTGAAAGGAATCTTTTTTAATTTTATTATTTATTTATTTATTTATTTTGAGCAGTAGGTCTTAATAGTTGGCTTAAAATATTCAGTAAGCTGGAGCACTGGGTGTTATACACAAATAATGAATCATGGAACACTACATCAAAAACTAAGGATGTACTGTATGGTGACTAACATAACATAATAAAAAATTATTATAAAAAATAAAAAATAAGTAAAAGTTACAAAAATAAAATAAAAAAATAAAATATTCAGTAAGCCACATTGTAAACAGATAAGCTGTCATCCAGGGTTTGTTGTTCCATCTATAGACCACAGACAGAGTAGATTTAGCACAATTGTTAAGGGCCCTACAATTTTCAGAATGGTCAATGAGCATTGGCTTCAACTTAAAGACACCAGCTGTGTTAGCACCTAACAAGACAGCCTGTCCTTTGAAGCTTTGAAGCTTTCTCCTCTCTAGCTATGAAAAATGCTAGATGGCATTTTCTTCGAGTAGAAGGTCGTTTTGTATAAAACGAAAATCTGTTGTTTAGTGTGGCCACCTTTATTAATTATCTAAGCTAGATCTTCAGGATAACTTGCTGCAGCTTCTGCATCAGCACTTGCTGCTTTACTTTGCACATTTGTTATGGAAATATCTCCTTTCCTTAAACCTGATGGGCCAATCTCAGCTAGCTTCAAACTTTTCATCTCCAGCTTTCTCACCTCTCTCAGCCTTCACAGAACTGAAGACAGTTAGGGCTTGCTCTGGATTAGGCTTTGGGTTAAGGGAATATGTGGGTGATTTGATCTACTATTCAGACCATTGAAATGTTCTCCATACCAGGGATAGGCTGTTTTGCTTTCTTATTATCTGGGTGTTCACCAGAGCAATTTTAACTTCCTTCAAGAACTTTTTTCCATTCACAATTTGGCTGTTTGGCACAAGATACCTAGCTTTCAACCTACCTTGGCTTTCAACATGCCTTCTTCAGTAAGTTTAATCATTTCTAGCTTTTGATTTAAAGTTAGATGTCTAACTCTTCCTTTCATTTGAACTCTTAGAGGTGATTCTAGGGTTATTCACTGGCCTAATTTCAATACTGTTGCAACTCAGGGGATGTAGAGTTTTGAGGAGAGGGAGAGAGAGACAGGGGTATGCTTGTATCATGATGTTTAAGTCATGTGTATTTTATTGTGATTTGCTTTATTACACTTCACAGATGCTGTGTTTTCTACAAAGTGAAGATTTGTGGCAACTCTGAGTCTAGCTAGTCTATCAATGCCATTTTTCCAACAGCATGTGCTCACTTCTTGTCTCTGTGTCACATTTTTTAAAAAGATTTATTTAGGGGAACCTGGGTGGCACAGCGGTTAAGCGTCTGCCTTCGGCTCAGGACGTGATTCCGGCGTTACGGGATGGAGCCCCACATCAGGCTCCTCCGTTATGAGCCTGCTTCTTCCTCTCCCACTCCCCCTGCTTGTGTTCCCTCTCTCGCTGGCTGTCTCTATCTCTGTCAAATAAATAAATAAAATCTTTTAAAAAGATAAAATAAATAAAAAGATTTATTTATTGTAGAGAGAGAGAAAGTGGGTGTGCATGAGCAGGGGGAGGGAAAGAAGGAAATAATCTGAAGCAAACTCCCCACTGAGCACAGAGCCTGACTCAGGCCTTGATCCCACGACCCTGAGATCATGACCTGAGCTGAAAGCAAGACTCAATGCTTAACTGACTGAACCACCAACGTGCCCCTCTGTGTCACATTTTGATAATTATCACAGTATTTCAAACTTTCAAAACAAGAATAGCAACAATGTATTTCATGATGTATGCTTATGAAAATAACTTTGTACATATGTATATACATATACATATGTATATGTGTATATGTATGCTTTTGTATGCTTATATATAAATGAAATGAATGACAGCAGTGACACAAGGGATAAGAAGGAGGAATTAAGATTATATTGTTTTATAAGGTATTCACACTACCCATGAAGTGATATAATGTTGTTTGAAAGTGGACTTCAAAATGTACATTATGAACTCTACAGTAATCACTAAAAAAAAAGTTTTCAAAAAAAGTATTTAGGGGTATTTGGGTGGCTCAGCTGGTTAAGTGTCTGCCTTCAGCTCAGGTCATAATCCCAGGGTCCTGGGACTGAGCCCCATGACAGGCTCCTGCCTGCTTCCCCCTCTCCCTCTGTCCCCCACTCACGCTCTCTCTCTCACACTCTATCTCAAATAAATAAATAAAATCTTTTTTAAAAAAGTATTTTAAAAAGCATAATTGAGGCATCTGGGCGGCTCAGTTGGTTAAGCATCTGACTCTTGATTTTGCCTCAGGTAATGATCTCATGCGGCACGAGATGGTGCCCCACCTGGAGCTCCACGCTTAGTGGGGAGTCTGCTGGAGATTCTCTCTCTCTCTCTCTCCCTCTACCCCCCTAAAATAAATAAATAAATAAATAAATAAATAAATAAATAAATAAATAAATAAATCTTTAAACAAAAAGTGTAATTGACTTCAGAAATGAGAGCCAGGCCAAGTGTGCAAGCCTGTGATTTCAGCTCCCTAGAAGACTGAGGTCATGACCATGGATGCTGAGGGACCAGTCCAGGCTTGCACAGAACAGGTCAAACTCCCTGTGTTGGGCAGAGGTGGAACAAGCAATGTGTGCAGTTTTGCCCAGGACATTTGATGAGACCTGGTCGAAAGAAAGAAAGAAAGAAAGAGAGAGAGAGAGAGAAAGAAAGAAGGGAGAGAGAGAAAGAAAGAAAGAAGGGAGGAGGGAGGAAAGAAAGAAAGAAAACATATAAAATGCTCAATTAAAACCACAAAAAACAGAAAAGGAGTTGAAAACAAAAATAGGAATGAACAACAAGTGCAACAGAGAGAAAAAAATAACAAATATGGTAGACATTAATCCAAATATGTCAATAATCAGTTTGAATGTCAATGGTACCAATTAAAAGAGAGGTTGTCAGAAAGGATCAGAAAACAAAACTCAACTACACGCTGTGATAAGAAACCAATTTTAAATGTAAAAACACATACAGATTAAAAGTAAATGGGGGAGCCTCGCTGGCTCAGTCAGTAGAGCACGGGACTATTGGTCTTGAGGTCATGAGTTCAAGCCCTGTGTTGGAAATAGAGCTTACTTAAAAAAATATTGTCAGTACTTCTTCATTTGTGATGAGCACCAGGTGTTGTATGGAAGTGTTGTCTCACTATATTGTATACCTGAAACTAATATTGCACTGCATGTTAACTATACTGGAATTAAAATAAAAACTTTTATTTTTTTAGGGGCGCCTGGGTGGCACAGTGGTTGGGCGTCTGCCTTCGGCTCAGGGCGTGATCCTGGCATTATGGGATCGAGCCCCACATCAGGCTCCTCTGCTATGAGCCTGCTTCTTCCTCTCCCACTCCCCCTGCTTGTGTTCCCTCTCTCGCTGGCTGTCTCTATCTCTGTCGAATAAATAAATAAAATCTTTTAAAAAAAAAACTTATTTTTTTAAAAAGATTCTATTTATTTATTTGAGAGAGAGCACAGAGCAAGAGACAGCATAAGCAGGGGAGGAATGGAGGGAGAGGGACAAGCAGACTCCCTGCTGATCACGAAGCCTGATGCGGGGCTTGATCCTAGGGTTCTGGGATCATGACCTGAGCTGAAGGCAGATGCTTAACTGACTGAGCCAACCAGGCACCCCTAATATAAAAACTTTTTTTAAAAGTAAATGGATAGATGGGATGCCTGAGTGGCTCAGTCAGTTAAGTGTCTGCCTTTGGCTCATGTCATGATCCCAGGGTCTTGGGATCAAGTCCCACGTTGGGCTCCTTGGTCAGCAGGGAACCTGCTTCTCCTTTTCCCTCTGCCTGCCACTACTTTTGCTTGTGCTCTCTCTCTCTAACAAATAAAAATAAAATAAAATAAATAAAAAAGTAAATGGATGGGAAAAATATACCATGCTAACACTAATCAAAATAAAGTGAGAATAGCTATATTAATTTCAGACAGGGCAGACTTCAAAGCAAAAAAGTTATCAAGGATAAAGAAAAGTATTACATATTGATAAAGGAGTCAATTCTCCAAGAAGATTTAACAATCCGTAACATGTATGAGCTTAAGAGCAGAGCGCCAAACAATGAGGCAAAAACTAATAGAATTGAGAAAAGAAATAGATAACTCCAATATCATAGCTGGAGGTTTCAACACCCCTCTATCACCAATGAACAGATCCAGGGATGCCTGGGTGGTTCAGTTGGTTGAGCATTTGACTCTTGATTTCAGCTCAGGTCATGATCTCAGGGTTGTGAAATCAAGCCCAGCATCCAGCTGCATGCTGGGCATAGAACCTGCTTAGGATTCTCTCTCCCATTCACTCTATCCCTTCCCCACCTCTAAAAAATGAACAGATCTAGCAGCAGAGAATCTCTAAGGACATAGTTGAACCCAACAGCACCATCACTCAACTGGACATCAACAGTGTACTTCAATAAGAGCAGAATACACATTCTTCTCAAGCTCACATGAGTCATTCACCAGGATAGATCACATTCTCCAACATAAAACATACTTTATCAGATTTAAAAGAATAGAAATTGTACAATGCCTTATCTCAGACCCCAGTATAAATAAGCTAGAATTAAATAACAGAAAGACAACTGGAAAATCCAAAAACACATGCAGATTAAACAACACACTTCTAAACATATAGGTCAAAGAAGAAATCTCAAGAGAAACTAAAAATATTACGAACTAAAGGAAAATGAAAAAAGAACTTATCAAAATTTGTGGGATACAGTGAAAATATACTTAGAGGGAGATTTATAGCACTGAGTTCATATATTAGAAAAGAAATAAGATCGAAAATTAATCATCTAAGTTTCCACCTTAGGAAACTAGGAAAAAAAAAAGGCAAATTAAACATAAAGTAAGCAGAAAAAAAAATAATAATGATCAGAACAGACATCAATTAAATTGAAAACAAATCAATACAGAAAATCAATGAAATTAAAAGCTGGTTCTTTGAAAAGTTCAATCAAATTAATGAACCCTGGTCAGGCAAACCAAGAAAAAAAAAAGAGAGGATACAAATTATTAACATCAGAAATGAAAAAGGGAACTTATTACAGATCCTATGAACATCAAAACAATAGTGAAGTCATACTGTGAATGACTCTATGCCTACAATTTTGATAACCCAGGTGAAATGAACTAAAATTCCTCAAAAGACAATCTGCCAAAACTCATACAAGAATAGGTAATTTTAGGGGCGCCTGGGTGGCACAGCGGTTAAAGCGTCTGCCTTCGGCTCAGGGCGTGATCCCGGCGTTACAGGATCGAGCCCCACATCAGGCTCCTGTGCTATGAGCCTGCTTCTTCCTCTCCCACTCCCCCTGCTTGTGTTCCCTCTCTCGCTGGCTGTCTCTATCTCTGTCGAATAAATAAATAAAAATCTTTAAAAAAAAAAAAGAATAGGCAATTTTAATAGCGTAAAAAAAAAAAAAAAACAAACCTAGTAAACCTAATATTAACCTAAGTAATCTAATCCCTGAAATCTGTAAATGTTTCCTATATGGCAAAGATTTGCAAATGTGATTAAATTAAGGATCTTGAGTTAAGGACGGTATGGGATAATCACTGTGGGCCCTAAATGCATTCATATGTATCCTTATAAGAGGGTCTTTATAAGATTTGACACACAGAAGAGAAGAAAGCAATGTGGCCATAGAGGTAAATATTGGAATGATATCACTACAAATTAAGACATGTCATAGCCATCAGAAGCTGGAAATGGTAAGGAATGTATTTTTTGCTAGAGCCCCCAGAGGGAGTACAGCCCTCCTAACACCTTGCTTTGGCCAGTTAATCTGATTTTGAACTTCTGTCCTACAGAACAGTGAAAGAATTAATTTCTTTTTTTGCTATTTTTAATGAAATTTTTATTCTCCAGTTTCTGTGGGCTAGAAATGCAGGTATGACTTAGCTGGGTCCTCTGCCTCAGAGTCTCACAAGGCTGCAATTAAGGTATTGGCCACACTGAATTCTCACCTGTAGGCTTAACTAGGGAAGAATCTACTTCAAAGATCATTCAGATGTTTACTGAATTCATTTCCTTGAGGCTGTGTGATGGAGTGCTCCAGCTTTTTGACTGTTGTCGGCTGGAAGCTGACTGAAAATCCTGGATGTTGCCCACAGTTCCTTGCCATGTGGACTTCCTCAAAATGGTTACTTACTTCATTGAGCCAACAAAGAGTCTCTCTGTTCAATCTTTTAAGAGGGATCGTTCATAATGCAACCTAAGCAAGGGAATAACATCCCCATCACCTTTACCGTATTCCAGTGCTAAGAATCAAGTCATAGGTTCTCCCTCATAGATGATCCATAGGTATATGATGAAAGAATCAGTGACTGATTTTGGAGACCTATGCCTTCCAGTGCAGCTCCTAGAGGGAAGGAAAGGGGTCCTGGGCTAAACCTTGTGAGGGTCAACAACCAAGCTTTAAGTCTGCAAGAGCCCTAAGAGAGCAACCTACCCTCAACTTCTGCAACTGGGTTGACAGATGGGAAACATGATCTGGAGAGGCTAAGTCATTGTCCTGGTCAGTCACCAGTACAGGCAGGCCGGAAGCCCTGGTGTATGCTGCTCCCAAGTCCAATTTTCATTAAGTGCCTACAAGGTGCCAGGTATTGAGCTAGTGTGAGTGACACAGATAAGCAAAATGTGAACCCAGCAGTATCTTTGTATCTCCTTGAGAACAACAGGATCCAATGCATCTGTGTAGCTGGGGAGGAACGGACAGCTTTGCCAGAAAGAACCGTTTGAGTTAGTGGTTCTCAAATTACAGAGGGCATTAGAATCACCAGGGTAACATCTTTAAAATTCATTCTCTGTTGGCAAAATCACTGGCCTGGGCTCTTCAAAACTGTCAAGGTCTTGAAAGACAAAAAGGCCAAGGGGCCGTCACAGATTGAAGAAGAAAAGAGATGTGGCAAATAAATACAACAGCTGTTTCTGTACAAGATCCTGGACGGAAGCACAGGTGGGGAAAGTCGCTATTATGGAAAATATTAGAACAACTGATAAAATTTGAATACTAGATAATAGTATTCTATCAGTGGAATTTAATGCTTCATATATATATTTATATATGTATTTTTTAGAGACTCTGATTTATTAGCTGAGTAATGACCTCATGAGAACCATGATAGCACAAGATTGTATACTTTTCAGTTTATATTTGAATGTTGAGAAAATTTCTTTTATTATTTATTTTTATTTTTAAATTTTTATTGTTATGTTAGTCACCATACAGTACATCATTAGTTTTTGATGTAGTGTTCCATGATTCATTGTTTGCATAAATCACCCAATGCTCCATGCAATACGTGCCCTCCTTAATACCCATCACCGGCCTAGCCCATCCCCCCACCCCCTCCCCTCTGAAACCCTCAGTTTGTTTCCCAGAGTCCATAGTCTCTCGTGGTTCATTCCCACTTTTGCTTACCCCGCCTTCATTATTCCCTTCCTTCTCCTACCAATCTTCCTGCTATTCCTTATGTTCCACAAATGAGTGAAACCATATGATAATTGCCTTTCTCTGCTTGACGTATTTCACTTGGCATAATCTCCTCCAGTCCAGTACATGTTGCTGTAAATGTTGGGTAATCGTTCTTTCTGAAGGCTCAGTAACATTCCATTGTATATATGGACCACATCTTCTTTATCCATTCATCTGTTGAAGGGCAACTCGGCTCCTTCCAGAGTTTAGCTATTGTGGACAATGCTGCTATGAACACTGGGGTGCATATGGCCCTTCTCTTCACTACGTCTGTATCTTTGGGGTAAATACCCAATAGTGCAATGGCTGGATCATAGGGTAGCTCAATTTTTAACTTTGTGAGGGATCTCCACACTGTTTTCCATAGTGGCTGTACCAACTTGCATTCCCACTAACAGTATAAGAGGGTTTCCCTTTCTCCACAACCTCTCCAACATTTGTTGTTTCTTGCCTTGTCAATTTTTGCCATTCTGACTGGCATAAGGTGATATCTCAGTGTGGTTTTGATTTAAATTTCCCTGATGGCTAATGATGTTGAACATTTTTTCATGTGTCTATTAGCCATTTGTATGTCTTCCTTGGAAAAGTGTCTGTTCATATCTTCTGCCCATTTTTTGATTTGATTATTTGTTTCTCATGTATTGAGTTTGAGAAGTTCTTTATAGATCATGGATACCAGTCTTTAATCTGTACTGTCATTTGCAAATATCTTCTCCCATTCCGTAGGTTGACTCTTGTTTTGTTGACTGTTTCCTTTGTTGTGCAGAAGCTTTTTATCTTGATGGAGTCCCAAAAGTTCATTTTTTCTTTTGTTTCCCTTGCCTTTGGAGATGTGTCATGAAAAAAGTTGCTGTGGCCAATGTTGAAGAGGTTACAGCCTATGTTCTCCTCCATGATTTTGATGGATTCCTGTCTCACATTGAGGTAGTTCACCCATTTGGAGTTTGTGTATGGTGTGAGAGAGTGGTCAAGTTTCATTCTTTTGCATGTAGCTGTCCAGTGTTCCCAGCACCATTTATTGAAGAGATGGTCTTTTTTCCACTGGATGTTTTTTCCTGCTTCATCAAAGATTAGTTGACCATACAGCCGAGGGTACATTTCTAGTCTCTATTCTGTTCCATTCGTCTATGTGTCTGTTTTGTGCCAGTACCATGCTGTCTTGGTGATCACAGCTTTGTAGTACAGTTTGAAATCTGGCATTGTGATGCCCCCAGCTTTGTTTTTCATTTTTGGTGATTCGGGCTCTTTTCTGGTTCCACTCAAATTTAAGGGCTGTTTGTTTCAGTTCTTTGAAAAATGTCATTGGTATTTTGATCGGGATGGAGTTGAAAGTATAGATTGCTCTGGGTAGCAGCACATTTTAACTATGTTTATTCTTCCGATCCATGAGCATGGAATGTTTTTCCATCTTTTTGTGTCTTCTTCAATGTCTTTCATCAGTGTTCTGTAGTTTCTAGAGTATCAATTCTTTACCTCTCTGTTTAAGTTTATTCCGAGATATCTTATGGTTTTGGGTGTTATTGTAAATGGAATCGATTCCCTAATTTCTCTTTCTTCAGTCTCATCGTTCGTGTATAGAAATGCAACTAATTTCTGAGAATTGATTTTGTATCCTGCCACTTTACTGAATTGTTGGATGAGTTCTAGTAATTTGGGGGTGGAGGCCTTTGGGTTTTCCATATAAAGTATCATGTCATCTGTGAAGAGAGAGAGTTTGACTTCTTCTTTGCCAATTTGAATACATTTTATTTTTTTTTGTTGTCTGATTGCTGTTGCTAGGACTTCTAGTACTATGTTGAACAATAATGATGAGAGTGGGCATCTTTGTCGTGTTCCTGATCTTAAGGGAAAGGCTTCCAGCTTTTCCCCATTGAGAATGTTATTCACCGTAGGCTTTTCATAGATGGTTTTTATGAAATTGAGGAATGTACCCTCTATCCCTACAGTTTGAAGGGTTTTAATCAGGAAAGGATGCTGTATTTTGTCAAATGCTTTTTCTGCATCAATTGAGAGGACCGTATGATTCTTGTCTTTTCTCTTATTGATGTGTTCTATCACACTGATTGATTTCTGAATGTTGAACCACCCTTGCATTGCAGGGATGAATCCCACCTGGTTGTGATGGATAATCCTTTTGCTGTACTGTTGGAGCCTATTAGCTAGGATCTTGTTGAGAATTTTGGCATTCATATTCATCAGGGATATCGGTCTGTAATTCTCCTTTTTGATGGGGTCTCTGCCTCATTTTGGGATCAAGGTAATCCTGGCCTCATAGAATGAGTTTGGTAATTTTATTTATTTATTTGAGAGACAGGAGAGCATGAGTGGGGGGACGGACAGGGGGAGAGAGAGAATCCTCAAGCAGGCTGCTTGCTGAGCATGGCACCTGATGCAAGATTCTATCCTGAGATCATGACCTGATCTGACATCAAGAGTGAGACACTCAACTGACTGAGCCACAAGGTACCCCTATTTTTATTTTTTTAATTAATTTATTTTTTTAAGTTTTTATTGTAATTCCAATTAGTTAACATACAGTGTTATATTAGGTTCAGGTGTACAATATGGTGATTTGACAATTTTATACCTTATCCAGTGCTCATCACGATAAGTGTACTCTTAATCCCCTTCACCTATTTCACCCATCCCCATCCCGTTCCTTTCTGATAACCATCAGTTTGTTCTCTATAGTTGAGTCTGTTTTTTTGGTTTGTCTCTTTTCTTTGGTCATTTGTTTCTTAAATTCCACATATAAGTGAAATCATATGGTATTTGTCTTTCTCTGACTGACTTATTTCACTTAGTATTATACTCTCTAGCTCTATCCATGTTGTTGCAAATGGCAAGATTTCATTTTTTATGGCTGAGTAATATTCCAGTATGTGTGTGTGTGTGTGTGTGTGTGTGTGTGTGTGCATGCATCTCACATCTTTTTTATCCATTCATCTATTAATAGACACTTGGGTTACTTCCATAATTTGGGTATTGTAGATAAGGCTGCAATAAACATAGGGGTGTATATATCTTTTTGAATTAGTGTTTTTGTATTCTTTGGATAAATACCCAGTAGTGGAATTCCTGGGTCATATGGTAATTCTATTTTTAATTTTTTAAAGTTTTATTTTAATTCCTGTTAGTTAATATACAGTGCTGTATTAGCTTCAGGTGTATCATATTGTAATTCAACATTTCCATACATCACCTTGTGCTCATCATGACTATTTTTAATTTTTTAAGGAACCCCCGTACTGTTTTCCACAGTGGCTGTACCTGTTTGCAGTCCCACCAACAGTGCACAAGGGTTCCTTTTTCTCCACATACTGACCAATACTTGTTGTTTCTTGTGTTTTTGATTTTAGCTATTCTGAGAGGTGTTAGGTGATATCTCAATGTAATTTTGATTTGCATTTCCCTGGTGATGAGTGATGTTGAGCACCTTTTCGTGTGTTTGTTGGTCATCCGTATGTCTCCACTTCCTTTATATATATGAAAGAGAATACCCTTGTAATTTAATACATGCTGAAGCATTTAAGGACAAAGCAACATTATGTCTGCAACTAACTCAAATAATTCTGGAAAAAAACAAGCATGAGCATATATAGAGAGAGAAAGGAAGCAACAAAGCAGATGTTGCAAAATCTTAGCAATCAGTGAATCTGAGTACAAAAGTATGCAGGAAATTTTTGTACAAATACAACTCTTTGTAGGTTTCAAATTATTTCAAAATAAAAAACATTATCTTAAAAATATCTGGATCTGCTACTTTTTGGAGACTTTTGGTTATTGCTTTAATTTCTTTTAAACTTTTAAAAATATTCCTATATTCAAGGTGTTGGGCTGGATCAATTGGGTTATAAGTTTGAGCCCAACATTAGGTATGGGGATTACTTAAAAAATAAAATATTTTTTTAGATTTATTTATTTCTTTTTAGAGGGAGGGAGAGAGAGCAAAAGCATGAGAAAGCATGTGATCAGGGGGAGGGGCAGAGGGAGAGAATCTCAAGGAGACTCCCTGCTGAGTGAAGAGCTTGACACAGGGCTCTGTCTCACAACCCATGGGATTATGACCTCAGCTGAAACCAGGAGTTGGTCCCTCAACTGACTGAGCCACCCAGGTGCCCCAGTATTACTCTGTTTTTTGATTAAGTTGTCATTTTTGTGCACCACAGTCTGCATAAGACCTATTCTTAAATATTTGTAAATAAGTCTCTGGGGCACCTGGGTGGCTCAGTTCGTTAAGCATCTGTCCTCGGCTCAGGTCATGATCCTGGAGTCCCAGGATTGAGCGTCGCATCAGGCTTCCTGCTCAGCAGCGAGTCTGCTCCTCCCTCTGCCTCTCACCCCACTCATGTTCTCTCTCTCTCTCTCATTCTCTCTGTTTCTCTCTCAAATAAATAAATAAATAAAATCTTAAAAAATATATATTTGTAAATAAGTCTCTTCTGACCTAATTGGTGGTCAGTTTTTGCAAATGTTCCACTTGTGATTGAAAACTGCTAGAAAGCTGCTTTAAGTATTTCTCTTTTAATAGGCAAGCATAATAAATCTATTCATCCTCACTGAAATTACTCCTATTTTTGTACCCATTTTTAATATTTTATTTTGTGTTTCCTATTTACTAAGTTTTTCTTTGCTTATGTGTTTTCTTCCTTTCTACCTGTAACAGTTTTGACATATGTCTGCAAATTCCTGATACTCACCCATTTAATTGGTGGTGCCTAATTTCCCTTTCCTTGAGTATGGACTGCACTTAGGTATTTGCTTTTGATGAATCAAATAAAGTGGAAATGACAGTGTGCAAATTGTTGGAGCTAGATAGTGAAGAACTGAGGCCTCATACTAACAGCCACATGACTGGGCCTTGGAGTAGATCTGTCAGCCCCAGCCAGACCTTCAGATGACTACAGTACTGGCAGACGTGTGGACTGCAACATCATGAGAGACCCCAAGTCAGATCCATGTAGCTGAACTTCTGAATTACTGACTCACAGAAACTGTGAGATAATAAATATTTCTTGTTAAGCTACTAAGATTTGGGGTAATTTCTTATATACTAAGAGTAGCTAATACACTGCCTTTTGTTTGATCGTTCAAATTTTCCTTATTCTCATTACTATTTATTGTTGTATTCTTTTAGTAGTTATTCTTACATTTTTAAAAACACATACTTGATTTAGACATATCTATTTAAATTATATGTGTGCTCCCTCTTAAAAAATAGAACTTCAGAATATTTTAACTCTAATTTCTTTTTCATATACTCCATATTAATATTTTATGCATTATAAAACGTAATAAAATTTTAAAAAGCAATCTCTAAAAATTGAAAGTAAAATGAAACAAGTAAAACTTGTGTATTCAGTTGGCAATGTAACCATTTAGCAAAGAACGTCAAGTGACTTCACATGCTTGATTTAATAAGTTGAATTTTCCCTAAGGGAAAAGTAAATTTACACTAATTTTAAGCTATTTTCTGTAATTGTATTGTGGGTGTTACTGTGTGTATTGTTATTCTGTGATAATTGTGTCAGTGTGTGGGATGAAACAAATAAGAATTATGTTTGTGTCTTTGTGAACTTGGATTTTTGACATGAGACAAAGGAAATACTGATGTAAGATCAATGAGTTTAAGTAAAAACCTAAGTTTTTCAATCGTTCAGTATGAACTCATGTTATATTCCTAACATAACATAACAAAACAACATAGCATAATAATGTAACATGACATAATATATTCATTCTTAGCTATGTACTGAAAAGCATAGGGACAATTACCAATTTAGTAGTAATAAACATTCGTAGTTTCCAGATCATGGTCCCTAATTACTATTTCCCATTTTAAAAAATGAAACTTCCTTGGAAAAATGAGTGAATCATGTGTGGGACAGGAAATGTATAAAATGATCCTGGAAAATCTTGTTATAGCAGAATGCAGAGAAATAGAGAAATGACTCAGAGCATATCAAAAGTTGAAATGACTGAGGATTACATTTTATGATCATCAGTAAATAACTACAATGGATTAAAATATTATATATGAAAAAATCTATTTTATATGTTTCAATCCCTGAGTTAATAATTGTGCTCATCCTATCATGGCTCTATCATCCACTGATGCTTAATTGCCTAGGTCCTTTATTTCAAAAGGGGTTACCTTAATTTTAACTTTCCTTTGACTAACCATTATTCTTATTCTATTATTTATGTAGTATGCAGTTACTATAGTTTCCAATGTAAATATGTACATATTGTTTTTTTGTCATTGCTTCCTGAATGCCATTCTTTGGTTCTCATTTAAAATTCTGCTTATTGGGGTGCGTCTGGCTCAGTAGAGCATACAACTCTTAATCTTGGGGTTTTAAGTCTGAGCCCCACATTGGGTGTAGAGATTACTTAAGAAAACAAAATGTTTTTTTTTTAAAAAAGGAATTTTTTAATTCCTCCTTATTGAAATATCTCGTTTATTGGTTCTTCAGCAAGGGTCTGTGAGAAGTAAACTCCCTCAGTCTCTGCCATAAAAAGTGTTTATTTGCTTTCACTCTTGAAGGATCATTTAAGTAAGCAGGTATAGAATTCTAAATTGATAATTATTTTCCTCAGCACATTAAATATGCTATTGCATCATACTCAGATATCGTTGCTCTTAATGAGAAGTTTATATTTATTCTAATTTGACTTTTTGTATAAACATTTTAATTTCTCTCTCTTTTTTTTGTTGTCTTAGGTGTTCTGCCATTTCCCCGATTGTCTAGGTAAGGATTTGTTTTTAATTATCTTGTCCAGAATTAAGTATGCTTTTTTATTCTGGAGATGCATTTAACTGGAGATTGTTTTTTTTTTTTTTAAAGATTTTATTTATTTATTTGACAGAGAGAGACAGCCAGCGAGAGAGGGAACACAAGCAGGGGGAGTGGGAGAGGAAGAAGCAGGCTTCTAGCAGAGGAGCCCGACGTGGGGCTTGATGCCAGAACGCTGGGATCACGCCCTGTGCCAAAGGCAGATGCTTAACGACTGAGCCACCCAGGCGCCCCTTAACTGGAGATTCTTTAACACAGGAAATACCTCCATCGTTATATTTAAAAATATTGCCTTACCCTAATTCTTTCTAATGTTTCCTTTTGGAACTCCTGATGGACACATCTTTAAAATTCTCTTTTTCCTTTATTTTTTTTTCTATTTGTGGTATAATACATAAAATACAAAATACAAACTTTTCATTTTTAAGTGTATAGTTCAGAGGCATTCAAAACATTCACATTGTTGTGCAATCATCACTACCATTCATCCTCATATTTCATCTTGTAAAACTGAAATTTCATACAGATTAAACAATAACTCCTTATTTCCCCCTTCTCCCAACTCCTGGCAACCACCATTCTTCTGTCTGTCTTTATGATTTTGACATGTGAGTGGGATTACACAGTATTTGCCTTTTTGTGACTGGCTTGTTTTACCTAGCATAATGTCCTCACGGTTCATCCATGCTTCCCCCCCCCCCCCCACTTTTCCAGCCTAATTTCTCTGGCAAATTGGGATAAAGAATAGTTTCTTCAATAAATGGCTCTGGGACAATTGGATATCAAAATGGAAAAACAAAGAAATTTGCACATTTTTACAAATTGTTTATGTATAAAAATTAACTCAAAATGGATTAATGACCTAAATAAAAGAGCAAATACTTTAAAACTCTTAGAAGAAAACACAGGACAAATCTCCATGACCGTAGATTTTCCAGTTGTTTCTTAGATGCAACACCAAAAGGGCACCTGGGTGGCTCAGTGGGTTAAGCATCTGCCTTTGGCTCAGATCATGATCCCAGGGTCCTGGGATGGAGCCCCACGTTGGGCTGTCTGCTCAGTGGGAAGTCTGCGTCACCTTCTCTAGCTTCCTCTCCCCTAGTTCGTGTTCTCTCTCTCTCTCTCTCAAATAAATAAATAAATAAAGTCTTTAAAAAAAAGAGATACAACAACAAAACCTGAACAATGAAAGATTATACTTTGAGGAGCCCTGGCTGTCTCAGTTGGAGGAACTTTCGACTCTTAATCTCAGGGTCATGAGTTTGAGCCCCACACTGGGTGTAGTGATTACTTAAATAAATAAACAAACTTTTAAAAAAAGATTATAATTTGCACTTCTTCAAAATTAAAGACCTTGGGGTGCCTGGGTGGCTCAGTTGGTTAAGCGTCTGCCTTCAGCTCAGGTCATGATCCTGGAGTCCCGGGATCGAGCCCCACATTGGGCTCCCTGCTTAGTGGGGAGTCTGCTTTTCCCTTTCCCTCTGCTCCTCCCCCCACTCATGTTCACACTCTCTCTCCCAAATAAATAAATAAAATCCTTAAAAAAAATTAAAGACCTTTGTGTATCAAAGGGAATTATCAAGAAAGTATAAAGACAACCTACCGAATGGGAAAAAATACTGGCAAATCATATATCTAAGAAGGTCTATTATCCATAATATATGAAGAACTCTTACAACTCAACAAGTAAAAGGCCCTTGTATCCAATTCTTTTTACAAGAAATATCATAATGTCCTCATTGTCCCAAATACATCCAATGTGTTTCAGTCTACTGGGATTATTTTATTTATTGCTCAAATTGCCTTATCTTTGTCAAGTGAAAGCCTCTTCAATTTGGCTTTCAAGTAGTTTAAACATAACAGGTAGTGTTGGATTGTGTCCTCATTATCTTGGGTGACAAGATGTTGTACATTTCCTACCTAAGACTGAAATCAGTCATCTAGTCCTCTCTCTTCAATAGACAGAAGTAGGAAATCTGTATCTCTATCTGTACTCCCACCCCTGCAAACATGAAGTATTTCATGAGTTCAAACTGATAACTATCAACTTGGAATTTAAGACTAAAGGTATTTACATAACTACCCTATCTTAGATCTGTGTCTTCTTTTTCTCACATTGAAAATATTTATTCTCAAGGACGTTAGGAGTGATAAAATATAATGTAATTCTTCATATGCCATAACTCATATTATGCATAAAACAGACTCAATAAAAATAACAACATAATTATTGAAGGCAGTTTCTAAAAATGTGTTTGCCTATGCTTCCTTTGACCATTGTTTCTACATTTTGTTGTATCTAATTTTTAGGGCATATATTCATGAAATACTATACTCTCTTCCTTACATCCCAAATAGTTTCTAAGTACTGCCATAAATTCAATGCTCACCATTCCTCTTTATCACAATTAATGTCATTCCAGCCCTTATGGTTATCTAAAGATCATTCTCTAGTAGATTTGGAAGTAAGGGTTCATAGCAATAATATTCTCTGAGTTTTTTCCTGCAAGTTGTTGATAATTTCTTTACATCCCTTACATTTGAAAATTAAATTTGCTGGTTATAAAATTCTTGGCTCACATTCTTTTCTGTGACTATCTTAAATATATTTGTCTATTGGCATAAAGAATTGCTATCAAGAATGTCTGGTGATAATAAATATTCTTTTATCACTTATATTTTGGATATCAAAAGAATATTTTCTTTTTCTTAAAAAGCCTAATCATTTTTCTAAAGTAGGCTCCACAATCAATGTGGGGCTTAAACTCACAACCCCGAGATCAAGAATTAGTTGCATGCTCTACTGCCTGAGCCAGCCAAGCACCCCTAAAGTCTAATAATTTTTTAAAATATGTTTCAGTGTTTATCATTCAGGGTCAATTTTCCCAGAAGTGGACTCCTGGGTGGTTCATCTGACTCTTCGTTTTGGCTCAGGTCATGATCTCAGGGTCATGGATGGAGCCCCATGTCCCATTCTGCTCTCAGAGTGGAGTCTGCTGGAGATTATCTCCCACTCCCTCTTCCTCTGCTTCTCGCCCCTGCTTAGTTCTCTCTCTCTAAAATAAAATCTTTAAAATATTTTTTCTTGAATTATATTTTAAAATATTTGTACATTTTCCTTGCTTTGATCTTTTCTTTGATGACTCTTATGAGATATATATTAAAATGTTATTACCCTATACATTATATATAATTATATTTTATTATTTTATATTTATATATTATTTTGTTGTTGTCTTATATTTATATATGTATGAAATCTTCTTTACCTGTCTTTTTTATTTGCTCTTTCTCTTGAATATTTTTCATCTCTTTCTTCATTTCTTTTTTTAATTGTTTTTTAATTTAAATTCAATTAATTAACATATAAGGTATTATTGGTTTCAGGGGTAGAGGTCAGTGATTCATCAGTCTTATATAATACCCAGTGCTCATCACATCACATGCCCTCCTTAATATCCAGCACCCAGTTACCCCATACCCCCACTCTCCCTCCCGCCAGCACCCCTCAGTTTGTTTCCTGAGATTAAGAGTCTCTTATGGTTTGTCTCCCTCTCAGGCTTTGTCTTCTTTCATTTTTTCCTCTCTTCCCCTTCCTTGTTTCTTAAATTCTACCTATCAGTGAGATCATATGATAATTGTCTTTCTCTGATTGACTTATTTTGCTGAGCATAATACCCTCTAGTTCCATCCACATCGTTGCAAATAGTAAGATATATATATATATATATTATATATATATAATATATTATATATATATAATATATTATATATATATAATATATTATATATATACACATACATATATATGTGTGTGCGTATATGTATAATATATATATACACACACATATATAGGATGGCTGAGTAGTATTCCATTGTGTATGTATACGAATCTTTATCCATTCTTCTGTTGATGGACATCTGGGCTCTTTTCATAGTTTGGCTATTGTGGACATTGCTGCTATAAACATTGGGGTGTAGGTGCCCCTTCAAATCACTACATTTGTATCTTTGGGGTAAATACCCAGTAGTGTAATTTCTGGGTCATAGGGTAGATCTGTTTTTAACTTCTTGAGGAACCTCCATACTGTTTTGCAGAGTGCTGAACCAGCTTGCGTTCCCACCAACAGTGTAAGAGGATTCCCCTTTCTTGCATCCTCACCAACATCTGTCATTTCCTGACTTGTTAATTTTAGCCATTCTGACTAGCATGAAGTGGTATCTCACTGTGGTTTTGATTTGTATTTCCCTGATGCAGAATGATGTGGAGCACTTTATCATGTGTCTATTGCCATCTGGATGTCTTCTTTGGAGAAATGTCTGTTTATGTTCTCTGCCCATTTCTTGGTTGGATTGTTTTGTTCTTTGGGTGTTGAGTTTGATAAATTCTTTATAAATTTTGGATACTAGTCCTTTATCTGATAAGACATTTGTAAATATATTCTCCCGTACTATTGGTTGTCTTTTGGTTTTGTCAACTGTTTCCTTTGCTGTGCAAAATCTTTTTATCTTGAAGTCCCAATAGTTTGTCTTTGCCTTTGTTTCCCCTGCTTATGGAGACATGTCAAGCTAGAAGTTCCTGTGGCTGAAGTCACAGAGGTTGCTTCCTGTGTTCTCCTCTGGGATTTTGATGGATTCTTGCCTCACATTTAGGTCTTTCATCCATTTTGAGTCTGTTTTTGTGCATGGTGTAAGAAAATGGTTCAATTTCATTCTGCATGTGGCTGTCCAATTTTCCCAACACCATTTGTTGAAGAGACCATCTTTTTTCCATTGGATATCTTTTCTTGCTTTGTTGAAGATTAGTTGACCATAGAGTTGAGGGTCCATTTCTGAGTTCTCTATTCTGTTCCATTGACCAATGTGTCTGTTTTTCTGCCAGTATCATATTATTTTGATGATTACAGCTTTGTAATAGAGCTTGAAGTCTGGAATTGTGATCCCACCAGGTTTGGTTTTCTTTTTCAACATTCCTTTGTCTACTCGGGGTCCTTTCTGGTTCCATACAAATTTTAGGATTATTTGTTCCAAGCTCTGTGAAAGAAGTTGGTGGTATTTTGATAGGGATTGCATTGAATGTATAGATTGCTCTAGGTAGGATAGACAGTTTAACAATATTTGTTCTTCCAACCCATGAGCATGGAAAGTCTTTCCATTTCTTTGTGTCTTCCTCAATTTCTTTCTTTCTTTTTTTTTTTTAAAGATTTTATTTATTTATGTGACAGAGAGACAACCAGCGAGAGAGGGAACACAGTAGAGGAGTGGGAGAGGAAGAAGCAGGCTCCCAGCAGAGGATCCTGATGTGGGACTCGATCCCGGAATGCTGGGATCACGCCCTGAGCCAAAGGCAGACACTTAACGACTGCGCTACCCAGGCACCCCTTTCCTCAATTTCTTTCATGAGTGTTCTATAGTTTTCTGAGCACAGATCCTTTACCTCTTTGGTTATGTTTATTCCTAGGTATTTTATGCTTTTGGTACAGTTGTAAATGGGATAAATTCCTTCTTTCTTCCATCTCCTTGTTAGTGTATAGCAATGCTACTGATTACTGTGCATTGATTCTATATCCTGCAACTTTACTGAATTCCTGTATAAGTTCTAGCAATTTTGGGGTGGAGCCTTTTGGGTTTTCACATAGAGCATCCCGTCATCTGCGATGAGTGAGAGTTTAACTTCTTTGCTGATTTGGATGCCATTTATTTCTTTTTATTGTCTGATTGCTGAGGCTAGAACGTCCAGTACTGTGTTGAACAGCAGTGGTGATAGTGGATATCCCTGCTATGTTTCTGACCTTGGGGTAAAAGCTCTCAGTTTTTCCCCATTGAGAATGATACTCACTATGGGCTTTTCATAGATGGCCTTTGTGATACTGAAGTATGTACCCTCTATCCCTACACTGTGAAGAGTTTTCATCAAGAAAGGATGCTGTACCTTGTTAAATGCTTTTTCTGCATCTATCGAGAGGATCACATGGTTCTTGTCCTTTCTTTCATTTACATAGTGTATCACAATGATTGATTTGTGGATGATGAGCCACCTTGCAGCCCAGGTATAACTCCCACTTGGAGGTGGTGAATAATCCTTTTAATGTTGGATCCTATTGGCTAGTATTTTGGTGAGAATTTTTGCATCCATGTTCATCAGGGATATTGGTCTGTAATTCTCCTTTTTGGTGGGGTCTTTGTCTGGTTTGGGGATCAAGGTAATGGTGGCCTCATAAAATGAGTTTGGATATTTTCCTTCCATTTCTATTTTTTGCAAACAGTTTCAGAAGAATAGGTATTAATTCTTCTTTAAATGTGTGGTAGAATTCCACTGGAAAGCCATCTGCCCCTGGGCTCTTGCTTGTTGGGAGATTTTTGATTACTGTTTCAATTTCCTTGCTGGTTCTGGGTCTGTTCAGGTTTTCTATTTCTTCCCAGTTCAGTTTTGATAGTTTATATGTCTCTAGGAATGCATCCATTTCTTCCAGACTGCCTAATTTGTTGGTATATAGTTGCTCATAATACGTCTTATAATTGTTTGTATTTCTTCAGCATTGCTTATGTTCTCTCTTCCTTCATTCATGATTTTATTGATTTGGGTCCTTTTTTTTTTTGATAAGTCTGGCCAGAGGTTTATCAATCTTATTATTTCTTTCAAAGAACTAGCTCCTAGTTTCATTGATCTGTTTACTGCTCTTTTGGTTTCTATTTCATTGATTTCTGCTTTAATCTTTGTTATTTCTCTTCTCTTGCTGGGTTTACATTTTATTTGCTGTTCTTTCTCCAGCTCCTTTAGGTGTAGTGTTAAGTTGTATATTTGAGAACTTTCTTGTTTCTTGAAAAAGGCTTGTATTGCTGTATACTTCCCCTTAGAGCCGCCTTGTTTCATCCCAAACGTTTTGAAAAGTTGTGTTTTCATTTTCATTTGTTTCCATGAATTTTTTAAATTCTTCTTTAATTTCCTGGTTGATCCATTCATTCTTTGGTAGGATGCTCTTTACACTACATTTATTTGAATTCTTTCTAGATTTTCTGTTATGATTGAGTTCCAGTTTCAAAGCATTGTGGTCTGAAAATATGCAGGGAATGATCCCAGTCTTTCTGTACTGCTTGAGACCTGATTTGTGACTTATGATGTGATCTATTCTGGAGAATGTTCTGTGTGCACTCGAGAAGAATGCATATTCCGTTGCTTTAGGATGGAATGTTCTGAATACATCTGTGAGGTCCATCTGGTCCAGTGTGTCATTCAAAGCCCTTGTTTCTTTATTGATCTGCTTAGAAGATCTGTCCTTTGCAATGAGTGGGGTGTTAAAGCCCTTACTATTTTTGTATTATTATCACTGTGGTTTTGAAATTTTGTTATTAATTGGCTAATATAATTGGCTGCTCCCATGTTAGGGTCATAAATATTTACAATTGTTAGATCTTCTTATTGGATAGACCCTTTAAGTATGATAGAGTGTCCTTACTCATCTCTTATTACAGTCTTTGGTTTAAAATCTAATTTGTCTAATATAAGGAGTGCCACCCAGCTTTCCTTTGATGTCCATTAGCATGATAAATGGCTTTCCACCCCCCCCACTTTATTAATTTTTTTAAAAGATTATTTATTTATTTATTTGACAGAGATAGAGACAGCCAGCGAGAGAGGGAACACAAGCAGGGGGAGTGGGAGAGGAAGAAGCAGGCTCATAGCGGAGAAGCCTGATGTGGGGCTCGATCCCAGAACGCCGGGATCATGCCCTGAGCCGAAGGCAGATGCTTAACCGCTGTGCCACCCAGGCACCCCCCCACACACACACTTTAAATCTGGAGGTGTCCTTGGGTCTAAAATGAGTCTTTTGTAGACAGCATATTGATGGGCTTTGCTTTTTTATCCAATCTGATACCATATGTCTTTTGATTGCAGCATTTAGCCTATTTACATTCAGAGTAACTATTGAAAGATATGGGGGGTAGTGCCATTGTATTACCTGAAACGTCACTGTTTCTGTATATTGTCTCTGTTCCTTTCTGGTCTGTGTTACTTTTGGGCTCTTTCTTCCCTTAAAGGATCCCTTTTAATTGTTCTTGTAGGGCTGCTTTGGTGATCACAAATTTTTTAAAGTTTCTGTTTGTCCTGGAAGCTTTTCATCTCTCCTTCTATTTTGAATGACAGCCTAGCTGGATAAAGTATTCTGGGCGGCATATTTTTTTCATTTAGCACCCTGAATATATCATGCTAGTCCTTTCTGGCCTGCCATGTCTCTGTGGATAGGTCTGTTGCCAGTGTAATGTTTTTACCCTTGTAGTTTACAGACCTCTTGTCCCAAGCTGCTTTCAGGATTTTCTCTTTGTCTCTGAGATTTGCAAGTTTCACTATTATATGTCAGGGTGTTGACCTATTTTAATTGATTTTGAGGGGGTTTCTCTGTGCCTCTTGGACTTGGATGCCTGTTTCCTTCCCCAAATTAGGGAAGTTCTCCACTGTAATTTGCTCCAATATACGTTCTGCCCTCCCTTCTTCTTCTGGGACCCTATTTATTCTGATATTGTTTTGCTTTATAGTATCACTTATCTCTCGAATTCTCCCCTTGTGATCCAGTAGTTGTTTCTCTCTCTTTTTCTCAGCTTCTTTATTCTCCATCATTTGGTCTTCTATATCACTAATTCTCTCTTCTGCCTCATTTATCCTAGCAGTTGGAGGCACCATTTTTATTGCATCTCATTAATAGCCTTTTTTATTTCAATTTGATTAGATTTAAGTTCTTTTATTTCTCCAGAAAGGGATTCTCTAGTGTCTTCAATGCTTTTTTTCAAGCCTAGTATCTTTGTAATCATTATTCTCAACTCTAATTCTGACATCTTACTTATGTCCATACTGATTAGGACCCTGGCAGTCAGTATTGCCTCTTGTTCTCTTTTTTGAGGTGAGTTTTTCCATCTTGCCATTCTGTCCAGTGAAGAACAAATGAATGAGAGAACAAAATACTAACATGGGAACAATGACCCCAGAGAAATATAAACTAAAGAAGTCAGATGAGACCCAAGACTAAAAAAAAGTTAAAATTAAAAAATTAAAACAAAAACAAAAAACCATAAACAAAGAGAATATAATCAGACAGGTGGACAGAACAGAGCAATATACTGGATTCTGTGTGTATTTTGGTCTGTTTGTTGGAAAACTAGATCTCAAAATTGTAAAGAAAGAAAAACTTATATATACAAAAATAAAATAAAATACATTGATGGGATAAAATGTATCTGTAAATAATAAAATTAAGAAAGACTTTAACAAAACAAAAAAACCTAAAACACAAACAAAAACAAAAGAAAAAGAAGAGGAAGGAGGAGGAGGAGGAGGAGGAGGAGGAGGAGAAAGAGGGAATATGATCAGACAGGTCAGGAGAACAGAGTCATACACTAGATTCTGGGTATATTTTGGTCTGTTAGAAGAAACTGCATCCCAAAATTGTAAAGAAACTTATATATTTATAAGAAAATTAAATACAATGAATGGATAGAATGTAACTAAAAATGAAAATTAAAGATTTTTTAAAAAGATTTGATAAAATAAGAAATTGGTTGAAAAAGGAAAGAGAAGAAAATTAAAATGGAAAGCCTAAGGAATCATGGGGAAAAAACCATGAATTTTATCTACTATATTCCCTAGCGCTGCAGTTTTGCAGTTCTCAATGATTGGTAAACTTGATCTTGGGGGTTGTTCTTGCTGATCTTTTGGGGGAGGGGCCTGTTGCTTTGATTCTCGAGTGTCTTTGCCCTGGAGTGGAATTGCACCGCCCTTGCCAGGGGGCAGGCTAAGTAATCTGCTCGGTTTGCTCTCCTTAGCTTTTGTTCCCTGAAGGCTTTCCACACAGCTTTAGAGGATGAGGATGAAAATGGTGGCCTCCCAATCTCCAGCCCTGGAGCCAAGAGCTTGGGGCTCCACTCCTCAGTGTGCCCTAATGGAAAAGCAGTCAATCACTCCTGTCTCGCTGGTCTCTGTCCACTCTCTGCACTCATCTAGCCTGTGACTGAGCATTTTTATCTCAGGCAGGACCGCATTTTGAGTCTACAAACCCAGCAGGCTCACCTGTGTTGCTCATCCTGGGTTGGGGGGATAGGGTGGTCTCACCGGTTCTGCCGCTTGCTGGGCCCCTGCTCAGAGAGCAGTCGCCTGACCATGCTGTGGTTCCATGTTTATGGCAACCCTGAGCTGAGAGACCACACCTGGGCTCACTGATTACAGCCAGCTTCCCTGCTCCGATGCCTGGGAACTCTGATGCACTCGGGCACCCCTGCTCTTTCTGTGATCCTGGGATCCTGAGACCACACTGTCCCACCTAGGTTTCTGCCTGCTTTGCCACATGGGTGCCTTTCAGGCATGGATGTCCCCCACCAGAGCAGAATTCTAAAAGTTTTGATTTTGTGCTTCACTGCTATATGGCTTTCTGGTAGCAGCCTTAGGTAGGCTCCTTCACCCTGCTGTTTATCTTCCCATATATCACCTCAGATTCACTTCTCTGCACCTCCTACCTTGGAGAAAGTGGTCGCTTTTATACTGTAGAGTTGTAGTTATTCTTTTCTTAGAGCTCAGGTTGAGTTTGCAGGTCTTCAGAATGATTTGATAGTTATCTAGCTGCATTACTGGGACCAGAGGAAACTAAAGTCTCCTTTTTTTCTGCCATCTTGGACTCTCTCTGACTCTTGTCATTTCTGTTAGATTTTTCTCCTTTTCTTCTTTTTCTCTTAGGACATTTTATAATGCTTATTCATTTTTGTGTTTCTTCTATTTTTTCTTTACTTCTGAAATGATTCTTTTCTGAATTGTGTTACCTCGTTTCTGTTTTTTTCTGGTTCTTATGTTGTTCTTTCAATTGTCTGTAATTCTTCGTGTATTTTAACTTGTTTTTTAAAAAGGTTTTATTTACTTGAGAGAGAGCACAAGCAGAGGGAGTGGCAGGCAGAAGGAGAAGAAAGCTTCCCACTAAGTAAGGAACCCGATGCGGGACTTGATACCAGGACTCTGGGATCACAACCTGAGGCAAAGGTTGACACTTAACTGACTGAGCCACCCAGGAATCCCTCTTTTAACTAGTTCTGAAATATTAGGCTGTTGTTTCCATCTGTTTTACAAGCGTATGTTCTTGATGTCTTTTTATGTTCCTTTGGGAACTTACCTGGTTTGTTCATCTCTATTTTAACAAAGCACATTAACTTTGTGTAAGATTTAACATAGATTTGTTTCTGTTATATATTTTACTTTAAATTAGTTCCTGAAACTTAAAGAAGAGGTAAAATTTAAATCCGTTTTGCTAATTTTACAGCTCTAGAGTGCCATCTTCTGTTGTTTTTATGAAAAGTTAAAATACATGGCGGCTTGCTTTCTGAGATATTCTGATCCTGTCTCTGCATTCTACCTTGTTTTATCCGTATCCTCTTTTTCCTTTAAGTTCTTTGTCCACGAACTGCTTAAATCTTAACACTCCTACGAAGAGAGATTTAGCTGGTTATTTTTGAAAGTTTATGAGACCATCTCTCTCATTACCTTTTTATCTTTCTGAAGACACCTCGTGAAAAATGCTGGAGTTTCAGATTTTATTCTCAAATTGGATGACAGAAGCTGCTGAATGAATGCCTATAAGTAATTGAGGATTTTAGTTCTCTCTGGTGCTCTGTTTCTTCCCTGTTTCCTCTTGCACAGATGCTCTAGCTGAATTTATCTCTAGCAGGTTTTGGTGGTTTGTTACTATCTGCTTATGTTTTGGAGCTCATGGGATTGGTGTATCACCTAATTTTATTGTAGGTATTTTTCAGTAATTTTTTTTCATTGTAGTTCTAGTTCTAGTTTCATTCTCGTTCTAGTTTTAACAAAAATATTAACATTTTCTCTGAACCAATAAAGATATGATTTTTTTGTTTTATTTTTTATATTCAGGGCTTGAGGAGTCTATGTCATTAAGTCCTTGGCATGCAATACACTTGTCATCTTTTCATGGAATGTCAACAGCCATCAACAGGATATCAGTATTTTCAACCCTGTTAGGATTGTTTTGACCCAATTAGATTAGAATATACATAGGAGTACACCTAAAACTCTCAAAATCTATTAAAAGGGCATGGCAATAGCATTTAAATTAGAATACCTATTTCTTTTGATTTAAATGTCTCTGTTTTGTGACTAGACCTTATAGGAATAAAATTATCATACATACAGAGATATAAAAACAATTTCACTTGTAGTGGTAAAAAGTTGGGGGGGAAACCCAACATTGGGGCATAGATTATCTGTAGAACATTTACATTATGGACTGATTATGTAGCTATTACAATGAACTAGAGACATGTCAATTAACATGGGGAAAATCCATAATCTATTCTGTTTAGGAATATTTTCCAAAGTTTGGAAGCAACAAAAAATGATTACATGATAGACTATCCTGCTATACCAGTTTTTAGTTCTTCTGGAAATGTAACTTGACTTGACTTACTGTTTACAAATGATTAGGGCCCAGGCATTTTACAACATTATCAAGTTAGAAGTTAACTTTAGGACGCTAGTAAGATGTGTTATGGACTTGAATCGTGTCTCCATACCAAATTCGTGTGTTGAAACGAACACCCAATGTAACTGTATTTGGAGATAGGACCTACAAGGAGGGAAGGAAAGTTAAGTGAAGTTTGGGGCACCTGGATGGCTTGGTCGGTTAAGCATCTGATTCTTGATTTTGGCTCAGGTCATGATCTCAGGACTGTGAGGGTCGAGGCCTGCATTGGGCTCTGTATTCAGAACAGAGTCTACTTGAGATGCTCTCTGCCCCTCCCACTTATGCTCACTCGCTCTCTCAAATAAATATATAAATCATTTTTTTAAAAAAGGTAAGTGAAGTCATTAGGTAGGACTGTCGTCCAGCAGAACTGGTGTCTTTTTTTTTTAGAGAGAGGGAAGGGGAGGAGGGGCAGAGGGAGAGGGAAAGAGAATCTTAAGCAGACTCCACACCCAGGGTGGAGCCGACCTAGGGCTTGATCTCACAACCCTGAGACCATGACCTCAGGGGAAATCAAGAGTCAGTTGCTTAACTGACTGAGCCACCCAAGTGCCCCAGAACTGGTGTCTTTATAAGAAGAGCAAAAGACATGAGACAAGACATGACAATTCCATGCATAGAAGGGAGGTAATATGAGGACACGGTGAGAAGGTGGCTGTCTGTAATCCAGAAAGAGAGACCTTATCAGATACCAATTCTAGTGACACCTTGATCTTTGACTTCCAACCTCCAGACTACAAAAATAAATAAATTTCTGATGTTTAAGCCACCCTGTCTGTGGTATTCTGTTTTGATAGCCTGAGCTGAATAATAACACAGTGTGATAATTGTTTTCTATTTACTGAAGACTATAACCCCAAAAGTTATGATTTTATTTTGCTATAGGATATTGACCAATTTTACACAATTGACTCCTGAACATGTGTTGAACTGCTCTCCAGTTAAATACAGGGTTTTTTTTATATAAATTCTGTACAGTACTATAAACATATTTTCTTTCTTATGATTTTCTTAATAACATTGTCTTTTCTCTAGCTTACTTTATTATAAGAATACAGTATGTAATACATATAACATAAAAATATGTGTTAATTGACTGTTTATATTATCATTTTGGCTCCCAGTTGACCGTAGGCTATTAGTAGTTCAGTTTTGGGGGAGTCAAAATTATACACAGATTTTCAGCTGTGTGGGAGGTTGGCACCCCAACCCCCCACATTGGTCAAGGGTCAACTGTATTTAATCTAGCAGTTACACTGCAGCATTCCTTGTATCACTGTTTATACAGATCCAGGTTTCTTACATTTGAACTGAGTCAGTATTGGGGTGCCTTACCATCTCAGTTGGTAGAATATGCAACTCTTGATCTTGGGGTTGTGAGTTTGAGCCCCACATTGGGTGTAGAGATTACTTAAAATTTTTTAATTTTTTAATGAGGTGGATCAGAGTTGTTATTCTGCTGGTTTCACCATTAATGATTCAAATAAATTTTTGACATGTGCTCCGTACTATCTGGGTGGGAATTTTGTTTTCACTAATTTGAGATATAGGTGGGTTTTTATCCTTTTAAAATAAAAATGGTAGTTGGGGTTCCTGGGTGGCTCAGTCAGTTGGGTGGCTGCCTTCGGCTTGGGTCATGATCCCAGGGTTCTGGGATCAAGCCCTCCATTGGGCTCCCCGCTCAGTGGACAGCCTGCTTCTCCCTCTTCCTCTTGCTCTCTCTCATAAATAAATAAATAAATAAATAAATAAATAAATAAAATCTTTAAAAAATGGTGGTAAAATACATTTAACTTAACATTTGCCATTTTAATCTTTTTAAGGTGTACAGTTGAGTGGCATTAATGGCGCTCATAATGTTTCAAAACCATCACCACTATCAATTTCCACATTTTTCATTATCCCAAATAATAGTCAGTTAGCAATAATTCTCAGTTTATTCTTCTCATAGTCCCTGGTAACTATTCTATTTTCTGTCTCTACAAATTTGTCTCTTCTAGATAGCTCATATAAGTAAATTCATAAAATATTTGTCCTTTTTGTGTGTGGCTTATTTCACTTAGCATATTTTCAAGGCTCATCCATGTTGTAGCATGTGTCAGAACTTGGTTTCTTTTTGTGGATGAATAATATTTCATCATAAGAATATATCACTTTTTGTTTATTCATTTATCTGTCTATGGACATTAGGGTGGTTTCTATCTTTTGGCATTTGTGAATAACTCTACTATTAACATCAGTGTACAAGTATATGTTTGAATCCTGTTTTCAGTTCTTTTGGATATTTTCAGAGGAAGGGAATGACTGGGCCATATGGTAATTCTATGTTTAGCTTTTTGAGGAACCCCCATTTTAAAAAAGTAGACTTGACTTTTTAGAGCAGTTTTAAGTTCACAGCAAAATTGAGTGGAAACTGTGAGCATTTCTCATACACTCCCTGCCCCAACACATAAGAACTTGTATATGCATGCAAGCACACACGCACACACACACACACACACACACACACACTTTGGCACTATCAACAACATGAATCAAAGTGGAATATTTGTTACAATCAACAAACTTGTGTTGTTGACACATCCTCATCACCCAAAGTCCATAATTTATCCCATTAGGGCTCACTTTTGGTGTTGCACATTCTATGGGTTTTGATATATGTATAAAGATAGACATATACATACCGTTAGAGTATCACACAGAAATAGTTTCATGGCCCTAAAAATCTTGCTATTCATCTCTCCCTTCTCCTAACCCCTGGTGACTCTTTTTAAATTTTTCTATCTTCATGGTTTTGTCTTTTCCAGAATGTCATATAGTTGGAATTATAAAACGTAGTTTTCCAGATTCTTTTCTTTCACTTAGCAATATGCACTTAAGGTTACTCTGTCTTTTCATGGCTTCATGGCTCATTTGTTTTTAGCACTGGATAACATTTCATAGTCTAGATGTAGCATAGTTTATTTATCATCTATGGAGGGACAAGTTTCCAAGTTTTGGCAATTGTGAATAAAGCTGGAGAAACATCAGTGTGCAGATTTTTGTGTGGATATAAATTTTCATCTTATTTGGGTAAATACCAACTAGGCTGACTGTTGGGTTCTATGATAAAAGTGTGTTTAGTTCTGGGGTGCCTGACTGGCTCAGTCAGTGGAGCATGTGATTCTTATCTTGGGGTTGTGAGTTCAAGCCCATGTTGGGTGTAGAGTTTACTTAAAAATACAATCTTAAAAAAAAAAAAAAGGAATTTGCTGAGTTCCATAAGACACTGCTGCTAGAAACTGAAAGTTTGTGTCCCCCCGAAATTCTTGTTGAAATCCCAAACCCCAATGCAATAATATTAAGAGATAGTGCCTTTGGAAGGTGAAGTACTCTTGAATGGGAGGTTAGTGTCCTTATAAAAGAGACCCCAGAGAGGCCCCTCACCCCTTCCGTTGAGTAAGGACACAGTGAGAGAAGATTGCTGGCTATGAATCAGGAAGGGCCTTCACCAGACAACATATCTGCCAGTACCTTGATCTTGGATTTTTCAGCTTCAAGAACTGTGAGAAAAAAAAAAATTCTGTGTTTAAATATAGCCACCCAGTCTATTTCATTCTGTTGCGACAGCCTGAAAAAGACTAAGACAATTGCCAAAATGTCTTCCCAAGTGGCTGTACCATTTTCCATTCCTACAAGCAATGAATAAGAATTCCTGCCTCTTCACATCCTCACCAGCATTTAGTGTTATCAGTGTTTTGAATTTTGACCATTCTAATAGATTTTGTTGTTTTAATTTGCAATTCTCTAATGACATATAATATTGAAATGATGGTGAGCACCTTTTCAAATGCTTAATTGCCATCTGTATTTTTTCTTCAGTGAGGTTTTATTTTCAGGGCTTTTGCCCATTTTTAAATTGGTTTGTCTATTTTTTAATTTGGTTTTAAGACTTTTTGTATGTTTTGGATAACAGACCTATACAATGTATGTCTTTTGCAAATATTTGCTCCAAGTCTGTGTCCTGTCTTTTCACACTCTTGACCATCCTGTGTAGCTTTAAGGGGGATATAGATAGAATAAAAAAGTACGTCACCATTACCACCTGTTTTCCAAAAGCTCTTTTAAAGTTTTCTTAAAGTTAATTTTTACTTACACATTAAATAAATGAATATATTTTTTTGTAAAAAAACATTTAATACAAAAAGATAAAATGCCTTTTTGTATGTGTACCTATATGAAACATTTAGTACATATATGTTTCTTTTGGGCATAA